>NC_064619.1:644355737-644980737 GCF_023898315.1 Schistocerca nitens | reverse complement strand
ACGATTTTATAAACGACGTTTGTCTTTGATAGTCGTTATATCGCTGACTGTGTATGACTGCAGGCCCAGAGATACTGCTTCTGGTCTGAGATCATTATAGTGTTGGAGTAAGAGAGCGCTTGGCTCACAGTTGTAGGTAGCTGTCTGTTAGGGAAAGACGATGGAGTAGGTAGTTTTTGTAGTGTGCTGTGTGAAGCCACCAAGTGTTAGATTGATTTAGGTATGTCAATATTGTTGAACTTGGAAGCAGAAGTCTTCATGCAAGCACTCTCCGTCTTCAGGCCAACGAGTGGCCTACCGGGACCATCCGACCGCCGTGTCATCCTCAGTGGAGGACGCGGATAGGAGGGGCGTGGGGTCAGCACACCGCTTCCCCGGTCGTTATGATGGTATTCTTGACCGAAGCCGCTACTATTCGGTCGAGTAGCTCCTCAACTGCCATCACGAGGCTACTTGCACCCCGAAAAATGGCAACAGCGCATGGCGGCCTGGATGGTCACCCATCCAAGTGCCAACCACGCCCGACAGCGCTTAACTTCGGTGATCTCACGGGAACCAGTGTATCCACCGCGGCAAGGCCGTTGCCCCTTCATGCAAGGAAGGTAAAGATATTAAATAATTATAATTTTTGTTTTTGCCAGCACGTTAGTATAGATAAGTTGGCTGATAATTTGTAATTGTTGACTAACCCCAGAGTGTCTGTAAACTGTTTTGATAAAAAAGCTAGTTAGATATTTCACTTTTGTAATATTTCTAAGATTTGTTAACAGAGCTATATGTAATTTGATGATTTGTATTTATGTTAGATTAGTGAAGTTAGATAATACTTGCTGTTTAAATCTCATTGTTTGTGAATCAATTGTGAGTAATGTAACTTCAGTTGCTAAATGTTTTTTGAAAACCAAATTTAACTTGCAATATAATTTTTGCAAAAAAATTCAGTGTCAGTAATTCACTATAATCAGTACCGCCTCCCAGTCCAGGTCATATATTTTTCGAAGAAGTTGGATTTTGTTAAATGCTCTCGTTTATCACCCAAAAGAATTTTACGTGCATTTAAAGTATTATGGCCAGGAACTGCTAAGCCTGTAGCTAGCATATTTTTGTTGTTCACGAGAGAGACCAGAATATCTCACGTTACTCCGTTGCTGCTTTAGATGTAAGACAATTTAATTTATTTGTAATGTGCGCAGGGACCAATGTTATCAGTTTTGAACAGGGCCAGGTGATTCAGTGCCTGAGGGGCTGAATGTATTTTGCAGTGACTGTATTTCTTTATTGGTAATGGGAGCTGCATTGCCCAATCAATTCGTATAAAGTTTTTGCTAACAATAACACAGAGTAAGCACATCACTTGCAGTTATAACACGCACGGTAAGTCGAGTTCATTAACCATTCGACAGATCAGACATACATTCAACGTAATCGTAAAGTTATTTCTTAAAAAAAAAGGAATTTACAATACGAGAACAAGTAATGGACTCCCTGCGATGTTCTGTGGCCTATCGCTTCATTCGTCGGAGGCTAACAGCAGCCGGATTGGGGAATTACCGTCCCATGCGCAGGCTTCCGATAACACTACACCAATGGCTGGGTATGGTGTTGTACTGTGACCAGGAAGCACGAACAGCCGATGAACGGTGTCGGATTGTGATCGGCTATGAATCGTGGTTCTGCACTACCGCTGATGACTTTAGTCAGCGAGTATGGCTGCGACCTGAGGTGAGTTTCGGTTCTTTCAACGTTTTGGAGAGACACAGCAGTGTCACACCTATGTCACTGTGTGGGGACCTATCGGGTATGACTTCAGGTCACGGATGGGAGTGAATGACGGACCTCTGGCGGCGCAGAGGTAAGTCATGGACATACTGAATCCTCATGTGTTACTTCTCGTGCGACAGTATCGTGGTGCCATTTTTCAAGAGTACAACTCTGGTCTACACATAGCACGTCTTGCTGTAACTGTCTGCGTGATGTTGAGGTACTCCCGTGACCAGCAAAGTCCCCAGATCTGTCCCCGAGAGGCTAAGTGTGGGACCAGCTCGGATGTCACTTCCATCCCAGTATCAGTACGCAGGATATGACGGACCAGCTACAATAGATTTGGACCAGTTCTTCTCAGGAGAGGACACAACGGTTTTATGACACCCTTCCCATCCGAATCAATGCATGCATTCAGGCTAGAGGGGGTGCAGCGTCACACTGATAAGTGCTCTCATACTGTCAAATTCTTTGAAAAATTGAGTCATTGTAATCAGTGAAGTAACATTGTAACTAACCTCTTTCTACGGGTTATTACGTTAAGAGTGGGAATGGAAATGCTTATTGATTGTGAAATTAACGTGAGAAGATTAGGGTCGCCACCGACTCTAACCACACAACTAATCAAAGGTTTGGCCGAGTCGGAAAATAAATTAATTTGATCACAGACCAAAAATTCATGAAAATACATACGTCGTGAAATCGCTCATAGGGGATGCGATGTAATTAATAGTATTTCCCGTGGACTGTCCACGAGAATCAACCATTTAAAATAAAATAGCACATGCATGAACACCGTGCAGAAGATCAGCTCCCAGCAGCACACCTGAAAATAAGACTTAATCTAAAGCATTTGTTTTAAAATAAAAGGGGAAACTAATCACTGGACGTGTGCGTAAGGAAACGCGTAGGCTGTGATAACAGGAAAGCTACGAGGTGAGAGGCTTAGTTGCAAAAACGTAACCTCCCTTTTTCATCTCCAGCCTCTTCCACGCTCCGCGTGGCCCGGAAAACCCAAAGATGCCATTTCCGCCACCAACCTAGCGCAGGTGGATTTCTCACAAGTAGTGCAAACTTCTTTGCCTACTTGACCACTACGAGAGTTGGCTATTCTGTAAAACTGCTGCTGAATCTGTATGACTATCGCAGACTTTCTGCAGCAGACTACGCCACCGTCTAGCAACGTGACACACAACCACATTCATTCAATCACACCACTATGAGAGTTATGAGGAAAGAGAAACAAGGAAAAGAAAGAGAAATGCTGGTGAAAACGGGCTACTGGACTAATGAAAGGTGGCTACAGGACCCTTTCAACATCACATACCATCTCAACTCGTGAATTTCCGTTTCATTTCCTGTTCTCCTTTATGATGTTCCACTTTTTATGCCAGGGACAGTGTCACAGCGCAGGAATCAGTGGTCTGCTGACCATCGCATTACAATGAATTCACAAAAATCAGTCGATAACGATATGCACATAAACAGATGGCGATAGCATCGCGTACAAAAGGTATAAAGGGGCAGTATGTTGGAGGAGGTGTCATTTGTACTCATGTGATACATGTAACAAGGTTTCCGACGTGATTATGGGCGCACGACGGCAATTAACAGACTCTGAACGCGGAATGGTAGTTGGAGCTACAAGCATGGAACATTCCATTTCGGAAATCGTTAGAGAATTCAATATTCCGAGATCCACAGTGTCAAGAGCGTGCCGAGAACACCAAGTTTCAAGCATCTCCACGGACAACGCGGTGGCCGGCGGCCTTGACTCAACGATCGAAAGCAGCGATGTTAGCGTAGAGTTATCAGTATTAACAGACGAGCAACACGCCGTGAAATAACGCCAGAAATCAATGTGGGGCGTACGACAAACGCATCCGTTAGGTCAGGGTGGCGAAATTAGCGTTAATGGGCTAGGACAGTAGACGACCGATGCGAGTGCCTTTGCTAACAGCACGATATCGCCTGCAGTTCCTCTCTTGGGCTCATTACCATTTCGGTTGGACGTTCGACTACCTGAAAACCGTGACCAGGTCAGGTGTGTCACGAGCAGTTGGTAAGACTATGTAGTAGGTTCGGGCGTGGCGCAGGCCCCACGAAGCCATAGACCCAAGTTGTGAACAAGCACTTTGGAAGCTGGTGGTGGCTTCATAATGATGTGGGTTGTGTTTACTTGGAATGGACTGGGTTCTCTGGTCCAAATGAACCGATTATTGACTGGAAATGGTTATCTTCGGCTACATGGAGACTGCAACGTAACTATAAAACGTAACTATTCTTGGGTTAAGCATTTATATATTGCGGTTTTTGTGTACTCATCCTTTCTGCAGATCTGTTGCAGCTGAAGTCCTACGTTCTCAGTAACTGTAAAGAATTTTAACTTCGGAAAAGTTAAAATTAAAAATCATCTTGTATTATGTTTTTAAATACATTTATTATACTTTCAAAGCAAAATTAAAGTACGAGGGCGGTTCAGAAAGTAACCTCCGATTGGTCACAGTGCGGGTTGTGGGGGGGAGTAGCGACGCCATCTGTGCGTTCACGCACTCAACAGGTCAGTCGGCATCAAGCCGTGGTCGAGTGAAAGTCGTACCTGCGCTAGTTTAGTTTTTGTGGCAGTTTGAAATGTGTGCTGCAATAGAAAACCCCGCCAAATGTGAAGTGCGTGCTGTCATAAGGTTTTTTACAGCCAAAGGATATTCTGCAGCAGCTATTCATCGTGAGCTTTGTGCCGTGTACGGACCAAGAGTTATGAGTGAAGGAGTTGTCCGTGAATGGGTACGTTTATTTAAAAGTGGACGAGAAAACGTTCATGATGAAGAGAGGAGTGGTAGACCATCATTGGTGACTGACGAACTCGTTCAGACAGTTGATGCAAAAGTTCGTGAAAATCGACGTTTCTCAATGTCGGAGTTGTCTACTGGTTTTCCACAGATTTCTAAGACTCTCTTGTACGAGATAGTGACAGCAAGATTGGGTTACCGTAAGTTCTGTGCACGATGGGTGCCCAAAATTCTTACCGACCACCACAAAACTCAAAGAATGGCCTCTGCATTAGACTTTCTGTCACGTTATGAGGACGAAGGAGAACCATTGTTAAACAGAATCGTGACCGGTGACGAAACCTTGATTAAGTACGTGAACCCTGAGACAAAAGAACAATCAAAGATGTGGGCACATTCAAATTCGCCTACCAAACCAAGAAAAGCCTCGCAAGATTTTTCTGCCAGAAAACTGATGGCAACGGTGTTTTGGGATGCCAAAGGGGTGTTGTTGGTTGAATTCATGGAACGTGGTACGACCATTAATCAAGACGTGTACTGTGAAACAATAAAAAAGTTACGACGGGCTATACAGAACAAACGCCGTGGTATGCTGACTTCCGGTACCGTTTTTTTGCACGATAACGCCCGTCCTCACTCTGCTCGCAGAACAACGGCCCTTCTTGAGTCCTTCAAGTGGGACGTTATCAACCATCCACCTTACAGCCCAGACCTGGCACCAAGTGATTATCACCTCTTCATGCATTTGAAGAAATGGCTCGGGTCACAGCGGTTTGATGACGACTAAGAGCTCAAAGATGCGGTCACAGGCTGGCTCCAGGCACAAGCGGGTGATTTTTATGCAGAAGGAATTTCAAAGCTTGTGAAGAGATACGATAAGTGCCTCAATCGCTATGGAGACTATGTAGAAAAATAGTGCAAAGATGTAGTTGTAAGATGTATATATTAAAATATTTTTTTTTAACTTGGTGTATTTTTTTAAATCAACCGGAGGTTACTTTCTGAACGGCCCTCGTATTATTACAAAGGCAAACAATACTTACAATACAAAAGGAGCAGCTACATGCTCACTACTCAAAAACTAAAACCACACTTACCCTCTCTATGCCAATATGGCTACCCCTATATATATATATATACCGGGTGATCAAAAAGTCAGTATAAATTTGAAAACTGAATAAATCACGGAATAATGTAGATAGAGAGGTACAAATTGACACACATGCTTGGAATGACATGGGGTTTTATTAGAACCAAAAAAATACAAAAGTTCAAAAAATGTCCGACAGATGGCGCTTCATCTGATTAGAACAGCAATAATCAGCATAACAAAGTAAGACAAAGCAAAGATGATGTTGTTTACAGGAAATGCTCAATATGTCCACCATCATTCCTCAACAATAGCTGTAGTCGAGGAATAATGTTGTGAACAGCACTGTAAAGCATGTCGGGAGCTACGGTGAGGCACTGGTGTCGAATGTTGTCTTTCAGCATCCCTAGAGATGTCTGTCGATCGCGATACACTTGTGACTTCAGGTAACACCAAAGCCAATAATCGCACGAACTGAAGTCTGGGGGCCTGTGAGGCCAAGCATGACGAAAGTGGCGGCTGAGCACACGATCATCACCAAACGACGCGCGCAGTAGATCCTTCACGTGTCTAGCAATATGGGGTGGAGCGCCATCGTGCACAAACATCGTACGTTCCACCAGGTGTTTATCAGCCAGGCTGGGGATGATGCGTTTCTGTAACATATTGGCGTACCTCTCACCCGTCACGGTAGCTGTTACAAAACCAGAATCACGAATTTCCTCGAAGAAAAAAGGCCCGATAACGGTAGATGTGGTAAATCCAACCCATACCGTGACTTTCTCGCCGTGTAATGGAGTTTCCACGACAGTTCTAGGATTTTAGGCAGCCCAAATTCTGCAGTTGTGGTCGTTAACAGACCCTTGGAGCTTGAAATGAGCTTCGTCGGTCCACAACACGTTACTCAACCAATCGTCATCTTCCGCCATCTTTTGAAACGCCCACACCGCAAATGCCCTCCGCTTCACTAAATCGCCAGGTAACAGTTCATGATGCCGATGGATTTTGTACGGATAACATCGGAGGGTACGCCTAAGCGGCAACCAAACAGTAGTGTATGGAATGCCTGTGCGACGTGCGACTACACGAGCGCTGACTTCCCCGTGCATAGACGAACCCGCTACAGTCTCCATTTCTTCCTGAACTGTCTCAGCAGCATTACGCCTTGTGCTCGGTCGGCCACTACGGGATCTATCGTCGAAACAACCCGTGACTTCGAACTTCGAAATAATTCTCGCCACAGCTGCATTTGTCAACGGACCTTTACCCGTTCGATTTCCCTTCTTATGGCGACAGGATCGTAACGCTGAACTAGCACATTCCCCATTCTGATAATACAGCTTCACTAAAAGCGCCTTTTCAGGTAACGTCAACAAGCTGCAACTGCTGGCGCATCTGATTCTCTCTCTCATTACAGCTCCTTTTATACACGATTGTCATCCGCAGTCACTGACGTTTTCCTGTTCAGCGCCATCTATCGGTCATATTGTGAACTCTGTTTTTTTTTGTTCTAATAAAACTCCATGTCATTGCAAGCATGTGTGTCAATTTTTACCTCTCTATCTACATCATTCCGTGGTTTATTAAGTTTTCAAATTTATACTGACTTTTTGATCACCCAGTGTAATCTGAACAATCCTGAACAATCCTCGGCATTTTTTAGAATCAATTTTCGATTAATTAACAATTAAAACTCTCATCCTAAAACAAATGTCACATTTTAAAGATTGCCTAGATTCTTATATAATAAACGCTTGAGTGAATTCTAGTCTATATGCTAACTGTATAGTGTATAAACGCTTAGGTGTTAAATGTTAACAATACACTTGTTATATTTACTAATTACAGAAGATTCATATCATATAAAATGTTCCTACCAATTAATGGACTTCTACACATTAGTCTAATTAAGATTCCCTAATTATTTTCTTCGTAATTTTTTCGGAAGTACATTTTTCCATACACCTCTATGTCAGAAACTACTGTTTATGGTTAAAATTTATGCGTTTTTTTTATTAATTTTGATTTGACTGTTACGTTTCAAGACCAAGAACATTAGAATTTTTATGGATGACAATGCGCCATTGAAGCACGTGTATTCGGTAGCAGCGATGGCGAGGCATGACAGAATCTCTGACCAGAGAGTTACTTATCGTTGCTAGTCTGCGCTTGACCGCGCGAGAGTTCAGTGCAGTTGCGAGAAAGTTGTTGTATGTAGCGAGTCGCGAGAGCATGTAGTTCGTTCGTGCTAGTAGCGCGCACGAGACAGTCGGAGTTGTGTGTGAGGAGTCGTCGGGCGTCGACATGGGTCTCTGGTCAAGATTCAGGACGAGGTATATTTTTTAAATAAGGTAATGAAGCAGCATTGCGCACATCTGATAATGTAATGAATGTTAACTGTAATTAATTTGTTCAAGAATTGCCCCAATAATAATTTTGTTCTCAAACCAATCTTTTAAGAAAGTAATTATTACAATCGAAACAATATTTCCTTTGCTTTTCCTCCCAGATTTAATTTATCAGGTTGATCTTAACGTTAATTTTGTGGGGACTTAACATTTTTGCACATTTTTATTATCATTGACTTTTATTACTGTGGGAAGCTAACATTTGGTACTATTTGCAATTCTTATTCAATTCCTTTCATTTTCATATTTTTGTGGGAAGGTTACACTTGGCTCTATTCCCATTAACATTTAAGTATTGTCTTTCAAAATTCTCCGGGAAGGTTACACCATGTCAATGAGCCGCAGTTGCTCGCTATTGGTTTGAAGAACATTCTGAACAATTCGAGCGAATGATTTGGGCACCAAGATCGCCCGAGAAGATTCCCATCGAACATTTATGGGACATAGCTCGATAGGTCTGTTCGTACACAAAATCCTGCAGCTGCAGCTATTTCGCAATTATGGACGGCTACAGAGGCAGCGTGGCTCAATATTTCTGCAGGGGGCTTCCAACGACTTGTTGAGTCTGTGCCACGTCGAGTTTCTGCACTGTGCCGGGCAGAAGGAGGTCCGACACGATAGTAGGTGGTATCCCATGACTTTTGTCGGTGTAGTGTGCTGAGTTGGCCTGGCAACAGTCACACACTGCACCCGGTTGAGAACTTTGGGTCAGTGTTGGAAGTTGTCGTTTCACGACAGAATACCAGTAGATGCTAGAGACCATCGTGAGTTCACTGTTCAGAGTGATCAAAACCAGACGACCTCCGACATTGGTAGACTCGAGTCCACCTAGAAAGTGTCTAAGCGTATTGTCATATCGCTGGCTTAGTTGTGTATCTTTGCGGGCTGTCGCGTCTGTCGAGTCGAGCACGGGACACGGAGCTGTTATGTTGTGTTGTGTGTAGCTCTGCATGTGAGAGGCATTGTTAGTATGGAAATTGAGGAGTTGCTACAATTGGTATTACAGTAAAGTGATAAAATAAGCAAATGAATCAGAGGAAAGTGCGTCAAGAAGTAATTTAAAAATGAGCGGTGGTGCTGATAACGTATTTGTGTATCCTCTCGTTGCGTGTCGTACCGTACCGTATCAATCATCCGTGCCGTGTTCGGCCACCCAGAATGAACTAATGTAATCAGAATAAAATTAGTTACCACAAAAGAGTGCAGTGAAGTGCCAGTGTCTTGTTGCGAGCGTGAGAACGTGCGTTCGATCATCGCGTTTCCGCATTATCAACAATCAGCCGCTCCGCGACGGTTACGCGCACACTCGTACAAGTGAGAAGTGAGAACTGAAAAATTAACTTTACGAACAGTGCCATATCATTACTAGTGACAAGGAGGACTGGTACCGCCGGCCAGTGTGGCCGAGCGGTTCTAGGCGCTTCAGTCTGGAACCGCGCGATCGCTACGGTCGCAGGTTCGAATCCTGCCTCGGGCATGGATGTGTGTGATGTCCTTAGGTTAGTTAGGTTTAAGTAGTTCTAGGGGACTGATGACCTCAGAAGTTAAGTCCCACAGTGCTCAGAGCCATTTGAACCATTTTGAGGACTGGTACCAAATATCTGCGTATGCGTGACGAGCGCTTCCGCATCATCAACAATCATCCGCGCCGTGTTCGGTAAGCGTATGCTCGTCCAAGTGATATTGTGGACAGATAATCATCAAGACTGTTAATTGGGAAAACACTTCTGAATTAGAATGTAAACAGTGCAACCTGCGACTCTCTTTTATCGTCTCAGAATATAGTTGTTCGTACCAGACGTAGAACAGTGTTGTGTTTCGACTTTGAGTGGCTCCCCTAACTCGCTTGCGTATTTTGATAGATAATTTCAGGCAAACCAGCTGTGAAGCAGGACAGTACGATCGCCGCGGAATTATCAGGTACGTGGTGTGGACAGGGCGCACGGTCCAGAAGTGAAAACAGTTTAAAAGGTACTCCTCACCCTTTTGTACCCCCGGGCGTGTTATAAGTGGTTGCGGCGCGGCACATTACTTTTTACCGCCCTGCCAGTGTCCAGCAATGTTCATTTGTCTAGCTAAAAGCTGTAGTAGA
Source organism: Schistocerca nitens (assembly GCF_023898315.1). Lineage (NCBI taxonomy): Eukaryota > Metazoa > Arthropoda > Insecta > Orthoptera > Acrididae > Schistocerca > Schistocerca nitens. The sequence continues at coordinate 644,970,597 of NC_064619.1, read as the reverse complement.
AAATACTAGACCACTACTGTCTATTGCAGTTCGCAACATACATAGAATTGTCCGGTAAACGGGATGTGACTAGCTACTGAAATAAAAGTTTTAACTTGGCAATGTAAATTTTCAGGTGTATTTTTACGATAAAGATCACAGTTAATACTGCCAAGTCCGTACTAAGTGGCAACACAATGTAAAGTTCACATGCACACCACAATCACACACGTAGCCAGTTTCTGGTATTTACACCCGGTACCGAAGTTAATAGAGTTCACCGGATCGTTTAGTTATGAAAATGCTCGCTCAAATGTTGTGCACTCTGCTCTACAGGTAATACCTGTTCCAGTCTTAGATCGCAAAACACGCCACGCGGTTTTAACTAGCAGTCAAAAGCAATAATTTTGATATTCCGCCCGAAATTCCACACGACTTCCACTATACCGTTCACTTAAATACACTTTGTACTACTTCGCGAACTCGTAATTAGCATTTTTCGGCGATTTTAGAGTACTTTTGTCGGAGCTGCTTTCAATGAGGTGTTACTAGTTCGAACCTTCAGCCCCGACCCGACTAGATCACACCAAAGTCTTTGTTCCCAGCATAGATTGGCGCGAGCCTGCATTTTTCTGATTGGCTGATATCACAAACAGCAAACCAGGTCGCAGTACTATCCCGCGCCAAACCGCGCTTTACTTCAGTGACCAATCATAGTAAAACATTTCTTTCTATGGCAATTGCTAAATAAATAAATTTAGAAAAGTATCAAATATAAAATTACTCCTTCTGAAATTACCGATTAATTTGTGTTCTACTCACGATTTATTAGTACCATAAACTGACTGCACATTTAATTATAGTAAATCCCCTGTATAGTTTAACTGGTACTTCATGAACAAACAAAACAATTTTCATTTACTTCTATTCTTCTTCACTCATACAACACTCACACTGCTAATTACTACACATATAAAACAATTATAATTATGCAAATACATTAAATATTAATCAAACATAACTTTACAACATTGTTTTGACTACGACTGCTAGCACTGTCCGTCAATTGCTGACCTCTGCCGCCTACTAGTAGAACTACGTGCAGCTCTGTAACTCAGGTCCATGTCAGATGGTGACATCTGTCGATGACTCATGCCTATAACGATATCGTCCTAACAAGTGACAGGAGCGATGCGAAGGCGCTACGCCTCATGGTTAAATCAATCTAAAGGATATTGCTCAAAATAATGGAACGTTGGAATAACTTTCGTACCAAATAATGTCTAACTTATGAAATTGTCAGGTTGTGAGTATTTGTTTGGTTTTTGATTAAATTTTTATATTTTTATTCAAAATTTCAATCAGCGGATGTTTTCCGGAAAACTGTGATAAATTATGATGTATGATTGAACTTAAATCCCCTCCCAGATGATGCCCTCTCTCCCTGCATCTATCCCTCCTATCAATTCTGATCCCCACCCCCCACCCCTCCTTTCCTCCGTCCTTTCCCTGGGCTCCCTCTTCCCCCCCTTCCATCCTGTTTTCTCCCCATCAAACCTCTCCCTACCTCCCTTCTCCCCCCCCCCACCGAGTCCTTTTGTATTCCCCTCCTCTGCCTTCCCCACTCCCTGTCGCGTCTGCCCAGCAACCCCCACCCTCTTATGGGTCCTCCTCCTCCATCGGCTCCTTTCCCGCCTCCCCCCCTTCGCTTTTCCTCTCCTTCCCCCCTTTTTTATTTTCCCATCATCTGTCCAGTTTCCCCCCACCTGCTCTCGGCTGTGGTATGACACATTTGCCAACTTTTTAGTGCAGTGTTTCAGTGACTATTCAGTGTTGTTCGTATTCCTCGTGTTGCGAACAGAAACCATGCTGTCGTTCGGTGTGAATTTTATATCTTTTGGGAACAGAAACCAGACTGTCGCCGTGTTTTTTTAATTGTCTGTCTATTGTTTTACCTGTCTGCTTCGTATGTATTTTATCATCCCTCTGTTATTTGTTTTAAGTTCCACGATTTTTTTTTTCGCCATGTTACTCTTTAAGTCTCCGCTTTTATCGCCTGTTTTTATTATTTATTTTCTTCATATTTTTAACAAAGTCTGTAGGCTGAAGAGCGGCATACTAAGCTGCTGCCAGCCCGCCCCCTTCGGGGGGAATTGAAATTCAATAAAGAAAAAAAAATGAACTTAAAGAAGCTCCTGACTGGAATATTAAATAAATCTCTACAAATTGCGCAGAGTCGATGCCACTGTTGTAGTATATAGTAGCTGCGGAGCGCCATGCATCCGAAATGAATTTTCGTGTAGTTGGCCAGGCGCAATGACGCGCGCTGGCGGTGCAGAGGAGCGCCACTTTCTCCTGGGACCGGCAGCTCGTAGCCCGCCGGCGCGGCGCCTGCTCCGGGCAATCCGGGCGCGGAGCCGCTGGAAGCAGGCGATGCGCTCACGGCATCTCGCCAGGGCCGCGGCAATACCGCTGCTGCTGCAACCTCTGGCAAATTGGACGGCTGGCGGTGCGCGGCTGGGACGGGGCGACGACCCGGCCACCGGCGTTCAATCTCGGCCAAGTGCACGCGCATGCCGTCACAGCCGTGCCCAGAACACGGCGGCTCCCCTTCTAGCTCTAGCGCCGGGTCGCTGCGCTGGAGCCAAAAACGTCTCAGAGGCAACATCGAGAACACGCGCAGTGTGTACAGCTAAATCGTCCGGTTTCAGAAGGTTGTCTACAATAACCCCCGCCACGTTGCTTTTTGTGTTAGCAGAAGAGCCAACACCGTGTTACGAGTGGAGGCCGAAATGCACGCGTTTTAGCTCAAGCAGGGTAGCGTGAGGAGGGAAGAACTATACTGACGTGAGGTCTGGAACATGACAAGGAATGAGAATTCAGAAAGCGGACGTAATTAGTTTGATACTTAACTTTAATCCATTAATGATGAACGTCGCTCTTGACGGTACATGATTCACAATATTACCTGTTCAGACTGAATATGGCGCCTTGCTAGGTCGTAGCAAATGACGTAGCTGAAGGCTATGCTAAACTGTCGTCTCTGCAAATGAGAGCGTATGTAGACAGTGAACCATCGGAACCATCGCTAGTAAAATCGGCTGTACAACTGGGGCGAGTGCTAGGGAGTCTCAATAGACTAGACCTGCCGTGTGGCGGTGCTCGGTCTGCAATCACTGATAGTGGCGACACGCGGGTACGAAGTATACTAACGGACCGCGGCCGATTTAAAGGCTACCACCTAGCAAGTGTGGTGTCTGGAGATGACACCACATTGCTGTTGTAGTTGTGGTCTTCAGTTCGAACATTGATTTGATCTAGGTCTCAACACTAGTCTGTCCGGGCAAGTCTTTTCAACTCTGCGGAAGTATTGCACACTATTTCCATCTGAACCTGCTCACAACAGTCGAGCGTCGCTTTTGCTCTTGTGACAGTTCGGCTGCTTCATGAAGATTTGGTTTGCTTGTTACCATTGGCGCTCGCAGCACCAACTTCCACCAGTGCAAAAATCAAATGGTTCAAATGGCTCTGTGCACTATGGACTTAACATCTGAGGTCATCAGTTCCCTAGAACTTAAAACTACTTAAACCTAACTAACCTAAGGACATCACACACATCCATGCCCGAGGCAGGATTCGAACCTGCGACTGTAGCGGTCGCGCGGTTCCGGACTGAAGCGCCTAGAACCGCTCGGCCACCGCGGCCGGTCACCAGTGCATTGACCGCATTATTTCTCGTGTTTTAACATGCTCTATATTAATTTTCTTTTTGCAGGTTTGGTTATTGAAGAAAGAATAAAGTACAGTTAGTTCCACAAGAAAGTGTACACCGTTATCTGCATGAAATAAAAAACACTATTATAAATGGAGGGTGATTCACGAATATATGCAAATATTTTAATTGTTATTCTACAAGTAGAACTAAAGAAAAAAGTTTATATAAACAAAGATCCGCAAATGTTTGGTTACGGAGTTGCGGCTAATAAAAGATTTTGCCTGAAATTTAGCAACTTCGCTAATACGAAGCAATCACAAAACCGTATGAGGTTAAAGTAAAGCACGAGTTCCATTTATTTTCTTGTTATTGGTCTGTGAATCTAATAAAACATGTCCCAGACGTATATCTACAGTGGTTTTCTTGAACATCCAGAGAAGCAGAGATTATTATACAAGTAAATTTGTTTACTTTCCGTTAAGAATGTAGAAACTTCCATGTCATTGTTGGCAACTGTTAGTGAGTTGCTTCAGTCGTTTCCTAACCTTGAAACGAGTTAGTTTTCTGTATTGTTCAGTGAAAGAACACAATAACAACATAGTAACTGTTGTAGTTTGTAGGTTATTTATGAAATGGGAATGCTTTTCAAATTTACGACAGAGGAATACGTCGATATGGTGTTTATTCATGGCAAATATGATGGTAATTCTCTACAACTTCTGTTGAAAACTTTGTGCAATTGTCTGGAATTTAAAAAACAAATTGGGCCCAGTAGTTAATAAATTAAAAATTTTACGAAATTACTTCTTTATTGCTCGGGATGTTCTGGAAAACTACTGCAGAAACACGTCTGGGAAATGTTTTATTAAATTCACCAGATCAATAACAACAAAATAAATGTAAATCGTGCTTTACTTTAACCTCGTACAGTTTTGCGATGGCTTCATATTAGCGAAGTTCCTAAATTTCAGCCATAATCTTTTATTAACCATGATTCCGTAACTAAACATTGGCGGACCTATGTTAATATGAACTTTTTCTTTAGTTTTACTTGTATTATAAGATGTTCCAAATATTTGCGTATCTTCGTGGATCACCCCGTATATGTTTACATGAAAATATACATTATTACTAATTGGAGAATTATCTGACAGTTAATCCAATCGCCGCCATTATCGATTACAGCTTGGCACTTTAGCCCTCTCTCCGGTAAATCATCCACGTTTTCAACCTCTAAACATCGTTTGACCCACTTCGCAAAGAATATCTTTGACTTTCTAAGAATGTTAGCAGCAGCTCCATGTAAAAGCATTGGCCCCTGTGGATGATTTACAAGGAAAAGTGCCTCGTGACGCTTCAGATATTTTGCACTCATTTTAAACTGCGACAGACAAAACAAAACATTCAACTCTCATGCTGTTTATTTGTATACTTTGCAAAAGCACATTGATTACAGATTCGAGACCACTATCACTGTCGCTGCGGACATTACATTCAAAATTATGGCGTACACTTCCTTGTGGAGCTGATTGTAGTTTCCCTTCAGTTTGGTTTGTGAATCGTATGGATGACTTTTTTTATTGTTAGATTTGCTTTTGGTAATTTCTCGGAGACATTCTTTGAACTTCTTGAGCAGCTAGAGGCTATTCACTTCTCTCTTTTTCTTTTTAATTTTTTACTTAGGAGAGTAAAACCACATGGCATATTTTCTTTCAATATATAAATCACTGCAGTTCGTTTTTATTAGATGTATTATCATTGCATGGAAATACTGTGAATGCAATGTCGTTTATTTGTATTATCAACACATATATATACGGTACCAAGTAATTTTAATGTATAACTTGTTCATTATGGCTAAACAAGAAGTGAATTATTTCAGCATGAGATACTGCATGATACAAAATGGTCATTTTGTTATTTAATTTTGACAACGTATTTTTTTCTAATTCACAATGAAGACACATGTCTGCAACACTGAACAGCGAGATCTTGTTGTGATCTGTGGTTTGTCGCATCAGCTGTCGTGGTGGCTGGCTCAGTGAAGATTCTGCCATTGGAATATCGCGTCGCTCGTATATTTAACATAAAACAGAAAAACAAAGACGATTATCAAATATTTGTTTCCTGTAATGTTTTAACATGCAAGTAAAATCGTTACATTACATATACATATAAAATCACCTTGAGGTTTCAAGGTCTTTGTATCAAATGTCTACAGGTGATACATCACGTCATGGAGAAAAACTTTTGTTAGAGACAAAATGTTCGCTGACCCTTCCCGGTGACGCTAGGCAAATTTTTGTAATTAACGGTCAACAAGATTCCACTAACTATAGCCCAGCCCAGGAATGATGGTGGATCGCGCATATCGAGGCACGGACGGGGATGACATTGTTGACGATTCCAAGCGACAGTTGTGTTACGTGCATGCGCATGCTTTCCGCTCGAAGGAAGCGATAACAACTCGCAAAAAATGAAATAGAAATTCATTAAACAACTCTGCACGATCACGTTTAATGCTCGTATTAGCTACGGCAATCAGAGCAGAGCGCTCAGAACACTACTGAAAGCTCATTGGTTGTCGGAGTCTGCGTGACGTAGGTGCGCAGAACAAGCCTAAACTCGACCGCCATCGTTCGTGACTCCAACTAGAGTCTGCTTATGAGTGACACAGTATTGTCACTCAATTGACAGAGCGATTTTCAACAAGAAAATTTTAGGAATGACTGTCTCTTAGCGGAAAAAATATCTTAAAAGCGAACCAGGAAATTTTTCTGGGCTTACCCCCTTTCATCAGGAGCAGATGAGTGGCTTACAAGCAACACACAAGGCGTACACACACCACGCTGTGCCTATCCACGACCTCGTCTCAGGGGTGTAACCAATACAAAAAGGACTTCTAGTGTCACAGGGAAGCTTCAGTGAAATTTTGTCTCCAACAAAAGTCGTTCCCCATGACGTAGCCTATCACTCACAGATGTTTGATGGAAAGGCTTTAAACACCCTGTATATCACATTATTAATACGTCTTCTCACCTGTAACGACTTACGGAAGTACAGTAGTGTCAAACATCCGAAATGTTGTGACACATCACTCGACATTTTCACTCCCCCCACCCCCCTCCAACATCCCTGCATTATTAAACTGTGACAGTTCATCGATGCCGCAGCATGTCTTTCAGTCGAGTTCTTCAATAAATTTCTCCCCGATTCAATTGAGTTCCACTTCCCTATTCACCAGATCTACCCATCTAATCTTCAGCAGACTTGTGTAGGCCCAAATTTCGAAAACTTCTATCTCTTCCAGTCTGTAATTTTTATGGTCCACATCTCACTTCTGTATAAAGGCACTAAAGCTTCACTCCAAATAAATATTTTCAGAGAAGGCTTCCTACCCTTAAAATGTATATTCTTAAATTTATATTCGTTTATCAGAAACGCTGTTCTTGTTATTACAAGTTCGCATTTTACGTCGTCCCTGTTTTCATCAGAATTATTTATTTCATGGCCCAAACATGAGACCTCCTTTGCTATTGTCATTGTCTCATTCCATAATCTAATTTCCACAATATCGCCTGATTTAATTCAAACACATTCCGTTATTCTTGTTTCACTTTAGTTGGGATTCATCTTACAAACTATTTCAAGGCACTGTCCATTTCCTTCAACTGATTGTCCAAGTCTTTTGCTGTCTCTGACAGGCTTTCAATGACATTGGCAAACGTTATATTTTTTTACGTCCTCTCCCTGAACTTTAAATCCGTTTAGAAATTTCTCCTTGGTCTCCTTTACAGCTTTCTCAATGTACAACTTGAATAACATTTCAGATAGGTCCTATCTGACTCCGCTGTCAACTACTGCATGCCTTTCGTTTCCAGACTTCTATTACTGCAATCTGGATTCCATACAAGGCGTAGGTGATCTACATCTACATTCATACTCTGCAAGCCACCTGACGGTGTGTGGCGGAGGGTACTTTGAGTACCTCTATCGGTTCTCCCTTCTATTCCAGTCTAGTATTGTTCGTGGATGTGGCCTACCAACACAAGTACAAGGATAGCGTACCAATAGGGAGAAGAATGGAGGCATGAAGGGCGCCAAAAACAGAAATAACAATCATCCATTTATTGCACCATTACACACGCACATCACGATATATGAGACATTATAATTACCATACTCAAATCAATTATGACAAACAATATGTATCACGAAGGGAACACACAATGGAGTTTAAGAAATTACAATGGCACATCAACTCCGCTATGACAAACAGTGTGCATAATGAAGGCCGCACAATTTTTCCAATGTAAGAAATTAAAATAATACTAGCATAAAATTAACTAAAATGCCTTGAAGGAAATGTTTATGAGAAGCACACGACGGGGCCGCAAGGGAGGAGGCAACGCAATACTTAACTCAGGTGCACCAAAACAAACAACGGACACCAGGCCGCCCCAACAACGGACACGTAGGGCATGCAACTACTCTCTCCGTTGCGGTTCAGCGCGTTCTACCCAAGTAATAGCTACCTGAAACATTTTAATACTCGGAACATTACACCAGTAATCAGCACATTAAAAAAAAGCAATAACATGACATAAAATACAATAATTTAAGAAAATCACATCATATGACTATGCGCTTAAGGTCTTTCGGTAATTAACAGATTACGAAACAGGTAAAGGGGCATGTGCCACTATTAAATCTTCCGTAATTACACTACTAAATTTCTCAGTACCAAAGATGCAATTAACGCAACAAGAATTAAATCATTTAAGTGATAATATTACTTTAAAATAATAATAAAATCATTTCATACAGCAGAGGACCAAGAATGGCCCGATCAGTACTCCCCAGTGAAGCAGTTCACACAAATGGTACACCACAGCTCCGAGCACACAGCTCCATACAAAATGCAACACAACCACAGCGACCCGGCGTACTACCAGAACCACCAGGCAGTAAACCAAAATCGTACTAAGCCAAAACAAGGACCGACTTTTAAAATAACGAGACCTAGCCCGGGCCGGACAACAGACCAAATGCCGGGAAATCCATAAGAAACCTCAGCCAACTTAATACCAAAACAACAATTTATTAACAATATGCAAAACACAAGACCTCTCAGCCCAAAGGCTTCCGTTTAGTCGCGAAGGTTACTCCGACCCGCCTGCTGGGGTGCCAAGCGTCGTACGGAGTGCCGAATCAAGCTTAACCTTCGTTAACGGAAAGCGGAAGCAGCAAAAGACAAAATAAACTCCAATCTAAATGCGCAAGTCAAACTCTAAGGAGTGCCACTCGAAGACTATGCACTTGAAGATCAAACGTAAAGCACCCAGACTAACGTGCCACTGAACGACGCACTTCCATCACCAGCGTCTAGTAGAGTACGGAGAGCAGCGTATCCCATCGATATACATCCGTGGGACGGTAAACGAGGATAGCAATCCCAGTGACGGAGAGACAGGAGGACGATATGACATCTCGCCGCACATTGAAGGTATTTCAAACTCAGGCTCGACAAACTACAACGGGAGAGATTTTGCTTCCCTTGCGAATCAAGTTAAACGGCACACCACGCCGCTGTCCACACTATTAATTCGATTCCCGGCGGGGTCAGGGATTTTCTCTGTCTCGTGATGACTGGGTGTTGTGTGCTGTCCTTAGGTTAGTTAGGTTTAAGTAGTTTTAAGTTCTAGGGGACTGATGACCATAGATGTTGTCCCATAGTGCTCAGAGCCATTAGAACCATTTTGAGCCACACTATTAACCGTAAAATTACGGTCCGGTCTTCCCATCGGGCCCCACTCGGCGTCCAGACGCAAACAACCCCAGCCAAGCCGAACTGTCTAGACTCTAGACGCCAAAGGCAGCCACCTTTTTCTTCCTCACACGCGTCCAGCTAAGCTCCGGCCAGTGATCACACACGGAAACAACCGCCTAACGCCAAAGCGCCGTCTGAGTGAAAACTCAGCCCTAAGATCGATACGGACTTGGAAATAAGCGAGCACCGTAACAACCTCCCCGCCCGCAAAACACACCCAGGGGATGTGTGCAGAAAAGGAGAAACGGAGAGAGAGGGACCCAGAAAGAGGAACAGGGATATCAGCACCCTCCCTCTGGCTCAACATTAGGAGCAAACATAATTTGAGAGACGTGGACACGACGAGTCTTTCCCGATCCCGGCTGTTTAACGAGGAGGTTGACTGGACCCAACACCCTCACAATACGGAAGGGGCCTTGATAAGGTGGTCTCAACCTCCCTTTATCAGCACTCCCCCCTGAGGACCCAAAATGACGAACAAAAACCACATCTCCCACTTTGGCCCTGAAGGGGTGACTACCCCGATTATAGTAACGGGCTTCCCTCTGATGCACCCGTAAGATATTGCGACGCGCCAGTTACCAATTCTCGCGTAGGCTATCCGGATCAATTTGCTGGGGTAGAAGATCATTAATCCAGAATGAGATTTTCACTCTGCAGCGGAGTGTGCGCTGATATGAAACTTCCTGGCAGATTAAAACTGTGTGCCCGACCGAGACTCGAACTCGGGACCTTTGCCTTTCGCGGGCAAGTGCTCTACCACTGAGCTACCGAAGCACGACTCACGACCGGTACTCACAGGTTTACTTCTGCCAGTACCTCGTCTCCTACCTTCCAAACTTTACAGAAGCTCTCCTGCAAACCTTGCAGAACTAGCACTCCTGAAAGAAAGGATATAGCGGAGACATGGCTTAGCCACAGCCTGGGGGATCATTAATACTCCACAGGTTGGACAAGGGAGAATTCACCGAGTACCCAAACAGAAGAACATTAGGGGTGCTACCCGTTGCCTCATGACGCGCCGCATTAAACGCTTGGTTTAACCAGGGCAGGGTTAAATCCCAACCCTTGGGAGAACGGGCTCCCTGTATTTTATCGCTGTTACCTTCATAATTTCGAAGAGAGTATTCCATTCAATACTGTCAATAGTTTTCTCTAAACATATGAATACTGTCGTATCACATATCGCTATCGCTCTGCAACATAGCAATGTTGGTAGCAGAGTGGCATGTTTCCGTCTGACGTCGACTGCGGTCGCGCAGGATCCGGCGGACCCAATGGTGCACGCCTGCTGAGCCACACCCCCAGTGGCTCTGTACTATGGGCGCCCTCTGCCGCTATAGCAAAGGACGGCATACGGCAGCCACTCTGCCCACTCGCGCTTGGAGCTACTACTCTATGACAAGTTTTTTCGTGCTTCACCTCAGTAGACATCGTGATAGGTGGACTGTGTTTCTTGCTTGGAGCCACTACACTATGATACCTTCGTTTGTGCTTCATCCTTGTTGACATCGCGATAACTGGACTCTGTTTCTTGCTGTGTTATTTGCAATTGGTTTTCGTAAGATTGGAGAAATACAAGTTAAGCAATTCTTCTGTCTGTTGTTTATCGCAAGTTCGAATCCTGCCTCGGGCATGGATGTGCGTGATGTCCTTAGGTTAGTTAGGTTTAATTAGTTCTAAGTTCTAGGCGACTGATGACCTCAGAAGTTAAGTCGCATAGTGCTCAGAGCCATTTGAACCATTTTGTCTGTTGTTTATCTCGTTCGCTATTGTTTCTGCTCCTGTCCAGCTTGCCTACGGATTTCTCTAAATCACTTCAGGCAAATGCTGGGATGATTCCTTTGAAAGAGCACGGCTGACTTCTGTGGTGTCACCGCCAGACACCACACTTGCTAGGTGGTAGCTTAAATCGGCCGCGGTCCATTAGTACATGTCGGACCCGCGTGTCGCCACTGTCAGGATCGCAGACCGAGCGCCACCACAAGGCAGGTCTCGAGAGACGCACTAGCACTCGCCCCAGTTGTACGACGACTTTGCTAGCGACTACACTGACGAAGCCTTTCGCTCATTTGCCGAGCAGATAGAATAGCCTTCAGCTAAGTTAATGGCTACGACCTAGCAAGGCGCCATAAGTAACTTCATGTATCTACTGAGTCTCACTTGTATCATCAAGAATGCTGTATACCAAAGGACGATATAAAAGTTAAGTGTTCTAGTAGCTACGTTCTTTTCTTTATCACATTCATTACGAATCCTGTTCCAGACTTAACGCCAGACGGCGTGAGTTGACGCGTGCCCTTTCGGCTACTTCACTGTGGACTGGCTGCCTTAACAGTCCAATACAACTTCCATCCCCATCCTTCCCTAATCCGATGGAACCGATGACCTTGCTGTTAGGTCCCTTCCCCCAAATCAACCCATCTCTCCTTACCGTTGCGTATGAGGTCGTACACAATAAATACTATAAATGTAAGTGGGCATTTTAAGTGTATCATCTACGGTAAGCTGTAGGATCAGTCTTGCCTCTCATGTTTGTGCACATCTCTGGAATAGAACTGATTTTTGTGTAAGTTCGCTTCTACCGGCCTTTCCATTCTTCTCTTGTTGATTTGCGTTGGTTATTTGCAAAAGTGAGTTGTTAAACTGATGGATCGGTTAAGATTCACACTTGTCAGTACCTGTCTTGTTTGGAATTGGGGTTATTACATTTTTCAATAAGTATGTGGAACGATGGTAGAAAATCAGCAATACTTCTTGCACCAGACTTTACTGAGTCTCTACACTGATGTTATGGTACCGGCTTCAACTTCTGATTCAACATTAGTTTGCTGCCCGCATCTCGTGGTCGTGCGGTAGCGTTCTCGCTTCCCACGCCCGGGTTCCCGGGTTCGATTCCCGGCGGGGTCAGGGATTTTCTCTGCCTCGTGATGGCTGGGTGTTGTGTGATGTCCTTAGGTTAGTTAGGTTTAAGTAGTTCTAAGTTCTAGGGGACTGATGACCATAGATGTTAAGTCCCATAGTGCTCAGAGCCATTAGTTTGCTCTGACAAACGTCAGCGTAAAGCCCCTTTTACACAGTCAACACATCGTGGCAAGTAAGTCTACAGCAGCAAGCCTGCCGTTTTATTCCTGTTCTAAGCATTAAAATTGTGCGTTTTGTGAGATCTGTCTCCTGCTATGCAGTTTGTCACATGAAGGTGAAAGTGCGCTCATCAGGGACCATCGTTCTTGAGAAAAAATGGGAATGTAGTTACAGAATGTAAGTACAAGGAATGATAATAGAGCATTTTTTTGACCAAAGCACAATTCATATCGAATATTCTTGACAAAGGTCATAAAGTAAATTCTCCAGACTTCAAAGAACTGAAAGAATAGGAAAAGTGTCGTCCAAAAATTGCAAAACATTACTGTTATTTCCTTGAGAAAATATATACTTACAAACACATCAAACAAATGAAGTAAAGAGCGCATTTTTGCTTTACCCTTTGAAACTTGTTTCCTTTCTAAGTGACAATACCATATAAAATTGGTTTTGCGTTAAGACGGATTGACTATTTCGCTGTTGAAACAATTATCATTAAAAATTATTTATCCGATTACGTTTTTATTTATACATAATTTAGATTTTTTGTTTGACGCCATATTGTTCAAAATGGTTCAAATGGCTCTGAGCACTATGGGACTTAACTTCTGAGGTCATCAGTTCCCTAGAACTTAGAACTACTTAAACCTAACTAACCTAAGGACATCACACACATGGATGCCCGAGGCAGGATTCAAACCTACCACCGTATCGGTCGCGCGGTTCCAGACTGAAGCACCTAGAACTGTTCGGCCACCCCGGCCGGCACCACATATTGTAATGAGTAAATATGTTGTTTGCTTTCACATATTTTGTTTGAGAACCGTTGCAGGAAGAATACCAGTCTCTTGTGTAACCTTTGCAATGTGTCACGAAAATATAACAAAAAAGAATGAGGAATCGCAACGAGTCACCCTTGTAAAACGGGCTTAGGTCGCTGACGGTTTCTCTTCTCGCCATTGTGTCCATCTCAACGATTTACCTTGTGGAGAGTAACGAGCTCTCGCTGCATGTACGACGCCATTACCTCAGCGCAATTTTTTTTTATTAAAACAAGCACAGATTATGGAAGATAAGCGCTTAGCGAATATTCAAGGTCTAATTTCTGTTTTTGCTGTATACCGAGTGGTTATTATTAAACTTTCCCTATTTAAGACGTTATAACACGGAACTAACTACCGTACGCGTACAAAACCTGGTAGCATTAATGTCAAGGACATGGGGAAGAGAAATAATGCAGAGTCAACTCAATTGAAACACTTTTAATGTGCTGCTACGGTACATCGTACCATTACACACCGGTTCCATTACTGCTACAAAAGGTGCTCAAAATGGCGCCCATCAGTGCCCAGAGGAGTCTGAAAGAGTAGGATTGCATTCTGTAAAGCAGAACGAAGCATGCCCATAGGTAGGCTAGCTACCTCTCTGGATAAGCTGCACTCCAGGTCAGCAGATGTGTGCATGTTCCCCTGGCAAACCCTGTCCTTCAGGTAGCCCCGCAAAAAGTAATCGCAGGGAGTGTGATCAGGTGATCGTGCCGGCGAAGCATTTGGAAACGATGGGCTGATAATTCGATCGTTTCCAAATGTGTTTCGGAGAAGCAGGTGAACTTCACGAACGATGTGTAGTGGGGCCCCATCTTGCATGAAAACTGTTGAGCTCGGTGCGTCTTCTTTAGGGCGGGTATGACATGCTGGTGAAGCATATCACAGTAACACTGGTCAGTCACACTGCACGTCTTTGGTCCTTGGGCGCCAAACTGTTCAGAAAAGAATGGAGTAATGATGAACGTAGCTGTAAACGCTGGGCTCATGAATTGTGCGCTGGATGTGATGAGGATGACAACTTCATGAGCGAATTTAGTATATAACTTAATATTGTGTCTGAGTGGATAAATTGTGAATGAATTAGACTGAAATACTAACACATAATTGATAGCTTATTTCTCTATTTATATCATTGGGAATTGATCTTTTTGTGTCAACATTGTATTGCAACACGCTTCTTTTTCATTTGTATTATTGTTCTCCCAATAATAATCAATGGTGAAATAAAAACCATACGCCTACCCATTTTTTTAAAAACTAAACAATCTACTTGGGAATGGTGGCAAAGGTCTGGCCACTTTACCCCATTAGGTAGTGGGGTTTGTCCTGCTGGCATTGCCCAAGTCCGTCGGAATGCACAATGGACATGAATGGATGCAGGTGATCAGACACGATGCTTACGTACGTGTCACTTGTCGTATCTAGACGTATCAGGGGTTCCATATCACTGCAGCTGCACACGCCCCACACCATTTCAGAGCCTCTACCAGTTTGAACAGTCCCCTGCTGACATGCAGGGTCCATGGATTCATGACGTTGTCTCTATACCGGTACACGTTCATCCGCTCGATACAATTTGAAACGACACTCGTCCAACCGGCAACATGTTCCTAGTAATGAACAGTCCAATAACGGTGTTGACGGGCGCAAGCAAGGCGTAAAGCTTTGTGCCGTGCAGACATCAAGAGCACACGAGTGCGCTTTCGGGTCCGAAAGCCCATATCGATGATGTTTCGTTGAATGATTCGCACACTGACACTAGTTGATGGCCCAGCATTGAAATCTGCAGCAATTTGCGAAAGTGTTGCACTTTTGTCACGTTGAACGATTCTCTCCAGTCGTCGCTGATCCTGTTCTTGCAGGTTCTTTTACCGGCAGCAGCGATGTCGGAGATTTGGTAAACAAATGTCGTGTGGCTAGGGCCTCCCGTCGGGTAGACCGTTCGCCGGGTGCAAGTCTTTCGAGTTGACGCCACTTCGGCGACTTGCGCGTCGATGGGGATGAAATGATGATGATTAATACAACACAACACCCAGTCCCTGAGCGGAGAAAATCTCCGACCAAACCGGGAATCGAAGCCGGCCCCTTAGGATTGACAGTCTCTCACGCTGACCACTCAGCTACCACGGGCGGACGGAGATTTGGTGTTTTACCGGAATCCTGACATTCAGGGTATACTCGTGAAATGGTCGTTGGGGAAAATACCCACTTCACCGCTACCTCGGAGATGCTGTGTCCCATCGCTCGTGCGCCGACTATAACACCACGTTCAGACTCACTAAAATCTTGGTAGCCTGCCATTGTAGCGGCAGTAACCGCTCTAACAACTGCGTCAAACCCTCGTCTCATATAGGCGTTGCCGACCGCAGCGCCGTATTCTGGCAGTTTACATATCTCTGTATTTGAGTACGCATGGCTATATTAGTTTCTCTGGCGCAAAAATATATTTCTGAACAACATGGGTCACAAAAAGAATTCAGCATTATTTAATTACTTTTGGTGTACTGAAGACAAAATTTTTATCTGATACAAACTGTCGACAGACGCAGACAATTTCACTGATTTTCGCATCTTGGCTGTCACAGAATCGTAATTTACTTAGTTTCATAATCGGAAAAAGGTCTTTCACACACATATGTCAATCGAAATATTTTATCACTTTAGCGACCTCATTATGGAGGCGTGGAAACTCTTCCGGAGGAAAACCATGTAGACCTTCTAGGCAATTTTAACGTAAAGCAGTTTGTCTTTTAAACAGGAATTACTTTGCAGGCGAATGAGTTCCTCCTGCACATTCACAGGGGCGCTCTCAGCTGGGACGGCTAACGGTCTCGAGTACAGCTTATAAACAGATATAAGATTAGCAGTATCCTCAAAACATTTGGGAAACTGTGCTTGTAATTCTTCCAACGCCACAATGATTTCTTAAAACCTCGCGTTTTATTTAACACTAGGGAGCTTAAGAAACTGGACTTTGTTTGTCAGACTGTGGCCCTTCTACAATCCTATCTTCATTTTCAAGTCAGAAATAAGGTTTTTCTCACCTTGCAGTGTCTTACTGTGGATTGCGTCCTGACAAGCCCACTTAAAATGAGAGATCTACATTCCATACCGGATGATCTAATTTTCGTTCCTGTAGTCCTTTCTTCTTCATAAATTCAACGATGTGTTGTTGTGGTGGTCTTCAGTGCTGAGACTGGTTTGATGCAGCTCTCCATGCTACTCTATCCTGTGCAAGCTTCTTCATCTCCCAGTACCTACTGCAACCTACATCCTTCTGAATCTGCTTAGTGTATTCATCTCTTGGTCTCCCTCTACGATTTTTACCTTCTACGCTACTCTCCAATACTAAATTGGTGATCCCTTGATACCTCAGAACATGCCCTACCAACCGGTCCCTTCTTCTTGTCGAGTTGTGCCACAAACTCCTCTTCTCCCCAATTCTATTCAATATATTCAATACCTCCTCATTAGTTATGTGATCTACCCATCTAATCTTCAACATTCTTCTGTAGCACCACATTTCGAAAGCTTCTATTCTCTTCGTGTCCAAACTATTTATCGTCCATGTTTCACTTCCATACATGGCCACACTCTATACAAATACTTTCAGAAACGACTTCCTGACACTTAAATCTATACTCGATGTTAACAAATTTCTCTTCTTCAGAAATGTTTTCTTTGCCATTGCCATTCCCTAATCTAATTCCCTCGCCATCACCCGAGTTAACTCGACTACATTCCATTATCCTCGTTTTGCTTTTGTTGATGTTCATCTTATATCCTCCTTTCAAGACACTGTCCATTCCGTTCAACTGCTCTTCCAAGTCCTTTGCTTTCTCTGACAGAATTACAATGTCATCGGCGAACCTCAAAATTTTTATTTCTTCTCTATGGATTTTAGTACCTACTCCAAATTTTTCCTTTGTTTTTCTTTATTGCTTGTTCAATATACTGATTGAATAACATCGGGGAGAGGCTACAAACCTGTCTCACTTCCTTCCCAACCACTGCTTCCCTTTCATGTCCCTCGACTCTTATAACTGCCATCTGGTTTCTGTACAAATTGTAAATAGCCTTTCGCTCCTCGTATTTTACCCCTGTCACCTTCAGAATTTGAAAGAGAGTATTCCACTCAACATTGTCAAAAGCTTTCTCTAAGTCTACAAACGCTAGAAACGTAGGTTTGCCTTTCCTTAATCTTTCTTCTAAGATAAGTCGTAGGGTCAGTATTGCCTCACGTGTTCCAACATTTCTACGGAATCCAAACTGATCTTCCCCGAGGTCGGCTTCTATCAGTTTTTCCATTCGTCTGTAAAGAATTCGTGTTAGTACTTTGCAGCTGTGACTTATTAAACTGATAGTTCGGTAATTTTCACATCTGCCAACACCTGCTTTCTTTGGGATTGGAATTATTATATTCTTCTTGAAGTCTGAGGGTATTTCGCCTGTCTCATACATCTTGCTCACCAGATGGTAGAGTTTTGTCAGGACTGGCTCTCCCAAGGTTGTCAGTAGTTCTAATGGAATGTTGTCTACTCCCGGGGCCTTGTTTTGACTCAGGTCTTTCAGTGCTCTGTCAAACTCTTCACGCCGTATGATATCTCCCATTTCATCTTCATCTACATCCTCTTCCATTTCCATAATATTGTCCTCAAGTACATCGCCCTTGTATAGACCCTCTATATACTCCTTCCACCTTTCTGCTTTCCCTTCTTTGCGTAGAACTGGGTTTCCATCAAAGCTCTTGATATTCATGCAAGTGGTTCTCCTTTCTCCAAAGGTCTCTTTAATTTTCCTGTAGGCAGTATCTATCTTACCCCTAGTGAGATAAGCCTCTACATCCTTACATTTGTCCGCTAGCCATGCCTGCTTAGCCATTTTTCCTGTCAATCTCATTTTTGAGACGTTTGTATTCCTTTTTGCCTGTTTCATTTATTGCATTTTTATATTTTCTACTTTCATCAATTAAATTCAATATTTCTTCTGTTACCCAAGGGTTTCTACCAGCCCTCGTCTTTTTACCTATTTGATCCTCTGCTGCCTTCACTATTTCATCTCTCAAAGCTACCCATTCTTCTTCTACTGTATTTCCTTCCCCCATTCCTTTCAATTGTTCCCTTATGCTCTCCCTGAAACTCTGTACAACCTCTGGTTCTTTCAGTTTATCCAGGTCCCATCTCCTTAAATTCCCACCTTTTTGCAGTTTCTTCAGTTTTAGTCTACAGTTCATAACCAATAGATTGTGGTCAGAGTCCACATCTGCCCCTGGAAATGTCCTACAATTTAAAACATGATTCCTAAATCTCTGTCTTACCATCATATACTCTGTCTGAAACCTGTCTGTATCTCCAGGCTTCTTCCATGTATACAACCTTCTTTCATGATTCTTGAACCAAGTTATGCTCTGTGCAAAATTCCACCAGGCGGCTTCCTCTTTCATTTCTTACCCCCAATCCATATTCACCTACTACGTTTCCTTCTCTTCCTTTTCCTACTGTCGAATTCCAGTCACCCATGACTATTAAATTTTCGTCTCCCTTCACTATCTGAATAATTTACTTTATCTCATCATACATTTCTTCAATTTCTTCGATAATGGATTTTAAATCGAAAAATCGTTCCAACGTCCGTTGTAGTAATATATAAAATCTCCATACGCTTCGTTCAGTTCCACTGAAAATTGTTGCAAATGACAGTGGAATAAAGCGAGCGACTTGAGAAAATTCACTGTCCGTACCACCAATGTCATCACATGTCCACGCCAGCAAATTTAGCACCAAGTGTTTTTTGATGTGGCTCTGAGCACTATGGGACTCAACTGCTGAGGTCATTAGTCCCCTAGAACTTAGAACTAGTTAAACCTAACTAACCTAAGGACATCACAAACATCCATGCCCGAGGCAGGATTCGAACCTGCGACCGTAGCGGTCTTGCGGTTCCAGACTGCAGCGCCTTTAACCGCACGGCCACTTCGGCAGGCTGTTTTTTGATGTACAGAACAATGGATTGCGTCTGTTGATCGTTGTAACTTTGTGCTGTTTCATCGTCAACTAAGCCTTTAAATTCTTTTTGCACGGTGGTATTAGATACAGATGATTCTTATCCTTCTTATCTGTCATACCTATTCATTTTTAAAGGCTTGTGACGATATATCGCTACACTACCTCTGTTTGTGCAAACAGCCATTGGACCTACGATCTTCTTTTATACTACAAACAAATAGCGGAGGGATTCTGCCGAACTAAGCAATTTAGTTCCCACCGAAGAATGCCGTACCGCAGTGCTGAATGAAATGTCGCGTACCGAGTACTTCCGGGAGGCACCGAGCAAAGCCGAGACATGCCGGCAGGGCCTCAGCCCACATGTGGACCGGCACATCGGGCTCAACATGAGGTTTGGCACGTCGTGCCCGCTGAGCTTGTACTATCTGAAAAAAGCACAAAACCGGACAGATCTTGATAAGACATGAAAGTGGTATGAATTTAAAAACTTGCATTTAATGTTATATCGTAATATTTAATATAATTTAAGTATTACTACTGTCAAGACAACATATGTAACAGACGTAAGCAAACACGCAGAAGGTATTAAGGGAACAACTGTCACATCATGTCTAAACCAAATTGCCATCTGTTGTTCCTTCCATTAAATACACTTTTAATTCAATTTAAAATGTATCCACAACCTATTATGTATCTTGTTTATTATCATTATCTAAGCTAGAAATAAGTTTAAACAAAATTGTGTATATGCATTTGTACCTATATAAGTTATTTGTTGTTTTTTTCTTTTATTCTTTTGTAAAATTTTCAACAAAAAATGTACTAGTAATAAAACTGAATTTGTGTTATATAACATGTAAAATCAGACAATGTACGACCTACTATATAATAACAGGCAGCAAATCTTTACTTGAGAAAAAAATAAATAATAAATCAAATTGTAATATTCAAAAATGTAAAACGGGGCAATTCACGAAACGCAGACATGTATCCTGTGACTATTTGCCAATCAACCCAGACATATACCTATTAGAAAAGCAAGCAGTTGCCCAGACTTTTTCCATGAAATGTGCGTCGCCTAACATTAGTTAACAAACACGCGTAGTATTACGACGGCCACCATTTTGTCCTGCATTCAACTGATCATTGAACATGTCTGCTCCTCTCATTAACTCAAACGTGAAGACACAGAGAAGTACTCGGGACAGAGCGCGAGAGAGAAGCGACATGCGCAGACACATGACAGCAACCGACTGGTGCATCGAAATCGAAGTTTCCATCAGTTTTAGTGATGGTCAAATCTCCTGTTCTTTTAACAAGAGTCAGTTCCGAGTCAGTCTTATAAATATTCTCCGGGCCAGTTTCATTTTGCCCACCCTGCTTTCTTCCTTTTTTTCTTTTTTACCTTCTTACTGACTAGCCAGGATCACGTAACAAATTCAGTTTCTCTTCTGTCTTCCATCTTTTCCCATTTCTTCATAACTCGCTCATCTACTCACCATATTGTTTTTTTCCTTTCTTCTGTTCGTGTTACTCCCTGTTTCTTATTTCTTCTGCCTTGAAAGTCTTCTATAATTAGCATTTTTTCTCAAAAATATTTCTTTCCTTATTTCCGATTCTTTGATGTTTCTTTTTAGTTCTTTTTTCTTCATATCCGTAATTTATATTACTGTCGATTTCATTTTCCAGAAATACAGGAATATTTCTTTCATTAATCTATTCTCATTCATTCAGTAGACGTGTCCAAAGAAGACTGATCTTCGCTGCCGGTCGGGGTGGCCGAGCGGTTCTAGGCGCTTCAGTCTGGAACCACGCGACCGCTTCGGTCGCAGGTTCGAATCCTGCCTCGGGCATGGATGTGTGTGATGTCCTTAGGTTAGTTAGGTTTAAGTAGTTCTAAGTTCTAGGGGACTGATGACCTCAGAAGTTACGTCCCATAGTGCTCAGAGCCATTTGAACCATTTGAGCTTCGCTTTACCATTACTTGCGATAATTTCTGTATATTTTCTTTACTCCTCACTTTCCAACCATCTGTAGTTCGTATTGCACCCTTTATTTCTCTAATTATCTGGAGAAGAAAGCGTTTATTTCTACAAAACGATACTTTTTCCACTTTTCAACATAGTCCCCTTGATCATTACGCACTTGTTCCAACGGGCTACAAGCTTTATTCTTCTGGATGCAAAGAACTTTTTATCTTGATGTTTGAACTAATTTCCCACAAACTTTTTCACGTCCTCGTTGTCCTGGAACCTCTTCCGACGTAATTCCTCCTTCAGTGCACCAAACAAATGGAAATCACCAGGTGCTAAATCAGGAATGTACGAGGGATGAGGCACTACTTCCCGGCCCATTTTGTCAATGGTTTTATGGGTTAGTTGAGCAATATGAGGAAATGCGTTGTCTTGCTGGAGAATCACACCTCTCCTCTGAGATCCACGACGTCTCTCTCTCCTGGCTGGCTTCACCTTGTTTAAAAGCAAATCCGAGTAGTATAGGCTGTTCATTGTGCGCTGCTCTTCGAGATAATCACAAAAAATTGGATCTTCAGCGTCCCAAAACACCGTCAACATGACTTTTTCTGCTGATGCTTGGGTTTTGAATTTTTTCTCGACAGGTGAGTAGGTGTGCTTTCACTCTATGCTTTGTATTTTCGATTATGGCTTATAATAGTGAACCCAAGTTTCATCACAAGTTAAAATTTTGTTGAGGAAGTACCCACCTTCTCTTTCATAACTTTCCTTTAGCTACGAGCACACTCTCAACCTTATTTCCTTGTGTAGACGCGACAACTCCTTTGGGACCCAACTTGTACATTTTCACGGTACTTCAGCTTGTTACAGATAATGTTATGAACTGTACGAGTACTAACTTCAACCTTATCAACTATCATTTCCACAGTCATACGGCGGTCGGCACGAATAATGTCATCAATTCGACTTTCAAGTGAGGCAGCTGCAACTGCAACTGGTCGGCCAGAATGATGTTCGTCAGTCACTGAGTAGCGACCATTTTTGAACTGCCCTACCCACTTGTAAAAATTTGCACGCTTCATACAACCTTCTCCGTAAACTTTAGACATTCTACAGTATAAATTCACTGGTTTCTCGCCTTCGGCAAGTAAACAACGAATAACAGAACATTGTTCAACTAATTTGGACGTTTGAAGCGGACTCTCCATCTTGAAATGTATTTTTGAGGTTACAAACAAAACAATGTTGATACATCGGCTGATCATGGGTCATCCCAGTGATGCCAACTTAAAGCCATAAAAGTACCAAACTTGCCCTACTAACAGTTTTTTCCCCAGACCAATTTGTCGCTTTAATTATTGAATGACCCTCGTACATTTGGTGGATTTTTAATACTTGTTTCCTGAGTTCAAATTTTGAGACCAATACTATGCGCTGTTTTTTTCCAAAAGATTTATTTGAGTAACTGCTTCTGTCAGATTTTCTGAAACATTGCAGAATCATCTGTAGAAGCCAAGCAGTTTACCTTATTCCATTTGTTTTCCTTCCAAGAATTAGTAGTTCAATTTTGTGATTTTTAGCTCAAAATTCTTGATCTTTATAATTGTTTAAAATGTAGTTAAACGGTAAAGGTAATAAGTTGACCCCCTGATTAACAGCAGCTTTTATTCCAAATATCTAAGATACTGCTAGCGTAAATTTAACTTTAGATACTGTATTTGTTAGATTTTCACACATTCCGTTTATTAATTTTGCTTTAACAGCAAATACGCTAATGATTTTATCTGTTGTTCCTCTGTCAACCGAAAGAAATGCTTCCTTGAAATCAATAAATGATAGTATTACAAGTTTGCTAGTTAACATTCTATGGCGAAATATTGTAATTGACTTTGATACGTCGTTTCAGACTCGATCTATTGAACTCCTCCATTCGATGTCTACACTTATTATCTGTGCTAGGAGTACTGAAAGCGGTTCAGTTGTGTTCCATTAACGCACACACTTTCTTCGTCTTTCCAGTTAAAGGGTTCGAAAATTTATACATCAACATCTACATCTATATTCCGCGAGCCACCCTATGGTACGTGGGCCGGCCGGAGTGGTCAAGCGGTTCTAGGCGCTACAGTCTGGAGCCGAGCGGCCGTTACGGTCGCAGGTTCGAATCCTGCCTCGGGCTTGGATGTGTGTGATGTCCTTAGGTTAGTTAGGTTTAATTAGTTCTAAGTTCTAGGCGACTGATGACCTCAGAAGTTAAGTCGCATAGTGCTCAGAGCCATTTGAACCAGTTTTTACGGTACGTGGCGGAGGGTTCTTTGTATACCACTCTCACATCTCCCCTTCCCTGTCCAGTAGAAAATCGTTTACGGAAAAAACGATTTCTGGTGATCCTTCGTGTGAAGTCCTGTTTCTCTAATTTTATCTTCATAGTGTCGTCTCGGGTTATACATAGAAGGAATCAATATATTGGGTGACTCTTCTAGGGACGTACTCTCGAGGAACTATAACAGTAAACCACAATGTGACACAGAACGCATCTCTTACAGCGTCTGCCGCTGGAGTCCTCTGAGCTCCGTGACCTTTCACGGCTACTATGATTAGACACCACATATACAATTGAGGCGAGTGAGCCGTGGTGCGCCTTTTCTGGCACACCAGCTCTTTGGCAGTACTATCGATTACCCGGCTGTACTACGATCTTTGCCCCTGTTGTGATCTGGCGGCGGGTATTTGCGGCAGGGGAATTGGTTGCCGGACTCGCTACGAGGCGCTAGGACGTGCTTGAGGGGACGAGGCAGCAAACGCGGGCTCGGGCAGCGGTGGCGCGGCAGGTCTACCTTGCAAGACGGTCGCCAGTTTGTGGTGGACCTGTCTGATGTCAACTTCGGGCGCTGATCGTTCGCATTGCATTGGGAGGGACCCATCCCTCGAGACCATCTCGAACCACGCTCTCCATTGTTCGTGTAAGTGATTTTGGTGCCTTCGTTTCGTCAAACGATTTGCGTTGCAGCGAGTGAACTTTTTGGTCGGTTCGCAGTCGGCAGAGTCTGTGTGACTGTATGCAGACCAGCAGTTACTATTTGCTTTAAAATCCTCTGGTTGGATGACTATTAAAAGGCAGATTAGCACGAAGGCATGCGTATGATTTTATTGCCATCAAGCGACGTCCCTGGTATATCGCTGTAAAAAAAAATTTTTTTTGCAACCAGTTATTCTGTTATTAGTAAAACTTGTATCTGATAAAGCTACTCATTTATATGTACTTCCTTATAGACGTGCACTTATTGAATGCACTCATTCAACAGTAATTGGTTTGTGTATTTTATCGATTTATTAACTTATATCGACTGATGTTTGGTTGGTGTTTTCCATGTCTTCTGCGGTCTGTTTGTGTTCCAGTTTCTGTGAGTTGGGGTGCGTCGGTGCGCCACCACGTTCCGCTTCGGTACACAGAAGCTGTGACGTGTCGTCTAATGGGAAGTGTCTCCCAGTTGAGCCCCGACGCTTCGGTGTTGTTTGGACGGCTGGTCGGTTGCTTCTGGCATTTAAGTTAAGCCACCCTTGCCCAGGGCAGCCTGGGGTCACTGCCCGTTTGATAAATATAACCTATTTCGTGTGTTGTTTGTTTTTTATTTAAAAAAAGAGGTTTTAAATTCGTTGAATATGAATTGTTATTATAGTCACGTGTTGTGCTGGTTGTGTTTTTGAGGGTTCTAAACGAACTGACGCTTTTGGTAAATTACCTTCATATTGTAAATTTTGCCGCGCAGGATTAGCCGAGCGGTCTAAGGCGCTGCAGTCATGGATTGTGAGGCTCGTCCCGGCGGAGGTTCGAGTCCTCCCTCGGACATGTGTGTGTGTGTGTGTGTGTGTGTGTGTGTGTGTGTGTGTGTGTGTGTGTGTGTGTGTGTGTGTTTGTCCTTAGGACAATTTAGGTTAAGTAGTGTCTAAGCTTAGGGACTGATGACTTTAGCAGTTGAGTCCTATAAGATCTCACACACATTTTTTTTTTGTAAATTTTGTTTTAAATTTCGTGCCATTTCTTGAAATCAGCTTCAAAAAAATGGCTCTGAGCACTATGGGACGTAACATCTGAGGTCATCAGTCCCCTACAACTTAATGGTTCAAATGGCACTGAGCATTATGGGAATCAACATCTGAGGTCATCAGTCCCCTTGAACTTAGAACTACTTAAACCTACATCACACACATCCATGCCCGAGGCAGGATTGGAACCTACGACCGTAGCGGTCGCGCGGTTCCAGACTGAAGCGCGTAGAACCGCTCGCCCACCGAGGCTCAAATGGCTCTGAGCACTATGGGACTCAACTTCTGAGGTCATTAGTCCCCTAGAACTTAGAACTAGTTAAACCTAACTACCCTAAGGACATCACACACATCCATGCCCGAGGCAGGATTCGAACCTGCGACCGTAGCAGTCGCGCGGTTCCGGACTGAGCGCCTAGAACCGCTAGACCACCGCGGCCGGCTCGGCCACCGTGGCCGGCGAAGTCAGCTTCATACTGTAATTTATTTGAAATCTCTATGGGTCATCTCTGTAAGACTGTTGGTAGTTGTTATCTGCTGTCTTGCTTGAGAAGCAAGATATCTGTAATATTTTATAAAAAGTTGCCCACGTTGATTGTCTCTTACCTGTTTTGAATAAACAATGAATTTGGTAGTTGTTGTTTAAGGAGTGACATAACAGGGGCCTTGACCTTCTATCCTAAGTGTACCCCTCATCCCCACTTCCTAAGCAACAGCGAGGACGGCTACTAATCACTTAAGTGCGGATGTACATCCTGCTCGAACTTCTGCGGAAATCGGCGATTGGCAAAAATAATGAGGATAGGTTGAGAATGTGGGTCTGATGGGAGGCGAGTTAGGGTAGTCCGTGCGGATGCAATTACCACTGTCTTCGGATGGCACTGTGGTCAGCGCATCTGCTTAGTACGTAGAAGACCGGAGTTCGAATTCCAGCCTGGTACAAATTTTCAACTTTCCACATTGATTTAATCAAAATCCATTGGTTGCTAACGTCATTAATTCCTCGGTGACTTATTTATTTCGTCCATCAATCCTATCTAGTACTGGTCCACGACCGGTGAGCAATATTCAAATGAAGGTCGAGCAAGGGTTTTCTAAGTTACCGCCTTGGTAGGTGGATTACGTTTCTGGAGGATTTCAGTCTGGTATCTGCCTTGCTTACGTTTAGCTTGACGTGGTCGTTTCACTTCGATTCGCCCGGTGGGCATACTCCTAGACATTTTGTGGATATGACTGCTTCCAGTGATTGTTCTACAATCGTATAATAATCATACAAAAAGGGTCAATTGCCAATACCTGTACCTCTCCAGGTGTTCCTGCATTTCGGTGCAATTTTCTAGCGTTGTTACTTTCCTGTACATAACAGCTTCATCTGTGAAAAGCGTCATCGAACTTCTGCTATTATCTACTAGATGATTGATATATATTGTGAAAAGTAACACTTCATTGGGGGCATGGTCGAAATTATTTTTACTTGTGAAGATATCTCTCTATTGAGAATGACACGCTGTGTTTGGTTGGCTAGGTCAGGTATTTCATGCGCTCTGATTTTGTTCATTGTGTGGTGTGCGGAATGGTGTCGAAAGCCTTCCGGAATTACGGAATACGGCATCAATATGCGCGCTGGTGTCTGCTGCTTGGTGTGTCTCGTGAACGAAAAGAGCGAACTGAACTTCACAGCATTGTTCTTCTTGTAATCAATGCTGATTCCTACAGAGGAGATTTTCGGTCCCCAGAAAAGTCATAATATGTGGGCATAAAACATGTTCCAAAATTCTACAACTCACCAATCTGTGAGACAAATACCTATAGTTTTTTGCGTCTCATCGACGACCCTTCTTCAAAGTGGGAATGACCTGCAATTTTTTCCAATCGCTAGGAGCGCTTCGATCCTCCAGCGACCTACAGTACACTGCTACTAGGAGAGAGGCAAGTTCTTTCGCTATTTCCTTTAGGAGTGTTGAGAACGGATCATTTTTAAATTTGTCGCAGAGATAATGAATACAAACGGACGTTGACATATATTTTTCAGTTTACCATGAGGTGTTGCGTCAGGACCGTGTTTTTTCTAGAGCTTTTAGCATGTATGTCGTTGAAGCTCAGTCAGAACCTTCTTACAATCTAGGAACCTCATATAAAGTGTTAATACTTATCCATTTCTCCGTTGTACCATACAATTCATGAATTGCTGATTGAAATCTAACAACTTCATGTATACAGGTGGTGATGAACACTGATGAAGTTCGTTAAGCTTGGCCGGCCGATGTGGCTGAGCGGTTCTAGGCGCTTCAGTCTGGAACCGCGCGACCGCTACGGTTTCAGGTTCGAATCCTGCCTCGGGCATGGATGTGTGTGTTGTCCTTAGGTTAGTTAGGTTTAAGTAGTTCTAAGTTCTAGGGGACTGATGATCTCAGATGTTAAGTCCCATAGTGCTCAGAGCCATTTGAGCCATTTCATTAAGCTTGGCTGTAAAAATCCTCCTCAAGATAAGAAATGTCAGAGATACATTCACTTATGAAATCCTTAATCTTTGCTGAAGCATTGAAGGCTTTTTGTTAACGGACCAACTCTCAGAATGATCAACCTTATCCAGTGGTCGACTGGGTATATGACGAGGGTTTTTAGCCAGATGATTTAGTTGAAGCTGTTCTAGTCCTTTTACCAGAAATACAACGCGGAAGAACGTAAAAGATAAGAGGCAAATAATAGCTTAGTCCAGATTACAGTGGCTGAGTATATATTTTGACTCAAAAAAAAAAGAAAAAAGAGAATTGAGCAGAACATGGGGAAGGATCAATTTGGATTCAAGAAAGTAAAAGGAACACTAGATAGATTCTCTTGGACGTGGATCGCAAAGAATGCTAAAAATTAACAACGATATGTACATAATTATGTACCATTGATTGGAAAGGGCGTTCCCATCAGAGCTGGTTAGAGTGCCCTCCTGAAGACGTTGAAAGATGTTGGTATTATTGGAATGACAGAAGACTGGCAAAGGAACTGAACAAATTTATGATGGAGAAAGTCGTAAAATTTGGAAAAGAGTATGGAAGCGGATAAATGTAGGAAAAACAAAAGTGATGACAATGAGAAAAGATGAAGGTTCTGTCAAAATATTTTTAAAAAAAGGACTTCGCAACGAGTAAAATCTTTAAGGTACTTACGAAGTTTAGTGGCAGAATATGGAAGCTGTGTAGTTCACGAACTGCTAATTAAAATCTAGCGTTTTTTTCTATGCAGTTGGTGATAAATTTTGGTGAAAATCGTTGTGTTTGGGAGTAAAAATCACCAACAAGATGCTAAATGTCGGGGACATATTCATATATTAAATGCTTAAGTTTTGCTGAAGCGTTGAAGGCTTTTGGAAACGGAACAACCCGCAGAACGATCAATCTTATCCACAGGCCAACTGGGCATATGACAAGGGCTGTTGGCCTGATGATTAGTTGTAATTGTTCTAGGCCTTTTACGAGAAATACAACGGGAAATAACGTAAAACATACGGGGCAAATAATTACTTAGTACATTACAGTGGCCGAGTGTATACGTTTACTCACAAATTTAGAAAAAAAAGAGGAGTACATGGGGATGGATAAATCTGGATTCTCGAGTAAAGGGAAAGCAACAGTAGACTCTCTCGGGTGTTGTAGGATGGCAAAGACTGCTAAACGTTAACAACGATACCTACAGAAGTAGTGCGGAGAAAATAAGAAGCAGAACAAAAAGCTTAAAGAGCTTTGAAAAGACGAAAGATCTGTTGACAGCAAAAATAGTTCTGATAAAACTAAGAAAGAGATTCGTTGAGTGTTTTGCCTGCAGTTTAGTATTATATGGTAGTCTGCGGTGGATGTATTAAGTTTCTATTTTATTGTCCATAATTCGCCAGCTCGTAGTACTTGGATACCTTTGAAAATCGGTTGCGGAAGAAATACTAGAACTGAAATCGACAGATAGAGTGATGAACGATGAAGTATTTCTAAGAATAGGAGAGTAAAGAGAACTAGTGAACATGGTGCGAATAAGGAAAAAAGCTTGGTTGTGACGTACTTTGCAAGGAAATTACATGTGTTGCTCCACAGCCTGTTTTCTTGGCAATTGAAAACCCGTGGCTGGGTTAGCAGAAAATGTCAACACAGAGTTACGCAAGAATTCTTAGAGATGGCAAGCAGACGGAGTAAGAACGACTGCTCACGCCTCAAAGTGGGACACTTAACCACTTACCTAATTTCGATGGCCGCCATTAGGGCTGTAACACTGCCCACACCAGAGTAACTACGGAAGCAGATTGTAGCAACGGCATCCGTCCAGGCCTGGCACTGGGTCACTTCTGGGTCTAGATGACGCGGAGTGACGGCTTTGCAAAAGAACGGTGGTTCGAGCTGCCACAAATACTGCTCGTTTGAGCTGTGCAGTGCCAGTCATTGCCTGCAGCTCGCTACGAGAGGTACTATGCGCCAGTCATCGACTCGATATGCGTCACGAGTGGTCTAAGGCGCTACAGTCATGGTCCCGGCGGAGGTTCGAGACCTCCCTCGGGCATGGGTGTGTGTGTTTGTCCTTAGGATAATTTAGGTTAATTACAAAAATGGTTCAAATGCCTCTGAGCACTATGGGACTTAACTTCTGAGGTCATCAGTCCCATAGAACTTAGAACTACTTAAACCCAACTAACCTAAGGACATCACACACATCGATGCCCCAGGCAGGATTCGAATCTGTGACCGTAGCGGTCGCGTGGTTCCAGATTGTAGCGCCTAGAACCGCTCGGTCACCCAGGCAGGCCACTGATTACATTGAACCGGCTGAGGTAAGAGAATTTACTCTAAACTGTTGTTGTTAACTAAAGATCTGTTCATTCGGATCAGAGGGCTGTTGCCAGGGAGCAAAGTATTTGCTGCTTAGCGGTATTTCAAGTTTTAAACGACCACATTCGAGCAAAAACGCCACCTTTAGAACCAAAGAGAAAGCAATTTAACAGTGATGTTTACCAACATCATTTCACAACGAAATCCTCGCAAAGCTCCTCGCAAAGCATTACACATTTGAAATCATGAGGCTCTCTTCTTCATCGTATCGTGATACTTCTTGCGAGTCCCATATTTCAGAGTGTTTTTTTACCTTTTCAATAAGCAATTCCACGTTCAAACCGGCTGCATCCATGGCAAACTGAAGGCAGGTGTTGCTGAAGCCGCGCGGAATTAGCCGAGCGGTCTTGAGTGCTGCAGTCATGGACTGTGCGGCTGGTCCCGGCGGAGGTTCGAGTCCTCCCTCGGGCATGGGTGTATGTGTTTGTCCTTAGGATAATTCAGGTTAAGTAGTGTGTAAGCTTAGGGACTGATGACCTTTGCAGTTAAGTCCCATAAGATTTCACACACATTTGAACATTTTTTTGATATGAGTCATCTAACTACCTCTACAGGACGCCGCTGGAAGTCGAAATGTTCCGTGCCTGCAGGGGGACCATATGCTAGCCGACTTCTGCAGATTTTGGGACGCTTAACTGCGGGTCCGTGGTTCGCACCTGGGACTGACGAGATGCCTAGCCACTGCCTGCCTTGCGGGGGCACTCACTATTACTAAAGGCTTGCCTCTGCAGGCCAATGTCGATGTCTCCTTTGCTGGGATCCGTGGTTCAACTCCGCGTGCTCAAGTGTATCCCACATTGAATCACGCGTCTGCACTAGCCAAAATCTGTCACAACGGCGTACCGACCGCATGCCTGAGGCTTAGGCTCGATTTATTATCGCGAGTTCGCAGATTTATTTTCTCGCGCGTTTCATCAGTGCATGCGAAACAATGGAGCTGCGCACACTACGGCGGTAGCGACGAACCCGCCGCGCGAGAGAGGTGTTCGCCGGCCACTGCTGTGTCCGTCATCTTGCCGATCGCACCGAAGCAGCAGCCGTTGTTGGTAAATGGGGCAGAGCACACGCACTCGTAACCTCAGCAGCACAAAAAAATGGTCAAATGTGTGTGAAATCTTATGGGACTTAACTGGTTGGTTGGTTTTTGGGGAAGGAGACCAGACAGCGTGGTCATCGGTCTCATCGGATTAGGGAAGGATGGGGAAGGAAGTCGGCCGTGCCCTTTCAGAGGAACCATCCCGGCATTTGCCTGGAGTGATTTAGGGAAATCACATGGGACTTAACTGCTTAGGTAATCTGTCCCTAAGCTTACACACTACTTAACCTGAATTATCCTAAGGACAGACACACACACCCATGCCCGAGGGAGGACTCGAACCTCCGCCGGGACCAGCCGCACAGTCCATGACTGCAGCGCTCCAGACCGCTCGGCTAATTCCGCGCGGCTTCAGCAACACCTGCCTTCAGTTTGCCATGGATGCAGCCGGTTTGAACGTGGAATTGCTTATTGAAAAGGTGAAAAAACACTCTGAAATATGGGACTCGCAAGAAGTATCACGATACGATTAAGAAGAGAGCCTCATGATTTCAAATGTGTAATGCTTTGCGAGGAGCTTTGCGAGGATTTCGTTGTGAAATGATGTTGGTAAACATCACTGTTAAATTGCTTTCTCTTTGGTTCTAAAGGTGGCGTTTTTCTCGAATGTGGTCGTTTAAAACTTGAAATACCGCTAAGCAGCAAATACTTTGCTCCCTGGCAACAGCCCTCTGATCCGAATGAACAGATCTTTAGTTAACAACAGTTTAGAGTAAATTCTCTTACCTCAGCCGGTTCAATGTAATCAATGGCCTGCCTGGGTGACCGAGCGGTTCTAGGCGCTACAATCTGGAACCGCGCGACCGCTACGGTCACAGATTCGAATCCTGCCTGAGGCATCGATGTGTGTGATGTCCATAGGTTAGTTTGGTTTAAGTAGTTCTAAGTTCTATGGGACTGATGACCTCAGAAGTTAAGTCCCATAGTGCTCAGAGGCATTTGAACCATTTTTGTAATCAATGTTTAATGCCAGAATGAGATTTTCACTCTGCAGCGGAGTGTGCGCTGGTATGAAACTTCCTGGCAGATTAAAACTGTGTGCCGGACCGAGACTCGAACTCGGGACATTTGCCTTTCGCGGGCAAGTGCTCTACCACTGGCAGAAGTAAAGCTGTGAGGAGGGACCGTGAGTCGTGTTTGGGTAGCTCAGATTGGTAGAGCACTTGCCCGCGAAAGGCAAAGGTCCCGAGTTCGAGTCTCGGTCCGGCACACGGTTTTAATCTGTCAGGAAGTTTCAATGTTTAATTGTATTGCAGCCAAAAAATATATCACTCCACTCACTTTAATACTGATAAAACTGAATAGTCTTCCAAGGTCGGAAGTAAATTAATTCAATGTTCACTGCGGTAGTTACCGAGAAATTTATTAGGTACATTTATCCTGACATGGTACTTTGCCAGCATTGTCTATAAAGTAATCGCAGGAAACATGTATTCTACTGTTAAGTGGCCTTTCTCCTTGGGTTGATATAGTTCCACTATGCAGTCACATAGCATGCTTTTCAAATCCCCTGACATTCTTTTGTCACCTTTATTCTGCGAATTTCGGTATGCACTCTTTGTGCAAGACTTTCCATACAGCTTTACAAATTATCCTTATTATTTTACATAGTGCTGTATGGCCGATTCTTTTTGATAATGCAGATCAATTAGTGTGCCGCCACTACCCAGATATCTGAAAGAGACGAACAGTTGACATTAGAGCTATTTTTTTTACTGTAAATTCATCACACGACTGTACATTCATTCGAAAGTAAAGAATTTACTTCCATCTTCTTTTAAATCTATGGTCCGCAGCTCGTGGTCGTGCGGTAGCGTTCTCGCTTCCCGCGCCCGGGTTCCCGGGTTCGATTCCCGGCGGGGTCAGGGATTTTCTATGCCTCGTGATGACTGGGTGTTGTGTGATGTCCTTAGGGTAGTTAGGTTTAAGTAGGTCTAAGTTCTAGGGGACTGATGACCATAGATGTTAAGTCCCATAGTGCTCAGAGCCATTTGAACCATTTAAATCTATAAATAGTGTCACGAACGCACCTTTCAGCAGCTTGAACTCATATTTGGGTGAGTCCAAAACCACCTATTGCTTTTCTTAATGGAGTAAGCACACACTGTATGCTTCCTTCTGCCTACTTCAGTAGCGGAGAAAGGGTGATTGATCAATTTGATTAATTAATTAATCAAATTGATCAATTAATTACACCTCCCCCTCTGTGAAACTAGGACCTTTGCCTTTGAAATTAGGAAGGTTAAAGATGATGTACTGGCTCAATTTTTATATCAAATTAATGGATTAATTAATTAAATATATCAATTAATTAAATATATCAATTACCCTCTCGCTTCCCCACCCCCTATTAGTGGAACTTCAAAATCGGCAGGAAATCGAAATTTTCGTGGCAAACTCGAATTTTCGTGGTGAATTCGGAAAAGTTTGCAGTGAAACATAGAGGTCGCTATGATTTTGCTTTTGGTGCATATTACATAATATGTTGCTGCTTATGAAATTTAGCTAACATACTGAATTTTTTTCACATTTGGGTAGAGGTGTGTGTCCATTCCCAATCTCGAGAAGCTTGACTAGACGCGCCGCGCCAGCGATAAAGTGAGAGTCGCATTCGGGAGGACGACGGTTCAATTCCGTGTCTGGCCATCCTGATTTGGGTTTTCCGTGATTTCCCTAAATCACTCCAGGCAAATGTCGGGATGGTTCCTTTGAAAGGGAACGGCCGACTTCCTTCCCCGTCCTTCCCTAATCCGATGAGACCGATGACCTTGCAGTCTGGACTCCTCCCCCAAAAACAACCCAACCCAAAGCCAGAGTGAAATATCCACAACATTCGTCATATTTCATAAACGGTTTCAGGTATCAAAATGAGACCTTGGAAAACGATAACATGCAAAAAGAAGAGTATTTTGCCATATCGTTACTATGCAGAACTTCATTATCTACCAAGTTATTCCACTAACTACAGACTTTTCGACGAAATAATGTAATTTTTAAGGGTCGTCGACAGATGGTGTAATGAGAATTGCAGTGGGTTTTGCAACAACATAAGTGAAGACATAACAAATTTTTTTGTACTGAGGATGCGCTTCTTTCCTCGATGGGTGTCCCGCACATTTTTTGCTGATGGCTAGAAATGAGTTGCAGAGACAATTCCCAAATCGTTGGATTGAACGCGGAGGAGATGTGTCGTGACCGGCTCGTTCGCCAGACTTGACGCCTCTGCATTTTTTCTTGTTGGGATTCGTAAAAGACGTCGTTTATAAAGACGTTCCAACTACACCTGAAGATATGCGAGAGAGAAATGTCAGAGCATGTGCTTCGATAAGTGCAGAAGTGATAAGGAATACCACTCAATCCATGGTAAGACAATTGCAGCACTACATTGATACCAATGGTCATCACTTCGAACACTGTCTGTAAATGGACGTTCATGCCACCTTTGCGACCTTCGTTGACCTTCAAAAACCTTATTGTTACACATCATTGGATTCGTCTCGATACCCGCTATCAGAAAATAAGTACCAAACAATAGCATCCCATTTAAAAAAAACAAAGTTGACCTTCATGTCTCTGACGCGACCCCACCTAGCAACAAAAAACCAACGCCATATTATGGCCCCCGTTGTCCCATGAAACTTTTGTCCCACAAATTTTTCAGCTACTATCATACTTTCGGAGTTATTTCTAGGTGGCAATAGTTAGTGACTCACCCTGTATAATGAGGCACTACTGGTGCGATCCTGCGACTGCCAGCGAGCTGGAATCAACAATACATTCGTTTTGTAAATAAAAACCACCTCTTCTTGCTGCAATGTATGTTACTTCTCCCATAGGCGTTTGTACACTAAGGCATCTTAAGTGGATTCTAGAATGATGCAGTTTTGTTTCATCCTGCGATAATTATAGATCATAAAACAGTTCACATCTTGTTTTTTTACGCAGTTAGTCACGTTGTTGTTAGCATCTGCATTACCTCTCATCTGGTCACAGGCTGGAGGCCGCACTATAACTTCACGTACGAAAAACTTTGTTCACTTTTGTTCACAATTTTCGTATTCTTTGCTGTAATTGCTGTGGAGCGCTGTTAGCCTTCTGTCACTTGATGTTTTACCGAAAACTGTGATGTCGTAAATACTGTGTATTCACTTTACATCTCTTTGTTTTTGTTTACGTACAGTTTGGCAATCTAAAGAAGTATCTGCTGAAAGCGTGTGTGTGTTTTTTGTAAGAGAGAGACGGAGGGAGACAGAGAGAGAGAGAGAGAGAGAGGGAGAGTGAGAGTATATGTATGGATCATTATTTGTGTGTGTGTGTGTGTGTGTGTGTGTGTTTTAGGGGGGGTGTGCGCGTGTCGGTGGTTATTCAGGACGAATTATAGGAAGTCAAATATGAATCTAATAACTGTTGAGTTTTTTTGTAAATGTTTTGTGTGGGGGTTCATGGGGACTTCAACCTGCCAAGTATACACTGAGAAAAATGGCTCTAAGCACTATGGGATTTAACATCTGAGGTCATCAGTCTCCTAGACTTAGAACTACTTAAACCTAACTAACCTAAGGCCATCACACACATCCATGCCCGAGGCAGGATTCGAACCTGCGACCGTAGCAGGCGCGCTGTTCCGGACTGCAGCGCCTAGAACCGCTCGCCCACAACGGCCGGCTAGACTGAGATGTCTATGGATTCATTGCAGGGGGTACAGACAGAAAGTCATGTGAAATACTTTTGAAAACGTTTTCTGAAAATTGTCTAGAGCAGCTAGCTCGGGAGCAAGCAAGCAATTACAATATGTTAGACCTTGTATCTACGAATAGTCCGGATCTTATCTCCAATGTCAGTATAGAAACAGGGGTTAGTGATCATGATGTCATTATAGCAACTATGATTACGAAAATTAATAATCAGTCAAAAAGGCTAGGAGAGTGTTCCTGCTAAATAGAGCAGGTGAGCAATTAACAGCATTTCACTGAGACAATGAATTGGCATCACTTAGTTCCAGTATGATGGATGTAGAGGAATTATGGCAAAGTTTAAGCTGATTTTAAATTGTGGCCTGGAGAGTTTTGTGCCTAGTGAATGGATAAAGGACGGAAATGACCCGCCACGCTTTAATAACGAAATTCGGCGGATCTGAGGAAACAGTCTGTTGCATTCTCGGCTCAAAAGGGAACGCACAAATGGCGACAAGCGAAGGTTAGTAGAGATTCGTGCGTCTGTGAAAAGATCTAAGCGCGAAGCATACAACAACTACGACCGTCCCACCTTAGCAAAGGATCTGGCAGAGAACCCGAGAAAATTCTGGTCTTACGCAAAATCGCTAACAGGGTCTACGGCTTTCTTCCATTTAGTCCCTTGTTGACCAGCCTTGGTGTGGCTGTTGAAGACAGCATAACGAAAGCCGAAGTTTAAATTCCAAGTTCAAGAAATTGTTCACACAGGAGAATCGTACAAACGCACCGTCATTTGACCATCGGACGTTCTCCCGCACCGTCATTTGACCATCGGACGTACTCCCATATCGACGACGTAGTAATAAGCATCCGTAGCGTAGAGAAACAACTGAAAGATTTGAAATCAAATGAATCACTAGGTCCGGATGGAATCCCAGTTCGATTTTAAAAAGAGTTCTGTATGGCTCCGATCCCTTCCCTAGCTTGCATTTATCGTGAATCTCTCGCCCAGCGCCAAGTTCCAACCGACTGGGAAAAAGCACAGGTTACTCCAATACATAAGAAGGGTAAAAGAACGAACCCACAAAATTACAGACTAATATCCTTAACTTCTGTTTGCTACAGATTCCTTGAATATATTTTCAGTTCGAATAATATAAACTTTCTTGAGAATCTTCAAGAATCAGCATGGTTTTAGAAAGCATCGCTAGTGCGAAACTCAGATTGCTCTTTTCTCTCATGATATACAGCGAACTATGGATGAACGGGAACAGGCAGATTCCTTATTTCTAGATTTCCGGAAAGTATTTGACACCATGCCCCATTGCAGGCTGTTAACGGAGGTACGAACATATGGAATAAGTTCACAAACATGTGAGTGGCTCGAAGACTTCTCAAATGTTTCTGGTCGAACTATGGATGAACGGGAACAGGCAGATTCCTTATTTCTAGATTTCCGGAAAGTATTTGACACCATGCCCCATTGCAGGCTGTTAACGGAGGTACGAACATATGGAATAAGTTCACAAACATGTGAGTGGCTCGAAGACTTCTCAAATGTTTCTGGTCGAACTATGGATGAACGGGAACAGGCAGATTCCTTATTTCTAGATTTCCGGAAAGTATTTGACACCATGCCCCATTGCAGGCTGTTAACGGAGGTACGAACATATGGAATAAGTTCACAAACATGTGAGTGGCTCGAAGACTTCTCAAATGTTTCTGGTCGAACTATGGATGAACGGGAACAGGCAGATTCCTTATTTCTAGATTTCCGGAAAGTATTTGACACCATGCCCCATTGCAGGCTGTTAACGGAGGTACGAACATATGGAATAAGTTCACAAACATGTGAGTGGCTCGAAGACTTCTCAAATGTTTCTGGTCGAACTATGGATGAACGGGAACAGGCAGATTCCTTATTTCTAGATTTCCGGAAAGTATTTGACACCATGCCCCATTGCAGGCTGTTAACGGAGGTACGAACATATGGAATAAGTTCACAAACATGTGAGTGGCTCGAAGACTTCTCAAATGTTTCTGGTCGAACTATGGATGAACGGGAACAGGCAGATTCCTTATTTCTAGATTTCCGGAAAGTATTTGACACCATGCCCCATTGCAGGCTGTTAACGGAGGTACGAACATATGGAATAAGTTCACAAACATGTGAGTGGCTCGAAGACTTCTCAAATGTTTCTGGTCGAACTATGGATGAACGGGAACAGGCAGATTCCTTATTTCTAGATTTCCGGAAAGTATTTGACACCATGCCCCATTGCAGGCTGTTAACGGAGGTACGAACATATGGAATAAGTTCACAAACATGTGAGTGGCTCGAAGACTTCTCAAATGTTTCTGGTCGAACTATGGATGAACGGGAACAGGCAGATTCCTTATTTCTAGATTTCCGGAAAGTATTTGACACCATGCCCCATTGCAGGCTGTTAACGGAGGTACGAACATATGGAATAAGTTCACAAACATGTGAGTGGCTCGAAGACTTCTCAAATGTTTCTGGTCGAACTATGGATGAACGGGAACAGGCAGATTCCTTATTTCTAGATTTCCGGAAAGTATTTGACACCATGCCCCATTGCAGGCTGTTAACGGAGGTACGAACATATGGAATAAGTTCACAAACATGTGAGTGGCTCGAAGACTTCTCAAATGTTTCTGGTCGAACTATGGATGAACGGGAACAGGCAGATTCCTTATTTCTAGATTTCCGGAAAGTATTTGACACCATGCCCCATTGCAGGCTGTTAACGGAGGTACGAACATATGGAATAAGTTCACAAACATGTGAGTGGCTCGAAGACTTCTCAAATGTTTCTGGTCGAACTATGGATGAACGGGAACAGGCAGATTCCTTATTTCTAGATTTCCGGAAAGTATTTGACACCATGCCCCATTGCAGGCTGTTAACGGAGGTACGAACATATGGAATAAGTTCACAAACATGTGAGTGGCTCGAAGACTTCTCAAATGTTTCTGGTCGAACTATGGATGAACGGGAACAGGCAGATTCCTTATTTCTAGATTTCCGGAAAGTATTTGACACCATGCCCCATTGCAGGCTGTTAACGAAGGTACGAACATATGGAATACGTTCACAGATATGTGAGTGGCTCGAAGACTTCTTAAATGTGTCTGGTATTTTTATTTCTTTTATTTGTTGTATTAGCTGTGTAGAGTTTTGAATGGTTGTGGCTGATTTTCTGAAATCCAGTGTCAGCCTTACAGGGAAATTCACTTTGTGGATCTTTGATTGGTTTCGGGAGACAGCTGCTGTGGAATTATTCTCAGTCAGCTTTTGTTTTTTAAATTTTCTCTCGAATCTGTTTGTTGAGTCTGATTTTAATTTTGTAGTGTAATGTTGTGAGATGAATTATTGTGATTTTTCAGAGTATTGTTCTTTGTCTATAAGAAGTACTGTGTTCCACTTGTCTTCTTTTGTGATAATATCTTCATTTTGAAGCTTTTTTCGAAGGTTTTTGGATATTATAGAGTCTGTGTTTGTGTTGTTGTGTTTTCATGTTGTTTATTATATTATGGATTTATTTTTTAACTAGATCTGCAGTTAATCCAATGTCGACACTGCTGTTTTCTCTCCTATTTTCCCTTGTCAATGCACTTTCTGCTTCTATAAATTGGTTTTCTACATGACCTTCATCTATCTCTGAATTTACATTATATTTTAATTCTTTCTCCAACAGTTCTCTTTCTATACTGTTTATTTGTGTGTCTGTAAATCTCGGGTAGCATTTGTGCATGTGTTTTTGTTGGTTGTGTTTAGCGTTGTTGTTTTGTGATTGCAGTTTTTTGAGATGGCTAATCTTTCTTCTATGATCTGTTTCCATTCTTTGTGCAGCAGTTTTTGTTTGACTTCCGACATTGCTGACCAGACGGGAGAAAACTGCTGTATTATTAGTGAAGTGTCTGCAGTGGTTTCTTATACAGCGTGATTTTTTCCACCGTGTACAAACTCTAGGGGTTGATCGATGAGAGGATACGGAACAAAATAGGTATAATGAACTTATGTCCGGAAATGCATGTTTCTATGCTAGAGATCATTTATTCAATCTTACATTGTTACAGAGACTGCGGTCTAACACGGACTGTACCACGCAGCCACAGTTACAGTATGCGCTGAAAGTGGTTTCCATTTGCCTCAACGCATGCGGGTACGCGTCGTAGCATGTTCCGCCTCACACGTTCACACCGGCCAGGCTGCATCCGAACAGTGTCGAAGGCGGTATGAACACGCTGCTCCAGTGTCTCCATATCCGGAATGGGTCCTCCATACAAGGTACTTTAGACGGCCCCATAACCAGAAATGGCACGTGTTGAGATCTGATGAACGAGCAGGCCATGTCATTTGATCCCCTCGTACGATCCATCGACCAGGGAAGACACGATTGAGATGCGTCCGGACGTTAACGGCGAAGCGGGCTGGAGCACCATCATGTAGCAGCCACATAACCTTTCGAATCATCAATGGCACTTCTTCCACCAGAGCAGGCATTGTCAACCGCAAGAAACGCCGATAGTTCCGGCCTGTTAGGCGACATGGAAGGAAAACTCTTCCCGAAATATGGTCGCCAGTTATCTCGGCCCACACATTCCTGTTGCACCGATGCTGACGATTCGCTGTCACCACACCATGGGGGTTCTGCATACTACCCTACACATGAATGTTATGAAAGTTGAAGATACACTCCGCTAAAGGTGGCCTCATCTGTGAATATGATGGATGACACAAATCCAGGAAATGTGGTCGCCTGGTGAAGAAATCTGTGACAAAACTGCCTCGGATGTGAAAAATCTGTCGCTATTAAGCCCTGCACACGCTGTATAAGTGTCATGGAGTGACATGGAGAATGAAACTTCTTGCCAGGAGGCAGGAAGTTTCGTACCAGCGCACACTTTGCTGTAGAGTGAAAATTTCATTCTAGAGACATGGAGAATGTTCCACACGGTCGTTTGACTCACCTTGTACGGGCGGGCCAACTGCCTGGTACTGACAAGACAGTCGCCTTTCCACAGTGTTAATCACATTTTCCTCCAAGTTTGGTATCTGAACATTTTGGGTACGTTCTTCATGATTTCCAACGCCAAAACACTGTTGCAAACATTGAATACCGTGATTGTTGTCGGCGGGGATAGGTCATCTGATGCAACCTTGCTGCCCGCCCCTGTTATTTCTTGTCCGTAAGTAAACACTATGTCGGCAAGCTGTCGATTCGAATACGGAATGATTGGTACAACGCTGTATCACATCCATTACAAGGTGAGTCAGTAAAAGAAGTGAATCGGACACATTACCGACTACTATGGCGGGAGAGTGTGCTAGGGCATGACGTATGAGGGACAATACCACCCTCTAGGAGGAAACCATGCATACTGTGACTGTGGCTGCGTGGTACAGCGATTATTAGACAGCTGTCTCTATAACAATGTATGACTGAATAAATGGTCCCTTCCATGGAAACCATTCATTTTCGAACATAAGTTCATTAGACCTTTTTTGTTCCGTGTCATCTCACTGATCAATCCCTAGAGTTTGTACACGTTGGAACAAATTACCCTGTATAACTCGTAATTTAGCTCTTGTTTTGTAGAGTGCAGGTATTTAATTTCAAATTTTAACCAGATTTTCTGGGCAGCAAACATTCTTTGTTGAGCGATAGGTGAAATGCTTTTAATCTTTGCATTGATATGTTTAGGTACAAGATCATTACATTTATATATGGTTTTGAATATTATGTGCTATACGGTTTTATGAACGTTCAGGTGAAGTCTTATGAATTTCTTCGTCCGCTTTCGGCGCACCGGATGGCGAAGACCTGTGCTGACAGAATCAAGACGCACGCCCTGAAATTTTTCTCAAACAATTTTACAGAAACAAATCGGTAAAAAGATTTATTTTCATGTTACTTATAGCCGTCAGGTTCATGGTGAAGTGCCCAAAATTTCGATAATGTTCATACTTAGCCCGCATCTCGTGGTCGTGCGGTAGCGTTCTCGCTTCCCACGCCCGGGTTCCCGGGTTCGATTCCCGGCGGGGTCAGGGATTTTCTCTGCCTCGTGATGGCTGGGTGTTGTGTGCTGTCCTTAGGTTAGTTAGGTTTAAGTAGTTCTAAGTTCTAGGGGACTTAAGACCACAGCAGTTGAGTCCCATAGTGCTCAGAGCCATTTGAACCAATGTTCATACTTAACATTATATTCGCATTTAATTACGAAGCGCACGAAATTCGAAAAGTTTCAGTGAAAGATGGAGGTCGCTATGATTTTGCGTTTGGTGCACATTACACCGTACGTTGCTGTGAACGAAATGTAGCCACGATATTGAATTTTTCTTTAGACTTAGGGGGAGGACTGTCTGTTTCCAATCTTCAGAAAAGGCAATTTCTGTAGCACGTTGAATTCCAACAGCATATGCAAGAGTGAAATATTCATAACATCCTTCGTATAACTTAAACCGTTCGAGGTATCGATACAAGAGTTTGGCAAGTGATAGTGTACAAAGAAGAGAGAACTTGCATACATTCGGCGACATAGCAGAAGGTATTTTTTTATTTAATTTCTTCAATCCCGTACTGTAATTTTTTAAGAGTCTCTGACTGCTATTGAAAAGAGAATTTGCTAGTATGATAATAAGCATGAAATTTCTTCGCTTATGTTACTGCAAACCGAAACAATGAGGTTTTCCGTAATCTATTGACCTCTCTGGTAGCCACTTTAATATGACATTGTTTCAAGATTCTGTCACAATAGCTACAGCAAGGCGAGTTCATCCGAATTATACTGTGTTTTGGCAAAAGAAGAAAAACGTAACTGGTAGTCACAACTGATGATGCTTCTACAAATGAGAAATGGTTAACAATTCAGACAAAAATAACTTCCCCGTTCTGTTGCAGTTCTGGCAGTCCCATACACTATTGTTGAATAACTGGAATGGAAACTTACCAAACGATTTTCCACCCGTTCTTTATCTGAGAAACATGAAAGTAGTTCACAGCAAATAGTGCTATCTCCATTCAGAGTGAAGTGGTGATTTTTTCACCTTAATTGTCTTTTGATGTGTTAAAGATGGCTAATAAATATATTTATAATCTATTTTAAACTTAATGAGTGGTCTGGAGCGGTTCATAAAGTAATGATTATTTTTTTATCTTGTTATCCCAAATTACACAGGCACAAAATTTGTTATTTCTAATAAAACAAAGCTGTAGTTTTTCTGCAGAATAGAAATGACCCAATAAAACAATTTCATACCTCTGAGGCTGAGAACACACTGACGATTTGCAGGACTTCGTAAACTATTCGTCCAAGTCAGTATCACTGATGAATTAAAAGATATTTGTAGTCAGAAGATTACTCTGTACAGAGACAGTAATAGAGAGATGGCATGCTATCTGCTGTACTTTTTCATATGTCGAATATAACTGAGGTGTAGAAAGAAAATCCTTTGGTAAGTTTCTATTCCAGTCGTTCAGTATTAAAAATATGGTGGGTTACTGGATTCCGCAAAGATTGCTACAGAACTGGCCATTTATTTTTGTCAGAATTGCTAACCGTTTCTCATTTGAAGAAGCGTCATCAGTTATGAGGAACAGCTACATTTCTCTTGTTGACAGGTTCAATTTTCATTTTTTTTTTTTTTTTTGCCAGAACAGTATAAATTGCACAGACTCACCTTGCAATACCTATTGCAACAGAATATTGTCACATTAAACAAGCAATAGGTGACCAGAAGGAGAAGTCGATACCTTACGGAAAACTTGACTGTGTCGGTTTGCTGTAACATAAGAGAAGAAATTTCGCCTTCATTTTTTTACTAGCAAATAATCTTTACACTAGCTATCAACGACTTTTTAAAAATTACAGTACAGGACTAAAAAAAATTTTTAAAATCTGTAAATTCGGCTATCTCGATGTAGATAAGAAAGTTCTTTGCGTTAACCATATGGTAAAATACTCTCCTTGTTGTGTGCCATTATTTTCCAAAATCTCGTTTAGATATCTCCAGCGATTTACATGACGTATCACACATGCGATTAGAAGTGAACATGCCACATAAATTTTATTTTCTCGAGACTGGAGACAGAAACAGACCTCCAGGCAAGTCTAAAGAAAAATTCAATATTATAAAATCTTAGTACTTTAGTAAATTTTAGTACCTCTGCAAAATTTTATTTTCAGCAACGTGTAGTATAATGTGCACCGAACGCAAAATGATAGTGACCCATACTTTTTATTGCAAACTTTTTCAAATTTCGCGAAGAGTCGTATTTAAATGTGAATATCACAATAAGTATAACCATTAGCAAGATGATGGACACTTCATCATCAAGGTGACATATAACACTAACGTAACATAAAAATCAAATTTGTTGATGAATGTTTCTGTAACATCACTTAAGAAAGACTACAGAGGTAACACAGTGCGCATGGTGTTCTACCTGTAACAGTGCTGCTGCACCTTGAGTAGCAGGCTGACCAGCGTTCTCTGCGTGCACTCACAGGCGTGTATTACTGTCTTTCTTTCTGTTTTACGCTAACTTGGCTACACTGCACTCACAGGCGTGTATTACTGTCTTTCTTTCTGTTTTACGCTAACTTGGCTACACTGCCGGAGTGCTGTGCCGAAATGCAAATTCATCTCAAACAGCCGTCTATTCGA
Organism: Schistocerca nitens; assembly: GCF_023898315.1. Classification (NCBI taxonomy): domain Eukaryota; kingdom Metazoa; phylum Arthropoda; class Insecta; order Orthoptera; family Acrididae; genus Schistocerca; species Schistocerca nitens. Next base: position 644,925,817 of record NC_064619.1, on the reverse strand, counting down.
GGGGGCCACGCTGTACATTGGCCATTGCATGAGGCCACATGCTGTGACAGAGGAATAAATAAACCCAGGTAATTGCTATTTCTATGATTTTCCCTTGGACTTCCACTTGGCTCCATGAACCTGCCGCCCTGCTGATCAGTACTCAGTGTCATCACAAACTATCTAGTCTCCTATGCCTCGTCTCACCCACCATCCTGGTCCCGCTACATCTGAAAAAAAAGAACATTGAAGGAAGGAATAGAGATGGAGAGAAAATCTTTGAAAGCTGGATGATATTAAAAATAGACGAAGTTAGCAAGAGTATAAGGAGGAAGCTCGGCTTTTATAAGAACTGACATGGGCCCAGGCCGGTATATGGTCCAAGCAACGCAAGGGGCCATTTGGACCACCAAGCTGGGAGAGGTGTCATCAGCACCCCTAGTGCAAAATTTGTTCAAACTGTATATTGTATTTAGTAGTAAAAACAAACCACTTACATCATAACTACATTAAATTTTATTTTTAAAAGTCTTCCCATAAGCTCAAGAAATGGCAGCTAATGTCATAGCAAGGAAATGAGGGAAGAAAAAATGGGGGCGGGGGCAAAATAATATATCGCTTGGGTGGAAAAATCAACAGAAAGGGGTACGGGCGCCAAATGATACGTCACTTGTGTGGAAAATTGCTCATGAACTGGCCTTGTAATGGGCCAGCTTATGGAGAACACTGTCTTGACTTCCAATATAAAATTTATTCGTCTTGATTTTTTTGTCGTCTATTGTAGGTGTGAAAAAGCCTGCTTGATGAATCGAAACCGACTATCCTTGTTTAAGTAAGCGATAAAAACAGTTATATTTTATAATGCAGAGGCACAGGACAGAGCAAAGTGGGGAGCGTCCAATCGACACCTGCCGTATGACAGATACACCAAAGGCAAAGACGAAGAGGAATAAGAAGAAAATGTAACAAATGGAAATCGTATTTTTATTAGCTGATGGGTAGAATATCTGATTGGAGACCAAATGTCGCCCACATAGCAATCGGATAAGAATAGATCTGTCATTTGATCGGATGGCCAAAGTCATGGTTATACTCAGTGATACACCTTGCCGCTCACTTTTGGTATGCTGGCCTGTGCTCCTCACTTTATCATATTTTAGCCAAATGTACAACGGCTGCATCAGTGGAGATGTGGTGCCTTGTCAGTGGTTGATACTCGTTATTACGTCCATCTGAGAATTAGAGCCGGCCGAGGTGACCGAGCGGTTCTAGGCTCTTCGGTCAGGAACCGCGCGACTGCTGCGGTCGCAGGTTCGAATCCTGCCTCGGGCATGGATGTGTGTGATGTCCTTAGGTTAGTTAGGTTTAAATAGTTCTAAGTTCTAGGGGACTGATGACCTCAGATGTTAAGTCCCATAGTGCTCAGAGCCATTGGAACCATTTGAGAATTAGATAGGAGACGGACTACAGCAGTTCTCGAAGGGTAAGTGTAATGCCGTAGTTTGCTCGGCTGGATGGAGGGATTCTAAAGTAAAGGGTAGAGTGAAGAATAGAATAATAAGAAAACAAAATGGACTTCGGTCATGGCATTTAATCTTGTAGAGAATAGCCACAGGAATGGTTATATATTTGCTCTTTGTAACATTCCACACTGCTGCAACACAGCTCCACAAAACAAGTTGCGAACAAGTTTGAGAAATTAAGAAACTTCAGCGTAAGTATGTAGCATTTGTGAAATGTAAAAATAAGGAGTGAAGTTAATGAAGAATTTGCGGTCTCAGAGAGATTGTGACAAGGCTGTAGTATGCCACCAACTCTCTTCCAGATATGCCTAAATACGAGTATATCTGTTAAACATTGCAGAAGACAAAGTGCTCACAATGGATCATCAGAAGAGACGACACCTTGTCCATTCTTCTTAACGCCGGCAACCACATAATTGTAGCTTAAAACTTCCCCATAAGCTGAAAGTGTGTGTGTGTGTGTGTGTGTGTGTGTGTGTGTGTGTGTGTAATAGGGCCTAGTAATCAATAAAAAAAAAAAGAGAATGCTACAGCTAGGATGAAACGAAGTACAAAACGTCGGCGTTGAAACAATTAATCAAAGGTTGCAAATAATTTAAATATGTCGAATCATCCTGTCATTAAAAGGAAAAGTACATATTATGTGAACAAAAAAAAATCGGCGATGATATAAGTGCAACATGTGAATGATCACTTTACTGAGGAACAGAGTAAGGTTCGCCAAACGTATTACCTGCGAGGCCATAGTTGATTGTGTTAGCACTTACAGAACAGAGAACTGGTGCAGAACAAGTGGTATTGCGGAAAATTACTTGCACTGAAAATCTACGTCTGCAGGGGCGGCATTTTCAAGATACATCACGTACGAAGTTTCAACATTAGAAACTTTTTAATGGTGAAGAAGACAGTGAGAAACACGGTTGGAAAAATCTACTTTATACGATGTTTGTGTGTGTGAGTAAACCGAAGTATGAAAGGGCGAGACATTATGATGTAAACAAATGGCCGAAAAGAGAGAAGGAAGCATGGATGTACATTTGGTTCAAGCGCTTCTTGCTGCGGAGAGAGCAGGAGGATTCCAAGAAAGAGACTGTTGTGGTCACAGGATGTGATGTCCGACATCTACATCTACGTGGATACTTAGCAGTCACATTTAAGTGTCTGTCAGGGGGTTCATCGAACCATCTTCACAATTCCTTATTACTCCAATCTCGTATAGCGCGAGAAAAGAATGAACACCTACATCTTTCCGCACGAGCTCTGATTTCCCTTATTTTATCATGTTGATCGTTTCTCCCTATATCGGTCGGCGTCAACAAAACATTTTCGCATTCGGAGGAGGAAGTTGGTGATTGGAATTTCGTGAGAAGATTGCACTGCAACGAAAAACGCCTTTTTTTACAAGACGTCCATCCCAAATCCTGTATCATTTCAGTGACGCTCTCTCTCCTATTTCGCGACAATACAGAACGTGCTGCCCTTCTTTGAGCTTTTTCGATGCATCCGTCAATCCTATCTGGTAAGGATCCCACACCGAGCAGCAGTATTCTAAAAGAGGATAAACAAGCGTAGCGTAGACAGTCTCCTTAGTAGGTCTGTTACAGTGTCTAAGTGTCCTGCCAATAAAAACGCAATCTTTGGTTCTGCTTCCCCACAACATTTTCTATGCGTTCCTTCCAATTTAATTTGTTCGTAATTGTAATTCCTAGCTATTTAGTTGAATTTGCGGCCTTTAGATTTGCGGATTTATCGTGTAACCGAAGTTTAACGGATTACTTTAAGCACTCATGTGAATGACCTCACACTTTTCGTTATTTACGGTCAATTGCTAATTTTCACACCATATAGATATCTTTTGTAAATCGTTTTGCAATTTGTTTTGATCTCCTGATGACTTAACTAGTCGATAAACGACAGCGTCATCTGCAAACAACCTAAGACGGCTGCTCAGATTGTCTCCCAAATCTTTTATACAGATAAGGAACAGCGAAGGGCCTACAACACTACCTTTGGGAACGCCAGAAATCATTTCTGTTTTACTCGATGACTTTCCGTCAATTACTACGAACTGTGACCTCTCTGAATCCAGTCACATAACTGAGATCATATTCCATAAGCACGCAATTTCACCACAAGCCGCTTGTGTGGTACAGTGTCAAAAGCCTTTCGGAAATCCAGAAATACGGAATTAATTTGAAATCCCTCGTCAATAGCACTCAAAACTTCATGCGAGTAAAGAGCTAGTTGTGTTTCACAAGAACGATGTTTTCTAAATCTGTGTCAATAGACAGTTCTCTTCGAGGTAATTCTTAATGTTCGAACACAATGTATGTTCCAAAAGCCTGCTGCATATCGACGTTAATGATATGGGCCTATAATTTAGTGGATTACTCCTACTACCTTTCTTGAATAGTGGTGTGATCTGTGCAACTTTCCAGTCTTTGGGTGCGGATCTTTCGTAGAGCGAACGGTTGTATATGACTGTTAAGTATGGAGCTATTGCAACAGCATACTCTAAAAGGAATGTAATCGGTATACAGTCTGGTCTAGGAAACTTGCTTTTATTAAGTGATTTAAGTTGTTTCACTACTCCGAGTATGTCTACTTCTACGTTACTCATGTTGGCAGCTGCTCTTTATTCGAATTCTGGAATAGAAACAGGAAGCGACGACAACCGTATCAAATTCGCACCTATAAACACATAGAACGCTAGCATGGACATTATTATACGTCTCCAGAATGAGATTTTCACTCTGCAGCGGAGTGTGCGCTGAAATGAAACTTCCTGGCAAATTAAAACTGTGTGCCCGACCGAGAGGTCGGTAGGTAGGAGACGAGGTACTGGCAGAAGTAAAGCTGTGAGTACCGGGAGTGAGTCGTGCTTCGGTAGCTCAGTTGGTTGGGTGCCGGCACGGTAGCTCAGCATGTTCGGTCAGAGGGTTAGCAGCCCTCTGTAATAAAAAAAAAACTGAGTTAATCGATCAACAACGAACCTAAACGGCTGTCTTACGATGTCCGCCCCGAGCAGATGCAACGAACAAAAGCGAACAAAATGAGATTAAAAAAAAATGTTGGTAGAGCACTTGCCCGCGAAAGGCAAAGGTCCCGAGTTGGAGTCTCGGTCGGGCACACAGTTTTAATCTGCCAGGAAGTTTCATTATTATACGTTTCTGTCGCCTACGTCTTTGCTGCTGTCGACGAAGCCTGCCGTAGAGGGAACAATGAACGACAACTGACGAACGCTTGTGGTCGTTTCCTCGACAACGGACGTAGTCGGTCGGTTGCAAATGTTTGACGTAAGACGTGGTGCGTCTGTGGTTATGCCCTCGCGACAGCATATGATATACAAGAACTTCGGGTCGTGTTGAGGAAGTGGAAAGGTAAGCCGCATGCTGCGTTCTGCGCCAAACTATTTTCTGAAGCTGTGAGAGGTGACGCGCTCTCGTGAAGAGACGAATATCGCACATCGTACCTTCTAGAATCTGGATGCATAGAGGAGATTTGCAGTGAGGCAGGTAGGTTACTTGGAGTTGATGTGATGCGGACGATGTTCTGCAGCTATCCTTCCAGGGATATTGTGCATTCTGCAGTAGCAAGCATCGAGTCATCTATTTGACAGTGCCAGCCAGGGCGCTTTTCTCTCTTTGGTGCATCGTTTATCAATTCATCTCTTTAGTATAACAAATGGGAGGACAGGTCTAGGTAACTAATAAAGTCCGAATAAGAGACGATGCAATTTTGATCGCCGAAAGTGAAACCCTACGATATTCTTCGCAGATTATTCATTATCTCATTGGATCATGATAAGTTGTTTTTCATTTTTAGAATAAATGTTAACTTAACAGACTGATCGGTTGTGTTGCCCAAGGTCTAGGTTGCGTTAGCATGTGACAGTTCGCTTGAAAGTACTCGAAGCCAATGATGTGACTTGTTAAAAAGCTCAACTACTGTTGCAACATGTGAGTATCGTGAGAAAAGCCATTGCCTGTTTCTCCGAATACGCTATGGCTTTTCTACTCACATCAGGAATTGTCACAGCTATTTCATCTCATTGTACAATTACAACATAAATGAGATAGCACAAGACGACGTCCTTAGATTGAAACCAGCTACTCGATTAGTTCACGAGTGGACGATTGTTCCAGGCGGTTTATGGAGTAAACATTAGTTTCTTAATTGTTGTGTTTTCAGTTTATTTTTTTTATTGTAATGTTCAAACGTTGTGTAGAGTTTGGATATACGGAAAATATTTTAAAGGCAATCATATTTCGTTCCGCAGTTAAGCATGCATACTTTAATAATAACAACATTTTGATAACACATTTATTGATATAAAATCGTTGATTTGTGGGCTGAAAGTAAGAAGCAGTAGCGTTTCTGAACAGAGACGAAATGTCTTCTATCCAAGTTTTTTTTTTTGAGTAAATAGGAGTGCGGCCTAGAATTTTTGAAATATCAGTTGCAATTTCCTCATTCTATCCTGTCGATGATATCGATGATATAACGACGTACCTTGTATGCGCCTAATTACGAATACTGGTAACAGTTTTCCCACTTATGAAGTAAAGAGGTATGTTTGGACTATTGCCCTGAAATGGAAGAACAGTAAGGCAAATAGCCACACCAGGGTGTGCAATAAACATTTTTCGCCTAACCTTTTTGTCACTAAGCCCTTTAGTATCAAAAGAATACCAAAGCTAGATACTGTGCTACCACTTTTTAATTTTAGTAAACATTTACCACCTAACGGAAAAACTGTTGTTCCAGCGAATTACGCGAGAAGTGGTTTGCTTCGGACAGTGAAAATGTGTGATGCGCTTTGCCTGTACTTGTACATTTATCGATATCTTTAACGGAGGCTAATGAAGATCTCTAGTTGACAAAATGTTCATTTTTTTAAATTTAGTAAAAGTATTTTCCTAATAAATAAGTTTAAGAGTACGTTCTGCTTCTTATCTTAATATTGTTTAAAGTATCTCTTCTAGAATAGTAAAACGTAACCACTTATTTTGTGGGAAATTTGTATTTTATGGATGAAAGCGGATGCTCTTTTGTTCGTTTTCTAAAATCTTACATTTATTTTTCAAGAAAATTTAACAGGACATAGAGTATGCTCTACTGAACAGTTTGAGGAAGGGCACCTGGGGTCGGAGAAGCCGGCTTAAGGAGATATGGAAGTAAACCTGTCCACCGCTTTGTCTAACATTACTGTTTTCACAGTTATTTACAACGAACTTGCGTACAAGTTTACACCTACTGTTTATTTACATGTACATTTTTTTTTATTTCCTGCGAGGAAACAAGGAGGACGAGCCTGATTACTAGGAAGTCATGCTGCAGGTTTTGTTTACTTTACCTGTCCATAAGGTGGCTCTGTTGCATCGTATTTGCATTGTCTGACGACAGAATGCGCTGTGAATCAACGACAGAACCATTCAGTACAAATGGTACGTTCATTGTGTCAATGAAGGTATTTGCAGGTAACTGTAACTAATGTAAACAAAAAAGTACACATTAATGTGATTTTATTCCTATTACCTCCTTAAGCTGGCTTCTCCGACCCCAGGTTCCCTACCTGAAATAGTTTAGTGAAACATCTCATCTGTCCTGTTAAATTCCTAGGCATTTAATTGAACTTACGGCCTTTAGATTTGATTGATTTATCGTGTAACCGAAGTTTAACGGATTCCTTTTGGCACTCATGTGGATGCACGCTCTTTCAGAAACACCCTACATATGAGCGAATTATGACCAGTCAAAACAGAAACAAGAAAAATACTTAGATAGTTTTGAATTGTGATTGTGGAGAGAAAGTATTACAGTACTTTATGACTGAACGAGATGGCGCAGTGGTCAGAACACTGGACTCGCATTTGGGAGGACGACGGTTCAAACCCACGTCCGGCCATCCTGATTTAAGTTTTCCGTGATTTCTCTAAATCGCTTCAGGCAAATGCTGGGATGGTTCCTTCGAATGGGCACGCCCTGTTTCCTTCCCCATCCTACCCTAATCCGATGAGATTGATGACCTCGCTGTTTGGTCCCCGCCGGCCGGATTGGCCGAGCGGTTCTAGACGCTATAGTCTGGAACCGCGCGACCGCTACGGTCGCAGGTTCGATCCTGCTTCGGGCTTGGATCTGTGTGATGTCCTTAGGTTAGTTAGGTTTAAGTAGTTCTAAGTCCTAGGGGACTGATGACTTCAGCAGTTATGTGCCATAGTGCTCAGAGCCATTTGAACCATTTGTTTGGTCCCCTTCCCCAAATCAACCAACCAACACTACTGTACAAAAGTGTGAAGCACCCAGAAGGAAAGGAGGAGACGATATGAAACTTCACGGGTTGAGAGGGTGTGTGGTGTTATTTCAGTGATCGTAAAATATACACAAATATACAAAGAACTTACAAGGGAACCTCCCCATCGCACCCCCCTCAGATTTAGTTATAAGTTGGCACAGTGGATAGGCCTTGAAAAACTGAACACAGATCAATTGAGAAAACAGGAAGAAGTTGTGTGGAACTGTGAAAAGATAAGCAAAATATACAAACTGAGTAGTACATGGAAAGATAGGCAACATCAAGGACACTGGGAACGCAGGAGCGTCGTGGTCTCGTGGTAACGTGAGCAGCTGCGGAACGAAAGCTCCTTGGTTCAAATCCTCCGTCGATTGAAAAAGTTTAATTTTTTATTTTCAGTTTATGTGACAAACTCTTATGTTTTCATCACTTTTTTGGGAGTGATTATCACATCCACAAGAAAACCTAAATCGGGCAAGGTAGAAGAATCTTTTTACCCATTCGCCAAGTGTACAAGTTAGGTGGGTCGACAACATATTCCTGTCATGTGACGCACATGCCGTTACCAGTGTCGTATAGAATATATCAGATGTGTTTTCCTGTGGAGGAATCGGTTGACCTATGACCTTGCGATCAAATGTTTTCGGTTCCCATTGGAGAGGCACGTCCTTTCGTCTACTAATCGCACGGTTTTGCGATGCGGTCGCAAAACACAGACACTAAACTTATTACAGTGAACAGAGACGTCAATGAACGAACGGACAGATAATAACTATGAAAAATAAAGAAAGTAAAATTCTCACTAGAGGGAAGACTTGAACCAAGGACCTGTCGTTCTGCCGCTGCTCACGCTACCACGGGACCACGGCGCTCCTGAGCTCACATTGTCCATGATGTTGCCTATGTGACCCATGGACTACTCAGTTTGTATATTTTGCTAATTTTTTCACAGTTCCACACAACTTCTTCCTGTTTTCTCAGTTTATCTGTGTTCAGTTTATCAAGGTCTATCCACTGTGCCAACTTATAACTAAATCTGAGGGGGGGGGGGGGGGGGGTGCGATGGGGAGGTTCCCTTGTTAGAAATATAAGCGTGCTTTTCAGTATGACGTTGCACTTCTTCTCGCCTGGATGCATGCTCTGATTTCATTGAGAAAAATGTCCTACAACCGTTTTATCCTCTTCTTTGGCAAGCTGGCCCACAAATATAACAAGTGCTTGACATCGTGGGAACTGACACTGGGGCGACGCTGACATCCGAGCTGGTCGCTCAAGTGCTCTGACGGGGATATATCTGCAGACCCCGCTGGCCAACTAAGTACCCCTGCATACGCAGACAGTTCACAGACACACGTCCCGTGTGCGAACAAGCGTTGTCCTGTTGAAAATGGCGCCGCGATACTGTCGCATTAGAGCTAGCACATGAGGACGCAGAATGTCTGTCAGATAACATTATGCCGTCAGAGTTCCCTCAAACACTACTAGCCATGATCTGAAGTCATATCCGATGGCTCCCAATGCGATGACGCCAGGAATAAAATCGCTTTGCCTCTCTAAAACATTGGAAGAAAGGAAGCTCTCCCCAGTTCGCCGCCATACTCACCAGCGATGGTCAACCGTGGTGGAGCAGAACCGCAGTTCGTCGCTGACCAGAAGTCAATTCCAGGCTTACCAGTGCCGGCCGAAGTGGCCGTGCGGTTAAAAGCGCTGCAGTCTGGAACCGCAAGACCGCTACGGTCGCAGGTTCGAATCCTGCCTCGGGCATGGATGTTTGTGATGTCCTTAGGTTGGTTAGGTTTGACTAGTTCTAAGTTCTAGGGGACTAATGACCTCAGCAGTTGAGTCCCGTAGTGCTCAGAGCCATTTGAACCATTTGAACCAGGCTTACCAGTCACGGGACTACTCCAAACGTAGCTGCTTGTGCTGTGGTGTTGAAATGAAATGTCGTGTGACAAGGGCCTCCCGTCGGGTAGACCGTTCGCCTGGTGCAAGTCTTTCGATTTGACGCCACTTCGGCGACTTGCGCATCGATGGTGATGACATGATGATGATTAGGACAACACAACACCCAGTCCCTGAGCGGAGAAAATCGAACCCGGGTCCTTTGGATTGACAGTCTGTCGCGCTGACCACTCAGCTACCGGGCGCGGACTGCTGTGGTGTTTACGGCAGCGTATTCGAGGGTCGGTAGTTCCCCAGTCCGGCTGCTATTGGTATCCGACCAAAGCTGCGCTATGACGTAGGACGTTGCAGGCAGTCTATTACTTATTCTCGTGTAGCAAGGGCAGCTGTGAAGGGGTTACGATGTCCTTGTTGCACAATACGGCGACCCTGCTTTGTAGTGGTCAGATGATGACGATAAATACGCCTGCTCTCACGAACCCGCCCAGCCACGGAACATCGGACTGCCCTCACATCCGAATGCCTGTCATATCTCGATATCGGACATTTCAACATGTAGGCCAATTGGAGACCCACAGCATGGCCCCTTTGAAACTCTGTCAGGTGCTGATGTTTTTCAACACGACTACACGTCCGCGTTATTCACGGTGATCACTGAACATATGACGCTGTTCAAGCCCCTTATATACCAGGACTGGTAACAACAGCAATGCATTCTGGTGCCCGTTCTGCTTATCACACAGAACTGCAGTTCTAATCATTTACATACATGTGGATAGTGTGTTCGTGTTACATTGACATCCGACCATGTCTTCTGGGTGCTTCACTTTTTTTGTCAGATGGTGTACATCTACATCTACATGGCTACTCTGCATACCACATTTAAGTGCCTGACAGAGGTTTCACCCAACCACATTCACATTAATTCTCTATTATTCCACTCTCGAACAGCGCGCGGAAAAGACGAACACCTATTTCTTTCCGCGCGAGCTGTGATTTCCCTTATTCTCCCTGTGTAGGTAGCCGTCAACAAATTATTTTCGCATTCGGAGGAGAAAGTTGGCGATCGAAATTTCGTGAGAAGATTGGGCCGCAAAGAAAAACGGCCTTTGTTTTAGTGGTATCCATCCAAAATCCTGTATCATGTCTGTGACGTTCTCTACCATATTTCGCCATAATACAAAACGTGCTGCTCTTCTCTGAGCTTTCTCGATGCACTCCGTTAATCCTGTCTGGTAAGGATTGCGAAGCAGTACTTCAAACGTGGACGGACAAGCGCAGTGTAGGCAGTCTCTTTAGTAGATCTGTTGCATCTTCTACGTGTTCTGTCAATAAATTTTTTGTGTGTTCTTTCCAATTTAAGTTGTTCGTAATTGTAATTCCTAGGCATTTAATTGAACTTACGGCCTTTAGATTTGATTGATTTATCGTGTAACCGAAGTTTAACGGATTCCTTTTGGCACTCATGTGGATGACGTTACACTTTTCATTATTTAGGGCCAATTGCCAATTTTCCCACTATTCAGATATCTTTTCTAAATCGTTTTGCAATTTGTTTTGATATTCTGATGAGTTCACTAGACGACAAATGGCAGCATCATCTGCAAACAATCTAAGATGGCTGCTCAGATTATCTCCTAGATCATTTATGTGGCTAAGGAAGAGCAGAGGGCCTATAACAGTACCTTGTGGAACGCCAGAAACCACTTCTGTTTTATTCGATGACTTTCCATCAGTTACTACTAACTGTGACCTCGACAGGAAATCACGAATCCAGTAAAAGTGAAACAGACTAACAGTATGACGAATGAAAAAGTACGTCTAAGCATATTAGAGGAATGAAAACCACAGGAAATGATTGAAAACGAAGGAAACATATGGGTTTAAACGTATGTTTCGAAGAAATTAGCTGCAACGGAGAGTCATTAAAGGAAAGATTGTAGATGAGACAGGGAGAGGAATAAGAGGACTTTGACTGCTGTATTAGACGAAAAATGGATCAAGTTACCATCAGAATGACGAAGAACTGTGAGGTAGAGAACAGTGGAGAACTTCCACTCGATGCCTGTCATAGGGTTCAAATGGCTCTGAGCACTATGGGACTTGACTTCTGAGGTCATCACTCCCCTAGAACTTAGAACTACTGAAACCTAACTAACCTAAGGACACCACACACATCCATGCCCGAGGCAGGATTCGAACCTGCGATCATAGCGGTCGCGCGGTTCCAGACTGTAGCGCCTAGAACCGCTCAGCCACTCCGGCCGGCCTGTCGTAAGGCAGATACACCAAAGAAGAAAGAAGAAAAACCAGCTGTTGATACTATTTTTTCGTTCTCTTCACACGTCACGCTGAGTACTGTTAGGATTTCTCCACAAAACTGGTAAGCAACGCCCCAACCGATATCCTTAAACAAGTAAGTCAGATTTCTTTGATTTTATTGTCTTTGTTCTTGTGTTTCAAATAAGCCAATTTAAAGCCAGTGCCAAACGATTTTGTGTTCTCAAACGTCAGGATTTCAATAGTATTGGAAACTGCTCAGCTTATGCAGGTCCTGTTTATTAAAATGAAAACAATTAATCAACCTGCTCTAAATGATTTTCCTGCCGATTTTATATTTCATTCATAAACTGAAGAAGAGGCGAAATCTGTTTTTGTGGGACAGATACTTGATGATAATTCCTATAACCGTAGAGGGATCTGACACGGCCCACCACCTCGCCTGCATTAGTAAGGGATTGTTGGTAACAGTACAAAGAGATTGCAAATTACCTCAGACGAAACCCGCTTCACCTGCCCATTAACTGTTTCTTTACGCCGTCATAGGTATATTCTACCGAAGGCGTTTGACAGGAATGTGTGTGCTGGAAGCCTAATTCCTATTTAGATGCTATACAGTGTATGGTACTCCGGAGCAGGCGCTGTGTAGAAGTCGGCCATTTCCGTTAAATCCACTGTTGGTTACCTTTGCAACCGATCTGGTACTTAGTTGTTGTTTTGTGGATGTCGACGTCTTGTTGTTGTCCTTAGTTCGAAGGCGGGTTCGATGTAGTTCTCCACGCTAGTATATACAGCGACAGGAAAAAATCATAACAGCAAAAAGTAATTAATGTAGAGTAATGAAATTTCGCGAATACATTTGTCTAGGTGACATAGTTAAGTCATTAACATTACAAGAGCACAGGTTAACGCAAGCGCGAGGTAAGCGACTGCAAATGTGAAATGCTGGTACATTAATAACCGGTGTAACCGCCAGAATGTTTACTGCAAGCAAGCAAACGTGCATGCATTGTATTGTACAGGGGCCGGATGTCACTTTGTGAGATTGAGTTTCATGCGTGTTGCACTTGGTCGGTTAATACAGGGACAGTTATGCTGTTTGTGGTTGACGCTGGAGTTTTCATTCCATGATGTCACATATGTGCTCGATTGGAGACAGATCTGGTGATCGAGCAGGTCAGGGCAACAAGTCGACGCTCTGTAGAGCATGTTGGGTTACAACAGCGGTATGTGAACGAGTGTTTACCTGTTGGAGAACACCCTCTGAAATGCTTTTCATTAGTGGCAGCACTACAATCGAATCACCAGACTGACGTTCAAATTTGCCGTCAGGGTGCGTGGGATAGCCACGATAGTGCTCCTGCTCTCATACGAAATTACGCCCCACGCCATAACTCCAGGTGTGGGACCGGTATGTCTAGCAAGCAGACAGGTTGGTTGTAGGCCCTCACCTGGCCTCCTTATAACCAAAAAACGGCCGTCACTGGCATCGAGGCAGAATCAACATTCATAAGAAAACAAAAGACCTCCGACCTGCCCTCCAATGAGGCCCCTCTTGTCGTAAATGGCGGAGGTTTGGGCTCAGTGGAATGTACGCTACAGGCTCGGAGCTATACTTGAAGTAACCGATTTGTAACAGTTCCTTGTGTCACTACGGTGCCAGGTGCTGCTCAGATTGCTGCTGCAGGTGCAGTACGATGCGCCCGAGCTATACGCTGAACACGATGGTAAGGCGGGTACCAGGTTGAGATTCATTGGGAGAGTCCTTAGAAAATGTAGTCCATCAACAAAGGAGGTGGCTTACAAAACACTCGTTCGACCTATACTTGAGCTCATCAGAGTAGGATCCGTACCAGATCGGGTTGACGGAGGAGATCCAAAGAAGAGCGGCGCGTTTCGTCACAGGGTCATTTGGTAAGCGTGATAGAGTTACGGAGGTGTTTAACAAACTCAAGTGGCAGACTTTTCAAGACAGGCGCTCTGCATCGTGGTGTAGCTTGCTGTCCAGGTTTCGAGAGTGTGCGTTTCTGGATGAGGTATCGAATACATTGCTTCCCCCTGCTTATACCTCCCGAGGAGTTCACGAATGTAAAATTAGAGAGATTCGAGCGCGCACGGAGGCTTTCCGGCAGTCGTTCTTCCCGCGAACCATACGCGACTGGAACAGAAAAGGGAGGTAATGACAGTGGCACGTAAAGTGCCCTCCGCCACACACCGTTGGGTGGCTTGCGGAGTATAAATGTAGATGTAGATGTAGTACCACGTGGGTGTCCTGAGTCCGGTCTTGTTGCGACCGTACATTCCCGTGACCACCGCTGCCAGCAGTCATGTACGGTGGCCACGTTCCTGCCAAGTCTTTCTGCAGGATCGCAGAAGGAACATCCAGTTTCTCGTAGTTCTGTTTCATATTCAGTGAGGTGATGATAGTGGTGTCTTTGTCACCTTAAAGGCATTCTTGACTAACAGCAACCCACCAGTCCAATCACAAAGGTAACTAACGCCCACGACCGTTACAGCGTGTATTTAAAGGAAAACTGATCTGCATTCTCATAATTGTGCTACTAGCGCTAGTACTCTTGCGCGACTGGCGCGAAAACTGAATAGACGTCATCTTACAGAAACACGCCTAGCAACTTTCGTTTATGTCGCACAATTCCTTCATGGTGGTCCGATTTTCTTTTCCGTTAGAGTACTACAATACATGTAGGATAACAAAGATTTCTGACTTTTTTTATTTACATTTGCAATATCCCAGAAAAGATGTTAGTATGTTCCTTAAAACTGTAGATTGGTGACTTTGGTGTGCTACTGATAGTGTACAACTGGCACCAGCCAATCACGTGATCTTACAACACCGATATAAGTCATGGCAGGGAACTGGTGTCTATGTGCCAGTCGGTTGTGTGGAAACATCACAATAAGATGGACCCATATGGCAACGTGACAGAATGACACAAAGGAGATATCGTGTTCGGACATACGCATGACCACACAGTGAATGAAGCTAAACAATGGAAAATCCAGGATGGAACGTAGCAATATTACGAAAAGGAAAGTTGCTACTCACCGTATAGCGGAGATGCTGAGTCGCAGATAGGCACAACAAAACGACTGTCTTAAACTAGCTTTCGGCTAGTATGGCCTTTCCTCAGAAATAGATGTGACACACACACACACACACACACACACACACACACACACACACACACACACACACACACACGTGCACGCAAACGCAACTCACACACACATGACTGCAGTCTCTGGGAACTGAAGCCACACACAGTTGCCAGAGACTGTAGTCGTGCGTGTGTATGTGTGTGTTGCGTTTGCGTGTGTGTGTGTTTGTTTGTTTGTTTGTGTGTGTGTGTGTGTGTGTGTGTGTGTGTGTGTGTGTGTGTGTGTGTCGTCTATTTTTGACGAAGGCCATACTGGCAGAAAGCTAATTTGTGACAGTCTTTCTGTTGCGTCTATCTGCGACTCAGCGTCTCCACTATATGGTGAGTAGTAACTTTCCTTTTCATAATATTGTTACAGTGAATGAAGTTGTCCCATTTGTGGAAGCATCAACGCCGACTGTCCAAGGAATGGTCTTCCACTCGCATCCATGTAGTACGGCCTACGAACAGTGGTCGTAATAGACGCTGACCGACGGGGACCAGAAAGCATTATCATGTCTTGTCAACGACAGTCGGTTTCAGACTCGACAGGAACTGATGCTGTCAGTGAATGCAGCTCCATCTCAAGTATTCCGAATGAACGGTGCGAAGGAAATCGCATGAAAAGGATATTTGGAGTTGGGTATCCCGCAAAAGGCCATTGCTCACAGCGTCACATAAATCCGCAAGTCTTCAATGGGCCAAACAACACAGAAACTGGAGGTGTATAGTGTGGTGCGGCACGTTGCGATTTTGTCTCTTTTCGAATGATGCAAGGTGCCGAGTACCCTGATGGGGCAAGTAGTCATCTAACCCGCAGAGTGTGGAGGTGTCGTTCAGGTCGAAGTGGTTCTTTGTTGGTTTGGTTGTGTTTTCCATATTTCGACTTTGGCCCACTGATTCAGATTGCCGTGAACATGAACCAGGATGTTTATTTCAGCATTTTCGGTGTCAAGTTTGTGCTGCCCTTTCTTCTACACCTTCATGATGTGTGTGCTGTGAACACTTCCGTCTTCCAAGATGACAACAGCCGTGTTCAAAAGGCGGCACGCATACGGCCCTGGTTTGGCGAACACGCGTGTACGCATCACATCTCGACTGGCACGCTACATCACCCTGTCTTAATCGCATACAAAATGTCTGGAACTATTTGGAACAGCGGATAAAACGCAGCATTTAATATCCATCCAATTTCGTGGCTCTACGGGATCTGATTATCAATGAGTGGCTTCGGCTGGCTACGGCACATCTGAAGAAACTCGTGGTCTCTGATACTCGCTGAACAGAAGTCATTATCAAGGCTAGAAGTTATATTATAGGGTACTGGCGCGATGTTTCCTGGATGTGTATAACTTTTTGTCGGGGAGCTATTGGTGGTTTTATACTACAAACTCCAATTTGTCACTTAACAGACGGGCTATGCAGTAAAAAATATCTCCACATCTTATTTAATTTACATTGGCTGTTTTCAAAACAAACGCTTCTCTTTATTAGTAACCAGCTTAACGCCCGCTCCCTCGCTCGAGTTTGCGTAGTAATCGCAGCAAAAATAATGTTATAAACATATATTAGGCCTACTGAAGAATTAATATATTAAAGAGCTGTTTCTTTTTTATGCAATCCTCATCACCCAGATTTGTCGTTGTGACTGTTTAATAGTTTTTTTTTTAGTTCAAAAATAACAACGCCTTCTAAACTTTTCACGCTAATTAAGTCCATAGAAACATGATCTTTTGCGAATGTACTCCTGACTAAAAAGCGATGTTGGTAGCTGGAGTCGGAGGATTATATTAATCCTGCCTTTTCAGTTCTTGTGTTGATATTAAATACCAGTTTTCGTACATTTAGCTTTAAAATGCTTTAACGTAACGAAATATTTTCATAAAAACTTTCATCGCCTATTTCACCCACTTCGGGACTGAATTTACAGAAAATACTGAAACGTATTTCTTTATTTCATTCCGAGAAGCCAAATATAAAATATCGTAGAAGTAGTTTTGAAAATGCTTTCATAATGAAATATTTTCATGAAACTTTTAATCTCCTTTTTCACCCCATTAGGGGTCCACCTTCCAAAAACAGTGAAGCACCTATATGTTAATTTTTAACCGAGAAGTCAAATATCAATATTCATAGATAAGCTTTAAAAATTTTTAGTAGTTATTTAATAACGATTTATTTTTAAAAAATTTACCCACTATTTCATCCCTTTATGGGTTGAATTTACAAAAATGCTGAAACGTATTTTTTATTTCTGGACAAAAAACTAAATACCAGTTTTCGTAGTTTTAGCTTCAAAATTGCCATAATACTGACGTACTTTCAAGAAATATTTTTATCCCCTATTTCGCCCCGTTAGGGGTGGAATTTCGTAAAATCCCTTCTTAAACGATGCCTACAGTATAATTTCAACACCCTCTCCAAATTTAAAGTTTATATCATTAGCGGTTTGGGGTGAGCAATGATGTGTCAGTCTGTCAGGATATTTCATTTATATACAGAGATATGAAGTGAAATTTAGGAAGTGCTCTTGCTTTTGCCTCGGGCACCCTGCCCGGGACACCAGAAATGAGTGCAGGATCTTGCGTGTCTTCTGCGAAGTAATAAACTCAGCGGCATTACACAGAAGTCCATCTTCCACCGCACAGACAATGTTCGTTCACGTCGTGTCGTTAATGAATGAAGCTAACAGACAATGGAAATCAGTTCGTGGCCATACATTTCCAGAGATGAGTGTGCACAAGTGAAACTACAGGACAGTGAGCGTAAGGTAAATGTTTGATGTCCATCTTTGGATACATCACGCGGTACGCCTTTAGGAAGTCGTGGGCTCTTTGAGACTAGTGTCCACTCCTTACGCAGACAGCTGTTTCTCATTTGTTTCAGCTTGATAATTGTGAATAGTGTACATACTGAAAAGTGAGTCGTTTAGAAGACAGCATGATATACCAAACTAAACATGGCGTGAAACTGTCACATTCATGCCAACTGACTGTTATAGATGGAATGACAGTGAGATCTGCAGACGGCTGTTTCCCGTTGCTCAGAGACGACGAGGAGTGGTTACTGGAACCATCTAACCGTATACACAATATTCTACGTCTTCTTCTTTTTCTCTTCTCTTCTTGGATAAGGTGATTTCAACTGTTCAGGTTAACAAATCTTAGCCGTCTTTTCCATAAACGCCCCCTCTCCCTTAGTCTTCGTGCTTTGTAGTCAAGAATCGTTTTGGTAGCCTACTTTCAGGCGTTCTATCTACATATTCCCATCATCTGTTTCTATTTAGATCTATTTTCTTGTGCATTGAATCAATTTGTAATAAATTCCTAATATTTTCATGTCTGAAGCGGTCTTCTCTGGTGGGCACCTTAACACTGGGGAGAAATCTCATTTTCGTAGCCTGGACCCTACTCATATCCTTTTGTGTGAGAAGCCAGGTTTCACATCCATAGAGCATAGCAGATACTGCCACGATTTCATCTGTGTCTCTTTCATGACTTTCTTCTGTAGCGCTTTTCTAATTGCCCCACAGAGTGTGCTAAATTGGACGCGTAGAGGAAGAAAATAGGTAAAACAAATTGTTCTAACACCTTGTTAAAGCACATTGATCAGAACTTGAACTGGAAATCAGTTACTTTACACCCTGGCAAACGAATGCCTGAAGCAACATTTACTATGCATGTGATTTGTGATCTTGATGTTTTAAGCATCTATTGAGTGGGTTACTTTGCATACATCCATTCATAAATGTTATATAGGTTATATGGACAATTTTTCTGCATCGATTCCATCCTTAGACTCAAAGATTTCGTTGCGCACAAGCAGGCTGTTTTCTGATATTCATTCTCGAACCTCATGTAGACAGCCGTTCAAAAAAGCTAGGCGTACAAAGGCCTGCTTCAGAATTGGTTCACTTCATTGTGAAGTTTGTTGCGATGAACCAGTCACAATTTGAAAATAACAGTAGCCTTCATGAATATAGCAACAGAAACAAAACTGGGCTTCACTGCCCACAATTTAACTTTCCGTTTGCACAGAAAGCTGCAACGTATACATACATAAAAATATTTCACCATCAACCTTGTGAAGCAAACGCGTTGATATACGATGAAAACAAATTGACGTCGTATCTACATGGCAATTTCATCTGTTACGTAGACGAATTTATGAATGGATAATATCTGTGTGTTTTTGGGTTTCATATATTAAAATACTGTTCTACACTGAAGCGCCAAAGAAACTGGTATAGGCATGTGTATTCAAATACAGAGATATGTAAAGAGGCAGAGTACGCCGCTACAAACGGCAACGCCTATATAAAACAAAAAGTGTCTGGCGCAGTTGTTATATCGGTTACTGCGGCTGCAATGGCAGGCTATCAAGATTTAAGTGAGTTTGAACGTGGTGTTATAGTCGGCGCATGACCGATGGGACACAGCACCTCCGAGGTAGGTATGAAGTGGGGATTTTCCCGTACGACTATTTCACGGTTATACCGTGAATATCAGGAATCCCGTAAAACAGCAAATCTCCGACATCACTGCGGCCAGAAAAAGATCCTGCAAGATCAGGACCAACGATGAGTGAAAGAAACAGTTCAACGTAACAAAAGTGCAACTCTTCCGTAAACTGCTAAGATTTCAATGCTGGGTCATCAAGTGTCAGCGTACGAACCATTCAACGAAACATCATCGATATGGGCTTGTACCCTTGATGACTGCACGACACAAAGCTTTACACCTCGCCTGGGCCCGCCAACACCGACATCGGACTGTTGATGACTGGAAAGATATTGTCTCGTCGGACGAGTCTCGTTTCAAATTGTATCTAGCGGATAGATGTGTACGGGTATGGAGAAAATCTCATGAATCCATGGACCCTGCATGTCAGCAGGGGATCTTTCAAGCTGGTGAAGGCTCTGTTATGGTGTGAGGCGTGTGCAGTTGGAATGATATGGGACCCCTGATAGGTCTAGATACGACTCTGACAGGTGACACGTACGTAAGCATCCCGTCTGATCACCTGCATCCATTCGTGTCCATTGTGCATTCCGACGGACTTGGGCAATTCCATGAGGGCAATACGACACCCCACAGTGCGGAATCGCTACAGAGTGGTTCCAGGAACACTGTTATGAGTTTAAAAACCTCCGCTGGCCACCAAACTCCCCAGACACGAACATTATCTATGATGCAACGTGCTGTTTAGAAGAGATCTCCAGTCCCTTGTACTCTTAGGGATTTATGGACAGCCTTGCAGGATTCATGGTGTTAATTTCATCCAGAGCTACTTCAGACATTAATCGAGTCCATGCCACGTCGTGTTGCGGCTCTTCTGCGTGCTCGCAGGGGTCCTGCACGATATTAGGCAGGTTTACCAGTTCCTTTGTCTGTTCATTGTAGATTTGTACTGAAAAGTTTTTATATGTCTGTAAATATACAGCTCGTTCTTCATCATAGAGAGTTGCCACAAATATCTAAACTAAACAAAACCGCGATCTAGAAGAAAACTGTTCTCACTGTAAAGTACAATAACGTTTCTCCTTCTGATTTATTCCACGACAATTTACGTCTAATTTTCGTAATTGCGTGAAGGCTAGTACAAATCATTCTAAATCTGTAGAAATCAGTAGGACCAACCGTACATGAATCAGTGAGAATTATCAGTGCCTGAGAAAAACTCAACTGCCGACATGTGACCCACTGGCCCGAATCCCATGCAGACGGCGCCAGACCCGCTCGCTGATAGGCCGTAAACTACGAAGGAAAGCAGCCAGCCCCTAGAAAACACAGAGTGGCAGGAAATCACCCGTTTATAGCATTTTAATGATGGGGCCAGGGCAGAAATGAAGTGCAAGATGAAATTCCGAAGTGTAAATATTTGGGCAGTAAACGTCGCGCCGGCTGATACATTGTGACGCGCGAGCAGCCACAAATATTTGAGGCGTCTCCCTGTTGCCGGGTCTGTGACGGCCTGGACCGCTCCTAAATATTTGGATCGTCTCGGGCGGACTGCGCGTTCTCTTTACGCTACGCCCGATGATGGTCGGGCTGTAGCCGACGAAATAACCCTCTGGGAACGTCTACACTGCTTGCGCACGAAATAACCGGATTTGGTTGCGAAGCTTCAAAAAAACTCGCTGCAAGGGAACTTTCATTCATAAAAACAGGAACCATCCGATACCACACGCTACCCTACTGACAATAATTTTTAAAAAGCATACGTGAAATTATTATTATTGACTGCTGGTAGTATGTTAAAGACTTATGTACCGGAATATAAAATTTAATTCTGGACAGCAGACAGGGTCCCGAAATAAATGTAGAGATTATTTTTAGTTTAACTATGGTGGTTGTGGGTTTCACAATGCATCCTTTGCCTCTAAATTGGATCCTAAAATATTCTTACAGCACGATTCAGGAAAATAGATACCTCTTTGTAGGTACAATGTCCCAGAAAATAGTGCTGTAGAATAGTATCGAGTGACGGTATGGAAGGTTGGAAAGTACATTATCATTAGTCCTATCTGTATGTCACCGTAAAAAGAGAGAGAGAGAAAATGCTAAATGTAAAGCAGACAATACAGAGGATTTTAGTTAATTCATAGAAGTTTTTGTATCAGCTCAAATTGTAAACCATCTGTATGCCAATATGTTACACACACAGAGTTATATTTAGAGTGTGTCAACTGATCTCGGCTTTCCGGATCTGAAAGTCTTTTTTACTTCTCTGTACATGCATAATATGAGTTTTTTTTTACTATTAAGACTTAAGTTGTCTGCTGCGAACCAACTGTACATCTGATCCATGATTTTCCTAACTGTACATGTGTGTATGTGTTTTCATCAGTATACGTGTACTGTCAGCAAACATGTTTAAGAGTTCTTGACTGTTTTTAGTAAATAGAGACGAAATTAGAGGTGAACAGTAACAAAATCTTGTGGAACACTGTATTTAACGTTTCTCAATTAAGTTCTCATGCCATCAATTGTAAATGTCACTCCCTGCTGCTGAAATGATTTTACCCATATAAGGAGAATACGTTTAACGCAAGATTTTATAAGTACAACTTTTTGTGGACACTTAGCACTTTCTCTCCAGAGAATCCTTTACGGAAGTCGAATTGAGTAGCTGTCACAACTGTGTTGTCAGAAAAGATCGTTGCAGGTGAGGTTCGGCTGAGAAATAATTGTTAAGAAAAACATTTGATACGTTGCATCGTTTCCGAATTATTTAACATTGAAGTTAGACAATCAGGTCGTTGCGTGTACAAATTCAAGCACTTCCGCGCTAAAATGCGCTAATGCTCAGACATCTCTGGGTGCGTCAGTTACCACTTCTTGAAATGCTATTACCAGTTACAACGTACCTTTTTCGGAAGTGAACAAAGGCTACATTTGTTCGATTTGAGGAAACCAAACAAAGAACACGTCTAGCGAGACCGGCTCTGGCATGCAGCTTGAATTTGCGCGCGGCAACCTGATCTTTCCAACTACAATGCGAAATAACTCGGACACGGCGCAACGCCTCGAATTTTTTTCTTAACAGTCATTTCTCAGCATAACCACACCAATTGACTGAATAACAAGTGAACTTTTTTTTTGGGTGGGGGGGGGGAGGGGGTTGTGTTGGCTACCAAGTCAGCACAATATTTTTCGGCAAAGTTAATGTCCGTTTCTGGAGTATGGAATGAGTGCCTAAGGAAATCTAAAGGTTCCATTTTCGATTCTTTTAATCTTTCTATTTCTTAGTATTGTTAGACTTTGTAAAATTTATATAATTCACATTAACATTTTATGTTTCACATGTATTGACAATAACTAGTGCCATTTCCGTTACCGACTTTATTCGTTTCGTGGCTAATAATGTTCCAAACTGCCTTTGTTTCGTCTCGGAATTTTGTACTTTTTAGACATAGTGTGCAGTTTTTGCTGTCTTGATGATACAGTGAAGAATATTGCAGTATTGCTTGTAGAGCTCTTCCAAATGTTAATTACAGTCCTGCATTAAATAAAACTGTCTTCTCCTGGAATAAAATATTTTCATCTCCTCTGTCAACGAACTCGCTCTTCGCTCCTACCAGCACGTTATAAAGAAAAAATGAATTCATAGCAAAGTACCAACATTTCAGGAAAGAATTAAATTTCTCATCTGTGTGTGCCTTGATACACCCCTTTAAACTGAAAATCTTGAAAATTCTCTTTGAATAGTGTGACTGAAACAATTTATATGGTTCTACGAAACTTAACTGTTCCCTTTTTGGATGACACAGTTTGCTGACTATGCTTTGTTCCTCCCGTTTAACTACCATTGTTCGATAACTCATTGTTATTGGGTTGACATTGATTTTAAGAAAGACGGTTGGAGTTACAAATGAATTATCAATCGCTGTTACGTTATGTCCTATTCTTGTTGAGTTTACTGGTGTTGGGGGAACAGACCAAAGCTAGCCGTCAGTAACACTAGGTGCCCTTGATCATTACTATTCAAGATGGAATCAACATTCGAGTTTACTGCATGTAATGACTTACTACTTATTTCTGCAAAATGTTATTACAGATGTCTCTAGTTGCTTACGAAGTATAAAACAGTTCTTGTTGTAGGTCTATACAACGTTGAACCCCAATCTCATGTCATAAAACACTTCTGGAATTGTTGTGAACAGTGTAAGGAGCGAATGCAGATGCGTGTTGCTTCAAACAGTTTGAAGGCAGCCAGTACTCGTAAATAGACACGTCTGCTTGTTTGTGGTTCTTTTGGTCTTCAGTCTACGACTTGCTTGATGTTCTCCTAGCTAGTCTATCCTGTGCAAGACTCTTCATCTCTGCATAACTGCTGACTGTCTCAAAGACCTCAGTGATTCTGAGAATAGTTCATCTATTCCAGGAGCCTTAGTTTGCCCAACTTCTTCTATAATATTGTCTTCAGGGTTGCTCCCTTGGTATACACCTTCGGTATATTCCTTCCATCTTTCAACCTTTCCTTCTTTTCTTTGTTCTGGTTTGTTATATCAGCTCTTGATATTTACGCAGCTCTTTTCTCCAAAGTTTTCTTTAATTTTTCTAAAGGCAGAATCTATCTTTCCGCTGTTTATGCGTGCTTCTACAATATGTTCAAATGTGTGTGAAATCTTATGGGGCTTAACTGCTAAGGTCATCAGTCCCTAAGCTTACAATCTACTTAACCTAAATTATCCTAAGGACAAACACACACACCCATGCCCGAGGGAGTACTCGAACCTCCGCCGGGACCAGCCGCACAGTCCATGACTGCAGCGCCTCAGACCGCTCGGCTAATCCCGCGCGGCGTGCTTCTACAGCCTTGCATTTGTCTTCTAAGCATTTCTGCTCGGCCATTTCCACTTTCTGTCAGTGTAATTTTTTTAGACGTCTGTATTCCTTTTCAGCCGCTTCATTTTTATTAATTGTTTCTCCTTTCGTCAGTCAAATTCAATATCTCCAGTGTTATCCAAGGATTTCTACTTGTGTTTTTTCGTCTTTGCTGTCTTCGTTATTTCACATCTAAAAGCTACCCATTCGTTGTCTGTTGATTCCTTTCCATGGTTTCAGTCAGTCGTTGCCTAATGCTCACTTTGAAACTCTCTAAAATCTTTGGGTCTTTCAATTTATTCAGGTCCCTTCTCTTTAATGTCCTACGTTTCAACAGTTTCTTCAGTTATAATCTGTAGTTCCTAATCAGATAATTATGGTCAGAATCGACATCTGCTCCTGGAAATGTTCTGCAGTTTAAAATCTGTTTTTGGTAATGTCCGTCATATACATTTTTTCATGATTCTCAAATTAAGTGTTGGCAATGATTACATTATGTTGTGTGCAAAATTCGATTCAGGTGCTCCTCCTTTCATTCCTTTCCACCAGCCGACGACGCCTACAATTTTTCCTCTCTTCCTTTTCCTACTATGGAACTTCAGTCACTTATCACAATTAAATTTTCGCCCCTCTTAATACGTGAATAATTTCTATTCTCTAACCATACATTCTTTCAATCTCTTAATCATCTTCGGAGCTAGTTGACATACAAAGTTGTACTACAGTATCTATCTTCGTATCTATCTTGGTTACGATAATGCGTTGTTCATTGTATCTTACTCATATGTGTAACAAATTTCTTATTTTTAAATGAGAACATTACAAAACATGACAGTATACATGTGATGTGTTATGATAGTGAAATGAACCTGTGACCACTGGTGACAGTGCCACAAGTTCCTCCAAAATATCGTAACACAACGCACACACAAATGTCATACTAACAAATGTAAATCCACCTGATGATGGAGGTTTAAAACTTTGAAATGCGTCGTTGAGATAAATAAACAGTAACTGATAACAGTAAACTCGTTGTTTCATTTAATTTCTTATTCATTACTAGATCTACTCCTGCATTAATCTTATTTGATTTTATATTTATAAACCTGTACTCGCGTGATCAGATGTCCTGCTCTTCCTGCCACTAATTGCTACTCCTGGATTAATCTTACTTGATTTTATGTTTATAACCTTGTATTCAAGTGACCAGATGTCCTGCTATTCCTGCCACCGCACTTCACTAATTCACTGCATCTAACTTCAACTTATCCATCTTTGTTTTTAAATTCTCTAACCTACCTACCCGATTAAGAGATCTAACAGTCCACGTCCCGTCCCTTAAATTTGTCCTGTAAGATGTCACATTTGCAGCATCCATCCTCTTCGTTTTGTGTCAGACTTCGTACACGATTTCTTTAACGTAGCCCGAGAACGCAGTTGCAGCAAGCTGCTCGTCTGCTATCTCTCTGCTAATTCACTGCCACTGCACTTGTCACAGCGGAAAAACAGGCCGATATACAGGTACGAACTGATGTGCCACGATGAATAATGCCTTAGTAATGTCAACATTGTCGTTTCTTTTATGTCTAAGATAATACTTGAACTCTGCATACAGGGTTTTTGAAGTTGTAGCTCCCTATTCTTTGAAGAATCGAACTTCCATGTATAAAACCCATTTAAACGTTTCATAACTTTACAAATGAGTTACAGTGTTAAATATTTGACGTTAGGCCTGTAAAAACATTATGGTCAAAAATGCAACACCTTAATTATGTTGTTTTATTAGTTTCGGATTATTTGCGTACAGATTAGTGAAAAAGTAAGAAACCGTGAAAAAGTGAAAACCGATACTGCCAAACCATAAAAGTGGTATCTCCATTACATGTTCATGTAATACTTTTTAGAAAATAGTACCCAGTGGCAAACCATTCATTTTGAGCTTGATAATAGCAAAACTACACTGAAGAGCCAAAAGAACTGGTACATCTAACTAATATCGTGTAGGGCCCCCGCGAGCACTCTGAAGTTCCGCAACGCGACGTGGCATGGACTCGGTTAATGTCTGAAATACTCCTGGATGCAAATGACACCATGAATCCTGCAGGGCTGTCCATAAATCCGTAAGAGGACGAGGGTGTATAGATCTCTCCTGAACAGCACGTTCCAAGGCATCCCATACATTCTCAATAATGTTGATGTCTGGGGAGTTTGGTGGCTAGCGGAAGTGTTTAAACTCAGAAGAGTGTTCCTGGAGCCACTCTGAAGCAGTTCTGGACGTATGGGGTGTCGCATTGTCCCGCTGGGATTGCCGAAGTCCGTCGGAATGCACAATGGACATGAATGGATGCAGGTGATCAGACCGGATGGTTACGTACATGTCACCTGTCAGAGTCGTATGTAGACGTACCACAGGTCCCATATCACTCCAACTGCACATGCCCCACACCATTACAGAGCCAGCTTGAACAGTCTTCTGCTGACATGCACGTTCCACGGATTCATGAGGTTGTCTCCATACCTGAACATGTCCATCCGCTCGATACAATTTGAAACGAGATTCGTCCGACTAGGCAACATGTTTCTAGTCATCAACAGTCCGATGTCGGTGTTGGCAGGCCCAGGCGAGATGTAAAGTTTTGTGTCGTGCAGTCATCAAGGGCACACGAGTGGGCCTTCGGCTCCGAAAGCCCATATCGATGATGTTTCGTTGAATGGTTCGCACGCTGACATTTGTTGACACAGCACTGAAATCGGCAGCAGTTTGCAGAAGGGTTGCACTTCAGTCACGTTGAACGATTCTCTTCAGTCGTCGTTGGTCCCGTTATTGCAGCATCTTGCCGATCACTCTGGCCGAGCGGTTGTAGGCGCTTCGGTCTGGAACTGCGCTACGGTCGCAGGTTCGACTCCTACCTAGGGCATGGCTGTGTGTGA
Source organism: Schistocerca nitens (assembly GCF_023898315.1). Taxonomy (NCBI): domain Eukaryota; kingdom Metazoa; phylum Arthropoda; class Insecta; order Orthoptera; family Acrididae; genus Schistocerca; species Schistocerca nitens. The sequence goes on along the minus strand of NC_064619.1, from coordinate 644,898,420 downwards.
TGTTTTTAGGTTTAAGTAGTTCTAAGTTCTAGGGGACTAATGACCTCAGATGTTTAGTCCCATAGTGCTCAGAGCCATTTGAAATTTTTTTTCTTTCGTTTTTTGCATCTTTTTCCGGCCGCAGCGATGTCGGAGATTTGATATTTTACCGGATCCCTGATATCCACAGTACACTCGTGAAATGGTCGTACGGGAAAATCCCCTCTTCATCGCTACCTTGAAGACGCTGTGCCGACTGTAACACCACGTTCAGACTCAGTTAAATCTTGATAACGTTCCATTGTAGCAGCAGTAACCGATCTAACAACAGGACCAGACTATTATTGTCGTATATAGACGATGCCGACCGCAGCGCCGTATTCTGACTGTTTACATATCTCTGTATATGGCTCTGAGCACTATGGGACTTAACATCTATGGTCATCAGTCCCCTAGAACTTAGAAATACTTAAACGTAACTAACCTAAGGACAGCACACAACACCCAGTCATCACGAGGCAGAGAAAATCCCTGACCCCGCCGGGAATCGAACCCGGGAACCCGGGCGTGGGAAGCGAGAACGCTACCGCACGACCACGAGCTGCGGACTATCTCTGTATTTGAATACACATGCCTATACCAGTTTCTTTGGCGCTTCAGTGTGTATCATAAGAACAAAGTAATGAAACTGCGCCTCGTTTTAAGAAAATCTAGTTTTTGACACATCTCAATATTTGTGACGTCGTATCTTCTGAGCTACGCGTCTGATATCATTTTGTAGGTACATTCAGTGGCGCATGTCGACACTGTCTGGAAAATGTGTTGCGAATAGTCAGTAGCAGAGCACTAATAAATTACAATGTCACACCTGATGCTGAAGTTTTACTGAATGAAAAGCAAAAGAGTAGTAAGCGTTAAACTTTTTTCCATCCGTTATTTTGTGGGGCGGTGTGAGCGAGTAGTGTTTCGTAAATGTCTGAAATCATGTGTAAAGTTTGTTGGAAAACGCTAACTGCAACCATTCTCGCCGGCCGAAGTGGCCGTGCGGTTAAAGGCGCTGCAGTCTGGAACCGCAAGACCGCTACGGTCGCAGGTTCGAATCCTGCCTCGGGCATGGATGTTTGTGATGTCCTTAGGTTAGTTAGGTTTAACTAGTTCTAAGTTCTAGGGGACTAATGACCTCAGTAGTTGAGTCCCATAGTGCTCAGAGCCATTTGAACCATTTGAACCAACCATTCTCAAATACTCCCTGAATATATACACTGAGACGACATACGATAACGGTATGCATATACAAAGTCAGCGGTAGTTTCGCGTACACAAGGTATATGTTATTTTATGTTATGTTAACCGGGGACCTCGAACCGACGGAGAGGCTCCGTCCCCGCCTCAGCCGCAGTGGTCCGCAACCCCACGACGACTACCGCAGTCCACTTCACCCCTCCAAATAGTTCAAATGGCTCTGAGCACTATGGGACTTAACATCTGTGGTCATCAGTCCCCTAGAACGTAGAACTACTTAAACCTAACTAACCTAAGGACATCACACACATCCATGCCCGAGGCAGGATTCGAACCTGCGACCGTAGCAGTCACGCGGTTCCAGACTGAAGCGCCTAGAACCGTACGGCCACACCGGCCGGCGTTCACCCCACCGCCGCCCCGCACCGAACCCAGGGTTATTGTGTGGTTCGGCCACCGGTGGACCCCTCAGGGAACGTCTCACACAAGACGAGTGTAACCCCTATGTTTGCGTTTGAGAGTAATGGTGGTGTACGCGTACGTGGAGAACTTGTTTACGCAGCAATCGCCGACATAGTGTAGCTGAGGCGGAATAAGGGGAACCACCCCGCATTTGCCGAGGCAGATGGAAAACCGCCTAAAAACCATCCACAGACTGGCTGGCTCACCGGACCTCAGCACAAAGCCGCCAGGCGGATTCGTGCCGGGGACCAGGCGCTCCTTCCCGCCCGGGAAGCCGTGCGTTAGACCGCACGGCCAACCGGGCGGGCTACACGAGGTATAAAAGGGCAGTCCATTGGTGGAACTGTCATTTGCACTGAGGTGATTCACGTGAAAGGTTCCCGAAGTGACTGTTGTCGCATAACGGGAATTAACAGACTCTGAACGCGGAATGGTAGTTGGAGCGGGATACATGGGACATTCCTATTCGGGACTTGTTATGGGACTCAATATTCCGAGATCCACAGTCCCGAGAATACCAAATTCCAGGCCTTATCTCTCACCTCACACAACGCAGAGGCCGACGGCCTTGACTTAACGACCGAGAACAGCGGCGTTTGGGTAGAGTTCTCAGTGCTAACAGACAAGCAAAACTGCGTGAAATAACCGCAGGAGTCGCTGTGGGGCGTACGGTGAACGTATCCGTTACGACGGTGCGGCGACATTTGGCGTTAGTGGGCTATGGCCGAAGGCGACCGACGCGAGTGTCTTTGCTGACAGTACTACATCGCCTGCAGCGCCACTCCTGAGCTCACGGCCATATCGGTTGGACCCTAGACGACTGGAAGACCGTGACCTGGTCAGATGAGCCACGTTTTCTGTATTGTAGGGTTCGAGTATTGTGCAAAGCCCACGAAGACATGGACCCAAGTTGGCAACAAGGCAATGTGAGTGCTTGTAGTGGCTCCATAATGGTGTGGGCTGGGTCTACATGGAGTGGACTGGATCTTCATGGAATGGACTGGGTCGTCTGTTCCAGCTGAACCGATCATTGACTGGAAATGCTTACTCGGACATCATCTGTGGCCATTCATTGATTTCATGTCCCCAAACAACGATGAAATTTTTAAGGGTGACAATGAGTCATGTCGGCGAGCCGCAGTTATTCGTGACTGGTTCGAAGAGCATTCTGGACAATTTGCAGATCCAGATCGCCCGACAGGAATCCCAGCGAATATTTTAGGGACGTAATCGATAGGTCATACCGTGCACAAAATCCTGCACCGGCTATACTATCGCAATTGTGGGCGGCTACAGAGAAAGCATGGCTCAATATTTCTGCAGGGAGCTTCCAAAGACTTGAGTCCATGCCACGTCAAGTAGTTCCACTACGCTGAGCAAAAGGAGGTCCGACACGGTATTAGGAGGTATGCCATGACTTTTGTCGCCTTAGTGTAATCTGGATAATGTGCGCGTCGTGCGTTTATGCTGTCTGAAGACGTAGTTTCTAATTTTAATGCTAAACTTATTGTGTTAACCCTTTAAGGTAAAATTATGTTTTATTGAGTAGCTTAGGACATCATTTTGAAATTTTAAATTTGATGAATAATTATATCAAATACTAAAAAAGAAATTTTATTGCCACCGGAAGGAATTAGGTAGGCAACGTGCAACTGAGATTTGATGACCGTTTTAGCTGTTTAGTAATATGCGTGAGGTCATTTAAAACTTGACATTGTAAGGTGTTGCTTTTCAGTATCTGCTTGAACGTTAGGATGTAATTTGAGGGTGCTACCTTTAACATATTTCAGTGTTGTTGTGCTATCGTTCATGGGCTTTCTAATGAGCACGTCGTGTTGAAAGCCAATACATACAGATATAGTGGTTTTATCAGTTTCATTGAACCTTTTTTCAAAAAGTCAACTTTATGTTCATGTCTTACTGTTCATTGAATGTAAGTTGTAACATTCGCAACTCCTCTCAGCGAAGTGAACCTACAAACATGAATAACGAGTTAAGGCGTATATTACCAAGGGAAGCAGGTCTTAAAAACCATGCCAATAATTAATCATTGTTAACCCGCCATGACATATGTGCACTTACCCAAGCGAAATTTAAAGTGGTAAAATTTACTGCAAAGCCGTTATTCTTGAAAAATCTCCTTTGTCTATTATATTAAGTATCTGAAGTTTACCTCGGAGTGCTAATTTTATGACTGCATGACCACATGGATGTTTGTCATATACAAACAGTTATATGTTCGTCTTCAGAATAGAAGCCTGTTTAGACTGAACATTGCCTCTCCTGATGCAGCTAACAGGAATCTTCTATTGGATTCTGCATCTTATCTTGTATAGCCAAACTTAACAATGAGAGAACTTGTGTACGGGTGACAATTATTTATAGTTTTTCTGTTTTTTGTATTTAGCGATGCTCAGTTTTTCTCTTTATGCCTAAGTGTATCCTCTTGAATGTTTAAGATTTCCAATATCTTTGAAGAATAATCTGTAAGATGTGTGATTACCTTTCTTACACAGTATCTTAATGCTTGCTTTTGCTAACTGAGTACTGTGTTTTTTTTTCTTCAGAAGATAATCCTTAAAGATAATGAAGAATGCAAGAGCTCAAAATAAGGTAGCATCCTGATCTTCAAGCCATTTGGTTTCTAGGAATTCCGATTGCTTATCGGAGAGGCTTCTATAATTGGATAACGTGTTGTTCAAAAAATGGCTCTGAGCACTATGGGACTCAACTGCTGAGGTCATTAGTCCCCTAGAACTTAGAAATAGTTAAACCTAACCAACCTAAGGACATCACAAACATCCATGCCCGTGGCAGGATTCGAACCTGCGACCGTAGCGGTCTTGCGGTTCCAGACTGCAGCGCCTTTAACCGCACGGCTGCTTCGGCCGGCTAACGTGTTGTTATAGGTCACGGTTACCATAGCAGACGATAAGCGTCAACAACTGTGTTTTAACACAACAGTTTTTTTTGTTGATGCTCGATCTGTACTGTGACATGCCTCAGTAGAACACTCAAGTGTGTCTTTATATTCAATTCTTTAGTTTTTAAGGCATCTCCAGGAAGTTAAAGATGTAATAGTGTATTGCCCGTTTCACCTGATAATGTGCACCTTGTCACAGTTAGAAGATGAATGTTAGCATACATTAATTCCAACATGGAGAGCTTCATGGCTCAGTTGGGTAAACGTTTCAAGTTTGACAGCAGAATAAAGAAAATTCTATGAATTGAATCATAAATATGCCCTTACTATAAACTGTAATTTAAAAATCAAGCCTTTTGTAGTGATCACCAGTACATTTCAAACTATAAAGCAGTACAAATAACTTGCTGCACAATGTGGAGTAGGAAGAAAGTGTGAACTGAATGATTTGGACATCAACTAAAAAAAATTGTTTGTGGAAATCTTTCGGGGTATGGAGCACGCATTACGAGTTTTCTTTAAATGTTTATGCAGTTCAAGAGATGTATCAGAAAACCAAATATGTGATAATGAAAATAATGACAGTCTTCAGGTACTGAGAGATGAGATATATATATGTATTCGAAGTATGAAGAAAGGAGCCTGGAGACGGAGGTGTGCCAGTCAGTAGAAATGGCCGAAGTTGCAAGATAAGCAGTACAAAAGGAACTTGTAAAATTAAATAGAGAACGCCTGCGGAGTAAGACGATTCTTGCGGAGTAAGACGATTCCTCAAAAGTGGAAGAATATTGTAATTGTTTTATTTCGCAAGTAAATAGATAGGAAAGGCATAACAGAACTAAAAAACCAGCAGACGAATATTCACATTTACCACCAGACGCATACAAAATTCGTTGGATTTTAATTATGTGTAGGAAAAATCTAGAGTTTAGCAAGAATTAGCTATAACACAACGGGCCAATGATAGTCGTGAACGTAATTATGGAACCGTGCAACGAGTGTCACTTTCAACCAAATATGTGTCAACGCTCCTTGAGACAGAGGACTGGTTTGATATGGTGCGTCACGACTTTCTGTGCTACACCAACCTTAGTTTTGCAAACATTCCAATCTCTTTCTCCCCTTACAGTTTTTGCTCTCTACGGCTTTAGTAGCACGAAAGTTATCTGATGTCTAAATACACTTCTTATCATCCTGTCATTTCTTCTACTCGGTGTTTAAACATGTTCCATTTGTCCCGATTCTGCGGGAGGCTGTCAGATTCTAAAGCCCCCCAGTCAACATAATTTTCAGCATTCTTCTGTAGCATCACATCTCTAACGCTTCGAGTCTCTCCTTTTCTGATTGTCTCACAGACCATAGTTTACTGTATTCTCAGAAATTTCTTCCTCAGATTAACACTGATGTTTAATACTGTCAGACTTTCCTTGGCAAGGAATGTCCTCTTTGCCTGTGCCAATGTGCTTTTATGTCCTCCTTGCTTCGTACGTCATACGTTATTTTGCTTCCAAGGTAGAAAATTCCATCGTGTATTTCGTGGTCTCCAATTTCTATGGTAGGTTTCTCGCAACTCTCATTTCAGTTATCCTTACTTTCGTCTTTCTTTGGTTTACTCTCAATTCATATTTGGTACTCATTAGACTGTTCATTCCATATAAGAGGTCATGATGTAATTCTGCCCCACTTCCTCTGACGATAGAAATGTCATCAGCGAATTTTCTCATTGATATCCTTTCATCCCAAATTTTAATTCCACTGGGAAACCTTGTTTTTACTTCCGTCATTGCTTCTTCGATGTACCGACTAAACAATAAGAGTTGAAGAGTGCACTCGTGTCTTACACCCTGTTAATCCGAGTACTTCGTTCGTGATCTTCCATTTTTATTTTTCCCTCTTGGTTCTTGTACATATTATATTCCGTGTTTCTCTATAGCTTATGCCTATCTCTCTCATAATTTCCAATATCTTGTACCATTTCACATAGTCGAATGCTTTTTTCAGGGGGCAATTCCTCTCAATACGACTTTATTTTTATTACGTCTTGCTTTCATTATTAAATACAACGTTAGAATGCCTCTCTGATGCATTTACTTTTACGAACACCAATCTGTTCGCCATGTAACAGATCCTCAGTTCCTATTCCATTCTTCTGTATATTAATCTCGTCAGCAACTTGCATGCATAAGGTGTTAAAGTGACTATACGTAGTACACTTATCTTCATTTGCTATATTCGGGACTGTGTGGATGATACTTTTCCGGAAGTCTGATGATGTGACTCTAGCCTCATCAACTTGAATAGTCACTTGGTTGCCACCTCCCCCAACTATTTCAGAAATTCCAAAGGAATGTTATCTATCCTTTCTGACTTATTTTACTGCAAGTCTTCCAAAGCTCTGTTACACACTAATTCTAGATGCCCTATGTCTTCTATATCGACCGCTATTTCCCCCTCAGTCATGTCATCAAACAACTCTGTCCCTTGTGCACTCTTTCCACCTATGCGCTCTTTCCCTTATGCTTGACACTGCAATTCTCATTGCACACTTAATGTTGAACCTCGAAGGTTATTCCCTTGTGTCTTCGAAATCGACATTCATTTAGTCTTCTGTCATATCAGCAGACAGTTTCTTCCCCTCGCAGAGGCCCTTAGAACACTCCTTCCATCTACCCGTTCTCTCTTTTGCAGTTAACAGTGGAATTCATTTTGCACTTTTAATGTTCAATCACGCCATTGCTTTCAGTTTAACCGAATGTTATTTCGAGCTGAATCTGCTTTTCCAACGACCACATCCTTTCCTGAGCAGTGTATTTGCTCTTAGCTGCTGAAATTTATTGCAAAACTCGAGTAGTCTTACTCCTCCCTCATTCCTACTAACGAACCCGTGTTCTAGCTTATCTCTTTGTTCTATTCTTTCCCTTTCTATAGCATTCTCATACCCTATGATTATTAGATTTTCATCTTCCTTTACGTTCTGAATTGCCCAATGCTCTTATGTACGTCCTTTATCTCTTCCAACATCTGCTAGAGACGTGACCTGAGCTATTGTTATTGGCGTTGGGTTGTTGTCGATTTTGATGGGATTAATCCTATCATTGCACCGTTGACAGAGACTCACAGTTTGACTCTACCTTGCGATTCATAACGAATCCAACTCCCACTATACCAATTTCTACTATTACTAATATTACGTTATATTCGTCTGATAAGAAACCCTTATCTTCCTTCAGTTTCACACTGACACCTACTGTGCATCTAGATTGTTCCTCTGCACTTCCGTTTTTGGATTTTTTAGTTTTCCTACCGCGATTAGTCTTCTGACATTACACACTCCGACTCGTAGAACGTTACCCTTTAACTGGTTATTCAGTATTTTTCCAACGGTCATCTTCCCCTTTGCAGACCCGTCCTGGACATTCGCTTGGGGGACTAATCCAGAACCTTGTAAGGTAACCAGGTAATGTGTGTGCGTGGCCCCCTCGAGAGGAGAAATTTTCAGATACATGTAATCACGGGAACAGCCGTTCGCAGGAAAATCGCGAGTTCTTAATATAAGTCTAACACGCACAGTGTGCGATCTAATTTCATGAACAAAAAGAAAAAAAGGACAAATACAGACGCTTAATGAAAGGAAACGTATGTTTCGCGTAAAAGTTAATATAAATGATAGTTTAGTACAAGGGAAGGAGGCGTGGCTTTAGGTGGGGCTCGTCAGCGTATTGACTGATTTCAAAACTGAACAGTTGGACGTAATAGGAACGCCAGCTTATAGGAGATCACACTGAGACGAGTTTCAAGGCAAGACTGCACCATGTGGCGTCACCAGGAAGCCTGTCTAACGTATGACGCGCTTTATTCAACTGATATGAATGTAATGCAAAACAACAAAGTAATGCTTGTAATATTACGAATCATTTTGTCGAGTCTGATAAAATTTTGTGACAAATATTGTAAATATATTCCATTAATCGCAAAGATAAAGAATAAGACAGTTCAATACGTTCCATGAAAGCATAGAACTTGGTGCGATATACACACACGAGCCATGTTGCTCGCTCCTGTTTGCTCTTTTTTCCGACTGCTCTCACTCTCCAATGGATCGATGTTTGTGTAACTAGCAGTCTGTATGAGGTTTAAGGTTACAATATATTGTTAATGTAAAGTATCTTATGTTTCCTTTCAAAAATACCTATCCTTCCACTGGAAATTTATTTAAAGATAATAATATTGCTGTCGATTGGCCATCTGGCTTCGACTGTTTCGGTGGCGCTGAGTCCGCCATTACGTGTACTAAAGAATATTTCAGTGTTTGCGAGCTTCACTCACAAAGGAAAATGATTCTAAGTGCTTTTATGAATTTTTACAGCCAGTTTTCAATATTAAAGTTAGTCAATTTTTTTATTACAAAACGTACTCAGAGATTTAACACTGCAAGGCTTAGGTTAAACTTCATCTCTGGCTTAAAATATCTTCAGTTAATTCAAAGCATTAAAAGTTAACTCAGTTCTTAAAGAGATAAATTTAAAGCAATTCTTTGCAATTATTTCAATAATACGCTGATGTTTGTACCATTCTTTTTTTCTGTGTAACATTAGATTAATGTGATGGGGAAAGGCTCTATATTATCGCTAGGTTAGTTGCAGGTTACGTTACGTTGTCATTCATCGAAGAGAGCGTAACATTTCTATTACTAATAAATAAGTTTTTGCCTGCATCTTGAGGTTAAGTCGCGCTACGTATATTTAAGACGCATTTCCTCGCGCTCAAAATATACGTGGCGTTCCAAAAACAATATTCGGAATTTAAACTGGTGCGTTACATTATCATCGCTCTAGGTTGCGACTGACGCTTGCGCGCATATTTCAAACAACAGGTAGCGATCTGCACTAACTGATACGAAATAACTACATTAATTCAACACCACAACAGTTACGCATGTAGTGACCTATTTCTGACAATCGATCCCTACAAGTGTACAGTGCTTCATAAACATTCCGTGAAGTGTTAATTTACGTGCAGTGATATAGTTATTCTTTGACTTAGCTTTTGTTAGTTATTCCGTGCTGTTCATGTCTACACAATTCATTCATGTGTGTAGTGTTAAGTTATTGCTAAATATATGTGGGAATAAAGGAATTGTTTTCTCCAACACCCACATTTGGTGACCCCGACGAACTACGTAACATCCGTGTCGGCTTCAGCGTTTAACGAAGTTCCGCAACGTTCACGTTTGTAACTTCCGCGCCAGCCGCGTCGCGCTCCTTTCAGCACGATAATGACCGATTCGCCAGTCTCAATTCAACCTGATGCCAGCAGTGCAATTAACAGGGTGACGATAAAACCTCCACCATTCTGGTTACATAATCCTCTATTGGATAATAGAGCATAAGCCAGTTCGTCCTCGCACAAATATCGGCGGACGAAACTAAGCACAGCTATGTGGTCGCAGCACTTACAGAAGATCTAGCAGCAGAAGTACAAGGTATCCTAGCGGCACCACCGGATACCGATCGTTGTGCATCCATTAAAAACGCATTAATAACGCGTTTGTCACCTTGCAACGTTTTATGGATGAGGTTACAAGAGATTTAGATTTTTGCTATGTGTATATAGATGATTTATTGGTGATGTCTGCATCAGAAGAGGAGCACTTACAGCATTTGGCACAAGTGTTTGACCGCCTACGCACACATGGACTAGTAATTAATCCTCCCAAGTGTGTTTTTGGTGGGAAAGAGGTCCACTTTTTAGGATATTTGGTGAATGCACAGGGTATTCGACCGCCACATAGTAAAGTAGAGGCCACAAACAAATACCCCCGCCCTGTCACAGTCAGAGAATTACGACGATTCATTGGAGTAGTGAATTTCTACCAACGCTTCATTCGCAATCATGCACTGATAACTGCACCATTGAATGAACTACTTAAAGGCGCACCTAAACCTAACCACAGTGTGCATTTGACTATCGAGGCGGACACCGCGTTTCACGCTATAAAAAAAGCTATAGCAGAAGCCGCACAATTAGCACACCCGGTCGCGCATGCTCCACTCGCTCTCATGGTTGATGCTTCGTCCAGTCCCATTGGTGCCGTACTTCAGCAACAAATTGATCAGTTATGGCAGCCCTTTGCATTTTATAGTCATAAGTTGTCACCATCTCAGCAACGTTGGGCAACATATGACCGTGAGCTGCACGCAGCTTATGCGGCAGTAAAAAAAATCAGACACGCGTTAGAACGGCGACAGTTCACGATTTACACAGATCATAAACCGCTCACCTATGCCTTTAAGGTAAAGCCAGAGAAAGCATCGCCCAGGCAGCTGCGACACTTAGATTATATCAGCCAGTTCACGACCAGCATTGTGTATGGGGAAGGGGAGCTAAATGTTCCAGCTGATGCACTTTCCCGCATAGAAGCAGTGTCCACAGTAGCAGATGACATCGCACAGGTGGAAGCAGGACAAAGGCCATTGATTACGACGCCCTCGCGCATGCGCAACAATGTGATAGTGAGTTGCGTGATCTATTGCAACAAGAGAAAGGATTGAAGCTACAGCTCGTGACATTTCCTGAAGCAAGCATTGAGTTGTACTGTGACGTAGCAAGAGGAAAGATACGTCCATTTGTGCCACAGCAATTCAGAACACAGGCAATTGCATCAATGCACAATCCGTCACACCCAGGAGTAAGAGCCACACTCAGATTGGTCAAACAAAAATTTGTATGGTCATGTATGCACACAGACTGTAAAACATTTGTGAAGCAATGTTTGGCATGCCAGAGGAATAAAATCATACAGCATGTCAGGGCACCATTAGGCACATTTCTTCCACCAAATCAGCGTTTTGACCATGTGCATGTTGACATCATCGGCCCACTCTCGACATCGGAAGGCTACAGTTATTGCCTCACGGTGATTTGACAGATTTACTAGGTGGCCTGAGGCATTTCCAATGAAGGACATCACTGCAGAAACTACAGCTCAAACATTTTTTCGTGGTTGGATTGCCCGGTTTGGAGTTCCACTGAGAATTACAACTGAACAAGGACAATTTCAAGCCTACGTTTTCAAAGCATTGGCTACGTTATTAGGTACGAAACGCATACGCACCACGGCATACCACCCCGCATCAAATGGCACGGTTGAGCGTCTTCATCGACAGTTAAAGGCAGCACTGAGATGTCACGCAACACCGAATTGGACAGAGACACTACGTATCGTACTTTTGGGTCTACGAACGTAATTAAAAAATGATCTGAAAACAACAGTAGCAGAACTGGTGTATGGGCATACGTTACGCCTACCTGGAGAATTTCTGCACAGCATGGCAGATGATACAATCACAGCCTCAGAATTCGCCACAAGATTAAGAGAGCATATACGCCAATTGAGACCAACAATGCCCAGAAACCAGCTTGGAAGACACTCGTTCGTTTTTGCGGAGCTAGACAAGTGCACGCATGTATTCTTACGCAATGATACTGTGCGTAAACCACTGCAGCCACCATATGACGGACCGCATCTGGTAGTCAGTAGGGATACCAATACTTTCCGCATAATGAGTAACGGTACACCCACCACAGTTGCAGTGGACCGTATCAAGCCTGCATTTCTGGCCGCAACAGACACCACAGCTACCACTGAACACAAACCAGAGAAGACAGGAGAAGCTACAAGATGTGTTCCTGTACCCCATGAACACCACAACGCTCAGCGAACACCAGTCACTGCAACACCAAAACCGACGTCGAGGACTACTGCACTACTCCCTGACACAACCACTGACACGCGTGACGCACCGCCCGGTTTCAAGAAAGAAGTAGTTACAAGAGCTGGACGGCGTGTGAAATTTAATCTGCGGTATCGTTAGCATTAAAGGGGGGAGTCATGTAGTGACCTATTTCTGACAATCGATCCCTACAAGTGTACAGTGCTTCAAAGACATTCCGTGAAGTGTTAATTTACGTTCAGTGATATAGTTATTCTTTGACTTAGCTTTTGTTAGTTATCCCGTGCTGTTCATGTCTACACAATTCATTCCTGTGTGTAGTGTTAAGTAATTGCTAAATATATGTGGGAATAAAGGAACTGTTTTCTCCAACACCCACACGCAGAAAGGAGGTAATGGTACAAGCAGTGCAAGTAAAACACTTACTTGCCGCAGTTTTGCATTGAAAATGACAGGGTGGTCACCTGTCGACATATCTATGTTTGTCGACGACGTCACACAGCTGCATTCCCTTAAGTTTTCTGAACTTTCTTTAATTGTTTTCTGGACGATAGAGCCCAATGGCGACGCTTTTGTGCAATAATTAATGTGTCTGTAATATTCCAGCATCGCCCGTTGCCTTGTAAAGAGGTCAAATGAACTCACATATTCGATCATGTCGAAGCAGTATGAGAGCTAAGCAGCCAAGTTCAGAGAACGCCAGTTAATAAACAACGCACAAGTAAACCGGTAACGCCACATTTTGCCAGTGGAGACACCATCAAAACACACTTTTTTCAGTTAGAGGTCACATGTCAACTACTGAAAAATAAATACTTTAGTTCTGTAGCTTCCCTTAGACTTTATTAGGATCGTGAGGAGTTGATGGCTGGAAAATAAGAGAGTAAAGGAAATCTCATATTATCAAAACTGTTCTCAGCAACTCTCTAGATGAGTTATTCAGATCGTTACGAGGTGGAGATAAAAAAGAAATTCGTCTTAGTCGAGCATACGTGAACCAACTGTGCTTCACTGACAACATTATACTAGTTTCCTCTAGCATAAATAAACTCCAACGACTAATGGAAGAACTCAAAAGAGTTAGTTCTAAACAGGTTTGAAAATCAGTGGCAATAAGAGTACAATAATTTACAATTAAAATATCGAAAAGAAAATACTACAAAGTAGAAACTTAGCCGAAAACCTATGACGTTTTGTATTTAGGGCAGTTGAAGACGACTGCTGGATGTATAAAAAAAGAAGAAAAACCATCAAATGTTGTGTGACATGATTTGTCTAAAAGTAAGAAAGGAAGCAGACTGGAGAAACATTTGACGCGTGTTTGAATGAAAGTCGAAATTTTCTGCAGCAAATGAGATGCTTCAAATGTTTCTCTAATCTATTTTATTTCTTAGTTTTCGCCAAATCATTTATAAAAAAATTGACCATTTTTTCTCAATTTTTCTAATTTTCTAGTTTTTTTTTCAGAAAGCGTGAAATACGATAAATTTAAATATTGATCGATATTATGTTGTTATTAAGAATACATTGATGAAGAAAACGCACAGAAATTTCAATTTATGCTATGATTTTATATTTATTTTTCAACTTGAAACAAAGAATTCCACAATTTATACGTCAATATAACTTCCCCTTGCGCAAATTAGCTAGGCCTTCAACTTTTTGACATTTGATTTACATAGATAGTACCCCTACGTTTAGCTATGAAACTTCGGACAAAAAATTCCATCCAATCACTAATTAAGTTTTTCTTAATTATCCTCATTATTTTCAAGCAATTATCTTTCTTTCCAAAACTGAATCCCACTCTAGTCAATTAGAGACAACATTTGTCTATTTGCCACTCTTTGTTTGGCTATAAAAATTCGGACAAAAACTCATTGTGTAATTTCTAGGAAGTCTTCTTTACGTTCTACTCAAACATTTGACCAAAAAACAGGAAGGTAAAAATTGACTGCTTTGCTTACGATACACTAATAGGTTTTCGAAAGTAACCTTGTTATATGTTCGGAAAAGGTAGTATATATTACCAATTTTGACTTGTTGCAACGAAACATAAACTTTTACTGAAAGCCAGCGTCACAGTGTGTAACATTTTCGGTCAATTTTCCTGTGGGCTTCCCCAACGGCTCCCCAGTAGGCAGCACTAGTTGTAGAACCCACATCACAAGCATCAGGTTCCATTGTAAGTTCAGTTGACTGTATGTGAGCCTGTCGGCCAGCAGGCATCGGGGACAGCCACTCTCCTGCAGAACCTGTCGCACAGTGTGCGGTCTGCGACAAGCTGTTTTAGTGGCTAAATGTCTGTATCAAGTGCAGATTTTTGCTGTCATAATTGGGGGGCTTCCTCAAAACATAAGGACGACTCCTCTGAATGCGCATATATTGAAGCAGTAATGGTTTTTATGCTCCACAGTGCAACGACCTGCGGTAAGTAAAGTATCCCATAACTTAAGTTCCAACCTTGGGCCACCCTAGCTCGGACGCACTTACCGTCATTCGCCACCGGATTGGAGGTTTTGACGTCAGACGCCGACAGGAGTCCTGACTGGTCAGCACAGGTACCAATCTTACAAGCAAAATAACGCCATTGCTATTACCCCAAAACATGTGAAGCTCCCTACAGGCAAACAGAAATGGGCACAACGCCATCTGCTTGGGAGGTATCACCTTAGCCATCAAGTGAATTTATAGAAAATCTTACTCCCAACTTGTCATCTTTGACTGAATTACAATTTCATAGGCAAATCTTAAAGATTTTACGTCTTCTCGCTGAACATCAGTTTCCTTCCTTTCCAAATTTTTTCTCGGTTTTCTTTACGGCTTGTTCAATGTCCACAACTCTCCCTTTCATGTCCTCGACTTTTGTAACTCATATCTGGCTTCAGTGAAAATTGTCGATAATCTTTGATACCTGTATTTTATCCCAGCTACCTTCAGAATTTCAGAGTGTATTGCAGTCAACACCGTCAAATACATTTTCTAAATTTACAAATACTTAAAATCTGATATGCCTTCCTGCAGCCTATATTCTAAGGTAAGTCGGATCGGATCATTGCCCTGTGTGGTCCTACATATCTTGCAAACCGAAGCAAATCTTCCCCCAGGTCAGCTTCGACCAGTCACTTCCTCTTTATAAAGATAATTGGTATACATTGCAATCATGATTTACTAACGTTACGTTTTTGTAACATTATCACCTCTCAGTACATCACGTAACATTACTTATCAGTTTTGGATAACCAATTACAGAAATTTAGGAAATGCTATACATATAAAACACTCCGTCTTCAGGCCACAAGTGGCCCATCGGGACCATCTGACCGCCGTGTCATCCTCAGTTGAGGATGCGGATAGGAGGGGCGTGTGGTCAGCACACCGCGCTCCCGGTCGTTATGATGGTTTTCTTTGACCGGAGCCGCTACTATTCGGTCGAGTAGCTCCTCAATTGGCATCACGAGGCTGAGTGCACCCCGAAAAATGGCAACAGCTCATGGCGGCTGGATGGTCACCCCTCCAAGTGCCGGCAGCCCGACAGCGCTTAACTTCGGTGATCTCACGGGAACCGGTGTATCCACTGCGGCAAGGCCGTTGCCCTATACATATAGGTCATAATGAAAAATAGATTAATTACTTCACAACAGAGAACCAGGTGAACACCCATCCAACCCTAGAGTCAGATCTCTGTTGTTAATGATGGAACTGGAGAAGGGAGAGGCTGAAATCAGGTGCTTGGATTGCCCATGCCTCATAGGAGAAGGGGGAGGGGGCGAGTTTAACGTCACTATTCCATGTACGGATCATCATCGATACTGTTGCAGGTCATGTAATTTAAATCTTTCATGATATTTGTGGTCCCTTGTCACCTGCAGCAATATACAGCCTTTAACAACCCCAAACAATTTCCATGAGTTGGGATGTGCTCCCTTCTCGGATCTACCTGTGGGTCTTTCATACCTCGACTGTTAGCCCTTCTCTGACAGCACTTAGTGAGCCGAATTGTGGTGGAAGAAGGAGCGCTCCCTTTACTGCAGAATTCTCCTGGAGGTCGACGACTGTCGCTGCCGCCTGTGGCGCCCCTATTGTTGTTTCCTTGCACTGTACATGGGGACTTCATCGGACGTGAGCAGGAGGCTCACACGTCACTGCCTGTACACAACAGACAGAACAAATCCATAAAATGAATTAACAGATCTTTTCGCTCTAGAGTACAAACTCACACAGGTAGGAAAGAAACATGTAAGCACCAATAGCGCCCCCTCCCCCTACCACTCCCGGTTATTTAAAGAATCGAAGTGTAACGTATAAAACACCTTCAAATGTCTGATTATTTTACAAATGATTTAATGTGTTAAATATTGGGCGTTAAACATGTAAAAGCTTTCTTGTTGAAGATGTAAAACCCTTCTTACATCTATGCGATTAGTTTCCTATAGACTAGTGAAGTAGATTAGAAAAGGTTTAAAATTAAGTTTCAGTCTGATTTCGGTAGATGAGCGGCGAGGACACCTTGTTTGCGTCCCGTCTGCAGAGTCGCGAGCGCACGTAGTTTGTTCACTTCCTCGCCACAGCCAATGGTCGCGTCCGTTGACACTGAGTCGCTATGGCCCATTCCTACAGAAAAACTACTATCAAGATCAGCTTCCAGCTAGACCACACAAGATCACGAGTCTTTGAAATCTAACGCTTCCTCAGTGATGAAGTTCAGATAGCACCACAGCCCATCATCGGTATCCACCTATCCATCACAAGTAGCATCGTCTACGTCAAGATGGTCGTTGACGTCATATGTCACCCTGTTGTGAACAGATATGCGAACACTCTCAAGTTCAAACACTCTGATGGTCTCATCGGAGCAGTTACCGCTGACCATGCAGGACTGGGATTATGCACACTATGAGTCTTCCAACTGTTGTTTGAGGTGCCGTCGGACGCAGTCACGGCATCTTTCCGACCGTATGGGACGATAATTAGCCACATAGCTGAGAAATTGAACACCACCGAGACATACCCGGTCCTCAATGGCGAGCGACAAGTTAAAACTGAATTAACAAAACATATGCCGTCCTACCTAGTCATAGGTGGATGTCGAGCAATCGTGATGGACGATGGACAGTCTCGTACTTGTTCTGGCTGCCGCCAAGAGAGTCATGTACGTTCGTACGCGTGTGTTCAACGTCTGGTTAAACAAATCCCGTTAGCTGACACAGCACCACTCCCTATGATAACGACCCTCCCCCTCAATTACGCAGGGGTAACACGGTTCTTCGGTCTTGGCAGATAGAAGACCACTTGGAAGACAGTGAACGTTAGTCTGCATACCCGTAGCACGTCCAGGATGGACCGATACTATTACAGGGTCGGCAGAGATTGAAGGCGGTTGCCCATCGACTCCACAGGGAGATTTGGACAAGAGAATGGAACTCGGCACATGGGTTGTACCGACCTCTGCTTTTCTCCCTGAGGGAGATGCAGTGCGGGAACCACAAACACTTTCGGCCACGGAAATCACCGTCCGGTTGACGACCGGGCAGCCCACGAGACGGGAAACATGAATGACAGAGGGTAGCCCTTACCTGTTGCTTTCCCTGACTTCGACACAGCCGTTTCCGCTCACTAGGGCAAACAGATCTCAAGTGTCCTACTGCAGCCAAGGTTAACTTACGGACCTTCTGTGTGACTACATTGAAGAAGATTCTACTGGGTGAGGATAGTGGTGTCTTTCACACATCTCGGCCACACCCGAATAGCAGCAGATGTCGGCGCGGACGCGGCCTGCAGATGACAGGCCCCAACACCTACTGCCACGCAGGAGACGGTCTACAGTCCTAACGCTTAGCGACCAACAACGTTAATACCATTTGGACACGTACGAAGTTGCCACAGCAAGCTCATTGCAGCAGTTATTGACAATGTCTTTCTCGATGAGCTCTTCGTCAATGGTTTCCTGGGTATGGTTATATGCCTCGCCAACAGTCGTGTCGCAGTTCTCCTCAGAGAAGGCCTTAAGGTGGACGAAGTACGGTATCTCGTCGACGCTATAGGAATGGCCATAACTGTGCTAGGTGTTCAGTTTATCGCCGGCCGGGGTGGCCGACCGGTTCTAGGCGCTACATTCTGGAACCGCGCTACCACTACGGTCGCAGGTTCGAATCCTGCCTCGGGCATGGATGTGTGTGATGTCCTTAGGTTAGTTAGTTTTAAGTAGTTCTAAGTTCTAGGGGGCCGATGACCTCAGCAGTTAAGTCCCATAGTGCTCAGAGACATTTTTTTTGTCCAGTTTATCAATGTGTACGCCCGTTGCGGAACGAATCGTCGTCGCGACCGATCGCTCTTCTTCGCGGAAGGAGTAGCACTGTTTTTCAAGGACAGGCACGTCGATTTGGGGTTAGGAAGCATACGGGCACCGAAAGATCAGCTGACACGTAATTCACCGTGCCCCGGACTTGGGACACTCATCAGCGACCTCGAGATGGTAGATATGCCAAGGAAATCGACCAGGTTTCACTCATTTCACGAGTCACTTGTCTAGTCGCACTGATAGGATTTACGGAAATTGGAAGTTTGTGGTAAGTCCTATGGGACCAAACTGCTGAGGTCACCGGTCCCTAATCTTTCAAACTACTTAATGTAACTTAAACTAACTTACAGTAATGTCAACATATACACCCATGCCAGAGGGAGGACTCGAAACTCCGACGGGAGCGCCGCGCGAACCGTGACAAGGCGCCCCCGACCGCACAGTTACCTCGCGCAGTTAGGATATACGTCTCCCATTCTCTCGCAGCAACAGTGAGCGTCGCGCGGAGGTGTGGCCAGTAGCCTTTTCTGATCACGGGGCCTATATATGTGCTGTCACCCTTCGTCGCTAACAGCCGACACCCCTGGAAATCCTCGCTCATATCGCCTCTCCGGACTGTCGTGGCGACATCGAGGACACATGGAGTTCGTGCGTCCGTCGCCTCCCAACGTATCCTACGTCGATCAGTTGGTGGTTAAACTGCTTCGAGCCGGCCCTACAGAGAACTTTGATTATGTATGGGGCTGAGATCGCTGCTTGGAAGTGGCGCACCTCCGATTTTTATTTCCCTGTCCTTTGCGAATGTGCTTCGTTGTCACTCACATTGGAATGACAGATGACACTATACCGTGCGAAGGCGCAGATTGTAGCTAATATGCACCGACTCCTCGAAGGGACGATCGTCCGAGCGCAAACACATGACAGACTAGCGGCGAAATGATCCACCGTGTACCAGGGCGTTCGAGAACGTAAACTGTGAAGACGGGCGCTGATGCAGGCCAGCAGCACTGCGGACGGCTGTCGCCTCACCAAACAACGCGGTACTGGCACAACCTTCTTCGGCCATAATGTACGACTTTGTTCTGTCCAATGTTCCGACCCGACGTTGGTGACGGGAGTCTCATGATTGGTTTATGGCACTTTCCACAAGACTTACGAACTGAATTATTGAACGAAATTACGGAAGACGAAGTTATCGATGCCAGGGATAAAGGAGCGTCGAACGAGTCTTCTGGCCCTGACGGGCTCTCTGTGGAGTTACATAGAACTTTGCAGTACTTACTGGCCCCTAAATTGGCGGAGCTTATGTCCCCCCACGGCGCCGCTTCCGCAGCCTTCGTCCAAGGAATGATTATACCGTCTCACAAACCGACAGGGATTAGCGCCCACTGACGCTCGTCAGCTGCGACATGATGATACTCACCGGACTATCAGCAAACCCTTTACGACCCACCATACCTCACGTCATCTCACCAGATCAGGTTTCCCTAGGGGGTATCAATAATATCCACCGAGCACTGTGTCGATACCGTTACATAATAGCTCTAGTGAGAGCACACCGCATCCCTGGAACGTTGGCACCACTAGATTTTAGCCACGCTATCGGTCGAGTGGATCACGTGTACCTGACGTCCATTCTCCAGCACATACAGCACCCACAGCAATTCATGGACGTCGTAATGCGCCTCCTCTGAGGGGCGACCTCCGAGGTGGTCGTTAATGGGCTTCTCATGCAGTTCCTCCCGATTTCCAGATTGTAATGCGTCGTTGGATTTGTTAATTTTGAATGCAGCAAATGATAACGTTCTGACTGTCTTCTCAAGCCCAGGGTGGTAAACAGACATTCCACTTAGTTATTAATTCTGGCCTTATCTCAAAGTAATCAAAACTGTTACTGTGACATTCCAAGAATACATAAATTGATAATTATGACAAGTTTGGGGTTTAACCTAAAATGATAAAACAATCTCTCCCTTTTCCATATTACATTTAATTTACCAAAGCTCTCAAGAATCAAGTTATAACCAATAAGCAAGTTTAATTACTTCTCTCAATAAATCAATTAATGTTTAAACATTGAATATGTAATTAATCAAACCATATCTCTATATGTGAAAATGTTATCAACTGAAACAAGTAAATCTTTAGCAGTGAAAATTACACCTACGTCGTAACTGTACAATGAACTAAGCTGGGGGAGGGTGACTTTATCTGATCTATTCTCATGTACTAATTGGAGGGTAGGTTAATAATTAGCTCTTGAATTTTTCTATTCAAAGCGCACTCATGTTGGAGTATGAAACTCGCGCAAAATTGGACTCAACATTTAATTTTGCCAAAAGCGCTTCGTACATTACCAAACTGCGGCGACGTTGTCTCCGTGCTGGATCTGAAATCGCTTAATTCCCTACTCTGGCCTTGACTGAAAGTAATCAGTCTCAAAGGCTATGCGTTCCGTGGAATGTTCAAATTCCCCTTGTCGAAATTAATGGCAATTGAACACACGCTCTGGGCTGAAGCGACGTGCGCAAAATTCAGCCAGAAAAGATTCCCGCAGGAATATTTAACTATCGCTTTAAGTTTGTCGCCATGACACGTGAAGCGTATCGCCCTCACTTCGCAAATGTAAAGTTGAGTCAGTGTCGCGCTTTTCCCACACGAAGGTGTGTGGCCCGCCGCTAGATGTGAGCACCCGCTTTCTCTGTCTCAGTATTTTAATTGAGTTCTCAAAGTGCTTTTATATGACGTTATCATCCCCACCTTGATTCTACTATGTCACACGTATGGCTTCAGCCGACCGCTCCCACGTTAAAGGCAAATTCTTATTTTTCTTGCCCAGATCTCCAATCGTTAATGTACTCTGGCCACTTACTTGCATCTCGACCGTGTTTATTCTGATAGGTATTATATTGATTATCCATTATTTCTTTCTGCAGTGCACCTGGGCTTTCTTTCATTAAAACTAATTGAGTCGTTCCAATGTCATTAGCCACCTGCCCTGTCAGTCTCCAAGCTGCGTTCATTTTGTTAAATTACTCATGCCCCTGTCGTTAAAAGGGTAAATCGTTTGTTATTCCGTACATGAGATGGCTCTAATTATTTCCTGCTCTCAATAATATCGTTATTTGTTGGGGATTTTATTCGGTATAGTCATTACACAGCTTATGTAAGGCCTGAAAATGTAGATACCTTACAAGATCGGTGCGTCAAGCCTGGCCCCTGTCGATCTTAATCTACGCTCTGGCACTGGAACCGCCCCTCTGTGACTTCTGTCAACGCCTCACCGGACTAACCTTACACGTCGTCACATTTCGCTGTACGGCATATGCAGACAACCTGGTTCTCGTTCTCCGCAACCGCGACGATGTAACCAGCGCACTAGAATATATTGCCATGCACGGTGTGCCTTCAGGCAGCTGTCTCATCGACACCAAAGTGGTCGCTATGAGGCGGGTTGATCTCAACGTGTTCGACGCTCTACAGCTTAGAGGTACTATCAAATGTCTAGAAGTAGAGTTTCATGACGACATACGTCGTACTGCGGCCCTTAATTACCGCCGCTTATTACAAGAAATTCGGGTCGGACCCCCGACATTTTTTAAAGGACACACGTCAATATTTACCTCGCATCCTTCCATGCATCGCGCATGCACTTCCGATATCGTTACTGATGCCCGGCGTATATTAGTGGCATTAGCACCCTACGTCAGCACAGATATGCTCTTCAGAGTCAGTTATGAATCACTGAAGACTTCAGCCAGACAGGGGAGGTCTTGGCGTAATCCATGTTCCCAGCAGAGCAGTAGCCCTGTTTGTCAGCTCACACATGAAGCCGTGGCTCCACCGCCCGGAAAGTTTGACGGGTCTGCTGCTGGAGTGCTTAACTCCACACTCCCTTACGTCCCCACTGACAACGCAAGACATACCCCCACCTTTCTACTACTTCGGTCACTTTGAATACAATTATGTCCGTATCGCAGAGCCACTGACTAAACAGGCGACGGCGCGGGAGATATAATGCGTCCTGCAGCAGAGGCGTCCACCAAACATCGTGGAGGGCAAGAACCCCCATCTTAGTTGGAAGTTGGTATGGAGGAGGATACACGCAGTTACACTGGATACTGACGTCTTATCAGCATATAACATCACAGTCAACGGCAAACAGATCATATGAAGATGGTATCTGTTCACGAAAGAAAAATATACCAATGATGACCGTGCAGCTTCTCTAGAATGAAATGATAATTACATCGAAACCCTTAGCTGCCGACAGATCACCCGATCGCGCGTCCACAAGATAAATACGGCGGATTCGCCTCTATGTGCGGAATGCGGAGTGCAAGACACGGACGAGCACCGTCTCAGATTTGGCGCAGCAGAAGACATATGGCGCTTGGTGTAACAAATTTTGTCGTACTTTTTACGGGTGCCCCGGATCATATCGCACCTCGGCTTCTACTTTTTCCGAATGAACTGTATTTCCCGCGCACCAAACCCAACACAGTCACGTGGGTCCGTGGGCACGCGGTGAAATATTTACTTCACGATGAACCTAAAGATGTATTGGACTTTTGGAACTATCTACAAGAACGTCATTGTAAGATTGTCCAGAGCTCAAAATATAGGAAACATCGTTCTAATTACGTATAGACCGTCCACCCCCCCCCCCCCCCCCAGATGGATCATCAACAGGTAGGGGAAGAAACCCATTGACTGAGCCGACAAAAACACGAACAAGTACTGGCTGAATAACATACGACGTTGAAGACATACCTGGATGATGAAGCGTAAGGAGATTAGCGGCGCACCCTTCTGCGTCATCTACGAAGCACGTTTTCCAGTTCCCCACGTATATTACCTCAGTGTAGGAAAGTCTCAGGATTATTTGTTTTGTTTACTCAGTGCAAGATGCAGCACTAGTTTTAGGTGTGATATAATGGAAATACAAATAAAAAATAAATAAATGAAAAGTGTCAAAAAAAGAATTTTGCCGCTATTGATTTCCCCTAACCATTCCGAATACCCTGTCAGCGAGGGGGACACTCTGGCCAGGCCTCACGTTACGACCTCTGTCCACTCTGCCTTCCCATCCATACCCTCCTTCCTTAAAAATAAATAAAAATGTGTTAAATATTTGGCGTTAAACATGTAAAACTTTTATCGTTGAAGATGCAGGACCGTACTTACACTTATTTCATTAGTTCCTTATAGACTAATGAAATAATTTAGAAAAGGTCTAAAATTAAAGTTCGTTGGAAGTCGCTAAGAACTCTCATTATCAAACAATGCATGAGTATAGTCTGGGTAATGGGCGCTCTGCTTTGAGAAAAACTAATTTTTCACCCATACCAATGTCGATGACAACACATCTCCCGAACTATATGTTAGACAATGACACAATTTTGCAGATACATACAGTGGCATAGGTGGACACTGTCTACAAAATGTATCGTGAATAGTAGTAAAGGAGCAATAAATTAAAATGTCGTGCCTGATACTGCAGTTTTGCTGCATGAACAGCGAAAATACAGTAACTGATTACAATATTTTCATTAACTTGTGGGGGGTGACAGCGAGAAAATCTGGAATTATATGTAAAATATGTTGGAAGTCGTTACCTGTTCTCATTCTCAAATACTGGCTAATTTGTACATTGTGAGCTACACTGCCTCAAGACAATACACAGGATGTTAGGGATATAAGTGCAGATATTGTGATCATTTGTACCTTAACACGTACCCACTTAAGTGTGTTTGCTGTTTTTTCTCTGCTTCTAACAGTCTTTCTGCAAACACATCACATAATTTACATTAAATCTCCTTCACAGTCGTAGCTGCACAACTAAGTGGACTATGCATAATGATAGACTAAACATTTTGCATCACACGTCCACACTTCAACATCTGACATGCTCCCCCTCTTGCAACATGTTCTTGGAGATACTAATCAACCTAAAAACTTACTAGTCCTAAGAAATGTAATTATTTGTCTGCAAATGATGTAAATACTGATGTAATGTTGTTCAGTACATCGTTCTCATTCAACAATAAAAATTTGTGCATGTATGCTTCTAACAGTTACACCCTATACACAGTTTCTAACTACAATTTCTTGTTGGATAACGAGAGATTATACCTGTTAGTAACTCGATTACGCAGCATTTTATAGTATTGATTTCGATTGATAGTTCTTTTAAATATTGAAAATCAAAAGTTTGTTGCCATTGGCGGCCGTTACATTGGCAGTATGCAACTGGGACTTTCTGACTGCTTTGCATCTTTAGTAATAACGACCATGTCAACTGTTGAGATGCAGTGCTGGATAAGGTGACCCTAAAGTTTTCCATGTTTTTGTTACACATCCATGTTGTTCCGGAATTTCTTCTAATTCCATCTACCCATCTTCATTCACATGGCTACAAGCTACCAGCTGTCATTTCATTTTCATTATCATCTTAATTACGTATTCGGCCTCAGTTGTTCCCTCATCCACTTGTCCGTTTTCGTGTCTTGCCCGTCACGCATCAATCCAATACCCTCTCAGCAACCGTCTCTTTTTGAATGGTTCACCCATTAAAAGTCCGTCTCTCGATACCACATGTCAAACTTGTAATATACACTGGCTGTAAACTTTCCACTGTGCAAACACTGGAAGCTTAAATTTGAAAACTATATTTAATTTACTAAAAACAGACAAGGATATTTTGGCTTTTCTGTATTATGCTGCTGTTCATCCAATCGTTATATTTAACTGCTCGAAATATATTAAAAGAATCAACTATCGTTAGTTAGATTCTCATTATTTTCATTATTAACTGTTTTCTGTTTTGAACAATGCAAATGTTTAACAAAGCTTTGGAATTCATGTATAAATATGTCTCTGTTGATATTAACTTCCAACAATCATCTCCAGTTATGTAATGTAGTACGTATTGAACGTTTGTGTTTCATGTTTTGTAACTTATGATAGTAACGAGATGTGTGATACATACTAAATAAATAAATTTCTCTCTTCTCTTATGTTGAAAGAATTACTGTGATCCATTAATAAGCTGATGTGACTCTTCAGTTTCTCCAGGCGTATTTTTTGACGAAATAAATCTCGGGCTCTTGGTTTTACATAAACACCAAGTGAAAACCATCTTCCGTCCTCCAAGCAAAACCAAGAGGCTTCTTGGTAGTGTCAAGGACAACCTTGGTCTACGTAAATCAGGGGTTTATCAGACACCTTGCCAATGCGGTAGTGTATACATAGGGGGGGGGGAGACCATTCGTACCACTGAGGACCGATGCCGAGAACATCAACGGCACACTAGACTGCAACAGCCCAATAAGTCGGCAATCGCTGAGCAATGCCTGTCGGAACTCAACAGCAAGGATTATGACCAAACCAAAGTCCTGACACAGGCTTCCAAATACTGGGATGTGTCATCAAAGAAGCCATAGAGATAAGAGTAAGGGAGCCACAACTAAATCGTGGCAGCGGTTACATCCTTAGCAAGGCGTGGGAACCCGCAATCACCCAGATTGAGAAGAAAAAGGATATTTCCCAGAGTGTACCGACTTCGGGGGAGGAGCGAAGAATAACGAGAGCGGTGCCGGCAGACCCTCCTGAACGAGAAGACTTAGGACGCAGCGCCCAGACGGCGGGAGAACGGACGCTGTACCTGGACCGCGCGCGGGGTGTGGACCGCACCGACTCATAGGAAGCGCCTAAGGGAGGAGCGGGAGGGGGACTGTCCTATATATTATACATGGCGCCGGCCCATCGCCGGTCAGTACATCAGCGCACCTAATGATGGCAACGTGGTAGATTGCCGAAATATTGTGTCCTATGCACACTCATACCAGGCTGTTCACCCGAGATTTATTTCGTGATTAATAAGCTCATTATAGGTGTAATGGAAAACACTGCTGCTAGCTTGGAGTATAGAGTAATGAGATATGGACTGTCATGAGGTAAGAGAAACTGTAGTGCATTGTGTAAATACGGATTATACAAAAGAGGTGTGACTGAGAAACACCAGTGTATTACACTCATTTACAAATATATTTACTAATAAATACATCTTGTCACAGGATAAAACACTAGCTCATTTATAATTACTAAATAGCAATAATTTACATATATTTAAAAACGTAACACATATTCCACATTAGGAGATTGTACTTTTAGTCCACGTTTACTATATAGAAAACATCGTGACTCGCTTGTATTATGACACATAACATCCAGTTTATGAATGAGAAAGCTTTAATACAGAAATAAATAATGAAGTAGAGTGTCCGTAGTGGGAGTGGGAGAGAAGAGCAGTGCGAGGCTCCGGTGGCCCCCGCGGGCTCAGTTGCAGATGTGCTCCTCCTTCTTGTAGCGGCACATCTCGCACACGACGTTGCAGCACCACACGAAGCGGCAGTTGCACTTCTCCTCGACGTCGCGCACGCGCGTCTGGTAGCCCCGCCCACAGCACAGCAGCCGGCAGCCGTCCAGACCCATGCTCGTCCGGTTGCAGATGCGGCCGCGCGTACCCAGTATGCCCATACTGGAAACACACAGGCAGGACACGGCATTACAGAAGCGTCCGATTCCACCCGTCCGCTTTCACTCCTGACGTCACCAATACCGCGACAATGGCGTCACTACATACACACGCCAACAAACGCGAACAAAAATAAAAGTGACACATAACGAAACTTCCTGGCAGATTAAAACTGTGTGCCGGACCGAGACTCGAATTCGGGACCTTTGCCTTTCGCAGGCAAGTGCTCTACCAACTGAGCTACCCAAGCACGACTCACGCCCCGTCCTCACAGCTTTAAT
Source organism: Schistocerca nitens (assembly GCF_023898315.1). Taxonomy (NCBI): domain Eukaryota; kingdom Metazoa; phylum Arthropoda; class Insecta; order Orthoptera; family Acrididae; genus Schistocerca; species Schistocerca nitens. The sequence goes on along the minus strand of NC_064619.1, from coordinate 644,870,960 downwards.
TCCGCCAGTACCTCGTCCCCTACCTACCAAACTTGTAGCTCAGTTGGTAGAGCACTTGCCCGCGAAAGGCAAAGGTCCCGAGTTCGAGTCTCGGTCCGGCACACAGTTTTAATCTGCCAGCAAGTTTCATATCAGCGCACAATCCGCTGTAGAGTGAAAATTTCATTCTTGACACAATAACGTCTCAGTCCAAAAATATTTGGAACTAACGGGACAACGGCGGAAAATTAGGGTGTTTAGGGTGGATACAAGCTAAATATACAACAATAAAAAAAATCACCGCACCATCCTCAAACAAGTGACACCCAAAAAAAATTAAATTACAATATTCCGCTACACCAGCAAACCCAAAGGAATCGGACGTTTCCCTAGACGTATACAGCTCAGCAGCAACCATCAATACCAAAAAACCAACACCTACAACACTAAAAAGTGGAATCGCATATTTTCATTGACCTACATACCGGGTGATCAAAAAGTCAATATAAATTTGAAAACTTAATAAACCACGGAATAATGTAAATAGAGAGGTAAAAATTGACACACATGCTTGGAATGACATGGGGTTTTATTAGATAAAAAAAAGTATTGCTAGACGTGTGAAAGATCTCTTGCGCGCGTCGTTTGGTGATGATCGTGTGCTCAGCCGCCACTTTCATGCTTGGCTTTCCAGGTCCCCACACCTCAGTCCGTGCGATTATTGGCTTTGGGGTTACCTGAAGTCGCAAGTGTACCGTGATCGACCGACATCTCTTGGGATGCTGAAAGACAACATCCGACGCCAATGCCTCACCATAACTCCGGACATGCTTTACAGTGCTGTTCACAACATTATTCCTCGAATACAGCTATTGTTGAGGAATGGTGGTGGACATATTGAGCATTTCCTGTAAATAACATCATCTTTGCTTTGTCTTACTTTGTTATGCTAATGATTGCTATTCTGATCAGATGAAGCGCCATCTGTCGGACATTTTGTGAACGTTTGTATCTTTTTTGGTTCTAATAAAACCCCCATATCATTCCAAGCATGCGTGTCAATTTGTACCTCTCTATCTACATTATTCCGTGATTTATTCAGTTTTCAAATTTATACTGACTTTTTGATCACCCGGTAGCTCAATCGAAGCTCTCGATAACAAAAACTAACACCTGCAACTCAGAAAAGTGGAACCAAAACCCGAAAAACTCAAAAATCGAAATATCCCATATTTACTACATGAATTAAGACACAATCGACCTACCATAAATATACAACACACAAAACATCACAATTACTGTAGTATAAAACAAAAACAAAAATTACCTACCAACAAAAGCCGCCTCCGGCAATACCACCTACACACACACACACACACACACACACACACACACACACACACGCACACACACACACACACACACACACACGCACACACACATCAAAAAATATAAGGCGCGTTCAAAAATAAACGAACTAGAGTCTGGAATGCGCGGTGACGGGAAGGTAATATCGTGGCGTGTGTAATGAAGTGTGGTTCCGACCATAAGGATGTTCACAGCCCGTCATTAGAGGGCACGCTTGCACGTCACTTGACTATACAGAGCTAGCTGCAGCATGCATCAATCGTCCACACGAGTGCAGGAAAGGTTATGCTGACGTTCTTCTTTGACCAAGATGGCCCCCTTCTGATTCAATTCCTGTAGCATAGGACAAGTGAATGCCTAGCGTTATTCGCAAACCTTGACCACCCTTCGCCAAGCGAGCAAATCGAAGCGACCAGGCAATCTCACTCACGGGGTCATGCTGCTCCACGACAATGCAAAGCCTCATACGGCCAACACAGTCGCGGCACTCCTGCAGAAATTAAAATGGGTGGTTCTCGGCCACCCCCCCCCCCCCATACAGTCCGGACTTCTCTCCCTGTGATTACGCCATTTTTGGTCCCCTTAAAAGGACTCTGAGAGGCAAATTATTCACTTCGGACGACGACGTCCAGCTGTACAATACTGGCTTCTGTAATTACGCCTCTGGTTCGTTTCTTTTTGAACGCCCTAACACCCACTCGTGAACTTCACTTTCGTATCCATAGCTAAATAAAAAACAACAAAAAATTAGACTTCTTTCAACACAACAAACACCACATTGATTCAGACCCTAAAAAAGTCTCAGTGACTCACTGGAAACACTTCCGCAAGCCACGTTGCCGCACCAACTACCAAAACTCAAAACTACGTTAGAACGATGACAACCAAAACTCGAATGAATCCAATACCACACGTTAAACTCAGCATGTTCACATCCACCACCAGAGGGCACCATCAAATACAACAGCATGACAGCTACGACCACAACCAACTCACTAACATCGGCCGTAGTGAGGTCACGCACACCACCAATACATCACTGGTCAAGGCGGACGGGAGGGAACAGACGCTTCCGTTGGCCCAAGGACCCAGCATTAAACCGGCTCTCCACATACACCTAAAAGCAACACCGACTCAAAGGAAGGCCTCGGCGCTTGTTGGTGACGTCACGTCTGTTGCAGGCAGAAACGCCTGGGCGTGCTTATCACTATAAATCTCTTATTTTTGGGCAAAATGTTTGGTATTGTTTTGGATTCTGCAGTTTTATTTAGATGAAAGATTTTCTTACTATCGTAAAGCTACAAATGAAGATCATAGTTCTGTATTACTGAATACTGTCGAAACAAACGTAGATCAATATGAGAAGATGCTTTGCCCCATTGCAAGCTTCGGAAATTTTACATTCAAGTAACTATATTTACTTGATCCATTTTGCTATCGAAACTTACCAGAACCCCCTTACAATGAACTCGTTTCTTTTATTTATTTATTTTCGTTTGACATCGTCACTGGAAATGTGAACTAATTTTCATGTGTAAATGGTCAACTGTTGCTAGTCATTATATTAGTCGTTTTCAACGAAAGGAATTCTAAACAGGAAACAAAATAACTTCATACATCGAAAATACTGCTGAGCTTAAACCTTTTTAAACATGCACATTAGAAAAGATAAATATTCCCCTCTTGTGACTGAAAGAAGGAACTTTATAAGATAAAAAAGTTTTATTTGATAAAACAAGTATCTCTCTTTTGCCTCTTCTTCTGTCCACCACCCCCTCCCCCAACGTGTACAATCGCAAGATATTTCATTAACATTCAGTGCTCCTCACCCCATAGTCAACCAAGATACATAAAGAAGAGCACCAATATGTTCACAGTTTCTTGTAAAAGCAACCCAGCACAAACGTAACTTCCTCAGATTTACAAATAAGGTAAAGAAGCACGAATTCTGTTGCTGCTGGACCATGAAGTTGTTTTTGTATGTCAGGTGGAAATTTAAGTTCAGGAGTACACTATTTGTTAAGAAGTGTAATGAATTGCACAATTAATTGATTGCAGAAATCTCTCAGAACAATGTGTGTTGGTCAACTACCGCCAATATTTTCACATTTTCCTGTGTCAGGGAGGGAGACACCACCATATTGAGTATGCCTGCAACAGACATGGCGTTCGCCGTGCCTAGCCGACGTGACGTCACGAACAAGCGTCTCCTTTGAGTCGGTGTTGCTAAAAATGGCGCCACTAGCTGTGGCGACCCACACTACGGTGGCGCCCACAGCTGCCATTTGCACACGTCACAGTCAAAACTCTAGTGGCACCATTTTTAGCATGGTTTCAACCTATATACGTAACTGATTGACAATTCATACTGTACGACAGGTGTTTAAATACAGGAGTTAAAACTATTAAAATGTACAGGGCTATTACAAATGATTGAAGCGATTTCATAAATTCACTGTAGCTCCATTCATTGACATATGGTCACGACACACTACAGATACGTAGAAAAACTCATAAAGTTTTGTTCGGCTGAAGCCGAACTTCAGGTTTCTGCCTCCGGAGCGCTCGAGGGCGCAGTGAGACAAAATGGCGACAGGAGCCGAGAAAGCGTATGTCGTGCTTGAAATGCACTCACATCAGTCAGTCATAACAGTGCAACGACACTTCAGGACGAAGTTCAACAAAGATCCACCAACTGCTAACTCCATTCGGCGATGGTATGCGCAGTTTAAAGCTTCTGGATGCCTCTGTAAGGGGAAATCAACGGGTTGGCCTGCAGTGAGCGAAGAAACGGTTGAACGCGTGCGGGCAAGTTTCACGCATAGTGATGTGAAAGATTCAGTGTTTAAACCTCCTCTACCGAGAAACGTGCCAGAACTGCGAGCTCGCATCAACGATGCTTTCGAACTCATTGATGGGGACATGCTGCGCCGAGTGTGGGAGGAACTTGATTATCGGCTTGATGTCTGCCGAATAACTAAAGGGGCACATATCGAACATTTGTGAATGCCTAAAAAAACTTTTTGAGTTTTTGTATGTGTGTGCAAAGGATTGTGAAAATATCTCAAATAATAAAGTTATTGTAGGGCTGTGAAATCGCTTCAATCATTTGTAATAACCCTGTAGAACTGAATGAGAAGACAAACAGTCCCTGCAGCTGTATTTATTTAAGTCGATTGGAGACCCACATAACCAGTTTCGTAACTTTTAAGTTGCATCCTCTGGTGTGTATAAATGCTATCTCGTACGGTATAGAGAATTCAGCACAGTAACAGTTTGCATAGCCAGGCAAAGTTGTCAGCCCTCCTCGACTGATAAAAACCATCACCAGTGACGAATGTCCTGTCACTGACGCTGGTTATTATCTACTGAGGATGGCTGATAGGTTTGCCTAGCCACACCAACTGTTACTCTGCAGCTCACTAATCGACATAAATGATTATAGCTGCAGGAACTATTTGAGACTTTTCATTCAGTTTTACATTTTAATAGTTTTAACTTCTATATTTAAACATCTGTTGCGCAATATGAATTGTCAACTAATTACGTATAACTATTTTAGCTGTGCCTGTGCAAGGTTTTAAAATTACCTGTTCAACTGAAATCTTATTGGCGGACATGACTGTCATTGTGCAGGCTGTGGCAGTAAACCTGTGCCAATAAGAAAATAAGAGGAATAGGAAAAACATATTGTGCCCAAAAATTACATGCAGGTATGAAATATACTTATGAACACGAGGAATCAATATTCCAAATTATGAGATATCAAGGTCTACGCATGTTAACAGAAACAGAAGTTCATATATCGTTCTGTCGTTGCATACTTACCAATAACATCAAAGTTTTAATCATCACATAAAAAACAAAGCTGTGGCCCTGAAACTTTCTGATGGCTTTAGACATTCTCTACGCATTTACCCTTCGATGCCAAATATTTTTCCCCGCAATGGACTACTTGGCGAAGACCTTAGTTGTACAAGTCTGTTGTTCAGGAAACGTTCCACAGCGAAAATCACCACCTCATCAGTCTGGAAATACCTGCCACATACTGGCTTCTCCAGACGAGGAAAAAGGATGAAGTCAATGAGTGTGCCGTGTCAGGAGAATACGGAGGTGGGACAAATTCTGGTGGCCCAAAGAAGCAAGCTGTGTGACTGTGTCCTTTGTAGAATGAGCTAGAGTGTTGTCGTGGAGCAAGCCTGGGTTCCTTCCGCACCCTTACGAGGACAATCTGTTAGCACAATAAAAAATGCAGACCCCAAAAGCACTCAGCATCGTCTTGCCGGGCGATACTTCGGTTTTCTGCTTTACCGGTGGCATTGAATCCACCTGTATCCACTGCCTGCTTTGCTTCTTTGTCATTGGGTTGTAGTAATATACCCCAACAGTCAACTATAGTGACGATGCGGCTAAAAATGTAACCTCGATTGCCTAACTATCTGCAATATTTACGTGCTGCCTCGGTTTAGTGGGCTTTTTAAATAAATGTGAACAGTCATGCATCCCAGTGGGCAGAGATTTATGTCATGTACAAAAATCGCAAGATGTCGAAAACTAATCCATTTTTTCTACTATGGCTCTAACTCTCTTGCAAGTCCGGGTTGTTCACAGAGATTTGGTCTACCACTTTTTTCCCTTTAGCATTCAGACTTGTTTGAGACCAGCGAAAGTGCATGCAGCACCTAACAACTGTGTCATATGATGGTTCTGTTGTGCCACGGTTCACTTGGGGAGGCTTGAAGCTCTTGCTACCAAATGAGCCCAGCGTCGTTATAAAAAGGATTCGCGTGCCTGCCAAACAACTATGTGTATTAATGTAAGAACATGTATTCAGTAAGCTGATAGTGCACAAGGTGCATTGTTAAGGTAAAAACATGGAGATATATAAACATAAGACAAGCCTTATTGATTAAACATCATTTTAGGAAGCCAAGAATTCCTGGTTTTGTAATTACATTATGTCTTTAGTATACTTAGGGATTGTAGTTCGTCTTATCTTGAGGGTTCCTGCTGTTCACAACGGAGTATTATAGTAATTGTAGCTTATAAATTAAGCGTATAGGCCTGTATATTCTTCATAAGGTTACAGCTTTATTTTAGCCACTTTACTTAATTTTACTGATAATGTGCTCTCTCTTACGTGCCTCTGAGCCCCTGCCGCATGCCTAGTACTTTGTCAAGAAGATACTGTTTTACCGTACGTTCTTGTTATGGTGTTATGGCTTTACATCCAGCTTTTTAATTCCTTCATATTTTATGGAGTATGTGAGGTTTGCAGTTTTGTCTTGTTTTAGTAGAATTATAAACAAATTGTGTTTTTGGCTTTACGCTCTTGACAATTACTGGTCCTCTAGTTTTAGTCATTCTGCATAAAAAATTTTAAATTTTTCACTGTCAAGCGTTCCTGCTTAGATTCCATCTAACTAGTGCCCTGGCGCATAATTTCGCTTAATTTTTATTAGAAGCGTTCCATTTGGTTGTTATATTGCATAATTCTTTCTACTTTACCTCGATGTTATTTGTCAGCTTCTGCGCTCTGTTTATTGTATTACGCAGCTCTGCCGCATTTCTTTTTCCTGTTTCTCAATCTTTTTCTATTTCACTGAGCTCATTGTACTCTGTTTGCATACTTGAACTTCATGTCTCTGGTATTGGACAGGATTCTCTAGTAATATTTATACAATTTATTTCCTATTCAACATATTTGTAGCTCGCTTCTGAGAACTTCTTTCTCTCTACTATAATGATTTTTCATTGATGGGTTTGCACCAGCAATTGGCGCCACCTAGTGATGGTTATCTTTGCAAGCGCCATCAGTCGCTTCTGAATCTGTCAATACTGTGTGAGCGCAGACTGGCCACCGGCACTTTGCTCCGGGGCCGTGTTTACAGCCGATGAGTGTTGTCTTATGCTGCACCGTTATGGCTGGTGAGCAACATCGTTCAAATTAAACCGATGATTACACTTTCTAAAAATTCCTCTGTGGGTTTATACTTAGTGGTTTTTGTGTCATCCGTTACGGTGTTTTTCAAGTTCGTTTGCCTGCGTTTTTAAAAGTAGCTGACGAATGCTTTTCGGCAGTAATTTTTTACATACTTTCCTATCCTTTACCCCTTACATATTTACGGTTTTGGCTTTCACTGTTGAGTATAGTAGCTCAGGATAGGACCACGTCCGCTTATTTATTACGTTCATTTTTATTGTACTTCCAGATAACTTGATGGTGGCCTACCCGGGTGCAACACGCCGTTTTTCGGACAATAAAGAGCATTCTGCAATCTAGAACTATCTTTTAACATTAATCACAATAGAAGAATGCTGTCACACCGTGCCACAATTGTCTGGAATAAATTTTAATCAGTTAACTTCATTTTTTTCTAGGTGATCATTATAAGTCTGACTACTAGTCGTATACTCAATACAAGCAAATTCAAACCGTAAGCTACTGCGCTTCCATTGTAAACGCAATGAATAGAAGACCATTGTGATGAGAAACAGATGGGAGTACTGAAAGGTGGCAAGGCACTCTCTCACTTTAACTACTCTGTCGGTCAGATTCATATTCATATTTTCGGTTATGATCTCCGTGTTCCCCAGTACTACACTCCTGGAAATGGAAAAAAGAACACATTGACACCGGTGTGTCAGACCCACCATACTTGCTCCGGACACTGCGAGAGGGCTGTACAAGCAATGATCACACGCACGGCACAGCGGACACACCAGGAACCGCGGTGTTGGCCGTCGAATGGCGCTAGCTGCGCAGCATTTGTGCACCGCCGCCGTCAGTGTCAGCCAGTTTGCCGTGGCATACGGAGCTCCATCGCAGTCTTTAACACTGGTAGCATGCCGCGACAGCGTGGACGTGAACCGTATGTGCAGTTGACGGACTTTGAGCGAGGGCGTATAGTGGGCATGCGGGAGGCCGGGTGGACGTACTGCCGAATTGCTCAGCACGTGGGGCGTGAGGTCTCCACAGTACATCGATGTTGTCGCCAGTGGTCGGCGGAAGGTGCACGTGCCCGTCGACCTGGGACCGGACCGCAGCGACGCACGGATGCACGCCAAGACCGTAGGATCCTACGCAGTGCCGTAGGGGACCGCACCGCCACTTCCCAGCAAATTAGGGACACTGTTGCTCCTGGGGTATCGGCGAGGACCATTCGCAACCGTCTCCATGAAGCTGGGCTACGGTCCCGCACACCGTTAGGCCGTCTTCCGCTCACGCCCCAACATCGTGCAGCCCGCCTCCAGTGGTGTCGCGACAGGCGTGAATGGAGGGACGAATGGAGACGTGTCGTCTTCAGCGATGAGAGTCGCTTCTGCCTTGGTGCCAATGATGGTCGTATGCGTGTTTGGCGCCGTGCAGGTTAGCGCCACAATCAGGACTGCATACGACCGAGGCACACAGGGCCAACACCCGGCATCATGGTGTGGGGAGCGATCTCCTACACTGGCCGTACACCACTGGCGATCGTCGAGGGGACACTGAATAGTGCACGGTACATCCAAACCGTCATCGAACCCATCGTTATACCATTCCTAGACCGGCAAGGGAACTTGCTGTTCCAGTTAGGTTTAACTAGTTCTAAGTTCTAGGGGACTAATGACCTCAGCAGTTGAGTCCCATAGTGCTCAGAGCCATTTTTGAACTTGCTGTTCCAACAGGACAATGCACGTCCGCATGTATCCCGTGCCACCCAACGTGCTCTAGAAGGTGTAAGTCAACTACCCTGGCCAGCAAGATCTCCGGATCTGTCCCCCATTGAGCATGTTTGGGACTGGATGAAGCGTCGTCTCACGCGGTTTGCACGTCCAGCACGAACGCTGGTCCAACTGAGGCGCCAGGTGGAAATGGCATGGCAAGCCGTTCCACAGGACTACATCCAGCATCTCTACGATCGTCTCCATGGGAGAATAGCAGCCTGCATTGCTGCGAAAGGTGGATATACACTGTACTAGTGCCGACATTGTGCATGCTCTGTTGCCTGTGTCTATGTGCCTGTGGTTCTGTCAGTGTGATCATGTGATGTATCTGACCCCAGGAATGTGTCAATAAAGTTTCCCCTTCCTGGGACAATGAATTCACGGTGTTCTTATTTCAGTTTCCAGGAGTGTACATTTGGTATATGTTGCTTATGAACTTTTTACATGAGGAAATTGTGAGCAGAATGTTCTTATAGCTGCATGTGTAGCCTGCCGAGAACCTGTATGGGGAACAGGGAGAAAGATGGATTGTGGGCCACAAATGTTGTGTCCAGTGACCTGGATGTGCGAGTGACTCGGGGAAGAAGCACTCTGTGAATTTTACCTGCAAAGGGACCTCGGGCCGTGGCACTCAGCTCTTCTGACATAGGGTCGGAGCAGGAGGGTACCAGCTCGGAAAACATTTTACCTGGGCCACGCGGCAGTTTGTTGCAAACGCGGACAGATGGCGGTGAGTGGTTGGAGGACGCCATTTAAGAGAGACTGCTGTAATCTGAGCGTTTGTGCAAATGGCGGGACTGTCATAAAACTATAAGCATTGTCATGTTAGTAGCTGGGACGATACCATCAGAGCGGCTGGTGAATGTGTTTAGGGGAGGCAAGACCGTAACTCCCCTGACGCCAGGTTCTTTTTGCGAGCGTAAAAAAAAGATATTTCACAGAAACGACTTCTTGGGAAGCTTAACAGCCTTCTTTCAAAAATTGGAAATGGCCGGCATGGAAAGGTCAGATCTCTTTGTAAAGGAGGGACTGTGATCCTGTCTAAGTAGATGTTTTTTGTCGAAACATGGCCATGCTTATTGTGAGAACGACGCCTCTCTAATCTAAAACCTTCTTTTTTCAGACAAGCGAAATTTTGAGTCGCTTATTGGCTCTCCTCAGGATATGTAAAACAGAGGCTTGCTCTCCCAGCACGGGAGCTCGGGTGCTGTGTCTGGTTTGGTTACCAAGCCAGCAGAACAGTTAAGAGCGGATATTAAGTGAGTGGAGGATAGTTCGATTGGTTGGTACAATGTGGAGGCGGTTTATTTTATCTGCCAATTCGGCTCCTGTAAGAGGCTTGGTGAAAGTGATTGTGATTCTTTGCCTTCTTCGTCTTCTGGTCCTCTCCTGGTGGAGAGCTTCAGATCTTTCCCTGGTGGGTGAGAGTCGTGATATGCAACTTGTGGTGGACTGCGAGCCAGTGGCAGTTTCCAACTGCACTGACAGTGGAACTGCATATCATCTCAGATATGTTATGTGTCAGCCGGCCGAAGTGGCCGTGCGGTTAAAGGCGCTGCAGTCTGGAACCGCAAGGCCGCTCCGGTCGCAGGTTCGAATCCTGCCTAGGGCATGGATGTTTGTGATGTCTTTAGGTTAGTTAGGTTTAACTAGTTCTAAGTTCTAGGGGACTAATGACCTCAGAAGTTGAGTCCCATAGTGCTCAGAGCCATTTGAACCATTTTGTTATGTGTCACGAGGGTGAGATGGCCATCTGATGTTTGACAATTCCAGGACGTGCCGGCGTGGCTGAGAGTCAGATTGGGTTGGCCAGACCAGCGAACGGGTGCACCTCACACTGAAATCTGCTGGGATTTCAGAGCTGTGATAGGAAATTTCCCGCGTTCTAATAATCAGAACGCCAGTTCATATACACTCCTGGAAATTGAAATAAGAACACCGTGAATTCATTGTCCCAGGAAGGGGAAACTTTATTGACACATTCCTGGGGTCAGATACATCACATGATCACACTGACAGAACCACAGGCACATAGACACAGGCAACAGAGCATGCACAATGTCGGCACTAGTACAGTGTATATCCACCTTTCGCAGCAATGCAGGCTGCTATTCTCCCATGGAGACGATCGTAGAGATGCTGGATGTAGTCCTGTGGAACGGCTTGCCATGCCATTTCCACCTGGCGCCTCAGTTGGACCAGCGTTCGTGCTGGACGTGCAGACCGCGTGAGACGACGCTTCATCCAGTCCCAAACATGCTCAATGGGGGACAGATCCGGAGATCTTGCTGGCCAGGGTAGTTGACTTACACCTTCTAGAGCACGTTGGGTGGCACGGGATACATGCGGACGTGCATTGTCCTGTTGGAACAGCAAGTTCCCTTGCCGGTCTAGGAATGGTAGAACGATGGGTTCGATGACGGTTTGGATGTACCGTGCACTATTCAGTGTCCCCTCGACGATCACCAGTGGTGTACGGCCAGTGTAGGAGATCGCTCCCCACACCATGATGCCGGGTGTTGGCCCTGTGTGCCTCGGTCGTATGCAGTCCTGATTGTGGCGCTCACCTGCACGGCGCCAAACACGCATACGACCATCATTGGCACCAAGGCAGAAGCGACTCTCATCGCTGAAGACGACACGTCTCCATTCGTCCCTCCATTCACGCCTGTCGCGACACCACTGGAGGCGGGCTGCACGATGTTGGGGCGTGAGCGGAAGACGGCCTAACGGTGTGCGGGACCGTAGCCCAGCTTCATGGAGACGGTTGCGAATGGTCCTCGCCGATACCCCAGGAGCAACAGTGTCCCTAATTTGCTGGGAAGTGGCAGTGCGGTCCCCTACGGCACTGCGTAGGATCCTACGGTCTTGGCGTGCATCCGTGCGTCGCTGCGGTCCGGTCCCAGGTCGACGGGCACGTGCACCTTCCGCCGACCACTGGCGACAACATCGATGTACTGTGGAGACCTCACGCCCCACGTGTTGAGCAATTCGGCGGTACGTCCACCTGGCCTCCCGCATGCCCACTATACGCCCTCGCTCAAAGTCCGTCAATTGCACATACGGTTCACGTCCACGCTGTCACGGCATGCTACCAGTGTTAAAGACTGCGATGAAGCTCCGTATGCCACGGCAAACTGGCTTACACTGACGGCGGCGGTGCACAAATGCTGCGCAGCTAGCGCCATTCGACGGCCAACACCGCGGTTCCTGGTGTGTCCGCTGTGCCGTGCGTGTGATCATTGCTTGTACAGCTCTCTCGCAGTGTCCGGAGCAAGTATGGTGGGTCTGACACACCGGTGTCAATGTGTTCTGTTTTCCATTTCCAGGAGTGTAGTTTGTAGGTCTTCGTGGACGCTTGAGAAGATTACAGTAGAGATGGGCAAAGTCGTTCATTCTTGGAAACTAGTTCACTGATGATCGCTCTTTTTTGGGAACAGTTCATTTTTGTTCGTTCTACGTTCATTGTGCTTGGTATACGGTTCTTATGAAAAATTGAAAATTAGTAGCATAGGATGGAAGGCGCGAAGAGGGGCACTTGCCTCCCCCCTGGAGTACAGAGTTTTTATTCATAACAGAATTCTCAGACGCCTGTAATTTTCATGATTCTGCAAAACATCTCGTTTAGCCAACTACAGCGTTATGTGGCTGATCGCAGTGAAATAATATAAGGTGGCGCACGAAATACCGGCCCCGAGTACAGACTGCTCGCCAGTTACGCACGATTTGTTGACCGCTTCGAGCAGAATAGATAAACATGTAACAATTAGGCAGTGAAGAAATAACAAATAATCTAATGCAAACAACTTCGAAACAATAGATGATGATCGGTAAGCGACAATGAGCACTCTAGTACTCGGGGCCCTGTACCACTGAAATAATATTGTAGGAGTTATCATATTCTCTTTACAAAATGTGACACCATACACTCGATTACGAAGCGCGGGCTTCATTCGGTTGTAAGTCGGTCTGCCTTCCAAAACAATGAACATGCTCTTTTACCTTGGATAAAAAAAAAGATGGAAAATGGCCACTCGTGTGTGCCGTGCTGGCGTCCTTTGCATGTGTAATAACAAAAAATCTTTCCTTTTTAAATTATTTCTTCTGCTGTTTATCGAAATAGTGAAGTACGATGATACGCCGTTTTGTTACCTGAAAAGATGTATGTATTACATACCACGTAATTTTTATGTAATTTACGTAATTGTAAAATACATTTTAATTACCGGTTGTGGACACTGAATAGAATACGAAAAGAACCAGAAGTTCAGATTCAGAAAAGGTTTGAAACAGATCTAGAATGGGCGTGCGAAGCGAACGAAACGAACAACAATTCGATACTGAACTAACTATGATCAGTCGGCAGTGGAACTGTGACGAGTGGCCACGCGAAGAAGGACGAGCCCGGCCGAGCGAGACCGAGACCGAGACAGACTGGAACGAGGCGAAGGCTGGAACGAGACCGGCCGACGTGCCGTTGCGGGAACGAGACCGACCGTTTCCCATTCCCGGGAACTATAAGTAGAAAGCCGCGACTGAAGTGAACTATGAAAGACCGTTCCTTAGAATTCGTTCCTCGCTCGTTCCGTTGATCTTTGTGAACCGGTACTTTGGACCCGTTAGTTGGCGAACGACCCATCTCTAGATTACAGATGGCGCCGCACTCCGCTCTTCGCCCACAGCGTGCCGTTTTCTGCAGCCGCCTCAATCAAGGCGAAAAGGTGACGTATAGGGTTGTTAAATGATATTCACAGCTCCCTGTTCTCCGTGAACCATGGTCTGTGGCGTACCTTGTCGTAGCTGATTATATTTGAATAGAATTTGGCCTCACAGTGGACTCATGTAAACAAAGTCTGATTGCGTTGTAAAAGGGGTTAATCCAGGGAAGAATGTGTATAGTTTCCACCCCAATAAATGCTTCGCCAGTGAAGCACTATTCCTTTCCAGATTTACGTTTTTCATTTTCTTTGTCAGATTTATCAGCATTGTAGTTAGAAAAGGATTAATAAAAATGTGTCATTATTTTTGTAAACTTAAATACGCCACTGTTCTCGTTCATAACCCCCCCCCCCCAGCCATTAACTGTTTCTACACTACTGGCCATTAAAATTGCTACACCAAGAAGAAATGCAGTTGATAAACGCATATTCATTGGACAAATATATTATACTAGAACTGACATGTGATTACATTTTCACGCAATTTCGGTGCATAGATCGCGAGAAATCAGTACCCAGAACAACCACCTCTGGCCGTAATAACGGCCTTGATACGCCTGGGCATTGAGTCAAACAGAGCTTGGATGGCGTGTGCAGGTACAGCTGCCCATGCAGCTTCAACACGATACCACAGTTCATCAAGAGTAGTAACTGGCGTATTGTGACGAGCCAGTTGCTCGGCCACCATTGACCAGACGTTTTCAGTTGGTGAGAGATCTGGAGAATATGCTGGCCAGGGCAGCAGTCGAACATTTTCTGTATCCAGAAAGGCCCGTAAAGGACCTGCAACATGCGGTCGTGCATTATCCTGCTGAAATGTACGGTTTCGCAGGGATCGAATGAAGGGTAGAGCCACGGGTTGTAGCACATCTGAAATGTAACGTACACTGTCCAAAGTGCCGTCGGTGCGAACAAGAGGTGACCGAGACGTGTAACCAATGGCACCCCATACCATCACGCCGGGTGATACGCCAATATGGCGATGACGAATACACGCTTCCAATGTGCGTCCACCGCGATGTCGTCAAACACGGATGCGACCATCATGATGCTGTAAACAGAACCTGGATTCATCCGAAAAAATGACGTTTGGCCATTCGTGCACCCAGGTTCGTCGTTGAGTACACCACCGCAGGCGTTCCTGTCTGTGATGCAGTGTCAAGGGTAACCGCAGCCACGGTCTCCGAGCTGATAGTCCATGCTGCTGCAAACGCCTTCGAACTGTTCGTGCAGATGATTGTTGTCTTGCAAACGTCTCCATCTGTTGACTCAGGGATCGAGACGTGGCCGCACGATCCGTTACAGCCATGCGGATAAGATGCCTGTCATCTCGACTGCTAGTGATACGAGGCCGTTGGGACCCAGCACGGCGTTCCGTGTTACCCTCCTGAACCCACCGATTCCATATTCTGCTAATAGTCATTGGATCTCGACGAACGCGAGCAGTAATGTTGGGATGCGATAAACCGCAATTCCGATAGTCTACAATCCGACCTTTATCAAAGTCGGAAGCGTGATGGTACGCATTTCTCCTCCTTACATGAGGCATCACAATAACGTTTCACCAGGCAACGCCGGTCAACTGCTGTTTGTGTATGAGAAATCGGTTGAAGACTCTCCTCACGTCAGCACATTGTAGGTGCCGCCACCGGCGCCAACCTTGTGTGAATTCTCTGAAAAGCTAATCATTTGCATATCACAGTATCTTCTTCCTGTCGGTTAAATTTCGCGTCTGTAGCACGTCATCTTCGTGGTGTGGCAATTTTAATGGCCAGTAGTGTATTTTATTGTGGCGATACGTGGATACACCAGCAATTCAGAATGCAATCGTACTAAATTAGTTAATTTGATGATTAATTTGAGTTCTGAAAGTGATCGCAGACAAAGACAACAAAAGTGCCACGAGAAAATTTACTAATTTTCTAGATATAGATCACGATTTGAGGATTACTGAGAAGATAATATTTTTCTGTTGTTAAGATAATAACATTTAGCCTCGCTTGGACATATGATAAAGCAAGCGGCCGCTTGCAGTACTACGTTAGAGACAGAGAGAGAGAGAGAGAGAGAGAGAGAGAGAGAGAGAGAGAGAGACAGAGAGAGAGAGAGAGAGCAGGGAGTGCGGTGCGGTACTGACGTGTCGTTGCGCTCGCAGTAGTCGGGCGAGTCCTCGAGGTAGACGAGGTCGGTCTTGTTGGGCTTCTTGAGGTCCCTGCTGACGGCGCGCAGCTTCTTGCCGGGGCGGCGCCTGCCGCTGCGCGCCAGCCGCACGTGCGAGGCCCCCTCGTAGCGCGCCGCCAGCGCGTCGCCCACGCGCCGGAACGGCGGCAGCTTGCGCCAGCACACGCGCATGCTGCACGAGCCCGACATGCCGTGGCACTTGCACACGCGCTCCATGCGCGACCGGATCGACTGCAACCACACACGACAGCGTCACCAACACTCGCCACTCGGGCCTTTCCCAACAACACTAAGACCAGTACACTGTCATATTTCTTTGACAAAGAAACATGATCAAATATAGGCCGGTATTACACTATCAAATTTCTTTGTCAAAGATTTGATCAAAGATGTGATCAAATATACGCCACATAGATTTGCCACAGATCTAGAAGAGGTATTACAATGTCATCATATTTTTCGTCAAAGTTCAAGATGGCTGACAACAACAACTTGTTATTAACCGCAGCAATTGCATGTACCGCAATTGCACTGTGTGCACATGCGGAAGAGAAGCGGGGGAAAAAAGGAAACATACCTGGGTGAAGCCGTGGGTTTTACGACGACACGATTAAAGAATTCAACAAAACTTGTTACATGAGCTTATAGTGGAGGACATCAAATCGTAAATCAGTTACTAAAGAATGGATGAGCATTCATTTCTGTATGTGCTCAGTGAAGTGTATCCTCATATCATAAGGCACACTATTCACTTAAGAACTGCTACATCTACAGAAGACAGGCTCACTGTAACACTCAGATTCCTTGCTACAGGAGAGAGTTAGGTTAGGTTAGGTCTCCAATCTTCTTAATCTATTTTTGTATTCAGGGTGCCTCACGTTGTAAAGTGCCTCATCAGCTTTATACATCTCTATTAATTTTGTCGTTGTCGGTATAACCAATTGTATTTACCGCCAATGTTTATAAAAACACTACAGATGACAGAACGCTGCAGCGATGCTAGCGCTCCACGTGGTAACATTTCACATTGCAGTGAACAGAAGACAAGCGACTTCTTTGATCAAATCTACAGCGAGGCCCTAGATCTGATCAAATATTTGACGACATTTGACAAAGTTCCCTATTACACCATCAAATTTCTTTGACAAAGATATTGAACATAGAAATTTGTCGACATATTTTTCGTCAATTTCAAGATGGCGGAGAACAGTTTCTTATTATGCGCTGCAGCTGCTAGCACCACAATTGCACCATATGTGCATTTGGAACAAAAGTGGCGAAAAAAAGGAAACATACTCGGATGAAGCCATAGGTATTACGTCCAGATAATAATTTTTCCTTTAGGAATGGTCAGTTTCCTGAAAGATTAAAGTACTCAGTAGTAAAGCCGCTTCATAAAAAGGGAGAAAGGGATCACGTAGAAAACTATTTCTATGCCATCAGTCCTTGCTAAAGTTATTGAAAAGGCTAAGTATGTACGGTTAACTTATCATTTTTATAAGTATATCACACAATTTGCTATCAAATGTACAGTTCGGCTTTAAAAGTCGTTTAAGAACTGAATGCTATATTCTCTTTTCTCTGTGACGTACTGGATGGGTTAAACAAAAGGTTTCGAATGCTGGGCATATTTTTTGATTTAACTAAGGTGTTTAATTGTGTTGATCACAAAATATTGCTCCAGAAGTTGGACCGTTACGGAATACAGGGAGTAGCTCACAATTGGTTCACCTCTTGCCTTCACAACAGACAGCTGAAGGTCATTAGAATGGCTGTGATGTGCGTTCTGAGTGGGCTACAGTCAAATGGGAGGGTGGGGGGGGTGGAGAGGGGTGTCCCTGGGAATCAGTGTTGGGGCCGCTCCTGTTCCTTATTTATATAAATGATATGCTCTATGTATTACGAGTAACTCTAAGATTCTGTTTCCTGATGACACTAGCTTAGTAGTAAAGGATGTTGTGTGCAACATTGGCTCGGTTTAAAATAGTGCAGTTCATGACGTAAGTTCATGGCTTGTAGAAAATAAACTAATGCTAAATCACAGTAAGACTCAGTTTTTACAGTTTCTAACACACAATTCAACAAAACTCGACGTCTTAATTTCACAGAATGGACATGTGATTAATCAAACTAAAAACTTCAAATTTCTAGGTCTTCATATAGATAGTATACTGTCATGGAAAGACCATGTTCAGGATCTTGTTCAAAGACTTAATGCTGTCATTTTTACTATTCGAATGGTATCTGATCGTTCGACACGAAAATTAGTCTACTTTGCTTATTTTCATTCGCTTATGTCGTATGGTATTATATTTTGGGGTAGCTCTTCCCATTCTAAAAGGTTATTTTGGCTCAGAAACGAGCGGTTGTTCGGGCAATAAGTGGTGTAAGTTCACGAACCTCTTGTCGACGCCTGTTCACGAGCCTGGGAATTTTTGACATTGGCCTCTCAATATATATATTCCTTACTGTCATTTCTTGTTAACAATATCAGCTTATTCCCAAGAACAAGCAGCTTTCACTCAGTTAATACTCGGCAGAAATCAAACCTGCGTTTGCCGGCCACGGTGGCCGAGCGGTTCTAGGCACGTCAGTTCGGAGGTTCGGATCCTGCCTCGGGCATGGATGTGTGTGATGTTCTTCGGTTAGTTAGGTTTAAGTAGTTCTAAGTTCTAGGCGACTGATGACCTCAGATGTTATCCCATAGTGGTCAGAGCCATTTGAAACAAACGTGAGTTTGACTCGGACTTCCTTAACTCTTCTGCAGAAAGGTGTGCAGTATACGACTGCATCCATTTTCAATAAGCTACCACAAGAATTCAAAAATCTTAGCAGTAATCCACGTGTTTTCAAATCGAAATTGAGGAGTTTCCTCATTGGTAACTCCTTCTATTCTGTTGAGTAGTTCCTTGAAAAATTAAGCTGATTCTTGCTGTATTGTTGACTGCGTTTACTTAAACTTATGGCATGACTTTTTTTATCTGTTATTACTTTTACGTTCTAATTTCATGTACTGACACGTTCCATGACCTTGGAGATACGGTCCTCAATTTCGTCCTACGGAACTTGACGTATAAATAATTAAATAAAAAAGCATTCAGCAAAATTTGTTACGAGAGCTGCAAGCGGAGGACGTCAAGTCTTATATATAAATTACTTACGAATGAATGAGAGTGTATTTTAGTATTTGCTCAGTAACGTGGCTTCCATTATTACTAAACAGAATACTCTCTTGAGAAATGCTATATCTGCAGAAGACGTGCAAACTGTGACACTGGGATTTCTTGATACAGGAGAGAGCTAGTTTACAACACAGCATCGTATATCACATTGCACATTAACCAACATAATTCCAGAAACATGTGAAGTGATTTATAAAGCTGTGAAGGGGGAATATGTAAAGGTAAATAACTGTTTAGTACACTATATGGACAATAAGAACTATATTTACTTTCGAATAATTTAATTAATGGAATTAGTGTTCCAGCAACTACAAAACTAATGAAAAGTACGAAACAGTTGAAACGCTTTTCAACTTGTGGCATTCAGAGTTCAAAAATAGAAAAAGTAGAATGTACAGCTAAGACAGAATATTTTATTTAAGAATGTAACCACATCCTTTATTACGGCTTGCTGAAAACCAGCCTGGATGTTTCTAGATGTAGAAGCCATGTTTACAAACATACTACAGAGACGTCAAAAAGCTGTAGCGACGCCAGCGCTCCGAGCGGTTACATTTCACATTGCAGTGAACAGAAGACGAACGACTTTTATGATCAAATCTACGGCGAGGACCTAGGTTTGATAATATTTATGATGAGAGGCCAGATTTGACAAAGTTTACTATCACATCATCGAGACAAAGAAATATGATGGTGTAATTCCAGCCTAATCGTAATCAACATAAGACAGTGGAAGGAGGGAAAAGCTCGAGTGAAGATAGTTTCTGACGTCAGAAGACTCCAGCTGTGGAAGGAAATCTCCCAATACAAGAGAAACCACTTCCAAAATTGTTGCTTAATCTGCGCCACAAAGGGCAAAAATCTTCAACATGTTTGCTTTTGAAGCAAAAGTAATTACATTTACAAAAATACTCGTTTGTTAGAAAGTCGAGTGAAACATAAAAAAGGGAGGATCTTTGGACTCCATAAAAATTTTTTATATGTCAGGGAAAGTGCCTGTGATAATAAAGACAGATGACAACAAAAATATATGTTTCTCATCCATGTTTATATTCTCTAGAGTTCAGCGGAGTAAGCTACAAATATAGACATATTCGAAAGTATTTCTTCATATAATGAATGAGTTGTACCTTATGTCAGTGTGATTCGGCTGTTTTTACACGTAATTCACGATTTCTATTGGTAGCTTACTAACGCACGGAACGTAAAAATTGAACACCTACTCCGTTAATTAAGTAGAAAATAATTAAGAACGAACATTATCATTACGACGCATGTAACAGTCTGCTTTTTCACCGCCTATTCAGACTGTTTTAGTTTTATTTGTAGACCATGCCCTCGTAGACATATTATAGAATCAGGTATATCTTCTGAAGAAGGCTCAATTACTAGGGCTGAAACCTAGGTAAAGGTTGGTTTCATTACCGCAATCGAGACTGATAGTTTCTTATATAATTTTGAAACACCCTGTACTTTACATTTTCAGATGACGGGTATAAACTGGAAGATTGAGCAAATTACATTTTCAGAATAATTATGTAACAATACTGTCGGAAATTAAAATTATAAGAGAAAGATCTGTATCTGACGTAAAAGTACCGAAAACAGGTTTCGATAGGTGTGAATAATTAGCAGCGAGGTATGCCTCGTGTCAACGGGAGCATGCAAGATGTAATAGCTATCTTATACCGTAAGTTTATGCAATGTTTGTAGCTGCAGTTCCCCTCCAGTTTCACACTTAAATGTGTCAACTATCATTTTCTGGCAATACTTGTTTTGAAAAAAGACCATAAATATACTTTTGCGTTCAATATCAGACCTCCACTACTAGAAGTTGGGAGGTTATCGTTTTTATGTTATCCACAACAAATTTAACGGGAAAATATAGGATGCTGCTAGAACGCTGAATGTTGAGTACAAAGCTGACATCAAGATGACAAGTGAAGCAGGCTGCGACGTATGCTACTCACTCTTCGTCCCGCTTCGTTGTTGTGGATGTTCATCAGACCCTCGCCAGTCTCTCGGTTCTCTACAGAATCTACAAACTCGCGGCTGAACGCCTCACCATGGTGGATGTCCTGAAAAAAACCATAGTTAACTTAATCTCTGCTCTTTTATAAAGTGCGAATAAATACAAGCCTTACTTTTGTTCTGCATAAATACAGCTGAATAAATATGTCATTGCTACGAGGGTCACTCCAAAAAGAAATCCACACTATTTCCTTAAAATCCATCTTTTATACTACATGTCTGAAAGTTTTACAGTGTGTAGATACATCGTTTAGGAACAATATTTTCATTTCTCCACATAATTTCCATTCCTCTCAACTGACTTACGCCATCTTGGAACCAGGACTTGTATACCCGCACGGTAAAATTCTCGACCAACCTGTTGGAGCCACTGTTTGGCAGCGTGCACAAGGGAGTCATCATCTTCAAACCTTGTTCCACGAAGAGAGTCTTTCAGTTTCCCAAAGAGATGATAGTCACATAGCGCCAGGTCAGGACCGTAAGGCGGGTGTTTCGGTGTTGTCCATCCGAGTTTTGTGATCGCTTCCATGATTTTTTGACTGACATGTGGACGTGTATTGTCGTGCAACAGCAAAACATCCTGCTTTTGCCGATGTGGTCGAACACGACTCAGTCGAGCTTGAAGTTTGTTCAGTGTCGTCACATATGCATCAGAATTTTATGGTGGTTCCACTTGGCATGATGTCCACAAGCAAGAGTCCTTCGGAATCGAAAAACACCGCGGCCATACATTTTCCAGCAAAAGGTGTGGTTTTGAATTTTTTTTCCTTGGGTGAATTTGCATCATACCACTCCACTGATTGCCTCTTCGTCTCTGGTGAAAAATGATGGAGCCATGTTTCATCACCTGTCACAGTTCTTCCAAGAAATTCAACTCCACCATTCTCGTACTGTTCCAAAAGTTCGCTGCATACCGTTTTTCTTGTTTCTTTGTGAGCCACTGTCAACATCATGGGAACCCACCTGGCACAAACCTCTTTTAACGCCAGCACTTTCAGTATTCTGCAAACACTTCCTTCCCCTACCCCAACGCAGCGTGACAATTCGTTCACTGCGATGCGTCTGTCAGCAGTCACCAATTCGTTAACACTCTGCACATTAACTGGAGTGTGTGCAATACGAGGCCTGCCGCTGAGAGGACAATCCTCAATATTGCCGTGCCCGCTTTCATCACGTAACCTGCTTGCCCACCGACTAGCTGTACTGCGATCGACAGCAGCATCTCCATACACCTTTTTCAACCTCTTGTGGATGTTTCCCACTGTCTCGTTTTCACAGCACAGGAATTAGATGACAGCATGTTGCTTCTGACGAACGTCAAGTGTAGACATGCTGTGACGGCGCCACTCACGAGAACAGGATGAACTAGGTTTGACAACAAGCGGAAAGGATGTATCCACACATTGTAAAACTTTCAGACATGCAGAATGAAAATTATATTTTTACAAACGTAGTGTGCATATCTTTTGGAGTGACCCTCAAAAATTACTTATACAGAGGTACAAGGTGGGCGCAGTACCCCGACTAACATCTATCCCCACCCCCCACCTCTGGCGGCACAACCCCCATGGAGTTCAGTGGTTAGCACACTGGACTCACATTGGGGAGATGCTACACAACTGGCCATTAAAATTGCTACACCAAGAAGAAATGCAAATGATAAACAGGTATTCATTGGACAAAGATATTATACTAGAACTGACATGTGATTACATTTTGCCGGCTGGTGTGGCCGTGCGGATCTAGGCACTTCAGTCTGGATCCGCGTGACCGCTACGGTCGCGGGTTCGAATCCTGCCTCGGGCATGGATGTGTGTGATGTCTTTAGGTTAGTTAGGTTTAAGTAGTTCTAGGGGACTGATGACCGTCCCATAGTGCTCAGAGCCATTTTATTACATTTTCACGCAATTTGGGTGCATAGATCCTGAGAAATCAGTACCGAGAAAAACCACCTCTGGCCTTAATAAAGGCCTTGATACGCCTGGGCATTGAGTCAAATAGAGCTTGGATGGCATGTGCAGGTACAGCTGCCCATGCAGCTTCAATACGATACCACAGGTCATCAAGAGTAGTGACTGGCGTATTGTGACGAGCTAGTGGCTCGGCCACCATTTACCAGACGTTTTCAATTGGTGAGAGATCTGGAGAAAGTGTTGGCCAGGGCAGCAGTCGAACACTTTCTGTATCCAGAAAGGCCCGTACAGGACCTGCAACATGCGGTCTTGCATTATCCTGCTGAAATGTAGGGTTTCGGAGGGATCGAATGAAGGGTAGAACCACGGGTCGTAACACATCTAAATGTATCGTCCATTGTTCAAAGTGCCGTCAATCCGAACAAGAGGTGACCGAGACGTGTAACCAATGGCACGCCATACCACCACGCCGGGTGATACGCCAATATGGCGATGACAAATACACGCTTCCAATGTGCGTTACCGCGATGTCGCCAAACGCGGATGCGACCATAACGATGTTGTAAACAGAACCTGGATTCCTCCGAAAAAATGACATTTTTCCATTCGTGCAACCAGGTTCGTCGTTGAGTACACCATCGCAGGCGCTCCTGTCTGTGATGCAGCGTCAAGGGTAACCGCAGCCATGGTCTCCGAGCTGATAGTCCATGCTGCTGCAAACGTCGTCGAGCTATTCGTTCAGACGGTTGTTGCCTTGCAAACGTCCCTATCTATTGACTCAGGGATCGAGAGGTGGCTGCACGATCCGTTACAGCCCTGCGGATAAGATGTCTGACATCTTGACTGCTAGTGATACGAAGCCGTTGGGATCCAGCACGGCGTTCCGTATTACCCTCTTGAACCCACCGATTCCATATTCTGCTAACAGTCAGTGGACCTCGACGAACGCGAGCAGCAATGTCGCGATACGATAAACCGCAATCGCGATAGGCTACAATCCAACCTTTATGAAAGTCGCAAACGTGATGGTACGCATTTATCCTGCTTACACGAGGCATCACAACAACGTTTCACCAGGCAACGCCGGTCAACTGCTGTTTGTGTATGAGAAACCGGTTGGAAACTTTCTTCATGTCAGCACGTTGTAGGTATCGCCACCGGCGCCAACCTTGTGTGAATGCTCTGAAAAGCTTATCATTCGCATATGACAGCATCTTCTTCCTGTCGGTTAAATTTCGCGCCTGTAGCACGTCATCTTCGTGGTGTAGCAATTTTAATGGTCAGTAGTGTAAGTCACTGCTAGATTACTTTTACAGAGGTACAAGATGGGCGCAGGACCCCCACTAACATCTATCCCCAGCCCCCACCTTTGGCGGCACAGCCTCCACGGAGTTTAGTGGTTAGTACACTGGGAGGTGCTAGTGGGGTGAGTAGAAGCGGACGCGGGCAGCCAGAGCCGGGACTTACCTCTGAGCAGCCGCCCCACTGCCAGCTCTTCGCCTTCCGCTGTCGCACCCTGCTGTCACAGTTGCACTCGTTCAGGTCTCCGCGGGCGCACGCCCTCGTCACGCTGTACGCCACGCCGGCCGCTGATATCGCGTACACGAACGCCTTCTCGCGGCTCTCTGCAAGCGAACATAGCAATCAACGTTCCAAAGACTAAAAAGTGCTTGTTGCTGCAGCACGGTACAACCGTACAGGTGAAACACAACTTTATTACCGTGCGCCTCCCACTGAGGATAAGCTATCCTAGATCACTTGGTGCTCACAAGTTTAATTTCGGAACCGCAGAAAGTACAGATAAACCTTATATTGGATTACAAGAAAAAGAAAATATAAATTTATGTGCAATTCGAAATTATGACAGATTTTTACTGTTCTGAGATAGGAGACGTCACATAACTAACAAAATAGAAAAACTGTACAACCATTCTACAGGGTGGCCCATTGATCGTGACCGGGCCGAATATCTCACAAAATAAGCGTCAAACGAAAAAACAACAAATAACGAAACTTGTCTAGCTTGAAGGGGGAAACCAGATGGCGCTATGGTTGGCACGCTAGATGGCGCTGCCATAGGTCAAACGGATATCAACTGTTTTTTTTAATAGGAACCCCTATTTTTATTACATATTCGTGTAGTACGTAAAGAAATATGAATGTTTTAGTTGGACCACTTTCTTCGCTTTGTGATAGATGGCACTGTAATAGTCACAAACATATGGCTCACAATTTTAGAAGAGCAGTTGGTAACAGGTAGGTTTTTTAAATTAAAATACAGAACGTAGGTACGTTTGAACATTTTATTTCGGTTGTTCCAATGTGATACAAGTACCTTTGTGAACTTATCATCTCTGAGAACGCATGCTGTTACAGCGTGATTACCTGTAAATACCACATTAATGCAATAAATGCTCAAAATGATGCTCTTCAACCTCAATGCATTTGGCAATACGTGTAACGAGATTCCTCTCAACAGCGAGTAATTCGCCTTCCGTAATGTTCGCACATGCACTGACAATGTGCTGACGCATGTTGTCAGGTGTTGTCGGTGGATCACGATAGCAAATATCCTTCAACTTTCCCCAAAGAAAGAAATCTGGGGACGTCAGATCTGGTGAACGTGCGAGCCATGGTATGGTGCTTCGACGACCAATCCACCTGTCATGAAATATGCTACTGAGTACCGCTTCAACTGCACGCGAGCTATGTGCCAGACATCCATCATGTTGGAAGTACATCGCCATTCTGTCATACAGTGAAACATCTTGTAGTAACATCGGTAGAACATTACGTAGGAAATCAGCATACATTGCACCATTTAGATTGCAATCGATAAAATGGGGGCCAATTATCCTTCTTCCCATAATGCCGCACCATACATTAACCCGTTAAGGTCGCTGATGTTCCACTTGTTGCAGCCATCGTGGATTTTTCGTTGCCCCATAGTGCATATTATGCCGGTTTACGTTAACGCTGTTTGTGAATGACGCTTCGTTGCTAAATACAACACGTGCAAAAATTTGTCATCGTCCCGTAATTTCTCTTGTGCCCAGTGGCAGAACTGTACACGACGTTCAAAGTCGTCGCCATGCAATTTGGTGCATAGAAATATGGTACGGGTGCAATCGATGTTGATGTAGCATTCTCCTCAACACCGACGCTTTTGAGATTACCGATTCTCGCGCAATTTGTCTGCTACTGATGTGCGGATTAGCCGCGACAGCAGCTAAAACACCTACTTGGGATCATCATTTGTTGCAGGTCGTGGTTGACGTTTCACACGTGGCTGAACACTTCCTGTTTCCTTAAATAACGTAACTATCCGGCGAACTGGCCGGACTCTTGGATGATGTCGTCCAGGATATCGAGCAGCATACATAGCACACGCCCGTTGGGCATTTTTATCACAATAGCCATACATCAACACGATATCGACCTTTTCCGTAACTGGTAAACGGTCCATTTTAATACGGGTAATGTATCACGAAGCAAATACCGTCCGCACTGGCGGAATGTTACGTGATACCACGTACTTATACGTTTGTGACTATTACAGCGCCATCTATCACAAAGCGAAAAAAGTGGTTCAACCAAAACATTCATATTTCTTTACGTACTAAACGAATATGTAATAAAAATGGGGGTTCCTATTTAAAAAAAAAAACGCAGTTGATATCCGTTTGACCTACGGCAGCGCCATCTACTGGCCCAACCATAGCGCCATCTGGTTTCCCCCTTCAAACTAGACGAGTTTCGTTCTTTGTAGTTTTTTCGTTTGATGTTTATTTCGTGACATATTCGACCCGGTCACTATCAATGGACCACCCTGTATAACGTTTCGACACGAAACTTCCTGCCGGGCGGGGCGTGAGCTTTTTTCGTTACTGTAGCCTGCAGGCAGCGACTGGTGCAGTTGAATAAGTACATAACGGTAATTCGAGGGTTGTTAGGTCGACTGCCTCGCGTAAAGTTTTTTATTTTCTATTTCTACGTTACATACAGTGTAAATAAACCAAAATAATGCTCAATATATTGTACTTATTAACATTTTTATAAAAGGCGTAACAAGTACAGGCAAACGGAGGTTTGGGATTCAAAATAAATTTTCAGGAAGACATTGTAAGGCGTACACGAGAACTTCGTATATAAAATTAGATACTTTTATCATGTTACAGTTGATTGTTTACACTTTCTGGGGTGATAGTCATCGTAAAAACGGAGGAAGCAATTATATTATCGACATATTTCACGCGTTATAAACGCCGCATTTTATAATTACATGGTTGTTTTAATGTTTCTATAGGAAAACAAATTTGGTTTACAGTCACGAATGGTCCTCTCTCATCGCAAACACTATGGCAGAACACAGCGTGTAATGCATCATTTCGTCAAATATTGGCGAGGGTAGCTGGTGATCTGCAGTGAAAATCTTTTGGTGCAGTCTTCTCTGGGTGCGATTCCTTTTTCTCTCTGTGTGAGGTTAGAGCCGTTTTGAAACTTTTTGATCAAATTCTTCATCTGACGATAAAAATAGACATCGCAGGGGTACACTACCGGACGGCGTTTGAGGAAAATCACTTTAATACTGCACGACGGCAATCGTTCTCCATTTTGAAAATCCTCGTCGTATAACTGCGGACCTGTTTTTGAGCTCGCCACGGGTCAGTGACAGACTAAATTTGTCCTCCTGCACGTAGGACTTCATGATACTAGCCAAAAAATGTGTATGTAAGGCTGTTTCCCCAGATTGTGACGAGGTAATATCGACATTCGTATATTTTTCCACGAACTCATCCACCGTTTTTGGAATCCTCCGTCCAAACTTTTTCCCTTGCCTTTTGTTTTGATGCCTTTTATGAAAATATTAATAAATACAGTATATTGATCATTATTTCGATTTATTTGCACTGTAAGTAACGTAAAAATTTAAAGTATAAAAAAATTCCGTGCAGGGATTCGACCCAAAGACCTTTGAATTAGAGTTCTGTACTATTTCCATTGCATCAACCGCTGTCTGAGAACTCTTGACAACATAAATGATTCATGCTTCGTTCCATCCACGCCAAAAATGCTTCTTCTTCTTCTTTTTTTTTCATTTCTCGCCCAAACCAGCATAAACCATAAATAGGAGGAAATCTAAGATGATGAGTAGGCGCGGTCCCCTTTTCAGCTTTGTTTTATTAATTTTTTCCTGCGCACTTACAATATTATAGATAAGTAAAACTTTCTAGTTCATCTTTACAATCTGTTCAAACTGTTCACACAATACTTCGATATATAACATCTGTAGACATCTATAGGCAAGAAATATAATACGGATTTTACAGCTTATCGAAAATTATCTTCAATTTAAGCTTACAACCAAATTTACAACTTAACAGTTATCGAGAAAACATCAGTTTTGAAATAGACTAAATGCATGTTACACGTAAACAAACCTCTGAGCACGAACATCATGGAAATAGCCATGATAATTTTAATAATAAACCAAAAGACGAAAATTACAAATCATGCAATGACGTTAAATTATTGATTAAATTCTATTTTGGAACTTCATGTCTCATGCGAAAACTCTGGAGACAGAGATAGTGAAATGATTCCTAGTTTCTGTCAGTTCTATACCAAATGACAAATTGCCAAATTTAAAATATGGAAACTACATCATAATTCTGAATTGAAAATAATAACTGATTCACAAAACTGTTCACAACAAAATTACTTTTATTATTTGTAAATCCTGACAGGTAACATAAAACAGATGTAACTTATTCGTAGAAAAACACAAAACTGCAAAACACCTGTTTAACTATCAGAGTGGAAAACATGCCCAAATCAAATTAAGTATACTATTGTCATTGCAATATAGACATCATGTTCCCTGAAAACAATTACTAATAGTTACCATAAGCGTTATTCTGTACCTGTATCTTTCACATTTTTCTAGTTTTTGTAACGGTATTAACCTGTGTCAAAAGTGTGTAAACAAAAACCGGAATAACAACTTCAGCCTGAACCTGGAGATTTTACGAGGTCTTTGTCGCATCAATGCAGAAGACGCACTTGGTTGTCAGGGGTGCTACGAAGTGTATTTGTGCTGATGGTCGCTCTATGAACTATTGTCATTGCTAATATATGCCAATATTGAAATCAGTTGTGAAAGTTTATCAGAATCTACAGTTAAACCATCAGGTGGAAAATGGCATCATGTCCAAGACTATTAATTCAGCTACGTCAAGTTAAACCTGCTACCAGAACCTATTTTTACAAGCTTGCACAAGAAGAAGAAGAAGAAGAAGAAGAAGCAACAGCAGTCTGGGAGACTACCGTCAAAACTAAAGTACAGTTAATTCAGCTACGCCTTCTTCACTCTAGAGCAGAAGACGAGTTTTGGTCATACCCAAAAGGTATTAGGACAAGAGGATGTATTTGGACAAGTGGATGAAGTGACGATGCAACTTGTCAGCTACGTTTAAAAAAAAAAAAAAAAGAAAAAGGTCTCGGTTTGTACTGCCAGTACCTTTCCAATTACCTGCTTTCCTTTACATGTGGGCCTCAAAGAAAAGGAGCATTTCTTCGTAATGTAAATTAAGTGTAGCATATCCTATAAAATTAAAACCTGTCTTGTCTTAAAGTCAAGTAAAATTTCAATATTTTTGCGTATTTCCAAGATTGCGTCAACATAAGGGCCAGCAACTATATGTTAATACTTATTTAGTTTTTGTCACAGTTGCATATATATTCCTTAATAATGATTAGTTTCGAACGAGTCCTTCCATTTTCCAAGCATGTCCCGCGTCTTTATGATGTGGATGTCAGTTCCATTGTAATACAGAAAAGTACAGGGTGATTCAAAAAGAATACCACAACTTTAGGAATTTAAAACTCTGCAACGACAAAAGGCAGAGCTAAGCACTATCTGTCGGCGAATTAAGGGAGCTATAAAGTTTCATTTAGTTGTACATTTGTTCGCTTGAGGCGCTGTTGACTAGGCGTCAGCGTCAGTTGATGCTAAGATGGCGACCGCTCAACATAAAGCTTTTTGTGTTATTGAGTACGGCAGAAGTGAATCGACGACAGTTGTTCAGCGTGCATTTCGAACGAAGTATGGTGTTAAACCTCCTGATAGGTGGTGTATTAAACGTTGGTATAAACAGTTTACAGAGAATGGGTGTTTGTGCAAAGGGAAAAGTTCTGGACGGCCGAGAACGAGTGATGAAAATGTAGCACGCATCCAGCAAGCATTTGTTCGCAGCCCAGGAAAATCGACTCGCAGAGCTAGCAGAGAGCTGCAAATTCCACAATCAACTGTATGGAGAGTCCTACGAAAAAGGTTAGTTATGAAACCTTATCGTCTGAAATTGGTTCAAGCACTGTCTGCAGCTGATAAGATTAAAAGAATCGATTTCTGTGATTTTATCCTTGCTCAAATGGAAACAGATGAATCTTTCGTTTCAAAGATTGTGTTTAGTGATGAAGCAACTTTCCATACTAACGGGAAAGTCAACCGTCACAATGTCTGTATACGGGGCACTGAGAATCCGCGGGACACAACTCAGTATGAACGTGACTCGCCTAAGGTGAACGTTTTCTGTGCCATTTCAGCCAATAAAGTTTTTGGTCCCTTTTTCTTCGAAGGTGCTACTGTAACTGGACTACAGTATCTGGAGATATTAGAGAATTGGCTGTTCCCTCAGCTCGAACAAGAAGCACAACAATTCATATTTCAGCAGGATGGAGCGCCACCACATTGGCACTTATCTGTCCGTAACTACCTGAACGTCAACTACCCGAGGCGATGGATCGGCCGCCAGGCAGCCCGTGACAGAGCACTTCATCACTGGCCTCCAAGAAGCCCTGATCTTACCCCCTGCGATTATTTCTTATGGGGGTATGTTAAGGACATGGTGTTTCGGCCACCTCTCTCAGCCACCATTGATGATTTGAAACGAGAAATAACAGCAGCTATCCAAACTGTTACGCCTGATATGCTACAGAGAGTGTGGAACGAGTTGGAGTATCGGGTTGATATTGCTCGAGTGTCTGGAGGGGGCCATATTGAACATCTCTGAACTTGTTTTTGAGTGAAAAAAAAAAACCTTTTTAAATACTCTTTGTAATGATGTATAACAGAAGGTTATATTATGTTTCTTTCATTAAATACACATTTTTAAAGTTGTGGTATTCTTTTTGAATCACCCTGTATTATTATGTTTCTACAGTACACGTTTGAACTGTCTTTCCATGGAGCAACTGACTTCCATACACTAAGTCAATATAACAAAGCAACATTTACTTAGTTTACCTATTCTATGGAAGTCAGCTGTGCCAAGGTCAGAGAGTCTTTGGACTTTATACTGTGCCTGTGAGACGCAGTAGCGGTATATGGCCATTAGCGTCAGCTGTGTGACCTGAACTACTGAACTATACGCAAAATAACGACACAGGCAATATTAAAGACGGAGCAACTTTCTTCAGCACAACACGATTTCACATTGCACGTCTGGACAGAACAAAACAAATGAGAGACTGTCATGTTTTATAATACCAATGATACCAATGATAAAAATAAGACACTACCTGAGAGCTGCCACACAATGTGGTGTGGTAATGATTTTGCGACTTATTTCGGGTTTTAGTAACTTATAAAGTCTTGTTAATTGGAGACTTTTTTGTATCATGTGATTATGTACCTGTCCTGTATGAATACGATGGTGTCGAGAGGAGAGAGAGAGAAAGAGTACCATTCCAGTTGCAACGTGTGAAAGTCAGACGTCTCGATGTCGCCTTGCACGAGTTAAGGGAATCCTTCGTCTCCACGCCTCGGAAAAACATAGATTTGAAGCATTTAATTTTGAAAAGCAACGTCAATTTGACGAGAAATAGGTGTGGTAATGTTATAGGACGACACTTTGCTGTAAGAAAGAGGTTTTGTACTTAAAGAAATGTTAGTTTTAAGTTGTTCGAATGTGTGAGGGCGTACTGAACATAGTGCCTCCGAATTTTTTTTATTCTGTTCCTAATATTGGTTGAGGTACACATGCTATGCATATTTCACGGTCGACTTTCCCGCTTCGCTGACGCAAGTTCAACCCTCAAATGGTTCAAATGGCTCTGAGCACTATGGGACTCAACTGCTGAGGTCATTAGTCCCCTAGAACTTAGAACTAGTTAAACCTAACTAACCTAAGGACATCACAAACATCCATGCCCGAGGCAGGATTCGAACCTGCGACCGTAGCGGTCTTGCGGTTCCAGACTGCAGCGCCTTTAACCGCACGGCCACTTCGGCCGGCTAGTTCAACCCTCTGCCGCTGGAGGACTCCGAATTGTAGTGTGTAACATGGCGTATGTAACGTAAGTATGGCGGTGCTTGGGAAACAGCGGGCTGTAGTCGAGTTTCTGCGGTGTAACATGGGCCTCTAATTGAAATCCACAGAAATGTGAAAGCTGTGTATGGTGGTGACTATCAACATTATTGACGTGCAATGTTGGGTTGCTCGTTCTCGTAATGAAGCATCGGAAGCGGTTTGCGTAATTTCTATCTACTCCCTTTCCCAGACAGTTAGATCAGCCCTGATATTGATCCCTCCTGCCAGCTTTTTAACTCTTGCCCACCTACCCCACTCCACATCACGGCCTCAGTTCGTGTCCGGGCTCTTCTCTCTGGGCTTGAGTTTTTCCCTCTCCCTCCTGTTTTCCGGGCCCATATACGCCTACCCCCGCGGTGTGTGCCCCCATACCTTCTGCTCGATTTGATACTGGGCCCGAAGGACTCAGTCCCTCCTGAGGCCCTCCCCCCGCCGCTTTCTTTCAATCCTTGCCGCGTTTCAAGGCTCTGACGTCTATACTGACGGTACGATGGTTGCTGGTCGTGTCGCTTATGTGCTCTTATTGTAGAGGATCATTATGAACAACACTCTTTGCCGGCTGGCTCCATTGTTTTCACTGCCGAGCTGGTCGCCATCTCTCGCGCCCTAGAGTATATCCGCTCCTGCTCAGGTGAGTCCTTCGTTATCAGTAGTGAATCCCTGAGCGGTTTACGAGCTATCTACCAGTGTTTCCGTCGCTCTCGTCTGGTGATGGCTATCCAGGTGTCCCTCCATACTCTTGCCCGTTGCGTCCGCTCTGTGGTCCTTGTGTGGACCCCGGGTCATGTCGGCACCCGGGAAATGAACGTGTTGACGCGCTGGCCAAACAGGCTGTCGGTGCACCAGCCTTGGAGATTGGCCTTTCGGAGAGTGACCTCAGGTCAGTTTTGCGGCAGAAGGTACTTCGCACCCGGGGTGGAGAATGGCGCACCCTGCCTTCACCCAACAAACTTCGGGCCGTCAAGGGGACTACTGGTGTGTGGCGCTCCTCCTTACGAGCCTCCCGCAAGGACTCAGTTGGTCTCTGCCGGCTCCGTATTAGTCACACCTGGCTGACGCACGGTCATCTCTTGCGCCGTGACGACCCACCTCTCTGCCGGTGTGGATCAGTGCTGACAGTGGTCCACACCCTGTTGGCCTGTCCGTTTTTAACTGCACTCAGGCAGACCCCCCACAAACCAGCTCCTGCTCTCCTTTCCCTTTCCATCTCCATCCCCATTCATTTCCTCTTGTAACTGCTGCCCTACCCACATGACGTACTACTCCCCAACCTCTGTCTTTCCCACCGAATGTATTTCCCACTATCCACCTCAGCTTCTACCTGTCGTCTCCATAGTTTTCCTATCTAACAGAGTATTATCTTTCTACCCACACCTCTGAATCCTATGGATCAGTCTCTCTCCTCCAGCAATCCCTCCAGCAATATCTCTCACCTAGTGCGGGTCCTACAATTTTTAAGTGAAAGAGTAGTGCTTCGGTGTTTTCATAAGAAGAATTTCACCATCCTGCGCTGTGTTTTTAAAATGTATATATTTCTGATTTTTTAACTGTCCGTCTTTGATTTTTAATTTAAAATAGAAAACAACCCCAAAATGTGTTTGTATTTCTCACTGTAAAATTTCTTTAATTCGCTTGGCTGAAGAGCGAACAATTGTACTACTGACAGCCCATCCGCCGCCCGTAAGGGGAGAGGGGATAAAATAGCAACGAAGGAAAAAAATCGTCGGATGACACAGACAAACCTCTCAGGTAAGTGCCGCATAATCAAACAATACAGCACTTCGCCCAGGACTGTGAATTAAGAGCCTACCAGGGTAGTTGGGCTGTCTTCTTCAACGCCACACCGCCCTGCCTCGAATGGATCGCCAATTTGGACGTCAGAATTTGAAGACTTGGGTAGCGCAAAATATCTGCTGTGATATTACTTTTTATTGTGTTTATGTATTATATTTTATCTGAATATGTATCCTTCACTTATGTATTCTATAGTGTATTTTATCATATAATTTCATAATGTAGTAAATGTAAACCATGTGTGTAGCGCCATACGCATATATATATATATATATATATATATATATATATATATATATATCGTTATCAGGAGAAAGAAAACTGGCGTTCTACGGGTCGGAGCGTGGAATGTCAGATCATTTAATCGGGCAGGTAGGTTAGAAAATTTAAAAAGGGAAATGGATAGGTTAGATATAGTGGGAATTAATGAAGTTCGGTGGCAGGAGGAACAAGACTTCTGGTCAGGTGACTACAGGGTTATAAACACAAAATCAATTAGGGGTAATGCAAGAGTAGGTTTAATAATGAATAGGAAAATAGGAATGCGGGTAAGCTACTACAAACAGCATAGTGAACGCATTATTGTGGCCAAGATAGATACGAAGCCCACACCTACTACAGTGGTACAAGTTTATATGCCAACTAGCTCTGCAGATGACGAAGAAATTGAAGAAATGTATGATAAAATAAAAGAAATTATTCAGATAGTGAAGGGAGACGAAAATTTAATAGTCATGGGTGACTGGAATTCGGTAGTAGGAAGAGGGAGAGAAGGAAACGTAGTAGGTGAATATGGATTGGGGGTAAGAAATGAAAGAGGAAGCCGCCTGGTAGAATTTTGCACAGAGCACAACTTAATCATAGCTAACACTTGGTTTAAGAATCATGAAAGAAGGTTGTATACATGGAACAACCCTGGAGATACTAAAAGGTATCAGATAGATTATATAATGGTAAGACAGAGATTTAGGAACCAGGTTTTAAATTGTAAGACATTTCCAGGGGCAGATGTGGACTCTGACCACAATCTATTGGTTATGACCTGTAGATTAAAACTGAAGAAACTGCAAAAAGGTGGGAACTTAGGGAGATAGGACCTGGATAAACTGAAAGAACCAGAGGTTGTACAGAGTTTCAGGGAGAGCATAAGGGAACAATTGACAGGAATGGGGGAAAGAAATACAGTAGAAGAAGAATGGGTAGCTTTGAGGGATGAAGTAGTGAAGGCAGCAGAGGATCAAGTAGGTAAAAAGACGAGGGCTAGTAGAAATCCTTGGGTAACAGAAGAAATATTGAATTTAACTGATGAAAGGAGAAAATATAAAAATGCAGTAAATGAAGCAGGCAAAAAGGAATACAAACGTCTCAAAAATGAGATCGACAGGAAGTGCAAAATGGCTAAGCAGGGATGGCTAGAAGACAAATGTAAGGATGTAGAGGCTTATCTCACTAGGGGTAAGATAGATACTGCCTACAGGAAAATTAAAGGGACCTTTGGAGGAAAGAGAACCACTTGTATGAATATCAAGAGCTCAGATGGAAACCCAGTTCTAAGCAAAGAAGGGAAAGCAGAAAGGTGGAAGGAGTATATAGAGGGTCTATACAAGGCCGATGTACTTGAGGACAATATTATGGAAAAGGATGGAAAAGGATGTAGATGAAGATGAAATGGGAGATACGATACTGCGTGAAGAGTTTGACAGAGCACTGAGAGACCTGAGTCGAAACAAGGCCCCCGGAGTAGACAACATTCCATTGGAACTACTGACGGCCTTGGGAGAGCCAGTCCTGACAAAACTCTACCATCTGGTGAGCAAGAAGTATGAAACAGGCGAAATACCCTCAGACTTCAAGAAGAATATAATAATAATTCCAATCCCAAAGAAAGCAGGTGTTGACAGATGTGAAAATTACCGAACAATCAGTTTAATATACCACAGCTGCAAAATACTAACACGAATTCTTTACAGACGAATGGAAAAACTAGTAGAAGCCGACCTCGGGGAAGATCAGTTTGGATTCCGTAGAAATACTGGAACACGTGAGGCAATACTGACCTTACGACTTATCTTAGAAGAAAGATTAAGGAAGGCAAACCTACGTTTCTAGCATTTACAGACTTAGAGAAAGCTTTTGACTATGTTGAATGGAATACTCTCTTTCAAATTCTAAAGTTGGCAGGGGTAAAATACAGGGAGCGAAAGGCTATTTACAATTTGTACGGAAACCAGATGGCAGTTATAAGAGTCGAGGGACACGAAAGGGAAGCAGTTGTTGGGAAGGGAGTAAGACGGGGTTGTAGCCTCTCCCCAATGTTATTCAATCTGTATATTGAGCAAGCAGTAAAGGAAACAAAAGAAA
The DNA here is from genome assembly GCF_023898315.1 of Schistocerca nitens. Classification (NCBI taxonomy): domain Eukaryota; kingdom Metazoa; phylum Arthropoda; class Insecta; order Orthoptera; family Acrididae; genus Schistocerca; species Schistocerca nitens. The sequence continues at coordinate 644,834,355 of NC_064619.1, read as the reverse complement.
AATTCTGAGTAGGTATTAAAATCCATGGAGAAGAAATAAAAACTTTGAGGTTCGCCGATGACATTGTAATTCTGTCAGAGACAGCAAAGGACTTGGAAGAGCAGTTGAATGGAATGGATAGCGTCTTGAAAGGAGGATATAAGATGAACATCAACAAAAGCAAAACGTGGATAATGAAATGTAGTCGAATTAAGTTGGGTGATGCTGAGGGAATTAGATTAGGAAATGAGACACTTAAAGTAGTAAAGGAGTTTTGATATTTGGGGAGCAAAGTAACTGATGATGGTCGACTTAGAGAGTATAGAAAATGTAGACTGGCAATGGCAAGGAAATCGTTTCTGAAGAAGAGAAATTTGTTAACATCGAGTATAGATTTAAGTGTCAGGAAGTCGTTTCTGAAAGTATTTGTATGGAGTGTAGGCATGTATGGAAGTGAAACATGGACGATAAATAGTTTGGACGACAAGAGAATAGAAGCTTTCGAAATGTGGTGCTACAGAAGAATGCTGAAGATTAGATGGGTAGATCACATAACTAAAGAGGAAGTATTGAATAGGATTGGGAAGACGAGAAGTTTGTGGCACAACTTGACCAGAAGAAGGGATCGGTTGGTAGGACATGTTCTGAGGCATCAAGGGATCACCAATTTAGTATTGGAGGGCAGCGTGGAGGGTAAAAATCGTAGAGGGAGACCAAGAGATGAATACACTAAGCAGATTCAGAAGGATGTAGGTTGCAGTAGGTACTGGGAGATGAAGAAGCTTGCACAGGATAGAGTAGCATGGAGAGCTGCATCAAACCAGTCTCAGGACTGAAGACCACAACAATATATATATATATATATATATATATATATATATATATATATATATATATATATATATGAGCGTGAGGGTGACGGGTTCCTTCACAATATTGTGACAGGCAATTGAAGCTGGGTTCATCATTTTGACACCGAAAACGAGAGAACATCAATGGAACTCCGCCACAAAGGACCATGGACAACAAAAAAGTTCAACGCCATCCTATCAGTAGGCAAAGTCATACCCCCTGCCGCCGTTGGATCAGCAGCTGCCAGCAGCAAGTCGTATACTCCTAGCTTACTTATTTGTTACATAGTTCAATTCTTAATTTCTTTGCGTGTTTTTGGGTACTTCCGTTGTTTAATTCATAATTTCGGGCGTATTATAGTATTTGAGAGTTGTAGCATCGCGCTTTAGTGTTTACTTCGTAGATTCTTACTTAAATTGCGTGTGAGTTTCGTATAGGAGGTGTGATTTCGAGTTTTAGTTACTGTAATCGTAAATTCAGGCAGATTGTAGGGCAGTCGTTAGGCATTTGTACCGGTTAGTTAATACATTCTTTGCGTGTTTCCCTTGCGTTATCTAGGTAGGGAATCGTGTTTCAGTAACATCGACTAGAATGGACAGTGACTGTGATTGCTGTGTTCGGATGAGGGCTGAGTTGGTATCCCTTCGCTCACAGCTGCAAGCGGCGCTGACTTCGGTCGCGCAGCTTGAGGCTTTTCCCAATGGGCACCACTGTGGGGAGCCGGACTTGGGTATCACGGGGATGTCAACCACGTCCCGTCTGTCCCCAGATCGGTATGCCGCTGTGGTTGCTCCGGTTGCTGCCCGCAGTGGGGCTGAGCCCTCGCCTGTGGTTGATTGGGAGGTCGTTCCAAGGCGTGGCAGGCAGCGAAAGACGTCCCCGGAGGCTGATCAGAAAGCCTCCCCGGTGCGTCTGACAACCAGGTTTCAGGCACTGTCTCTGGCTGAGCCAGATGCAGCTGCCTGCCCTGTTTCAGAGGATGATTCTCAGCCTACAAGGTCCGGGCAGTCAAAGAGGGTGGGCTTATTGGTAGTTGGGAGCTCCAATGTTAGGCGCGTAATGGGGCCCCTTAGGGGTATGGCGGCTAAGGAGGGGACGAAATCCAGTGTGCACTTCGTGTGCATTCCGGGTGGAGTCATTCCTGATGTGGAAAGGGTCCTTCCGGATGCCATGAAGAGCACAGGCTGCAGCCAGCTGCAGGTGGTGGCACATGTCGGCACTAATGACGTGTGTCGCTTTGGATCTGAGGAAATTCTCTCTGGATTTCAGCGGCTATTTGATTTGGTGAAGGCTGCCGGTCTTGCTTACGAGATGAAGGCAGAGCTCACCATCTGCAGCATCGTTGACAGAACCGACTGCGGACCTTTGGTGCAGAGCCGGGTGGAGGGTCTGAATCAGAGGCTCAGACGGTTTTGCGACCGTGCTGGCTGCAGATTCCTTGACTTGCGCCATAGGGTGGTGGGGTTTCGGGTTCCGCCGAATAGGTCAGGAGTTCACTACACTCATCTGGCGGCTACACGGGTAGCGGAGGCTGTGTGGCGTGGACTGGGCGGTTATTTAGGTTAGAAGGCCTCGGGAAAGTACGGGGTGGGCTGCAATCTCAAAGGGTGCATGCCAAACACAGGACGAGCTTGGATCAAGGAACAGTCGGAATTGTAGTTGTAAAATGTTGTAGTTGTGCTGGGAAAGTCCCTGAGCTTCAAGCGCTAATACACTCCTGGAAATGGAAAAAAGAACACATTGACACCGGTGTGTCAAACCCACCATACTTGCTCCGGACACTGCGAGAGGGCTGTACAAGCAATGATCACACGCACGGCACAGCGGACACACCAGGAACCGCGGTGTTGGCCGTCGAATGGCGCTAGCTGCGCAGCATTTGTGCACCGCCGCCGTCAGTGTCAGCCAGTTTACCGTGGCATACGGAGCTCCATCGCAGTCTTTAACACTGGTAGCATGCCGCGACAGCGTGGACGTGAACCGTATGTGCAGTTGACGGACTTTGAGCGAGGGCGTATAGTGGGCATGCGAGAGGCCGGGTGGACGTACCGCCGAATTGCTCAACACGTGGGGCGTGAGGTCTCCACAGTACATCGATGTTGTCGCCAGTGGTCGGCGGAAGGTGCACGTGCCCGTCGACCTGGGACCGGACCGCAGCGACGCACAGATGCACGCCAAGGCCGTAGGATCCTATGCAGTGCCGTAGGGGACCGCACCGCCACTTCCCAGCAAATTAGGGACACTGTTGCTCCTGGGGTATCGGCGAGGACCATTCGCAACCGTCTCCATGAAGCTGGGCTACGGTCCCGCACACCGTTAGGCCGTCTTCCGCTCATGCCCCATCATCGTGCAGCCCGCCTCCAGTGGTGTCGCGACAGGCGTGAATGGAGGGACGAATGGAGACGTGTCGTCTTCAGCGATGAGAGTCGCTTCTGCCTTGGTGCCAATGATGGTCGTATGCGTGTTTGGCGCCGTGCAGGTGAGCGCCACAATCAGGACTGCATACGACCGAGGCACACAGGGCCAACACCCGGCATCATGGTGTGGGGAGCGATCTCCTACACTGGCCGTACACCACTGGTGATCGTCGAGGGGACACTGAATAGTGCACGGTACATCCAAACCGTCATCGAACCCATCGTTCTACCATTCCTAGACCGGCAAGGGAACTTGCTGTTCCAACAGGACAATGCACGTCCGCATGTATCCCGTGCCACCCAACGTGCTCTAGAAGGTGTAAGTCAACTACCCTGGCCAGCAAGATCTCCGGATCTGTCCCCCATTGAGCATGTTTGGGACTGGATGAAGCGTCGTCTCACGCGGTCTGCACGTCCACCACGAACGCTGGTCCAACTGAGGCGCCAGGTGGAAATGGCATGGCAAGCCGTTCCACAGGACTACATCCAGCATCTCTACGATCGTCTCCATGGGAGAATAGCAGCCTGCATTGCTGCGAAAGGTGGATATACACTGTACTAGTGCCGACATTGTGCATGCTCTGTTGCCTGTGTCTATGTGCCTGTGGTTCTGTCAGTGTGATCATGTGATGTATCTGACCCCAGGAATGTGTCAATAAAGTTTCCCCTTCCTGGGACAATGAATTCACGGTGTTCTTATTTCAATTTCCAGGAGTGTAGAAAGCACAGAAGCTGAAATCGTTATAGGTACAGAAAGCTGGCTAAAGCCTGAAATAAGTTATGCAGAAATTTTTACGAAGTCTCAGACGGTGTTCAGGAAAGATAGATTAGGCAGAATTGGTGGTGGAGTGTTTGTGTCAGTCAGTAGTGGTTTATCTTGTAGTGAAGTCGAAGTAGATACTCCGTGCGAATTGGTATGGGTGGAGGTTATACTTAACAGCCGAACTAAGTCAATAATTGGCTCCTTCTACCGACCCCCAGATTCCGATGATATAGTTCCTGAACAGTTCAGAGAAAATTTGTGTCTCGTAACAAATAAATACCCCACTCATTCGGGTATAGTTGGTGGGGACTTCAACCTTCCCTCAATATGTTGGCGAAAATACTTGTTCAAAACCGGTGGTAGGCAGAAAACATCTTCCGAGATTGTCCTAAATGCTTTCTCCGAAAATTATTTCGAGCAGTTAGTCCACGAACCCACGCGAATTGTAAATGGTTGCGAAAACACACTTGATCTCTTAGCCACAAACAATCCAGAGCTGATAGAGAGCATCATGACTGATACAGGGATTAGTGCCCGCATCTCGTGGTCGTGCGGTAGCGTTCTCGCTTCCCACGCCCGGGTTCCCGGGTTCGATTCCCGGCGGGGTCAGGGATTTTCTCTGCCTCGTGATGGCTGGGTGTTGTGTGATGTCCTTAGGTTAGTAAGGTTTAAGTAGTTCTAAGTTCTAGGGGACTGATGACCATAGTTGTTAAGTCCCATAGTGCTCAGAGCCATTTGAACAGGGATTAGTGATCACAAGGTCGTTGTAGCTAGGCTCAATACCGTTTCTTCCAAATCCACCAGAAACAAACGCAAAATAATTTTATTTAAAAAAGCGGATAAAGTGTCACTAGAAGCCTTTCTAAGAGACAATCTCCATTCCTTCCGAACTGACTATGCAAATGTAGACGAGATGTGGCTCAAATTCAAAGATATAGTAGCAACAGCAATTGAAAGATTCATACCTCATAAATTGGTAAGAGATGGAACTGATCCCCCATGGTACACAAAACAGGTCCGAACGCTGTTGCAGAGGCAACGGAAAAAGCATGCGAAGTTCAGAAGAACGCGAAATCCCGAAGATTGGCTAAAATTTACAGACGCGCGAAATTTGGCACCGACTTCAATGCGAGATGCCTTTAATAGGTCCCACAACGAAACGTTGTCTCGAAATTTGGTAGAAAATCCGAAGAAATTCTGGTCGTATGTAAAGTACACAAGCGGCAAGACGCAGTCCATACCTTCGCTGCGCAGTGCCGATGGTACTGTTACCGACGACTGTGCCGCTAAAGCGGAGTTATTGAACGCAGTTTTTCGAAATTCCTTCACCAGGGAAGATGAATGGAATATTCCAGAATTTGAAACACGAACAGCTGCTAGCATGAGTTTCTTAGAAGTAGATATCTTAGGGGTTGCGAAGCAACTCAAATCGCTTGATACGGGCAGGTCTTCAGGTCCAGACTGTATACCGATTAGGTTCCTTTCAGATTACGCTGATACAATAGCTCCCTACTTAGCAATCATATACAACCGCTCGCTCATCGATAGATCTGTACCTACAGATTGGAAAATTGCGCTGGTAGCACCAGTGTTGAAGAAGGGTAGTAGGAGTAATCCATCGAACTACAAACCTATATCATTGACAGCGGTTTGCAGTAGGGTTTTGGAGCATATACTGTATTCAAATATCATGAATCACCTCGAAGGGAACGATCTATTGATACGTAATCAGCATGGTTTCAGAAAAACATCGTTCTTGTGCAACGCAGCTAGCTCTTTATTCGGACGAAGTAATGGCCGCTATCGACAGGGAATCTCAAGTTGATTCCGTATTTCTAGATTTCAGGAAAGCTTTTGACACCGTTCCTCACAAGCGACTTCTAATCAAGCTGCGGGCCTACGGGATATCGTCTCAGTTGTGCGACTGGATTCGTGATTTCCTGTCAGGAAGGTCGCAGTTCGTAGTAATAGACGGCAAGTCATCGAGTAAAACTGAAGTGATATCAGGTGTTCCCCAGGGAAGCGTCCTGGGGCCTCTGCTGTTCCTGATCGATATAAATGACCTGGGTGACAATCTGAGCAGTTCTCTTAGGTTGTTCGCAGATGATGCTGTAATTTACCGTCTAGTAAGGTCATCCGAAGACCAGTATCAGTTGCAAAGCGATTTAGAAAAGATTGCTGTATGGTGTGGCGGGTGGCAGTTGATGCTAAATAACGAAAAGTGTGAGGTGATTCACATGAATTCCAAAAGAAATCCGTTGGAATTCGATTACTCGATAAATAGTACAATTCTCAAGGCTGTCAATTCAACTAAGTACCTGGGTGTTAAAATTACGAACCACTTCAGTCGGAAAGACCACATAGATAATATTGTGGGGAAGGCGAGCCAAAGGTTGCGTTTCATTGGAAGGACACTTAGAAGATGCAACAAGTCTACTAAAGAGACAGCTTACACTACACTCGTTCGTCCTCTGTTAGAATATTGCTCCGCGGTGTGGGATCCTTACCAGGTGGGATTGACGGAGGACATCGAAACGGTGCAAAAAAGGGCAGCTCGTTTTGTATTATCACGTAATAGGAGAGAGAGTGTGGCAGATATGATACGCGAGTTGGGAAGGAAGTCATTAAAGCAAAGACGTTTTTCGTCGCGGCGAGATCTATTTACGAAGTTTCAGTCACCAACTTTCTCTTCCGAATGCGAAAATATTTTGTTGAGCCCAACCTACATAGGTAGAAATGATCATCAAAATAAAATAAGAGAAATCAGAGCTCGAACAGAAAGGTTTAGATGTTCGTTTTTCCCGCGCGCTGTTCGGGAGTGGAATGGTAGAGAGATAGTATGATTGTGGTTCGATGAACCCTCTGCCAAGCACTTAAATGTGAATTACGGAGTAGACATGTAGATGTAGATACCCACAGCGTTCGGAGATATTCAAGGTGTGGATGAATTTGGAATTCATGCCTTAAGGCACCGCCATAAACTCTTCAAGGTAATGTGAAACCCTCAGAAAAATGAAAACACGAATTCGAAGAGTTCGTCCACACATGGAGCATCCTCTCCTTCAGCAGGACAAAGCCGGACCGCACACGAGCGCTGCTACGTCTGCAGCAGTCCGACACCTTGAGTTCACTGCCATCCACCATACTCCATACAGTCCCTCATTGGCCCACCTGATTTTTATCTGCTTCCAAAACTTAAAGAACACCTTTGTCGACTTCGCTTTAATTGAGATGAAGCGGTGCAAGCAGAGGTGAGGTTGTGGTTCCATCAACAAAGTCACGTATTTTACAGTGAGAAATCAACAAACTAGTCTGTAGTTGGGAGAAATGTGTTCGTTGCAGGTTGACTATGTCGAGCAATAAATATGTAGACATGAAGAACAAAGACGTAGAATGTTAATAAAGTTTATTTTATTTACAAAGCTATAAGACCTTTCACAAAAAAATTCGGAGGCATTACTTTCCAGCACGCCCTCGTAATTTCAGGTCTGACTGATGAACAATTCCAGCCTATATGGCATTTTAAATTAGTCACTAAATATTATGACCAAACTTAAGTAATTTTGGACTAGCTTATAAATGAAACCAGCTTTATATTGGTTACTTGTTTCTTAACATAGCATCTTGTGTGCTACAAATAGCAATTCTCTGATAATTGCCTTCATATAACACTAAACGAATTACACTACTGGCCATTAAAATTGATACACCAAGAAGAAATGCAGATGATAAACGGATATTCATTGGACAAATATATTATACTAGAACTGACATGTGATTACATTTTCACGCAATTTGGGTGCATAGATCCTGAGAAATCAGTACCCAGAACAACCACCTCTGGCCGTAATAATGGCCCTGATAAGCCTGGGCATTGAGTCAAACAGAGCTTGGATGGCGTCTACAGCTACAGCTGCCCATGCAGCTTCAACACGATACCGCAGTTCATCAAGAGTAGTGACTGGCGTATTGTGACGAGCCAGTTGCTCGGCCATCATTGACCAGACGTTTTCAATTGGTGAGAGATCTGGAGAATGTGCTGGCCAGGGCAGCAGTCGAACATTTTCTGTATCCAGAAAGACCGTACAGGAGTTACAACATGTGGTCGTGCATTATCCTGCTGAAATGTAGGGTTTCGCAGGGATTGAACACATCTGAATTGTAACGTCCACTGTCCAAAGTGCCGTCAATGCGAACAAGAGGTGACGACACGTGTAACCGATGGCACCCCATATCATCACGCCGGGTGATACGCCAGTATGGCGATTACGAATAAACGCTTCCAATGTGCGTTCACCGCCATGTCGCCGAACACGGATGCGACCATCATGATGCTGTAAACAGAACCTGGATTCGTCAGAAAAAATGACGTTTTGCCACTCGTGCACCCAGGTTCGTCGTTGAGTACACCATCGCTGGCGCTCCTGTCTATGATGCAGTGTCAACGATAACCGCAGCCATGTTCTCCGAGCTGATGGTCCATGCTGTTGCAAACGTCGTCGAACTGTTCGTGCAGATGGTTGTTGTCTTGCAAACGTCCCCATCTGTTGACTCAGGGATCGAGACGTGGCTGCACAATCCGTTACAGCCATGCGGATAAGATGCCTGTTATCTCGACTGCTAGTGATACGAGGCCGTTGGGATCCAGCACGGTGTTCCGTATTACCGTCCTGAACCCACCGATTCCGTATTCTGCTAACAGTCATTGGATGTCGACCAATGCGAGCAGCAATGTCGCGATACGATAAACCGCAAACGCGATAGGCTACAATCCGACCTTTATCAAAGTCGGAAACGTGATGGTACGCATTCCTCCTCCTTACTCGAGACATCACAACAACGTTTCAACAGGTAACGCCGGTCAACTACTGTTTGTGTATGAGAAACTGGTTGGAAACTTTCCTCATGTCAGCACGTTATGGGTGTTGCCACCGTCGCCAACCTTGTGTGAATGCTCTGAAAAGCTAATCATTTGCATATCACAGCATCTTCTTCCTGTCGTGGTGTAGCAATTTTAATGGCCAGTAGTGTACTTTATGGTTGGCATTATGCTTAAAAGTTTAATTAAATAAGGAATAATTTCATATACTAATGACTGAATAGGTGAACTAAGTGAATAATTTGGCCTGCAGCATCAACAATGTTGTGATTTATTAGCTAATTAACTAGTAATGTCTGTACCTTTGGTAAATACTGATTAGCTATGTTGGAATTGGAAATTAATATTTTCTTATTTTGCTTATTGAATTCAATGTTTGTAAAAATTAATCGTGGGAATCATTTGGGAATCGAAGTATAATATGATAGCACTACTACTGAGAAGTCTCTGCTTTTTACATTCTCATTCAAAAGGCACTAAGAATAACTTATTTCTGAAATGTCAGATGTCTAAGAGAACATACAAAATTTTAGAAATCTCACATAGGAGGGGATGCGTAACATTTCCGGCTACGGGAGCCACAAACTTTATTCCCACATTTCACATCTCAGTTGAGCGACGATGCATCAGCTGACACATGAGGTCATGAAACAGAGTTAGGTATAAAAACAGACGCTACTACAAGTGGATCTACCGTGAGAAATTGCGCTAACTGAATAAGAGTGCTCTACTGATCTGATATGCTGCTGTGATAGAAAATGGAAGCATTACCCTTGGACCAGTGCATCATTTATTAATTATAGCTAAAATATAATTATAACTTTGTTTATAATAATATGGGAGAACCTCTTAATACTAAGCTGTCACAACAGAGTCTAAACTTTATTTTAGTGTCAATTTTTGAGGAATATTTTAGTAATGAGAAAGAGCCCAAGAACTTCGAGCGTCGTCAATCGTGACCGCCTAGAGAAGCGATTGATGCCAGACAGTTCAGCTCTTAGCAGAAGGGCCGAACATTACAGCTGCTAGTTACCGCACCACACAGTATAGTCTTTAGCTGGGAAGTAAGCGCCTAATACTACGAGCTGCTGTGCGACCGAGATCGCATCTCTGTGAGCGCGTCAGAGTAAAACGTGCTTAGGAAGTGTAATTCGATTGTGAAACATTTATATATTTTCTACCATGTTTAACAATGAGCAAGGATTAATATTTGTCAATAATGAGGATGATACGCAATAAAGAGGATGATTCGCAATAAAACGTATTACTCTCGTCGGCGCACGTTTTTTTACCGCTCAATTTCTGTGATCAGTTTTCTGTTTTTTATATTAGTAGTTCCACCACAGTCTTACAGCAAGAGCAGCGGACTTATGCTCTACGTGCTACCTCTCTGCTGGGACGAAAACACATTAGACTTCTTGAAGACGTCAGGTTAGTGGACTTTGCTGTGGCAAACGTAAGTAAGCTCCTCATACATCCCATTCCCCCAGTGCAAAAGGAGACAGTTAGGTGCCGTCTGCGCTGACACAGAGAAGGGAATCGCAAACGCATTCGCTCTGATGACCGACTTCCGTCATATTAAGTAGCGACGACAGTGTATTTTAAATATACTCCGGTGTAGCGAGGACCACCATCAGTGCAACGTGAACAGCAAACAGCAGAGACAAGAAATGAACAGAAGCTTTTGAAATGTGGCGCTACGGGCGAATGCTGATGATTAGATAGGTAGGTCGGATAACTAATGAACTAGTAGTGAATTGAATTGGGAAAAATAAAATTTATGGCACAACGTGGCTGACGGAAAGGCTTGGGTGGGAGGACATGTCCTGAGGAACCGAGGAATTGTTAATTCGGTAATGGAGGGTAATGTGGAGGGGTTAAAACTACAGAGGGGGGTCACGGTTTGAATAGAGATTCAAATGGATGTACGTTGCTGTAGTTATGCAGAGATGGAAAGAATCGCACAGGATAGACTAGAATCACTCTTACTAGTGAAGTCAACGATAACAACGACAGTGAAGAGTGCTTGCTGCTATGATTGCATATGAAAGGAGAGGAACTTGCGACGAGCTCACACTATGAGAATCTTTGGGAGGTGAGCTCGGATGGTAGCGCACTGCCCGTGAAAGTTGGGGATGAGGGTTTGAACCTTGGCAAGTTTTTAACTTGTCACATATGATCATCTGAACAACTTTGTTCTTTCACAGAATGCTAAAAAGGTCTGCAGACTGTAACTCCATGACAGGAGACCTGAAGGTGAACAGATAGAACTTTAAAAAAAAATACAGGTTGGAAAAAAATAAAACTGGCCACAGTTATTTCATGCACTTTAAGAGAAGCAATCCAACTTACACCGTTTGCCCCAGTAAGGACAATGTAAGTTGGGTTGCCTGTTCAAGGTGATTGGAACGTTTTCTGCGACTGTTTTATTTTGTCCAACCTGTACACGTGTCAGTTAAGAAGGTGTTTTATAACACAATTTATGTATTGGCTACAGTCTCTAATGAAGCAGCCCATTGTGAGTAGAAACGTGTTACCAATTGTTTCTTTCACAATTTCCGACGCACGTTAGATATCCCGCTGGGATCTCTACAGCAGTACCAGCAGAGCTTGGAAAAACAAATGAGTTACGAAATGACGTTTAATTCACGATACTGCCTCTAGGAGACTAGTAAGCAGCAATGGCTGACGGGTTTGAATCTTGGCAAGTTTTTAACTTGTCACATATGATCATCTGAACAACTTTGTTCTCTCACAGAATGCTAAAAAGGTCTGCAGACTGTAACTCCATGACAGGAGACCTGAAGGTGAACAGACAGAACTTTAAAAAGAAGTACAGGTTGAGTAAAATAAAACAGGCCCCAAAAATAATTCATGCACTTTAAGAAAGGCAACCCAACTTACACCGTTTGCCCCAGTAAGGACAATGTAAGTTGGGTTGCCTGTTAAAGGTGATTGGAACGTTTTCTGCGACAGTTTTATTTTGTCCAACCTGTACACGTGTCAGTTAAGAAGGTGTTTTATAACACAATTTATTTATTGACTATTCTCTAATCAAGCAGCCCAGTGGGAGTAGAATCTTTTTTTAAGTACTTGTTCCACAGATCATGAATACGACACTTCGTACTGATGTGGAACGTGTCATGTTAATAAAAGATGTCCATACAAAATATTACATTACACAAAATATTACATGACACTTAATATTTACATGACAATATTTTTTTTTGTGCGAGGTGGGGAAATTGCCCACTTACTATATCCAAAAATTCACCTAATGAGTAGAAGGAGTTGCTATTCAGAAATTATTTTAATTTCCTTTTAAATGCTATATGGCTACCTGTCAGACTTTTGATGCTATTAGGTAACTGACCAAAGACTTTGGTGGCTGCCCTTCTGAGACAAAGTTAGATTTAACGTTGAGTAGTGAAGACCATCCTTTCTCCTGGTGTTGTAGCCATGTACACTGCTATTACTTTTGAATTCGTTCGGATTGTTAATAACAAATTTCATAAGTGAATATATATATTGTGAGGCTACAGTGAAGATCCCTAGCTCTTTAAATAAGTGTCTGCAGGATGATCTTGGATGAACTCCAGCAATTATTCTGACTACACGCTTTTGTGCAATGAACACTCTTTTACTCAGTGATAAGTTACCCCAGAATATGATGCCATACGAAAGCAGAGAATGAAAATAGGCGTGGTAAGCTAATTTACTGAGATGTATATCGCCAAAATTTACGATGAGCCTAATAGCATAAATAGGTGAACTCAAACGTTTCAGCATATCTTCAGTGTGTTTTTTCCAGTTCAACCCCTCATCAATGCATACACCTAGAAATTTTGAATGATCTACCTTAGATATCGATTCCTGATCGAAGTCTATATTTATTAATGGTGTCATTCCATTTACTGTGTGTAACTGTATATACTGTGTTTTGTCAAAGTTTAACGAGAGCCCATTTGCAGAGAAGCACTTACTGATTTTCTGAAAAACATCGTTTACAATTTCATCAGTTAATTGTTGTCTGTTGGGTGTGATAGCTATACTTGTATCATCGGCATAAAGTACCAGCTTTGCATCTTCGTGAATATAGAATGGCAAGTCATTAATACATATTAAGAACAGCAGAGGACGCAAGACCGAACCTTGCGGCAACCCATTCTTGATTGTTCCCCAGTTTGAGAAATCACCAGTTCTTTGCATATTATGTGAACTGCTTATTTCAACTTTCTGCACTCTTCCAGTTTGGTATAATTTAAACCATTTGAGCGCTGTCTTATTCATAACACAGTACTTAGGGCTTATCTAGAAGTATTCCATCATTTACACAATCAAAAGCCTTTGAGAGATCACAAAAAATCCCAACAGGTGAGTTCCGGTTACTCAGAGCATTTAAGATTTCATTAGAGAAAGTATATATAGCATTTTCCGTTGAAAAACCTTTCTGGAAACCAAACTGACATTTTGTTAAAACTTTATTTTTACAAAGGTGTGATGCTACTGTACAATAAATTACTTTTTCAAGAAATCAAACTAGTTTGTATACGGCGTACTTTGAAGGTGAGCATGTAATTATGGTGCAATGGTGGTGAACCGAGTATAGTTGCATAACAAATTTAGAGCTACCCTCCCTGTTCAGTGGTGGATACAGAATGGGTGCGAGGTCTGCAGCATCATTATGATAAAGTCTACTTGTACGGTAGATGTAAGACTTACTGATGGTCATGACGTTGCCGAATAGGGTGCCGCTGCCGGGCACGGTGGAGCAGTTCCACCTGCTCATGCGAAACTGGAACTGGCACTCCTCCAGAGCAGTCTTCATGCCCACGCCGACTGCCTGCAACCACGACCAACATCATTTTCGCCGCACACATTAATCGTATATTGCATACTCGCCGTAAGGGCGTGAAAAGATAACACTGCAATCAGAATTTGAAGTAAACAATTACATAAATACACTCTCTAAAGGTGAATTCTTACATGGGAGTGATACCACAGCAAAAAGAGTACAGGGACACTATTAAGTCTTCCCTGATTACGAACATTTGTTTCTGAAGAACTGCACTACGTACAGTTAAACGGCAGGCCGGGGTGGCCGAGCGGTTCTAGGCGCTACAGTCTGGAACCGCGCGACCGCTACGGTCGCAGGTTCGAATCCTGCCTCTTGCATGGATGTTTGTGATGTCCTTAGGTTAATTGAATGGAATGGACAGTGTCTTGAAAGGAGGCTATAAGATGAACATCAACAAAAGCAAAACGAGGATAATGGAATGTAGTCGAATTAAGTCTGGTGATGCTGAGGGAATTAGATAGGAAATGAGACACTTAAAGTAGTAAAAGAGTTTTGCTATTTAGGGGGTAAAATAACTGATGATGGTCGAAGTAGAGATGATATAAAATGTAGACTGGCAGTGGCAAGGAAAGCGTTTCTGAAGAAGAGAAATTTGTTAACATCGAGTATAGATTTAAGTGTCAGGAAGTCGTTTCTGAAAGTATTTGTCTGGAGTGTAGCCATGTATGGAAGTGAAACATGGACGATAAATAGTTTGGACAAGAAGAGAATAGAAGCTTTCGAAATTTGGTGCTACAGAGGAATGCTGAAGATTAGATGGATAGATCACATAACTAATGAGGAGGTATTGAATAGAATTGGGGAGAAGAGGAGTTTGTGGCACAACTTGACAAGAAGAAGGGACCGGTTGGTAGGACATGTTCTGAGACATCAGGGGATCACATATTTAGGGAGGTTGCAATAAGTACTGGGAGATGAAGAAGCTTGCACAGGATAGAGTAGCATGGAGAGCTGCATCAAACCAGTCTCAGGGCTGAAGATCAAAACAACAACAACATAGGTTAGTTAGGTTTAACTAGTTCTAAGTTCTAGGGGACCTCAGAAGTTAAGTCCCATAGTGCTCAGAGCCATTTGAACAGTTACGTGGTTTGTTGCAAATAGTAACTCAACTGAAAAAGTTTTTTTATGGACACACTTGCACTTGTGTTCCATTTTTTGCCCGAAAAACGTCTAGGCGATAATCAGTTTCCCAGCATGTCTTTGCCAACATCTCTTCCCGCACCGCCTCTCCAGCAAGTCGTATTCATGCCGTCAGAGCTTGCATATCAAGAAATGACGAACTTAACAGCTTACCCTTAACGTAAACCAACAAAAAAGTCATGAGGTGTACGTCTGGTGAACATGGTGACCATGATGTTGGATAATCTCTACCGATCAATCTCTCCAAAAAGGTTTCACCCAAGAACTAGCGAGCAAATAACTCTCAGTATGGCAGTGCACTATCTTGTTGAAACGCTACTCGTAGTTGAAAACTCCTGTAACTGAAGTGCCCGGAAAAGTTCCAACATGTCCAGAAAACAATTCCTGTAATGCATCGATTCCTCCTAAATGTCTCTAGCAGACTCAGCACATTTGGGCCTACCTTCTGGCTGCGAAACTTGCAAGAGCCGCACTTTGTATGCATGGAAATGCAGCCATTTCTGTAACATCTTCACCCCAGTGCCCTGTTTCTCTGAGAACATAATGGTCCGCAGCTCGTGGTCGTGCGGTAGCATTCTCGCTTCCCGCTCCCGGGTTCGATCCCCGGCGGGGTCAGGGATTCTCTCTGCCTCGTGATGACTGGGTGTTGTGTGATGTCCTTAGGTTAGTCAGGTTTAAGTAGTTCTAAGTTCTAGGGGACTGATGACCACAGATGTTAAGTCCCATAGTGCTCAGAGCCATTTGAACCATTTGAGAACATAATGGCTCGATTTTCGCAGATTGCACTGAAATGCTGTCACGCGGTATCAACAATTTTGTCACTCTCTCCTGTTCTACCGCTCCTTGCCTTGTCACCAACAATGCCAGCCTCTTTAAACTTTTCGTACGATCTTTTGATGTTTTTCACATCTGGAGCATCACGATGATAAGTACTTCGGAGCTGTCGATCAACTATAGTAAGCGATACCGTTTCATGAAACCACAAAACACACTGCACTTCCTCCTGCATAGACGTCATTGCGACAGCAGACTCCTAAGATTCACTACATGTTACAAATGAGCGAGAGAGAGAGAGAGAGAGAGAGAGAGAGAGAGAGAGAGAGAAAGGAAACCGGATACCATCACAGCACATGCTAAAGTGTAGCCAGAAAACTTAACGAGTTGCAACAATTCTCATAGTCTTAAATAGCACAGTTCCTTAGAAATAAATTTTTGTGAACAGGGAAAGACTTTATGTCCACCCTGTACTATGCAGTATAAATCTGCGCTTTGATTTAGCTAATTATATTGTTAGAACACTATCAGTGCAAAACTTACATCTCACTCATCCGATCATGAATAAATCACTAGGAAGTATACTACTCACAAACCACTAAGTTACCAGTTTGCGGGGATCTTTCTTTCACTTGCCGGTCAAAATGATAATGAGCCCCTTGGAGAGCTGTAGACGCCGATCAGTTGGCAACAGGCCGTCATGGGACCCTCCAACGTTGATTAAGTCATGGGAGTGAAGTGGTATGTATGTGGCAGTTTATTGTACGGAATCAGCGCAGTCAAGATGGATCAGAGTTAAGATGTAAAAGAATGACAGAAAGGAGTCATCCCGTTTGGACATTCTCAAGACCGCACGGTGAATGAAGTTGCTCAGTTTATTGCTGGATCGCCAAGGCCTGTCCAAGGTATCTACAAGGTTGGTGTACCACTCGCAGGCCTGTAAGACTGCTCATGACCAGCAGTCGTGACAAGATCCTAACCGACAGGGATCTGAGATGCGTGTCACACCGTGTCAGTGAAAACGGTTTCAACAGAAATTGCTTCTGTTAGTGAAAGCAGAACAACCTCAACAAGATTCCTATCAAACATTGCGGTGATACCTGCATATAGTACTCAACTGGAGCAAGATACCTCGCAGAAGCACACCACCTAACAACTCATAAAACTTCACGTTTTCAGTGGGCCAAAGAAACTGGACAGTAACTGACTGTGGGCATGTAATGCGGTCCGGCGAATTTTGCCTCTTTCCAGATCATGGAAGGCGTCGGGTGTACCGGCAGCCCAATAAGGCGTTCAACCCACTGTTAGTAGTTGGTGACCAAGACGGAGGTGGTCATGTGATGTTTTTGAGCTGTTTTCCTACAATGAATTGGGCTCATTCATTCAGAGTAGCGTGAACATGAACCAAAGTATTTATTTCCACATTCTCAGTGACCAAGTGTTGGGACTTTCTTTTACATCTTCTTGATAAGTATGCTGTGTGGACTCCGTCTTTAAGATGAAAAACGCACTTTGACTAACACAGTTGCAAACTACATGGACCTAGGCAACAGAGTTTGCAAGATCCCCTCGCTTCTAAACTGATACTGTTATTACTCAGCTTAGTCGCGAGTCCGTTGAGGGTGGTATATGTGACGTACGGTATAACTAGTCAGCATTTCCACCCGGAATTTGCGAGTGTAAGTCGGACCTTCCTGGATCCGCCTTGGTGGGTCATGTCGTCGGATTTCCTCCTACTTGTGCACGGTGCAGCTCTCGTAAATGTCGTCCCGTGCAGATTCTTCATGGCGCATTGGATGTCTCTGTCAGTGGAAGCTAATTATCTGAAATTACTGTCGATCAACTTTGGGGTATCTATTTACTCGAAATTAACATTCAGAATGCCGTAAAATAACTTTTATTCCTATTAGATCAATAATGAAACACACATGTCACAAACTACTCGTAACCGAGAGCGTGGCTACCATCGAACCAGACAGGAAGAGCTCTTAACGCCGACTGCCAACTTTGGCGCGCAGTCCGTATCTCTTACTAGTTTCGTCATAGTTCGAGGATTTCCGATCAAGTTCGTACTTACTAAGATATGCGTTTGTTAATGAACGGGTGTGAATTTTAACGAGGCAAAATTATGATAAATAGTTTTAAACATCCAGAGGCTCCTCCTCGTATTCATGTTGTCATAAATGACTTTAATTATTAAACATAAATAAACAAAATCGGTGACTTTGGCGCCAAGATGGCGGTACTTCCCGTCATGACATTTCCCAGGCTGACGCTTGTTGCTACGGTCCAGCGCCGAGCCCCACTCCACTACGCGCGACATATGGTCGCTTCGTCACCTAGCCAGCCAGCGTGGGAAATGCTCTCCGACTCATGGCCGGCTACGGACTACAGCACTTCCTAACTATCGTGAATACATCAATAAGAGACAATAATTTATTAAAACTGGTAAAAATATCTTCCTCACGTATGAGGCACCTTACAAGTTCGATGCCGTAAAGCAAGCCACCTGCAGCAATATGCTGCCATGGCACTGCACCTGCCAATCAGTGCGCAATTGAGTACTATTTAAAACCAGGAACACTTCAACATGTGGGAGACGTAAAATTTCCAGCAGCAATACCACAACGAACTCAGTTTGGTACATATGCAGAGTGTTCGGAAATTCATGTTACAAACTTCTACGACTTGTACAGTGGAGAGAGTACATAAGATTATGAACAGGAACCCATGTCCAGAAACGTGTAATTTCCATTCTACAATGGTTTCAGTTCAGATATTTAACTCATCCACTTCTGCTTGAGGAACTGAATTAGGGGTGACGCAGTATAGTTATTAGACAACAGTTCGAAAGGAAACATAACAATTTAAACATCACACGTTTACATTATTCAGAAACAAAAAAGAATCCAGCATACTGTATGTACAGAACAGTGCTGATGAATTACAACAGCAGCTCGATGTGGCGATCACAAACGTTGTTATATGCCTTGTTCTTACGAAGCATGTTCTGGTACACACTTTCCGTCCCACCTTACGTCTCTTCAATTTCTAGTGCAGCGGCCAGACTTCGTACCAGCAGATCTTCCTCTGTCTCTACAGGCGTCTCGTAAATTCAACTTTTCATAAGACCCCACAAGAAGTAGTCCATACGAGTTAAATCCGGTGATCATGCAGCCATGCCGGTTGGACCACCATATCGTCTGTTGAGATGTCTCTGAACCGCAAGCGAGAAGTGAGGTGGTGCATCATGATGCTGAAACCAAGGCTCCACACGTTTTGTAGGCAAATGAAGTTCATGGGACCAGTTAACTTGAGTGGAAAAAGATATGACCCAACCGCATGACCATCCAGAATAGTTGCCCACGCGTTAATACCAAACTGGTGCTGAAATCCATGCACGTGCGTGGCACGACGGTTTTCTTCTGCCCAGACATGGCTGTTTCGCGAATTCAGAACACAGTCCCTAGCGATCTTACATCCATCTGTGAACAGAACTCGATATGGAAACACGGGTGTGTCGATGCAGTGGTGCAGGAACCACGTCAGTACGCAGCATGTTGTCGAAAATCGGCTGGAGCCATAGGGTGTACCCTTTGTAACTGTTCCTTACGCGATATTGTGATTAACACCCATTGCACACGCAGTTGTTTGAGTATTTGTTGAGGGGTTGTCTTCAACATGATGTAATACATTTTCTTCAAATTTGGGCGTGCGGCGTTGTTGTGGAGCACTGCAGTCCCACCTCTTCAAGGTGAAGGTACCTGTTTATCAGAGCCACTGCGTAACTTGGGCAAGAAATTTGCGCGATGGCGTGCTACGTTGCGGAAAAAGTTCGTGATACAGCCGACCAGCGTCTCTTCCACTACCTCGATCTTTGCCATACACAAGAAGCACGTCTGTGTATTCGGAAAACGTGTACTGAACCATGTTTTTGCACTCGAGACGCATAGTTTCGCAGCAAGGCAGATATTGTGGCATCAGGTGACCGTCTGATGTAGTACACATCATCCTGTCTACCCTATTGCTTATCAGGACAAGCAACTCTGTGACTTTTCTCTTTCCCTCAGCAGAGGAAAGTCCACTGGACCTGACGGGATACCAATTCGATTCTACACAGAGTACGCGAAAGAACTTGCCCTCCTTCTAACAGCCGTGTCTCTAGAGGAACAGAGGGTTCCAAATGATTGGAAAAGAGCACAGGTAGTCCCAGTCTTCAAGAAGGGTCGTCGAGTAGATGCGCAAAACTATAGACCTATATCTCTGACGTCGATCTGTTGTAGAATTTTAGAACCTGTTTTTTGCTCGAGTATTATGTCGTTTTTGGAAACCCAGAATCTACTATGTAGGAATCAACATGGATTCCGGAAACAGCGATCGTGTGAGACCCAACTCGCTTTATTTGTTCATGAGACCCAGAAAATATTAGATACAGGCTCCCAGGTAGATGCTATTTTTCTTGACTTCCGGAAGGCGTTCGATACAATTCCGCACTGTCGCCTGATAAACAAAGTAAGAGCCTACGGAATATCAGACCAGCTGTGTGGCTGGATTGAAGAGTTTTTAGCAAACAGAACACAGCATGTTGTTATCAATGCAGAGACGTCTACAGACGTTAAAGTAACCTCTGGCGTACCACAGGGGAGTGTTATGGGACCATTGCTTTTCACAATATATATAAGTGACCTAGTAGGTAGTGTCGGAAGTTCCATGCGGCTTTTCGCGGATGATGCTGTAGTATACAGAGAAGTTGCAGCATTAGAAAATTGTAGCGAAATGCAGGAAGATCTGCAGCGGATAGGCACTTGGTGCAGGGAGTGGCAACTGTCCCTTAACATAGACAAATGTAATGTATTGCGAATACATAGAAAGAAGGATCCTTTATTGTATGATTATATGATAGCGGAACAAACACTGGTAGCAGTTACTTCTGTAAAATATCTGGGAGTATGCGTGCGGAACGATTTGAAGTGGAATGATCATATAAAATTAATTGTTGGTAAGGCGGGTACCAGGTTGAGATTCATTGGGAGAGTGCTTAGAAAATGTAGTCCAACAACAAAGGAGGTGGCTTACAAAACACTCGTTCGACCTATACTTGAGTATTGCTCATCAGTGTGGGATCCGTACCAGATCGGCTTGACGGAGGAGATAGAGAAGATCCAGAGAAGAGCGGCGCGTTTCGTCACAGGGTTATTTGGTAACCGTGATAGCGCTACGGAGATGTTTAATAAACTCAAGTGGCAGACTCTGCAAGAGAGGCGCTCTGCATCGCGGTGTAGCTTGCTCGCCAGGTTTCGAGAGGGTGCGTTTCTGGATGAGGTATCGAATATATTGCTTCCCCCTACTTATACCTCCCGAGGAGATCACGAATGTAAAATTAGAGAGATTAGAGCGCGCACGGAGGCTTTCAGACAGTCGTTCTTCCCGCGAACCATACGCGACTGGAACAGGAAAGGGAGGTAATGACAGTGGCACGTAAAGTGCCCTCCGCCACACACCGTTGGGTGGCTTGCGGAGTATAAATGTAGATGTAGATGTAGACATGAACTCGTTAGACATCTGAATTCAAGCTGTTGTAGAATGGAAATGATAGGTTTCTGGACATCTGTTCCTATTCAACATATTATGTATTCACTTCCCTCTACAGGTTCTACAAGGTTCTAATGGGAATTTCCGAACATCCCATACAGTGGGTACTGGACACTTGTTGTCCATCGTATCGGCGAGTTATCGAGTCAACACCTGTCACACCTGCCGTGAGGCCACTCTGGTCAACTGTCATGTTGCTAGAACTTTCTGCTAGGGTTCCAGCCATCGCCTGATGGTCGGACTCAGGTCCTAATAGCCATTGACCGAGCCTGCCAGCAACAGCTGCTGCGAGCCAGCTGCTGGTCCAGGTTTCGCTCCCTGGATGTCTATTCAAGTCACTTGCTATTCGTGGATGTGTCTTAGCAGGCCATATCAGCCTATCATATCAGCTCTGACATAGTTCAGCTGCCAGACCGGTAATGTTTACTATGCAAGGTCGCACTATTCTTGGGCCACATTGAAGATAGCAGCTATTGGTGACCTGCCACAACACTTCACCACCAGGTCCATGAATCAGGGATTGCCTTCCAGCTCTGTCTGATTTGAGCTTGAGCTTGTACTACGAACTACTGGAGTAATAAACGAATAGCACCGCTTTTGATTGCGTTTGGACTCATCCTGATCCACCATCCTCAACCAGAGAAAATCCATGCCTCTGCAAGTGGCAACAGAAGTACTGGTGCAGGCTGAAAGCCGGCCGCTGTGACCGAGTGGTTCTAGGCGCTTCAGTCCGGAACCGCGCTGCTACTACGGTCGCAGGTTCGAATCCTGCCTCGGGCATGGATGTGTGTGATGTCCTTATCTTAGTTAGGTTTAAGTAGTTCTAAATCTAGGGGACTGATGACGTCAGATGTTAAGTCTCATAGTGCTTAGAGCCATTTGAACCACTTTTTGCAGGCTGAAATGGTAGTTCTATGTCTGAAGCAACAGAAGAAAAACAATTTAGTGTCGACTTAAGGAATTGTGTGTTCGTGTATGATTATTTACTTCTTCTTCCTTTGAGCTTAGGAATATTCCTACTTTGTCCTTTTGGTAGTGTGCCTGTGGCTAGGGCGTCTCACCAGGTAGACCGGTCGCCTGGTGCAAGTCTTTTTTAGTCAACGCTTCTTCGGCGACTTGCGTGTCGATGAGGATGAAATGTTGTTTAAGACAACACAGTACCCAGTCCCCGAGCAGAGAAACGTCCTGGCCAAGCCAGGAATGGAACCCTGGCCCCTCACATGATATTCTGCTGCACTGAACACTCAGCTATGGAGGAAGAACTTATGGTGGTAATAATAGTAATCAAAATAGCATCAGATGAAAAGGTTTTAGCTCAGGAAGCAATTCAACGTGTTGGATTAGGTTGCTCAAAGACAAGCTGATAGTTTAGAATTATTTAAGGAGCTTGATAGTCTGGCAGGGAAGAAGAGAAGAGAACAGTGGTCTCCTAGCGTGTCTCTACATCTGCGTAATAGTAATGTCTCTTCAATAAGGAGGAAAGGGGAAGATATTTTTTTCCATTTATAGATAATTTACTAACAGCTGTAAAACTGAGAGATGGAATGAGGAATGGTTACTAAGTATGGCTCGATTAAAGTTTACAGGGTTAGGGCATATGTTGAGTGTCAGGAGAAGTTGCATATGTTCAGTCTTTTCAGGACCTAAGGAGGGGTTGTTGGAACGGTACAGAAGGAAAAATACCGCTAGTTTTTATCGTGAGCAGATCAGTGACATAGCACAAAGACAGAGAGAGTCTGCGGATTGCTTTTTTTTTTATCGAATTAGAGAACTGAAAATCAGTACTTACGAGTTAACGGATGACGACAATGCTAACAGGGCCATTCTGCAAGATGCAAAATAAAAGGGCGCTAGACGCATTTTTGCGGGGTTTGCCAGCTGAAGTTTCTACATCTGCATCTACGTGATTACTCTGCTATTCACAATAAAGTGCCTGGCATAGGCTTCAATGAACCACCTTCAAGCTGTCTCTCTACCGTTCCACTCTCGAACGGCACGCGGGAAAAACGAGCACTTAAATTTTTCTGTGCGAGCCCTGATTTCTCTTATTTTATTGTGATGATCATTTCTCCCTATGTAGGTGGGTGCCAACAGAACGTTTTCGCAATCGGAGGAAAAAACTGGAGATTGAAATTTCATGAGAAGATCCCGTAGCAACGAAAAACGCCTTTGTTTTAATGACTGCCACTCCAATTCACGTATAATATCTATGACAATATCTCCCCTATTTCGCGATAATACAAGACTAGCTGCCCTTCTTAGTACTTTTTCGATGTTATCCGTCAGTCCCACCTGATGCGGATCCCACACAGCACAGCAATACTCCAGAATAGGGCGGACAAGCGTGGTGTAAGCAGTCTCTTTAGTAGACCTGCTGCACCTTCTAAGTGTTCTGCCAATGAATCGCAGTCTTTAGTTTGCTCTACCCACAATATTATCTATGTGATCGTTCCAATTTAGGTTATTTGTAATTTCGTGCAAGATTGACTAGAATTCCCAAAAGCCTTAAAGGAAACCGTAGCGACTGCGATAGTGTTAGCACAGATGGATGCAGTGACCAAGACATGGGAAAAGAAGGTGGTCTTTAGTGCTGAAATCGTATGTTAACATTCTTCTCAAACTGGTCACATTCAGCGGAATTATAGGGAACCTAAGTGCCATATGCGTAAGAAATTTGGAGATTTTGCATGGTAATGTCCGCAATGGTTTCCAAAGGCACTATATGAATGCAGGTTGGAGCTCACACTCTGGTATTATACGTAAAGCTGGATCAGCGGCAGACTTAACCTTGGTTGTAGGAGGATGACCATATATTTTTATTGGATATAGTGCGACATGTATCTGTTACAAGTAAAGGTGTGTTTGGTGCGAAGAAGTTGAAACCACTTCATCATAGATTCCGTGGTGTAGGTGGAGGCGGTAGTTTGCTCAGTTTAGCATCGATGAACTTCTGAGTGGAAAAGGAAGACTTTCGGGCAAGTGCGGAAGTACTTCCTCGAGTTGCAAAAGCTACAGTGGAACACTTGGAAACCGTAATGCCACAAGATACATGCCAGACATTGTGGAAGCCTACTAAACGTAATATCCAACTCATAGGATAAAATACCAAGGCGCAAGGCATCTAGTCTGTGTGGATGCAGGAGTAGATCTACCAATTAATGTGTTATGCATAGTTGAACCTTTGGCAGAAAATGAAGAAGTGGATAGAGCGTAGTGCTTTATATGCCTTGGTTTGTCATACACTCCTGGAAATTGAAATAAGAACACCGTGAATTCATTGTCCCAGGAAGGGGAAACTTTATTGACACATTCCTGGGGTCAGATACATCACATGATCACACTGACAGAACCACAGGCACATAGACACCGGCAACAGAGCATGCACAATGTCGGCACTAGTACAGTATCCACCTTTCGCAGCAATGCAGGCTGCTATTCTCCCATGGAGACGATCGTAGAGATGCTGGATGTAGTCCTGTGGAACGGCTTGCCATGCCATTTCCACCTGGCGCCTCAGTTGGACCAGCGTTCGTGCTGGACGTGCAGACCGCGTGAGACGACGCTTCATCCAGTCCCAAACATGCTCAATGGGGGACAGATCCGGAGACCTTGCTGGCCAGGGTAGTTGACTTACACCTTCTAGAGCACGTTGGGTGGCACGGGATACATGCGGACGTGCATTGTCCTGTTGGAACAGCAAGTTCCCTTGCCGGTCTAGGAATGGTAGAACGATGGGTTCGATGACGGTTTGGATGTACCGTGCACTATTCAGTGTCCCCTCGACGATCACCAGTGGTGTACGGCCAGTGTAGGAGATCGCTCCCCACACCATGATGCCGGGTGTTGGCCCTGTGTGCCTCGGTCGTATGCAGTCCTGATTGTGGCGCTCACCTGCACGGCGCCAAACACGCATACGACCATCATTGGCACCAAGGCAGAAGCGACTCTCATCGCTGAAGACGACACGTCTCCATTCGTCCCTCCATTCACGCCTGTCGCGACACCACTGGAGGCGGGCTGCACGATGTTGGGGCGGGAGCGGAAGACGGCCTAACGGTGTGCGGGACCGTAGCCCAGCTTCATGGAGACGGTTGCGAATCGTCCTCGCCGATACCCCCGGAGCAACAGTGTCCCTAATTTGCTGGGAAGTGGCGGTGCGGTCCCCTACGGCACTGCGTAGGATCCTACGGTCTTGGCGTGCATCCGTGCGTCGCTGCGATCCGGTCCCAGGTCGACGGGCACGTGCACCTTCCGCCGACCACTGGCGACAACATCGATGTACTGTGGAGACCTCACGCCCCACGTGTTGAGCAATTCGGCGGTACGTCCACCTGGCCTCCCGCATGCCCACTATACGCCCTCGCTCAAAGTCCGTCAACTGCACATACGGTTCACGTCCACGCTGTCGCGGCATTCTACCAGTGTTAAAGACTGCGATGGAGCTCCGTATGCCACGGCAAACTGGCTGACACTGACGGCGGCGGTGCACAAATGCTGCGCAGCTAGCGCCATTCGACGGCCAACACCGCGGTTCCTGGTGTGTCCGCTGTGCCGTGCGTGTGATCATTGCTTGTACAGCCCTCTCGCAGTGTCCGGAGCAAGTATGGTGGGTCTGACACACCGGTGTCAATGTGTTCTTTTTTCCATTTCCAGGAGTGTATTTGCAAGTAGCTGATGGTAGCTGGGTTATACCCACCAGTGTAGGTAATTTTGGATCAACGGAAGTGGAGCTATGATGTCATGCACTGACAGCCAGAGAAAGAAAAATTGGACAGAGGTTTCAGTGTAAAGTCTTTGAAGCTGGGTCAGTCAGCTGATTTAGTCATGCTGTGAGGAAAAGTGTTGCATTTTCACGAAAAGAACAGAGAGATAATGGAAAAATTGTTTGTGAAATACACAGAGTTACTTAATCCTGCTAGAGCACTACCACCTACATCAACAGCATAACATAGGATTGCCACTGGGAACGAACCGTTGGGGTATAGGAAGCCGTACCAGGTTCCACATCACCTGTAATCGACGATGGAGGAATTTCTAAACCTGCAACTCCATGAGAGTATAATTTAAATAAGGACCAGTCCCTGGGAAGTGCTCGTAGTTGTTGTACCAACAAAGAGCTTAAATGGCAGTAAGGCTTATAGGCTCTGTCGTGACTATCAATATTTTAATGAGTGTATAATCACAAGTTCGTACTCTACATCAAACACTGCCAAAACCTTGGATAACCTGACACGACGAATGCCATTTGGATAGAAGAATGCATTAATTACATTCCAACGCCGACTGGACCAGGTATCGTAAGACATGTAGAACTTAGAACTACTTAAACCTAACTAACCTAAGGACATCACACACATCCATGCCCGAGGCAGGATTCGAACCTACGACCGTAGCGGTCGCGTGGTTCCAGACTGAAGCGCCTAGAACCGCTCGGCCAGAACGTGTAGGTACTTCTGTATATGAGTGGCAAAAGGTTCAGACCACCGACCAAGACTGTCAGCAGCTAGCGATGCAACCAAGTTCTGTGCTTAATACTGTATAATGGAAGTGCAGCTAATATATTGTCGTACCTTCGAGTTTGTGTGATAATTATGGTAGTCATGAAGTGTTTGGCAGATGCTAATGTTATTTCTTCACGCTAGTATCATGTTATTGGAATCACACCGCCACTCCCCAGTGCAATCGGACTTCTTCTTTGTGCCATCTATACTTGCTTCACACAGTCGAAGACAAAGATGGGACGTGATGAAAGCTCAACAAGTAGTAAAGCTTCTTCACACAGCGAAAGTAAAATTATCTTCTACTACATTTTCAAAATAATAACTTCAAATATTTATCAAAATTGCGAAAAAAATACAAAAATGTCGGCACTCGATATTGCCATTTCTATATCGATACATCGACAAATCTGTAGTGCAAAAAGACTGGCACGTATGGATATTTTATTGACGTATTATCGATATATCGACATTTTATCTACTACTGTAGTATGATGTCTGTTTGAACCTGCAAGGTGGACAACTATGCACTTTCGATCACCACTCGACGGAGATGAAAACTCAGATTAGGAAGCGACGAAATATGTTGGGAGAGCAATTGTGTGTGTGTGTGTGTGTGTGTGTGTGTGTGTGTGTGTGTGTGTGTGTTTTGACGAAGGTCTGTGGGTTCTGGGAATTGTGACAAAGCATCCCGCTGTTGTCCTCGCCGCGACCCGTGCCCCTGCATGTAGGCAACCCATGCGTGTAACAGCACGTTGGCGGCGCGTTACTAAACTTGCAAGCACCCGGCCAGAAGCCCCAAAGTTGGCGCTACTCACGGGCATGACGCCGCGCCGGCTGCTGCAGATGTCCCGCTGCGGCCCCGCCAGGAAGTCGAAGCCGCGGCACGCGTCCTGCTGGCGCTCGCGGTCCGGCGGCGCCGCCGTCGTGGGCTGCGGGCTCTGCCCCGGCGCCGCCACCATCCTGTGGGCAACACACGCGCCGGGCTGAGAACGCGACGGGCACCGACTAGTATGCGAGGCTCTACAACTACAGCAAGTACCTGTTTACTTACACAACTGGTCTATTTTTACTCAAACAAGTTTTACTGCGACCAGCAGAATGCTACGTACTGGTGTCCACATAGGCGCCAGGATTGTTCACCAGTTTCTTCAATCGTTTGCCAATCTCCTTAGTCGATTTCAGCAAGAACGCTTGCAGTACATTAGTGAAAACATGCAGGGTACGAACTTCGAAATCATCTAGCACACTCCTTTGTCCAGACCTACAATTAGAACACACATGCTGTAGATCAGGGCCGCGCACTGAGCAATCTGAAGAATGTGGCGACCCAACCGACGTTCCAGCCATTTGCTTACACTTGCTGCAAACTGTGGCACGGCATCAACTAGCATAAATATGAGGTGGTAGATTTTGTCGTACGTGGACACAATTGGGCAAATCTGATTTTCCCGAACGGCTAGGCCCTGGTCTGAGCTCACTGTATTGCGAAGAAGGACAGGACCAATAAGTTGTTTTGATGTCACAATGGACCACACCATTACCTAGGGGTGATGTAGTTCCTCAACGAAAGCATGCAGAAAATCTTTCGTCCATAAATGGAACTTGTGGTGTCACCGCCAGATACCACACTTGCTAGGTGGTAGCCTTTAAATCGGCCGCGGTCCGGTAGTATACGTCGGCCCCGCGTGTCGCCACTATCAGTGATTGCAGACCGAGCGCCGCTACACGGCAGGTCTAGAGAGACTTCCTAGCACTCGCCCCAGTTGTACAGCCGACTTTGCTAGCGATGGTTCACTGCCTACTTACGTTCTCATTTGCCGAGACGATAGTTTAGCATAGCCTTCAGCTACGTCATTTGCTACGAACTAGCAAGGCGCCATTATCAGTTACTATTGATATTGTGAATCATGTACCGTCAAAACCGACGTTCATCATTAATGAATTAAGCATTCCACCAGCTACGTCCGTTTTTCTAAATTCTAATTTCCTTGCCATGTTCCAGACCTCACACCAGCCTGCATGAGCTAAAACGCGTGCATTTCGGCCTCCTTTAGTAAAACTGACTTGGCTCTCCTGCCAACCACAACAGAACTTATGAGGTTTACAAACCCTCCCATGTGAAACACAGCTCGATCGATCCAGATTGTGTTTGAAAACAACTGGGGGCAGTTTCTTATCCAGCGTAGCACGATCCCTCATGATACTCCATGCGACAGTCGCAATCATCTGCACTTCCTGAGCCGGCCGCGGTGGTCTCGCGGTTCTAGGCGCGCAGTCCGGAACCGTGCGACTGCTACGGTCGCAGGTTCGAATCCTGCCTCGGGCATGGCTGTGTGTGATGTCCTTAGGTTAGTTAGGTTTAAGTAGTTCTAAGTTCAAGGGGACTGATGACCACAGCAGTTGAGTCCCATAGTGCTCAGAGCCATTTGAACCATTTTTTGCAATTCCTGACTTTAATGCCACTTCAACGAGCGAAATTACAACTCCTCTTTAAGGATGTTTCGCAGCGTGTATCGCATTAGGACGCTTTTACATGCTCACTGGCGTGATGATTATTTAGCGTCCCCAGATGAACAATTCCCACACCAATCGCACATTTTCATCTCACTGGGATGTCCTGTGGTGACCACTTCTAACGATGTTCATCACAAATCCAACAGTCACCAATTCCTTTATTTAATAACGTTATTGCATATTTATTATAGGTACACACGTTTCGCCCACCATGAAGCTCTGGTATGATCAGAGCCATACCAAGATGATCCTGCACCCATCCCAAAGTTGTGAATCCTCCCCCGTCCCTTTCCGGTAAATATTATCTTTCTGCAATGTTTTCTACACAGTTAGCAAACTTTGTAAGAAAGGTGAGTGAAAGCGAAGAAATCCTAAAGGATGTGTGGTAAATAAACCATACTAATGAAAAATATTGCACAGATAATTAAATTAAATGTATCATTCTACTAAAAAAGTCCATATTGTATGAACTTTGTGAAAAACTTGAAAATAAACAAAATCTATATCTCATTGCTTATAGCATCTACTGTAAATTGGTCTTTATGGACACGGGTGGCAGGTACAGCGAATCCGATTGTCCTCTTACGTTTAGCACAAGAAGTACATAGGTTAAATGTTTACCACGGTGACAGCAAAGAACTTGACCGCCCCTGGTAGCTGAGAGGTCAGCACGACAGAATGTTATACCTAATGGCCCGGGTTCGATTCCCGGCTGGGTCGAAGATTTTCTCCGCTCAGGGACTGGGTGTTGTGTTGTCCTTATCATCATCATTTCATCCCCATCGACACGCAGGCCGCCGAAGTGGCGTCAACTCGAAAGACTTGCACCAGGCGAACGGTCTACCCGACGGGAGGCCCTAGCCACACGGCATTTACATTTAGCAAAGAACTTAATGACTTTCGATGCTCAGAGTTTCAACAGAGCTTGAATAACAAAAACTACTTAACACAAAAAGGAGAAGTATTTGCAATAGTCTCACACCAGATGCATGACAAATGTAGGTGATGATGGGTGGCATAGCATACACTTGGGTATAAAAGGGTGGAACTTACATTACACAGAGTTTACTAGTCTACAAACACTACAGATGTCTCATTCCTGATTTTTTTTTTCACATAGCTGATCGTACCAACCCAAACTTGGGAGTAACAAAAGTACTGACTGGAGGGGCAAGTAAATTACATTAAATGTCACTTCAACCGCTTTCGTTTTGCTTGGTTCCTACATCGTCACGTTTCGTTCCAACCCTGAGACGGCAGAAATCGAAGCCTTAGGGCAAATAGCATATTGGCTTCAGCACCCGCTCGCCGACCTATGACATTATACAATACCCTAGCGAAGTAGCAAATAAAGATCTTGTAACATTCCACTGCCAATAATTCAAATAAATACTTGTCGGCATTATGTTTGCTTCAAAGCATGGCACGAATTGAGTATAGTATGGCAGGAGAATGAAACACCATTTAATAAATTACTTATGTGCTATCTGATGACGACAGTAATTACTTGCATCTGCTCGCTGCATTATCCAGGTCCTGGGTATGGCAGATGAACATTTTTGTTACTCCGGAATAAAAACGTACAAGCAAAACTGATATGTTCCATTTAATGATCCACACCACTTCTCCATTCACAAAACTAATACTTTTTTTATAGATGCGTACAATCATCATCTTGTACCGCATTGGTCTTGTTTTACTCATGTCAGACTGTGATTTTGTGACTCATGGATTGGACTAGACGCGTCCGGCTATTCAGAAACAGATCAGTACTGCTGGCAACAGAATTTAAATTCCTATTACAAAAAATAATTAGGAAGTTATTGTGATGCAACATGGCGAACTTAATAAACTGTAAACATGTATTTTCTACACAGAAATAGGAAACATAAATGATTTTAGTTTCAGTTTTATAATAATTATATTAATATGTAAGTTATTTTATATCAATTAATGTTTACCATATGAATTACATACAAAATATCTTTTCAGTTATGTTACTAACATTAGAGTCTGAACTTCATATTGTATAGATTCATGTAATGTTCTAGCTTCTGTTGGAAATTGCTAAGATTTCCAGAAATACTACCATGTTCATGTGTGAAACAAATAAATCTTTCACATAAATGATTAATAGTGACATCGCTTATGGTTTTAATTAAAACAATGACGTTTAATTAACATTAGAAAAAATGAAGTTGGTAATATTGCATATTTTCGTACGAAGCAACAGTTGGATCGGGTAGTAAACTACACATGTGTATCGCATTCTTCACTTAGCTCGTCTCAATCTGTTGCAGTGGGAGGCTGTCATCAAGAGCTTCCAGATGGAATATATCCACAAATGATTGAGGATGCTGAGTGTAAGGGCAAAGGACACTCTGAGATAAAGAGGTTGGCGCAAGAGATTCTGTACAGACTGCACCTTTAGCATGGCACAAATAATTTAGTATGAGACGATAGTTTAATCTGTAATAGACGCCTGTATGATTCGTTGCGCAAAACTGAGGAGAGTATTTTTTACATAAATAAGAGCTGTTGCGAGACCTGCAGGAGGAACGAAAGGAACAGTGAATACTAACTCAAACTAGACGCTAGAGGCGCTGCTACTATACGGAGAACAGGGCCGGCAGCTGTCGGGGAGCCATTAAAAGGAGTCGTGTGAAGTTAGCACCCCTTTTTCGAGAAATATACATTTTTTTCACAGTTCTTGTTAGATGTGCCATAGTTCTAGAGTTCTTTGCACAAAATTTCTATAGTTCTGCAAAATGTAACGAAGAAAACAACAATACTCGAAAAAATTTTCGTATCGAAAACATTCTCTGACAATTTCCGCAAAATGTAAATAAGTACAAGAGTTCTGAGCACAGTTCTGAACAGAGCTCCAAGAGTTCTTTCGAAAATCCAAGTAACATTTTTTTGTGCAGCTAATAGCTTACGAGATAATTGGAATTTAAGGAGAAAATCTTTTCACTTACTGTGAAGTTAGCACCCTTTTTTTCAGAAATGTATACTTTTTCAGATCTCTTGGTAGATATGCCATAGTTCTAGAGTTCTTTGTACAGAATTTCAATAGTTCTGCAGAATTTGGCGAGGAAAACAATATTCGAAAAAATTTTAGTATCGAAAACATTCTTCGTCAATTTTCGCAAATTGTAAATAAGTACAACAGTTCTGAACAGAACTCCAAGAGTTCTATCG
Source organism: Schistocerca nitens (assembly GCF_023898315.1). Classification (NCBI taxonomy): domain Eukaryota; kingdom Metazoa; phylum Arthropoda; class Insecta; order Orthoptera; family Acrididae; genus Schistocerca; species Schistocerca nitens. The sequence goes on along the minus strand of NC_064619.1, from coordinate 644,801,885 downwards.
AAAACTCTAGTAACATTTTTTTGTGCAGCTAACAGCTTACGAGATAATTGCAATTTAAGGAGAAAATCTTTTCACTTATTGTGAAGTTGGCACCCTTTTTTTCAGAAATGTATACTTTTTTCATAGTTCTTGATAGATATGCCATAGTTCTAGAGTTATTTGTACAAAATTTCAATAGTTCTGCAGAAGTTGGGGAGGAAAAGAATATTCGAAAAAATTTTCGTATCAAAAACATTCTTCGTCAATTTTCGCAAATTGTAAATAAGTACAACAGTTCTGAGCACAGTTCCGAACAGAACTCCAAGAGTTCTATCGAAAACCCAAGTAACACTTTTTTGTGCAGCTAATAGTTTACGAGATAATTGGAATTTAAGGAGAAAATCTTTTCACTTACTGTGAAGTTGGCACCCTTTTTTTCAGAAATGTATATTTCTTTCACAGTTCTTGACAGGTATGCCATAGTTCTAGAGTTCTTTGTAAAAAATTTCATTAGTTCTGCAGAATTTAGCGAAGAAAACAACAATACTCGAAAAAATTTTTCTATCGAAAACATTTTTTGTCAATTTTCGCAAAAATTAAACTTGTACAACAGTTCTGAGGACAGTTCTGAACAGAACCCCAAGAGCTCTATCGAAAATCCTAATAACATTTTTCTATGGCGATAATAGTTTGTGATAAATTGATTTAATGTGGGACACACTTTCTCTACAGAAAATATAAATATATTCGTATAACAGTTCTGATGACAGTTCTGGACACCACGTGAAGAGTTCTATCGAAATTCCTAGTAGAATTTTTTAGTGCAGGTAATAGTTTAAGAGGTAATTGCAACTTAATTAAGAACCCCATAAGAGCTCCTACTGTGAAGCTGGCACCCTTTTTTTCAGAAATATATATTTTTTTCAGAGTTCTTGATAGATAAGTCATAGTTATAGAGTGCTCTGTACAAAATTTCAATAGTTCTGCAGAATTTAGCGAAGAAAACAACATCGTATAACATAGCTGATTCAGGAACCCTTTCCTTCTGATACAATTCTTACTGTTGCCACAATAAATCACTTGTGCATAGATTCCAACTGTACTGATCATTACAAAAATACAACCATTGACCAGCGGCGCACATTTCTTGCAGCGTTGTACAAAGCATTCGGCTTATCCGCTGTGAAAATACCACACTTAACGCTATTGTAAAATTTACGGTGGATGGCTTCCGTTTATCTACAATGTCAGCATCTATCGAATTATCTTCATGCAAACGTGATGCCTGGATCACTCACTTCCCCTTTTTAGGTACGGAGGAAACTAGAGTTCAGTCTTGTGGAAGCCAAAAAAGGAAATGTGGGCAGCCCTTCTTTTACTGATAGCAAACTCTAGAGAAATCTCCACGCTTGTTTTTCTTCATCATGCCAACAAAAGAAAAATTCTCCCTTCATAGCCCTATTATCATTCCAGTACTAGTAAACCAGTTGTCCGCTTTCACATTTCGACCTGACTGATATATAGGTTTACACAGTCACAGAACAACATAAAAATGTTTATTGCTCAGTTGGTAAATCCTTCTGGTTGCAACACAGCGAATATTTCCAAATTGTACATGTAAAATACTTAAGAATCCACACTTAAGAATCCATACTCGTTTGTTTTGATTGATACATATTGGCGAAATCCTTCCAGCTTCTTGTCTACTGTAACATTTTCGCCAAGGGTGTAAGATTTGTGATAGTTGCGTACAAACACAGTAAACATTTCCCGAATAGCTGTTAGCTTGTCTAATTGTCTCCTTTCATCACGAATAGCGCGACTGTAAAATCTAAGGCTCTCCAGAATAAATTTGAAACGTTTTATGTTCATTTGCGAGGTGAAATTTTTCAATGCCATCACCATCAGTTCCACACAGATCTTCCAGGCTTTATCTGTTACTTTTGTTAACAACAGTTAAAAACAAGAGACTCATGAAGGCTTTCAATTCAATATCATCTATTGATTTTACCCCTCTCTCACGCTGAAATGAGGCTTTGATGCTCTCAAAATTCTGATTGGAATACAAAACTACAATAGACAAATATCGTTATCTGTGAGGTAATTACAGCATCACAAATGCTGCTTTGGCTGCACCTATTGGTACAGGTAAATTTCGAATAATATTATGCTCTTCGAACAATATGCTTTGGATTTCTTCAACATTATCTAGTACTTCCCACTTACAATAATAAAATTCCTATAAAATAACGCAACCAGGCGCAGTGTATTAATCTGAAATTTGACGTTCAGACAGCGGACACCGACTATTAAACAGTTCAAACAGAATTTAAGTGCAGTTTACATTCTGGATTAGCTTTGTACTACTTACTACGTTGATAAACAAATAAATTAATCGCTGAAATGAAATACGAAAGGGCACAGTGGATAAAAACGAGCAATCGGCTCATATCTCATCAAGAGAGCATTAGCGTCGATACTGAATCGTACAACAATGAAAGGCACACATGAAGTGTATATTTTTAGAATCAGGAAGAACCAGATGAATTTTATTACGTAAAACAGTAATTGTTTTGAGCTCTCATGGCATCCAGGACCCACTAACAGCTAAAAATATGCCCAGGACCCTCATGGATGAAAGTTATGTGGCAACATCACCAGCCGCTAGGATACATAAAAACATGTGCTGTCTGTAACGAATAAATTTGAAATTGCTGTCGTTAATATTGTTGCAAGCATTTGTTCTAGTGAGAAAGGGAGTGTGGAAGTTTGATGAGTTATACTACAGCGAGAGTTAAAAGTCTTTACAATGTATAGAAATGTAAGTATATTTACTGAATATATCGTACAAACGAACTAAGTAGTATGTTTAAATCCTAATTCAATACATGACTGATAGAGGTGTTATAATGTTGAGGGGATACAGTATTAAAGTGAATAAGAAGTTCGAAATTTGTAAATAAGAACCTCGTTTATTTGGTCCTCAGTAATCCGGATTTCCGGTTTATCCGGATTCATATCTTGTGTCCCTTGGTCCTTTTTCTCTTTTTTTCTTATAACACGAAGATGTGTAGTCGGTGAGGTACATAGGCTACTTATCACTAGGCCGGTAATTTAGTCTAGTACTGAGTGATAAGGAACTCGGAGTGTGTGAATGACCTTGTTTCTCAAGTATTGTACATTAATATGACGGTGTATTGATGCCCATCAAGTAAGTTGCATAGTAACCACGCCAACAGCAGTCCACCACAGCTCATTGTACCTCTGATGCGATCCTCGACAGGTGTGACACCATCTGGTTAGTGGCGCGTGTGAATGTATCTGCTCTCTCAGCCATCTGTTTGTTTTGCACTGACGAGCCTTCTCTCCTTGAATCATCTAAGCGTGCACATCCCACGCTTCCACCTACAATTACTACAGTCAGTCTTAAGAAGGTGTACTGGCATTTGTATAGTGCTGAACATTTAGACTTTTTGTATTTAGTAGAATATACATCCGGGTTTTCGAATTTCGGTTTTCCAAAATAAAAGTGACAATTTACGATCGTACTCATAGCTGTACTTCCAGCAGTACTTCATCTCCTGCGTTCCCAATTTCGTAGAAGTTGTCCTACGAAAATTGCAGAAGAAGCACTCCTGGACGAAAGGATATTGTGACGATATTCTTTCGTCACAGCCTGGGGTTAGAGACCCGGTCCGGCACACAGTTTTTATCTGCCAGTAAGTTTCACATCGGCGCACACCCACTGCAGAGTGAACACACAATCTATTTCATAATCTACTGGCACCATAAAAATGTTATGAGGGTTTTTAAAAGAACTCTTTCGGTGCTATCCAGAACTGTCAGCAAAAGGGTTGTGCCAATTTATTATAATGTAGACCAAGTGGGTCTCTCGAAAATGCTATTATCTCATTAACTGTTATCCCCACAAAAAATGTTATTACAGTTGTCGGTAGAATTCTTAGGATCGTATTAAGAAATGCCATCAGATCTTTTGTACGAATTTATTACTTTTACATGACAAAAGTGAGTCCCACATTAATTATCTCATATAATGTCATCGTCACAAATAATGTTATTATAGTTTTTGGTAGAACTCTGTGGGTGATATTCAGAACTGTCATCAGAACTATTCTACGAATTTTGCTATATTAGATAAAGTGAGTATCAGATTAAAACAATTATTGTATAAACTATTATCGCCACAAAAATGTTCTTATCATTTTCAATGCAACTCTTCCGGTGCTATCCAGAACTGCCAACAGAACTGTTATACAAATTTATTTTTTCCAAACTGACAAATAATTTTTTACCAAACCAAAATTTTGCCGAGTTATAATTTTCTTCCCGAAATTCTGTAGAAATATTCGTGTTTTGAGCAGTGAAATCTAGAACTATTGCATATATATCAAGAACTGTGAAAAAAATTTATATTTATCGTAAAAGGGGTTCAAACTTCACGGGAAATGCTCATAAGCATTCCTTAATAAAGGCAGTTACTACGTAAACAATTACCTGCACAGAATATGTTACTAGTATTTTCGATAGAACTCTTACAACGCTATCCAAAGCATACGAACTGACATAATTTTTTTTTTGAGTAAGTGTGCCCCACAATTAATCAATCACCATACAAACTATTATAACCACAAAAAATGTTATTATGATTATCGATAGAAGTCTTGAGGTGTTAACCAGAACTGTTCATCAAAACTGTTGAACGAATTTACTTTTTCTGTGGAGAAGGTGGGTCTAACATCAAAGCAGTTACCGTATAAACTATCACCGCCACAAAAAGATATTATTAGGATTTTCGATAGAGCTCTTGGTGTTCTGTTCAGAACTGTTGTACGAATTTACTTTTTGCGAAAATTAATAACGAATGTTTGCTATACGAAATTTTTTTCGAGTATTGTTGTTTTCTTCGTTAAATTCTGCAGAACTGTTCAAATTTTGTACAAAGAACTCTAGAACTACGCCATATCTATCAAGAATTCTGAAAAAAATATATATTTCTGAAAAAAAATGGTGCCAACTTCACAGTAAGTGAAAAGATTTTCTCGTAAAATATTAGCTGCAGTAAAAAATGTTACTTGGATTTTCGAAAGAACTCTTGAAGCTCTGTTCAGAACTGTGCTCAGAACTCTTGTACTTATTTACATTTTGCGGAAATTGCCAAAGAACGTTTTCGATACGAAAATTTTTTCGAGTATTGTTGTTTTCGTCGCTAAATTCTGCAGAACTATTGAAATTTTGTACAAAGAACTCTAGAACTATGCTACATCTATCAAGAACTGTGAAAAAAATGTATATTTCTTGAAAAAGGGGTGCTAACTTCACACGACTATTAAAAGGTGAAGGTGGGCCTCTGCGGTGAACCGGCCGCTTCTCCCTCACCCCGCTGCTCTGGCGCAGCCCAGCAGCAAGTGCGGCCCGCCAGCCTCTTCCAGACGCTACGCCTTGTCGCCTTGCGTCGAAGTGCTCTGTGTCTCGGCTGCTGTTGACTTTTCACACGTTCCGCCTATGCGCACATCCGTTGCTGTAAATTTTTTCTGTATGTAAAAGTATGCCAAATCCGATACCAGACTTAGTTTTTTAGTATAAGTATTACTTTTCATATGAAAAAAAGAATAACACATGTCGCGTGATTTTTGGCACCACAAATTTCTCGCTCTATTTTGAAAAAGAAAAAGGTTGCTATAATACCTGATTGTTTTTTTTTTATATGTGGTAGGCTAACATCTTAGCTTGCATTGCATTAGAGGAAAGATGCCTATAATGCGATAGTTCCCTAATATGAGACACCCCAAATGTGCTCATGTTAGGGGCTGCACTCTGGTGGAGAGTTTCTTAAACACGTCTGTTGCGTGCCAAACGACGACACAGCGAGTAGCACGCCATAGTTGAGCCGGACACAGTACGTAGAGGTTGATACAAAATTTCTTGTGTTTGGAGTTTTTGCGACAAAGATGTTAAGACAATATTTCAGCTTAAAGGTGAGTGGATATTACTGCACCCTTTTATTGTTATTTGCGACGGTATTACCAATAATTATTGGCAATTAGGTTCATTTTCCAACGAACGTTGTTAGCAAGTGCGTGATTCTTTGTGTAAGATGGCGAAATTCCTAATATGCGATAGTATGGGGATCCAAATACGCGACAGTGTCGCATATTACGATACCTATCACATATTCGGGGAACTCGTTCTCTCACGATTTGTTATATGTAATTTACGCAATACTATCATGAGGTAACAATATTTTATCATTTATTGTAGTAAAAATTTGGCAACTGCGTTTATTTTAATTCGATTAAAATATCATAAACAGGGATTAATTTGACTAGTCTTATGATCATAAATTGGAATGTTTTCTGGAACTTTCTTTCAAGGCAGTATTTTGCTCAGAAGTTGATCAATATTACCCCAAATTCAAAGTACTCCGTTCACAGTACTTATAAAAATAATCTAACAAAATCGTAGAAGTTGAAGTCCTTTATGAAGTATGTCTGATTATTGTATTTATTCTTTGTAGATGGCATTGGCACCTAAAAGGAAAACGTGGGATAAAGAAGCCATGGTTCATGCCATTACATGTGTGAGAAATGGCGAGATGGGGTACTTAAAATCCTCAAAAGCTTTTGCTGTACCAAAACGTAGTTTCGAAGGTATGTGAACGATAAAACTCATACACCCGAGAAGATGGTTGGTGTTAATCTTGGCAGAAGGCCTGTTCTCTCAACTGGGAGATGAACTAGTGAAATACTGTCTTGCAATGGAAGAGCGATTTTATGCTCTTAAATGTAAGGACATACGAAGCATGGCCTTCCAGTTAGCTGTCAGGAATAGGCTGAAGAATCCCTTCAATTCAGAAAAGGCTTCAGCAGCAAAGTAATGACTCCGAGCCATTTTATCAATGACAACTCCTCAGGGTCTTGCAGCAGCAAGAGTGAAAATTTTCAATCCAGAAAATGTGGGGAGATTTTTTGATATTTACGAATCTGTGCTATCTAAAGTCAACCATAACTCGCATCGAGTCTTCAATGTTGACAAAACTGGGGTGACGTCTGTGCTGCACAAATGCAGCAAGGTTATTGCTATGAAAGGAAATAGACAAGCTGCTGCCTTGACTTCAGCAGACAGGGGAAATCTCATCACAGTTGTAACGTGTATGAACGCAGCTGGCACTTATGTTCCACCAATAATCGTCTTCCCAAGGAAGAATATGAAGCAGGAATTGATTGACGGTGCACCTGCAGGATCAATATCAGTTTGTCATCCAAGTGGCTGTATACAAACTCACATTTTTACTCAGTGGTTTGATCATTTTGTGAGTCATGTAAAACCATCTTCAAATGACCCTGTCATTTTGATTCTTGATGGGCATTATTCCCACACAAAGAATCCCGATGTGTTAGATAAATCACCTGAAAACAATGTTCATATTGTATGTTTGCCACCTCACTCAACGCATAAAATGCAGCCACTTGGCGGACTTATGGGGCCTTTGAAAACCTACTATGCCCAAGAGATAGAAACGTGGTTGGCAAGTAACCCAGGTCGTGTTATCACCCCATTATTAATAGCCAGGTTATTTGGGGCAGCTTACAACCGAGCAGCAACAATGGAAGCATCTGTGAATGCATTCAGAAAAACATGTCACATCCCATGCAACAGAAACATCTTTAGGGAACGTGAATTTTCAATCCATCGCCATGCTGACGCTCTTCAAGAAAGAGATGACAAAAACGAAAATGAAACCACTGATGGTAATGGTCAGCTGTCAGCCCGGCAGACATCAGACCTCTCCCACACATAGCAAAACCACCTGGATATAGTCAAATAGGTCAAACATCGCGTTCGTGTTCTGCTGCGTTACTAACTTCAACTCCTTATGTGAAGCAATTGCAAGAATCTAAACAGAAGAAATCAGAGGCTGAAGCTAAGAAAGCAGCCAGAAAGTTATTTGGGGAGAAGAGTGGAAAATCTTCAAATCGTAGACCTAAAGCAGAAGAATCGTCTATTGACTCGGCATCCGATGTCCATCTTGATGACAGTGGGGATTCAGACAGCAGTGATGACGATGACGCAGAGTGACTGTTCTGAACTGGGCGCTTTTCTGAAAACAAACACGGCGAGAAATGGGCACAGTGCACGAAATGTTATCGCTGGGCTCATGAAGATTGCGGTGTCACAGATGACAATTTTGTTTGCCCCGGATGTCGTAATTATAAACCTAAGTAGTGTGAAATGAGTGAAGGATAACAGAAATGAATGAACATGTAAAAATTGTAAATTCTGTCATTATTCTGTAATAAAATAATTAAAGCAAAATATTAGGAAACTTTGATCTCATTTCTACGAAATTCCTTGTTTGTTAAGATTTAATAACTACTCTGAAAGATTGTTTATTATTGCAAATACGATAATTGTATGATAAAATTAAATAATGCAAGATATTATTACCAGCATAAACAATACAACTGCACTTACTTTTAGGTCTTTCAAATGGGTTTACAAAAGTGTTTCTCATATTAGGAACGTTTCCTCTACAAGTTTTCATCACTGTTTTCCGTGAAAGCTCAGCATTGGTCATCACGTTCACTTGATCCACAAAAAGTGTATTTATAAGTCCGCAGCTCGTGGTCTTGCGGCAGCGTTCTCGCTTCCCGCGCGCGAGGTCCCGGGTTCGATTCCCGGCGGGCGTCAAGGATTTTCTCTGTCTCATGATGACTGGCTGTTGTGTGTTCTTCGTCATCATTTCATCATCATCACTGACTCGCAAGTCGCCGAAGTGGCGTCAACTACAAAGGACTTGCAATACGGCGGCCGAACTTCCCCTCATGGGGCCTGCCGGCCAACAATGCCATACGATCATTTCATTTTTTTTATTCAAAAGCGTGTAACTTACCGATCGCTTCGTTTTACGCCATACACTGTAGCTCAATGTTCGATCTTTTACAATCTTCGGAAGACAGTAACATAATCTCCGTTCATGACCAAGGGGCCGCCATGTAAATGTGTTAACACCGCGCTGTTCAGGTCGGGTCATAGACAGCCTCAGCTTTAGAACAGCCATTTGCAGCGATAACCGTAGCTGAACTTTCAACGAAGATGAACCGCAAGCATTTACAATTTCTTCATTTTTTATTACATGGCGGCCCCTTGGTCATGAACGGAGATTATGTTACTGTCTTCCGAAGATTGTAAAAGATCGAACATTGAGCTACAGTGTATGGCGTAAAACGAAGCGATCGGTAAGTTACACGCTTTTGAATAAAAAAAATGAAATGATCGTATGGCATTGTTGGCCGGCAGGCCCCATGAGGGGAAGTTCGGCCGCCGTATTGCAAGTGGTCTTTCAAATGGGTTTACAAAAGTGTTTCTCATATTAGGAACGTTTCCTCTACAAGTTTTCATCACTGTTTTCCGTGAAAGCTCAGCATTGGTCATCACGTTCACTTGATCCACAAAAAGTGTATTTATAAGTCCGCAGCTCGTGGTCTTGCGGCAGCGTTCTCGCTTCCCGCGCGCGAGGTCCCGGGTTCGATTCCCGGCGGGCGTCAAGGATTTTCTCTGTCTCATGATGACTGGCTGTTGTGTGTTCTTCGTCATCATTTCATCATCATCACTGACTCGCAAGTCGCCGAAGTGATGAGAGGTGGCATGAGCCCCCTCTCATATTTCTATCTTACGATTCTCCTCTCTAGTTGCATGCGGTGGAGGTTCCGTTGTTCCTTCACACGCGGACTTCCCATGTAGCGTCTCTCGCCACCCGGGTGGTCCAGTGACAGGCGGGCTCTTCTCACTTTGAAAGGGTAGGCTGACAGGTGTGGGGGCCGAGTGAATACTCTCCGGACGCCGACATTGTCAGGAGACGCGGCCGCGAAAGCCGGAAGTGGCGGCTGGGCTGGTGGCTCCGTTGCTTCGCAGAAGCTTAGCGAAAACACTTTCTGGCGGGCTACCAGCGAGGCGTGGGAATGACTTATGTACCCAGGCAGCTCTGGCGGGAAAATTACCGCGCTTTCTGCATATAGTAACTGTGATTGGCTTGCTCAGGGCATAGCTCCGTGACGGGGCAAAATCAGCACAGAAATTGGCGCCAAGAATCTCCATTGGTGGAATGGTAGTGCTCCGGCAATGGAGTGGAATTTCCGCCGGTTTTCGTGTTGCTGATTGGAACGTAACCACGGCCACTGTCGTGGGGGTGGGAATGTTGTGTGTTCGGCCTGTACGGGTGCTCTGGGTAGTCAGCAGTCGCCTTTCGGTCGAGGACGTTGAAGCAGCCAGCCCTCGCCTGCGGTACGCCAGATCGTGTTCTGGGAGATAAGAAGACTGTTGGTAATGTACATCCGCAGCACCGGCAGATAGGGATTTTCCTAGGTGATAATCAGAGCTCAGCAGAGCGCGCCTGTTCATCCTTTTCTAACTTTGTTCAGTTTCGAGTAACAGCAATTACCATTGGGTTAGCTGTGTGTCTCTCTTGAGATTTGAGTGGAAAGGAATTGGCTCCACATACCACTTCGTCTTAAACCTCACGATCTAAGTTAGGGACAACTTCACCTTTATAGTGTTTGTATGAATCTCCAATTTTAGCCAATTTGATGTTTTATAAATTTGCTGTGTTTCTTTTACTATTCTGTGTTTAATCTTAATAAATCATATTGTTAGTTTGAACAGAACTTTCATTCTGTTAATCAATAGAGCAACCCTATCATTCCTCACTATGCTAATGAAACCTTTGTTTATTTAACTTATGTATCAAATTAAATTACTGCAGGTGCCAAACTCTCTTCTACTCCACTAGCAGGGTTGATTAGAGTCAGTTCGCGTATTTTTTTTATCCTTGTGCAACAGCAAAAGTCGGAGTTAGAATAGGGGGGGCTTAGAGCATGATTTACACATGTGGATTCTAGTAGAATTTAGTGATAAATACACTACTAGCCCCGGCACCTCGCATAATATGGCGACCCTTGGCCTCGGATCTTTCCTGTGAATCTCTGATAAACAAACAGGATTCTTAGTAGGAACATTCAATTTTTTTTCTCTATTTTTTTTAATGATTAATACCCAAGTTATTTTTGGTAGTTCCGCGTTTAGTTTTAAGTAGCGGCGTATGACTACAGTTTTTGTTTTCAGTGTATATATTTTTTTGTTCATTGTTTTTTTTGTGTTTCGCTGATGTGGTGTCTGTACCGCATCGCACTTTGTCGGATTTGTGTGCGGTTTCTGTACCACATCAAATTGTGTTTGTGATTACAGCGTTGGAACAGCGTTGTTGAAATTTTATGTCTATGTGTAAAAATACAGGGAGTAGATTATTTTTATTGTGTATTTTGGATAAATTTTGTTTCTCATGAATCATCACGAGAAGTAAGGCACGACTATTAGTGAGCGAAGCTAAAACAAAAGTGGATACTATAATGGATAAGGGGCAGTTTACTGACGGGGATAGGTTCGGAGATGAGATGGGCACATTTTTAGCAGGACAGGACGACAGGGTCATTGATGAGCACGGTGATTTGGACGCGATCTTAGAGCAACGTCGCGGCCATGATTATGATAGTGAATTGGAGGATGGAACAGAGACAGGCACACAGGTCGAGACGGTAGCAGAAGTTTATAGTCAAACGAACGAGTGCAGACAGAGGCCAGCTCGGTCACGTCAGAGCTCTAGCGCCCAGGTGTCCCGAGTTACATCGCCCATGTTTGAAGAGGATCAAGAAGATGACGTTAACCCAATACTAAGCTTCCTACGATCAATGAAAGAAGAAGCTGACGAACAACGTAAGAAGGAGAAGGAAGAAGATGAGAAACAACGCAAGAAGGAGAAAGAAGAAGCTGACGAACAGCGTAAGAAGGAGAAAGAAGAAGCTGACGAACAACGTAAGAAGGAGAAGGAAGAAGATGAGAAACAACGCAAGAAGGAGAAAGAAGAAGCTGACGAACAGCGTAAGAAGGAGAAAGAAGAAGCTGACGAACAGCGTAAGAAGGACACGGAGGCAATAATTTCGCATATAGGGGAAATTCGTGGGGAATTATTAACAATAAAGAAAGAATGTGGAGAAGCAAAACAGATGTCACTGGTAGCACAAAAAGTAGCAGGCCTAGCCAAAACGGCAGCAATGGGGGCAATGAAAGTTGCAAAAGTAACTTCTCAACTCGCAGGTCGCTTGCGACGTGCGACACAAGCCCACTCAAAATCCCTAGCGTTCTTAAAAACCCAAGGTAATATTGCGGTTACGAACATCACGAAACGAATGAAAGAAGTAGAGAGTCGGATAGAAAAACTAGAGCGAAATGGGCACACGAGCACTGCGCGTTCGGATACCAATGATGGAGCACACAGGATTGTGTCTCCGAGGAAAAGCCCGCCGTGCTCTAGCCCAGTGACAGCGTGCGGAACAAACAATGCACACGCAGAAACAGCGAGTAATAGCTCCAATAATTGCAGCCCACTTAGAAGAGTGAATGCTGAATGCCACTTCCACTGTGATACAGACGTAGCACATCACAGTTATCAGCAAGATAGATCAGGACACTCCGCAGACGTGCAAGTATCGGAAACGTCTGACAACACCAGTGCGAGGATCGGACAGAATTTTGATCACAATCACTTCCTGTCGATACTCAAATTCCAGAAGTTCAAAGATAATGGAGGGTCGATGCATCCGAAGAGCTGGGTGATGCAATTTACTAATTCATTACCGTCGTCATGGCCAACCCAGGCCAAATTAGAATTCATGTGTGGACACATCGAAGGCCAAGCCGCGGAAAAGATGCGGGGCGTGGCAGCGACGTGTCGGACTTATCAGGAATTTGTTGGTGCATTCCTGCGGACCTACTGGTCAAAGGAAACGCAAGACAGGATTAAAGAGGAAATAATATTTTGTCCTGAACTGGAAGTGTCCGGGCATAAGAGCGCAACCAAATTTTTTGATGATTTACTCAAGAAGAATCAGTTTTTAGATAGTCCATACAGCAACGGAGAAATTATTAAATTTTGCTTTTCGAAATTGCCAGTTAGGTATCAACAGACACTTGTCGGGAAGTGTGGATCTGACATAGATGCATTCAAGAGTCTACTGCGCGAACTCGAAGTAGTCTTCGATAAACAAGACGCAAAGGACAGGAAGAAGGCGCAAAATAACAAATACCACGGGCCAGCAAGGGAAGACGACAACAGATCGCATAATCGCACTGGTCAGTTAGGAAACCAGGGTTACCGAGATCAAGGTTACGCTATTCAAGGTTATGGAAACCAGAGACACGGAAACCAGAACGTCAGGGAACAGGGTCAATCCAGACAAGCAATCTGGGACAGGAGGAATGACGAACGGCAAAGCGACCGTAATTGGAGGGAGCGAAATCAAGGACAACAGGAGAACCAGGAGATTGAAATTAGACCTCCAAATCCTAATGCACGTCAGAGGAGGGGGAGTCTAAGAAGGGATTGACGCTAGTCCATAGGACTCCACCACTTCTCTCACATAAAGGAGTTCGTAGAATAGTAGTAGTGTAAGAAATGTACATAGTAGAATAGGCAAATATATGAACCTTTGTTCGGGGAACAATAATCGTTACATTAATAGATTAAGATTGCTAAAGTATTAAGACGCTGCGTTGTCTTGCATAAGAATTTACTGCTGCTATCCTCTTTTTGTTTATGTTTGCGATCTCCAATGTCGATGGAGTAGGAGACACTACCTTTCCATGAGCAATGTTTTAGTCCTTTCCTATCTGGTGTCCATGTTAAGGGATAAGGATGAGTGACGAGACGTCGCACAAACGGGCGCATACAAGAACGTGCTCTTAGAAGCGTTCTGAGAAGTCGTGATACGCTCCATAGCGGCCACAACCAGTTCATGAGACGTTCATACCAATGCTTGCAGGCACGCGTCAGTGCACTGCACGATTGTGGTATATTGCGCGATTTCGAGGGTGAATATGGGCAGTATAGTTTTTGCAGAGCTGCGCCGGTATCGTTGTCTTGCAAGTCGGGGTGAACCTGTGAGCATTTGACTCTAATGGTGCCCTAGACGAGAGAAATGAGGGCATAAAAGCCTACCATGCTAATGTGCTGGTTGGGGATTTAGCGTGCTGCTCGTTTTTGTCACAGATGAATCACCAAGGAATTGTACTTGAATATTCGTGACATACTGTGTAGCTGGCGTGTGTTGGGTGTCTGAATCCTCAACAGGAACCAGTCCTGGCTTGGTCATATTACATTGCTTCTGGAAAGGTGTACTTTGATCACGAAAACCGCTTCACATAGAGAAGGAAGTTGCAACTATAAATTTATTGTCGTGTATAGCCATGGCTAACCCAGTCTCTGGAGTTTCAGTGAGGCGTAATGAAAACTCGGAGGTCATGTCGTACGGCGCGCACATCACTGTCGTCAATAGCGGCGAGCAGCAAGACATCTCAGCGTAACAGGAACTATGTAAGGGTATTGTATAAGGTAAATAAAAAAAAATAAATAAATAAATAAAAGGGAAAGTACGATACTAGGATAAGTTAAACTGTAGGATTTAACAATAACTAGATTAATATTGTGGGGGTTTTCTACCACAAGTGTGGCGCGCGCCTGTTGAGTTGCTATTTTTCAGGTCACCAAACCACAGACCCGAGATGGAGGGACGACGGGCGAGCGAAAGTAGCGTAGTTGCATGTTCTTTATAGCACAGTAAAACTTAGACCTGCATAACAACATAATTTAATTAAAAGACGTAGAATGTAGATCGTTGGGATATGGTAGTTAATTCTTGAAGCATGTCTACTGTCGATCTATATAATTAATAGTAATATTAGTGCGGGCCCGCACATTTAGTTGTTCATCCATTACAAAGCATCAGTTATCACACACCATGTACATACTGAGATCGGTCTCTACACATATATCAAAATAAATTATTTCCATGTCTAGATTAGATGTTATAATGATTGCCATAGATTAATAACTATAAAAGTAAAATAAGAGTGTCTGAAATGACAGACCATCAATGTATCACTATGTAAATTTATTATAACATAGAAGGTCATGGGAAAAAGTTAGGCTTAAGATTTTTGTCAGAACTGTGCAGATGACGGGTATCGTGGCAATGCAGAGGCCAGCCAGCGCAAAAACAAGAGGTCTTGGGCTACCTGCTAGAGGGCGAGCGTCCCGTCCTACACGCTGACAGTCACCCGGCTGCCTACCTGAGGGATTACACGGGACCCTCGCCCCGCCACAAGCGAAAGTGGGGCTGGCCGTTGACCCTGACACGCGACAGCCTGCTAGCTCTCCGGACGCGGCAGCCGCTTGGAGGGATTCCCTGCGGCAGACCACGTTGTCGTGAGTACACGAAGAAGATCACATATCGTGTCAGAACCTGCGCCTCATGTGCCTCAGGACAGAAAGGGACGCTCTATACTCACCTGTTTGGGTTTTTACAACTCACTAGCATTGGCCGATCTGCATACACAAAGCAGCATCGTGCCACACTAACAAATGTATGGTCTCATGTCTTACTTCTCCTCTCTATTAGAGAGCAGTTTTTAACAATAGTCGCTCCTAGTTCGATCCTGTATGGATGACCTCACACACTTGTGGAGTCACTCCACGTGCCATCATCCCTCGTCGAACTGCAATATTGGGAAACGTAAAGTTCTGTCCAGCGAGAGAAGAGACCTAGACTAGTGATGTGTCCCAACAAGGAGATCTCAGAGACAATTAATCGACGTGAGGAGAACCTATCACTGTGTCTTCCTACCGTACTGCCGTGATCATATGCGTGGGTCTGACTACAATCTCAACAGCGTACTGCAGACACTCCAGAACTCCCTATTGCTGTTGCCACAACGTAGCAACTACACCCGACGTTGAGCCTTATGTGATGTCAGTACGGTGGAATTTGTGAAGTGCCACGGATATTTCTAACAATGTGATTTAGTGCCTCATTCTCAGCACAGTCGTGAACTTTGTGCAATGTGCACGCACAATTTGATGCCCCATGAACCTTGTTTTTTTTGTTTTTCTTAAATTTCTTTCTCTTATGTTGTTTCTGTAATGTATGTTATACCTTGTATGCGTTTGTGTTTTACACTGTAATTCTTATTACAGATTACTGTATTGTTCTCCACATCATGTTTTTTTTGTATTTTGTGTTTATTGTTGTGTGTATGCTAACAGTGTGCCTGAAGTCCCCATAAACTGAAGCAGATACCACCACTGTCATTGTGAATGGACCATCAGTTCAGGGAACATTTTGTAAAGGTTATTCTTGCTGCAGGGAGACAGAATGAATCGGAGGTTGTAACTAGATTCGGAAAACTCACAAAGAGATTGTTAACTTAAATATTACCATGTGTGAGTGAGGTCAGGTTAGTTTAATGATTAAAATTGTTGTAACATCTTGGGCATTTAATTGCGGAGCACTCCAACTCTGATTGTAAAGAATAAACTGCTCCATATTTGGCTCAGATGCCCGGGCCATGTTTAGAGCGTGAATGTCTGCGTGAATCGGTGTTTGGAAGGGGCTCCCTGGGTATGGATGTGTGATGTGAGTGTTAGTGTTCCATATTAAGAAGGTGAAGTTGGCTACATCATAAATAATCCTCCCTCTATGAGCTGCATTTTTCAGTTGCAGTAATTTTCTTTATAGAGTGCGGCATGTGGAGTCACTTTGTAAGATTGTTCTTGGGCGATTGACTCACTACCTTGCTCCTAAGTGAGCCAACCGCTCACCAATTACAATCTAAAATGGCGTAGGGGCAATGAGAGGTGGCATGAGCCCCCTCTCATATTTCTATCTTACGATTCTCCTCTCTAGTTGCATGCGGTGGAGGTTCCGTTGTTCCTTCACACGCGGACTTCCCATGTAGCGTCTCTCGCCACCCGGGTGGTCCAGTGACAGGCGGGCTCTTCTCACTTTGAAAGGGTAGGCTGACAGGTGTGGGGGCCGAGTGAATACTCTCCGGACGCCGACATTGTCAGGAGACGCGGCCGCGAAAGCCGGAAGTGGCGGCTGGGCTGGTGGCTCCGTTGCTTCGCAGAAGCTTAGCGAAAACACTTTCTGGCGGGCTACCAGCGAGGCGTGGGAATGACTTATGTACCCAGGCAGCTCTGGCGGGAAAATTACCGCGCTTTCTGCATATAGTAACTGTGATTGGCTTGCTCAGGGCATAGCTCCGTGACGGGGCAAAATCAGCACAGAAATTGGCGCCAAGAATCTCCATTGGTGGAATGGTAGTGCTCCGGCAATGGAGTGGAATTTCCGCCGGTTTTCGTGTTGCTGATTGGAACGTAACCACGGCCACTGTCGTGGGGGTGGGAATGTTGTGTGTTCGGCCTGTACGGGTGCTCTGGGTAGTCAGCAGTCGCCTTTCGGTCGAGGACGTTGAAGCAGCCAGCCCTCGCCTGCGGTACGCCAGATCGTGTTCTGGGAGATAAGAAGACTGTTGGTAATGTACATCCGCAGCACCGGCAGATAGGGATTTTCCTAGGTGATAATCAGAGCTCAGCAGAGCGCGCCTGTTCATCCTTTTCTAACTTTGTTCAGTTTCGAGTAACAGCAATTACCATTGGGTTAGCTGTGTGTCTCTCTTGAGATTTGAGTGGAAAGGAATTGGCTCCACATACCACTTCGTCTTAAACCTCACGATCTAAGTTAGGGACAACTTCACCTTTATAGTGTTTGTATGAATCTCCAATTTTAGCCAATTTGATGTTTTATAAATTTGCTGTGTTTCTTTTACTATTCTGTGTTTAATCTTAATAAATCATATTGTTAGTTTGAACAGAACTTTCATTCTGTTAATCAATAGAGCAACCCTATCATTCCTCACTATGCTAATGAAACCTTTGTTTATTTAACTTATGTATCAAATTAAATTACTGCAGGTGCCAAACTCTCTTCTACTCCACTAGCAGGGTTGATTAGAGTCAGTTCGCGTATTTTTTTTATCCTTGTGCAACAGCAAAAGTCGGAGTTAGAATAGGGGGGGGCTTAGAGCATGATTTACACATGTGGATTCTAGTAGAATTTAGTGATAAATACACTACTAGCCCCGGCACCTCGCAGGGTTTACAAAAGTGTTTCTCATATTAGGAACGTTTCCTCTACAAGTTTTCATCACTGTTTTCCGTGAAAGCTCAGCATTGGTCATCACGTTCACTTGATCCACAAAAAGTGTATTTATAAGTCCGCAGCTCGTGGTCTTGCGGCAGCGTTCTCGCTTCCCGCGCGCGAGGTCCCGGGTTCGATTCCCGGCGGGCGTCAAGGATTTTCTCTGTCTCATGATGACTGGCTGTTGTGTGTTCCTCGTCATCATTTCATCATCATCACTGACTCGCAAGTCGCCGAAGTGGCGTCAACTACAAAGGACTTGCAATACGGCGGCCGAACTTCCCCTCATGGGGCCTGCCGGCCAACAATGCCATACGATCATTTCATTTTTTTTATTCAAAAGCGTGTAACTTACCGATCGCTTCGTTTTACGCCATACACTGTAGCTCAATGTTCGATCTTTTACAATCTTCGGAAGACAGTAACATAATCTCCGTTCATGACCAAGGGGCCGCCATGTAAATGTGTTAACACCGCGCTGTTCAGGTCGGGTCATAGACAGCCTCAGCTTTAGAACAGCCATTTGCAGCGATAACCGTAGCTGAACTTTCAACGAAGATGAACCGCAAGCATTTACAATTTCTTCATTTTTTATCGGTGCCAACATTGCCAAATAATCCACTGGTTTCATCGGATTATTCGAAGGAACGCAACTAACTTACTTAGCCACTACGGGCTACGGTTATTGCAAATTCGTCACTCAGTAACGAATTTTGCACGAGACTCGCCGTATCACTTCGTCACTGGTTATTTTCCCCGCACGCAGTTCGTGTCCGACTCGGGTAGTGTCTGCAGCTCACGGATTCCTCCGATTCGTTGCCCTCAGCAGATTCCGTCATTAGCCTTGTCCTCTGTCCTGCACGCTTCGTGCCGGCTCGGTTGCTTTCGTAATCCTCCACACTCTTAATTCTCCGGAGTCGTTGGTGACACGGAGTAACGGAAATATTTTATTGGGCGGCATGCTTTCCTTCCCTGTAAACCGAAATTCCTCACTCCCTGATACGTTACGCGCGTCCGGTAGATGGCGAGAGTGACTTGTGCGGAAACTGTGTCTCCAGCATCGTTTAGTTCGACCGACGTATGTTTAGTACGTTTTTAAAAGTACATTATGATGTGCGGTGAGTAGAAAGGTTAGTTCTACTTTACTAGGATTTTGGAACACATATTGTGTTCGAATGTTATGAACTACCACGAGGAGAACGATATACTGACACTTCTGAAACACAATTAACTCTTCATTCGCACGAAGTAATAATTGCTATCGACAGGGCATCTCAATGTGATTCCATATTTCTAGATTTCCAAAAGACTTCTATTCAGATTGTGCTTATGGAGTATCGTCTCAGTTGTGTGACTGGATTCGTGACTTCTTGTCAGAAAGATCACAGTAGTAGTGAAAGGTACCTTTACAATTAAGGGGTATCTTTATAATTAATCTGAATATGGGAGGTAAAGTATGGCCTCAATACAACTGTTGCGCAAACGGAATGAAGTTGGATGTGCCGTACATCAATTCTGGATGAAGCATGGGGTGGAATTTTAATAGTGAGACCGTAAAAAAAAATTCTGGCAAAAGAACATTTATTAGATCAGTAAAATTAACTGCACACGTGAATATGTATAGTGAGTAACATGATGGTTGCTGTCGCCTGCAATCTATTACGCTGCATATTAATTAAACCTAGAACTTAACTTCGGAGTTCCCTGCAAGGTCTATGATCTATGGAAGAGGAATGATCAAAGGATGGTTTAATCTCGAACACTTACACCACACGCACTTGAGAGAGTAACAGGAAGGAAAAGAACTAAAAACCTTCACCACAGCACACGTGGGTAGCGAGGGGGACTGTTCCCTTGTTTTTAACATGCGGGATAAATGAATAAAATTTCTATTAAAGTGAATTGATATAAAAATGAAGCATAAATAAGAATCACACTTAATTCAAATATTCTGCAGCGGAAGATCACTGTAGACTTTCTCATTACATCACGACCACATGGTACTCACAAACAAAAGCGTACACAAAGGAACTTATCAAAGTGAGACGAATTGCACAAAATTCAGTCATAAACTCACGGAAATCAAACGCAATACACATGCTGTCGCGAAAGGGATACTAAACGATGTAAACTGAATCACAATAAACTCAACACGGCTCCACGTGTTAGATTAACAGTTCAACTGAACAATAGCCTACACCGTCCGTGGATTTTAACGCATTTAACACTCGCGAATTAGCAAGTAAAATTTGTTACACACGATAATAAACTATGAACGATGAAAGGAATCGTTTACTTTGACTAGATTTGAAAAAGTTACATTAAACACAACATTAACTTCTCATCGAAAAGGCACACTTACCGCCAGTGGGTCTCACCCGTCTCGCGTAACACGGAACGCTCCGCGAGCATTCGCTCTCCAACCCAAACCGCTCCCCTTATTTACGGAAGTGGACAGAGGAGCCCCTATTGTGGTGCCAACTTATACAAGAGAAACCTGTTTGCTGCCTGGTACGTGTTTCTTACAGTTGGCTGTTCTGACACAGTGGCAGACTACTACACTCCCACGGATCTACACACTGAAATCCTTTCACACTATCATTCATACATTCAACTGATCGGACAAGAAGAGGAAAGAATTGGTACATTGAAATGTGGCACTTAAATGTATCAGACACGCGTGTGGGACTCCGACAATTACCAATAACCTAATGAAATGTTAAAATGAAATATGGATAGTATACTGTGACCACCACAAACACACTCAGCTGCACAGTATTTCCCCTTTTCTTCTTTACATCCAGGGTGATGGAATGTTTGCATCATCAATGAGGTGCCAGAGGTTAACAAATGAAGCTGTGTGGTGTGGCAAAATCAGCAAGAGGCTCATGCAGAGACCCTTCAGTATTAATCGACTGAAAATCGCCGAGTAAACCGGAAGTGATTTATAGTGTTCATCAAGGAAGTGTTATACATCCTCTGCTGTTCCTAATCTATATACACGATTTAAGAAGCAATAATGTCTTATGGAATAGTTTTCTGATGTAACTCACCATTTAGACATAAAGTATTGATTGCACAAAAGAGAGCAGTGAGAATAATTAGTGGTGTTCACCCAAGGACGTCATGTAGGCACCTTTTCAGGGAGTTAGGTATATTAACTGCACCATCAGAGTACATATATTCGCTAATGAAATTCGTCACAAATAATTCATCTCAATTCGCCAGGAACTGTGATGTTCATATGTACAACACTAGAGGGAAAAAATGACCTTTCCTTTCCGTTATTGAAGCTGTCAGTTGCTCAAAAAGGAGTTCATTATTCAGCAACAAAAATCTTTGATCATTTGTCCAACAACATAAAGTGTCTGGCAGGTAGCAGATCAAGTTTTAAATCTAGCTTAAAATCATTTCTTTTGGACAACTCCTTCTACTCCATGGACGAGTTTCTGTTTCATAAATGGTAAAAAAAAATGTACCTCTAAATGTAGTTGCATGTTTAGAACAAAAAATTTCAGTAATATTTATATTAGCACTATTCATGTGTGTATATATATCTTGTAAACTGACTTGTTCCACATCATATCGATAAAATAATCGGGAAAATGATCTACGGAACATAACATAACTAAAACTAAACTAAATACTATCTGAGCTGCCCTTTTGGATTGTTTACAGATGATACTGTTATTTTTCGTCTAGTACACCCACAGAAGATCAAAGCCAATTGGAAAGTGACTTAGATACGGTGTCTGTGTGGTGCGAAAAGTGGCAATTGTCTCTGAATAAAGAAAAGTGTGAAGTCGTCCACATGAATACAAAAAGAAATCCCTTCAATTTCCGTTACACGGTACATTACACCAATTTAAACGCTGCTACTTAAACTAAATATCTAAGATTTACAATTGGGAACAAGTTAAATTGGAACGATAACATAATATTGCAGGGAAGGCAAACCAAGGACTGCTTTTTATTGGCAGAACACTTAGAAGATGTAACAGGTCTGCTAAAGAGACTGCCCTACTCTAAGCCTATCCGTCCTCTGCTGTCTGTTGTGAGGTATGGGAATCCTTATCAGATAGAATTGACGGTGGACATCGAAAAGCTACAAAGACGTGCAGCTCGTTCTGTATTATCGCAAAATAGAGGAGATAAATGTCACGGGTATGATAAGTGAGTTGCGGATGACAATCATTAAAAGAAAGGCGTCTGTCGTTGCGGCGAGATCTTGTCACGAAATTTCAATCACTAGCATTCTCCTCTAAACGCGAATACATTTTACTGTCACCAACCAGCAAAGGGAGGAATGATCAACCTAATAAAACAAGACAAATCAGAGCTCGTACAGAAAGACTGAAGTGCTCATTTTCCCCATGCGCTGTTAGAGAATGGAACGATAGAGAAAGAGTCTGAAGGTGGTTGAAAGTGCCCTTTACCAGGCACTTAAATGTGGGTTGCAGGGTCGTTGTGTACATACAGGTGTAGGTATAGATGTTTACAACAATTCGTTATAATATTTGTATTGAATTCACAATAATTCAGTGCATTTTATGACCATGTAGTAAAACGATCAAGGGATAGAAAAGAATCAACCTGTGGGAATTTTCGAAGCGCCAGGAAATCAAGCAAAATGTGATTAATGTCGACAGTCAGGAAAGTCAACAACAAATTAGAAAAAAGGGTTCTTAACTAAACATCGTTCAACCTATGTCAGTTCATTTCCACCAGAATTGAAATATCTACAACAGGTACCGACACTACCATTACAATTACCACTACCGCCAGAAACAGCATTTCTTTCGTCACTCAAGCTATAATACAAGAATCACGTCGAATGCACTTCACCTTCAGATCATGGAAATCAAATCTGTCGTAGAAAAAATCATTCACCGCGATGTCAAATATCTCAAAATGATCACTTCCCTCATATCTACTAATATTTTCACTTCCCGCTCTGTTAACTGTCACACCATTATTTGTCAACAAACACTAGTCCGCTGTTTGATCCGCGGTAACAGAATGTTTCGAAGCTTTATACGTAATGATGAACCGCGCGGGGTAGCCGCGTGATCTAAGGCACCTCGTCACGGTCCGTGCGGCTCCCCCCGTCGGAGTTTGGAGTCCTATCTCTGGCAAGGGTGTGTGTGTGTTGTCCTTAGCGTAAGTTAGTTCAAGTTAGATTAAGTAGTAAGCTTAGAGACCGATGATCTCAGCAGTTTGGTCCCATAAGACCTTACGACAAATTTCCAAATACGTAATGATGTTCAATAACGAAAGCAACGAGTAACGAATATTTTGTTACGAGTATGTGTCTCGACAACACCGAATCTATAAGGTTCACAATCACTCGTTACTTTCAGTGTCATAACACGGGCAAACTCGAGAGTCTGCCTTGCGGAAGATGGCACGAGTAGTGGCAAGGCACGGCTATTTAAGTCGCCGTGCGGCCTTAACTGCGTTCTTCCCGCGGTGTGCGAAAACAAACTACTCAACGCGCTTTAAGTTATCAAAGAGCCGGCCATTTGCTGTACGCCAGGAACTGTAGCCTGTGAAACAAGGCTGCATTTCTACGCACATGTATTGCATACGAGATCTGTCCAAAAAATTCCGGAAGTTCGTACACAAAATTTTTCTACACTTACATTTTACTTATTGTGCACGGTCTCCTCCGAAACACCCTCAACTGACACACCGCTCCCCACGCTTTTCCAATTCCGGAATCGGTCTTGGTACGCCTCTTGCTGGATCGCGCGAAGCGCCGTCTGCGTATTTTCTTTTATCCCGTCCATCGTTGCAAATCTTCGTCCTTTCTACCGGGTTTTCAGATTTGGAAATAAAAAAAGTCCACAGGAGCCAGGTCTGGAGAGTACGGAGAGTGGGGCAGCACAGTGATTTCGTTTTTCTTGCAATAGTCACGCACCAACAGGGATCAATGTGCGGGTGCATTATCGTGACGCAAGAGCCATGAACTGTCTAGCCACATTTCGGACCGTTTCCTTTTCATATTTTCTCGCAGACGTCGCCAACACGTGCCGATGATAGTACCATACATTAACAGTTGTTCCTGTGGCACGAATTCATAATGAACTAAAGCTTCAAAGCCAAAGAAAATTACAAATATGGCTTTGACACTTGATCTGACGTGACGAGCGTTTTTGATATTGGAGAACCTTTCCCAGTCCACTGTGAAGGCTGAACCTTGGTCCCAACATCATAACCGTAGACACACGTCGCCGACTGTGAGTGGTGGCTAACACAAAATTTTACAAGTGTGCTGCAGTATTACAAAAATAAACAGATTGGGTTTCACTATATAGTCATGATAGGCGAGACTTAATATCGTTCTGATATTAGCTTCACCTAATGCACTAACAAGTACTTCGTTTGTATGTTTATCATTTCCGCTATATTTTTTTATTAATGCATTAATATGTAGCAGCTCTTTCACTCCTCCCATACGACATGTATCACACTTCATGAATAACAAACATGGAAAGCAAAAAGTGCATTACAAACATGACACCCACAGATGCAACCCTCTTCCTACACTTCCGTACTCGCTTTTTTTACCGCCACCTATAGCAGTGCTACCCAACCTGGGGATAGTTACCCCCTGACGGGTAAAATGAAATTTTCTGAGGGATAAAAACTAAACTCTTCGATTCTGTTTCTGTCACAAAACTAAATTATTTTGAAAAGCTGATTATTACTATCACAATGTTGTAAGACCCTAATATTGTTTACATAAATTATCAATAATTATTTTTTATCAATTAATAACATTAATCTGGTGGAGGTTACAAGTTCCTCATATAGTTCATCCATTACACACACATGTCGTGCTCTGTCCCGTACATTACTGATGATAAAAGCGAGACATACTGGTAACAAATGCTAAATATTTCAAGAAAATTTCTTCTCCATGGTGTAGATAGTATCTGCAGTCGTCCAAAGACTGTTTCATTACTCCCTTCGAAACAGATAAATGAACGATGTGACAGTACTACACAGCAGTAACTACAGAAGACTGTACAAAAAAATGGTTCAAATGGCTCTGAGCACTATGGGACTTAATAGCTATGGTCATCAGTCCCCTAGAACTACTTCAAACCTAACTAACCTAAGGACAGCACACAACACCCAGCCATCACGAGGCAGAGAAAATCCCTGACCCCGCTGGGAATCGAACCCGGGAACCCGAGCGCGGGAAGCGAGAACGCTACCGCACGACCACGAGCTGCGGACTACTGCACAAAGTATTATTATTAAAATGGTCAAACACAAAGCATTAGCAGCCTGAAGTCGTCCAATTTGTGTCAGATCAGAAGTAAGGAGCCCAGCAATCGCAGGATTCACAAGCAGTAACTACAATTCAAGTACCTCAACTTGTTTGATTTTAAATAGGGTTGCAGTGGGCAGGTGAAGCAAGTGGCGCAATGGAGAGGAGTAATGCAATGGAACCACGTTTTGTACCAAATATCTACATTCACTGTGGATAGTTAGCTTTCTTAGCTGAGAAGAAGTTGTGGGTAGCACTTACGATGCACCACGAATTCCTTCGTCATTCATTCTAACACCCCCCCCCCCCCTCGACAAACACACACACACAAACTAAATGTCATTCATCTTACATCACTTTAAAAAGAAAAGTCTTTCATTCTACAGTTTAGTTAGGTACTAAACTTGGTGAATATGAGCGGGAGGGGAACAGATGGCAGGGGGGAAGGGGGTGGTACTAGCTAATGTCTGATTGCACTCAGGGGTAATGATCTAAGAAAGGTTGGGAACCAGTGACGTATAGCCTTTGACTTAGAACAGAAGTAACCATAACTGAATTGAATGTATTAATTTTATAAAATGTGTAAATTGAAATATTTAAATATATTTAAATTTTATAATTAACAGTTTAACATTATGAGGAATAAAAAAGTTATGGTAGCAGCAAAGATAAAGTCCAAACCGGCGAATTGATAGTCAGTGTACTTGATTACTGGACCACGGCACCAACACAACGAGCATTGCTCAAGAATCCCTCATACTCTACTCGTAAATTTTTAGAGAGTATTTTACCTTTTACCACGATCCACTCAAGCGAAATACTCTAGGAACCTGAAACGGGCATCTGCCTTCTTCTACACACACACTCTGAGCCAGATCGGTGAGTCACGTTGTTTGTTGTATTTAAATGTGGAGGAGTTCTACCAAACTCTTTAACTCTCATTTTCTCCTCCAAGTTCTACTTGGAAAGGGCCTCCTTAGCAGATCGTGCACAGAATTCGCCATGCTCCTCACGCAATACTTTACACGCATTTTCAAAGAAAAATAATGGCCTGGTGGTGTGAGCAACGTAGCACCCTCAGTGCCTGCAAGCATGACGTCACATCAGAGCATGCGCTGTCGAAAACAGGCAGCTTTGTCCCTTCTCTGTGTTGGTCGTAGTGCGGCAGACTGTCATTTCAGAATTCGACACCGGTTTCTAGTTATTCCAGAGAGAACGCTATAAAACATGTTTCTGTCCGCTTTATTTGCTTTTTAGCAAATATTCGGATAGAAATAGGGTAATTTTAGTGCGATTTCCATCTTGCATTCGAAGAGAAACTAAATAATTTTAGTGTGATATTTACAGTCGAATAATGTGGAGGAACCGTCAAATGTCATCAGTCTCGCGACGGTCTTTCGTTATTTATACGAACTGGCCATACAGACGTAGTCTTTCTGCGCCCAATAACAAGGAGGCGGAGCAGCGGCCGATATTCGTTCGGAGCGACAGTTGGCGCCGAGAACTGTCGCAATTGCCGGAATGTTGGCGCCACTGGTGGAGATAGCGCCCGGTCCCCAGTAGGACAGCCACTCCAGCACACGTGTGCGCGCCTTCCGCAGCCCGCCACGTGTGTCGCAGGCAATCCCGCGCTGAAAGCCCAGCTTAGCACACCACCACCCAAATAGCGGCCTCGCGCCAAATTGGACGCCGGCGCGCCGCACCGCTCCGCCACAGATGGGAAAAACGCCGAGCACCTGGCACGCAGGGGCTGCCGGACCCAACTGAGGCGCGTGTTTCGTCGCAAGACTTTCCGCAGAGTGCCGCCGTTACGGGGACAGCTTGCTGTAGAACCGAGAGCACGAGTTCTTCACGCTTGTGCGTCGCGTGTTTCTACAGTTTCCCGCCATCCGCACGGTCGTGGCTGCGAACACGCGCGATACACCCGTTTCCTCTTTGCGTTGTCGTTACAACCGTGCTACAGATACCCATACATGTTATAAAAATGGATGTACCTATGGGTGTATGTACGTATGTTCCAAATCTCCTCTTGAACCACTGGACCGATTTCAGCCAAAATTGGTACATTACACATTTCACTTACTGTCTGGAAAAAATGGCTTTGGAGGAAACAACCACCCACCTATCAAAGTGGCGGGGATGAAAGAGCAGCCTAGCCCACGACGCGCTGATACCCATACTTTATTCATCCAATATTTGAGAATGAGACTGCTTAGTGAGGTGCAACAAACTTTACACATAATTTCAAACCATTACGAAACTTTTGTCCGCTTACAACCCCCACAAAATGAACGGAAAAAAAAGTTTATCACTTACTGCATTTCCGCTGTTAATGCAGTAAAACTGTAGTATGAAGCATAGTGTTTTAGTTGATTACTTCTTTAGTTCAAGTCAAATGGTTCAAATGGCTCTGAGCACTATGGGACTTAACATCTGCGGTCATCAGTCCCCTAGAACTTAGAACTACTTAAACCTAACTAACCTAAGGACATCACAAACATCCATGCCCGAGGCAGGATTCGAACCTGCGACCGTAGCGGTCGCGCGGTTCCAGACTGAAGCGCCTAGAACCGCTCGGTCACTCTTGCCGGCACTTCTTTAGTACTAAGTGTATTCGCGACATATTTTGCAGGCAGTAATAACTGAAGAAAACTTTTCCAAAAATAAAACTACTTTCACACAGACTGATCAGTACATGTACTTGGAGACATGAAATTAATTAGCCCAGTTTGTTGCACCTTTTTATGGGACTACTGCGTTTTTCATCTTTCCTTTCTAATCTCTGGTTAAGCAGTTTCCCCGCCCCCCACGCCATTTTATCTGCGAATTTAATAGATAAGACAGATTTTTTTCTCTTCTTGAAGACGATTTTAAGATTTTGTTTGTTCAGAAGTGAACAATGGCCAATAAATATTAAAATATAATTTATGGAAACCACCAGCGAGAGTGGTTAACCTCAGCAACAATAGTCAACCTCATTAACAATGGTCAACCAGTAACTGTGAAATCAAAGTTTAAACAATGATGCTGCAAAGAGTCAAAACTTAAATTCGGTTAGTACTGGCATGCATTTAACGGTTCCTGTCTATCAACTGTGCGTTCTCTTTAACTGCGATAGTGTTTAACCAGAATGGATTTTCTCACAATAAAATCATACCGAAGTTATGAGAAGTTGTGTACACTTTAATAAATTTAAGGATCATTGAATTTCGTAAGTCGAAACCTAAGCACACTACTCTGATACACACCTACGCTTCAGGATCTGAGAAGCAGCAGTCACTGAATGAGTTTAGTGCGGACCTTGCAAAGGCATTAATCCTGTCAGGAACTGCAATCCACAAGGTAACAAACCCTGCATTCAGATAATTTGTTGACAAGCACACACAAAGGTCAGTACTGGATGAGAGCACTCTCAAAGTTCCATACACCCAATTATGAGAACGTTTTAGAGAAAATAAAATAGGCGGTTCGCAAGCATTAAAAGGGATTCATTTTAGATGAAACTACTGATTAGCTGCGAAGTTATACTTTGAATCTGTTGATTTTTCATTAACTTGTGAAACCTACGCTTTTTAAACTGTTATCAACTTGAGAGAAGACAAATGTCTGCACCATAATGCTATCATTCAAAGACTCACATGTGGACTTGTGGCCAGGGGGCATACAGTAGGAGTAAGTCCGGCTTGTGGTGGCTGATCAAGCACGCTATATGCTTTCGGCTTTCCAGCAATTGAAGGTCATGCACCCCAACCTCTCAGCCATGTGACATGTACTGCACATGGTCTATACTGTGCTTGCGAAAGTACCAGGGGGAATTACCACATGGTAAATGACTTCATCACAGATCTGAAGAAGATTCTGGTAGAGGCTCCCAGTCGCCATGTTTTGTATCAAAAATGAGAGGCTCCACCTCCCACAGTTTCCTGTCATCACAAGGTGGGATGCTTGGGTAAGATTCGCAGTTTTCTTGTGCAAAAAGTTTAATAAAATCAGACACCTCATATGTGCCCTAGGCTCAATGGTCGCAGCAGCCATCACCCAAGCAGGCCCAACAATTAGTCGACAAGAAAGACCTAGATTTGGAACTTTTTGCAGTGTATGGCTACAAGTATTTGCCTGGTGTGATTCAGAGTTTGGAACAAGAAGGTACGTGAGAAGGAGGAACAGTAGAAGATGCTGATGAGAGATCCGGACCTCCTTGATGGATTTGCATAAGATAAATTCGAATTAAATTTGGAAAAAAATCTATATGTGGAAACTTTAGCAACTTTGACTGAGCTTCCTTCGCGGATGCTGACAAGACATTGCTTTCTATAGATGTCGAGCGGAGTTTCTCTGTATATGAGCTACTGAGCTCAAAGCGCCAGCGAATTAGTGTCAGAAACATTGAAATGGTGTGTGGAATTCAGTATACCAGAAACCTGTAGATGGGATATAGAAC
This sequence comes from Schistocerca nitens, assembly GCF_023898315.1. Taxonomy (NCBI): domain Eukaryota; kingdom Metazoa; phylum Arthropoda; class Insecta; order Orthoptera; family Acrididae; genus Schistocerca; species Schistocerca nitens. Next base: position 644,772,079 of record NC_064619.1, on the reverse strand, counting down.
GTTAATGTAGCTGGTTTAAATCCAAATGAAACAATTTCATCAGCACCTTTTTGTAAGTATTTTCAGAACATTCTCCCCCCCCCCCCCCACCTCTTTCCTGACCAAAATATGCTCCTTAAAATCAATTGCACAGTACTCACACGTACCACTGAGTTTACAAGCAAAATTATATCACTGCACGACACATAATTTAGGAGATGTGATATCATAAATACTGAGATCTGCCAAAAACCGCCGCATCTTGCGAAACATTTTAGTTAATTACTTCTTTACTGCTAACTCTGTTCGCAACGCATTTTGAAGACAGTATCCATATATGCGTTTGAATGTACCTAGAAAAATATATCGCTGTACAACACGTCGTTGAGGATATAGAACGTCATAAGCATTGAGCTGTGTAAAAATGAAATTGCAGGGCGAAATTTCCTCGAGATACAAGTGAAATATGAGAACAAATCCCTGGATCTATTTCAACCAACTTGGTACTCATATTAGCTACGATCCGGAAAGCAATACCGTGGGGGTGATAACTTGAAGAGAGAAGGGGCAGGGGGAGGACAGAGACGGGGAAGGAGGAGATGGACAGACGGAGAGGAGAGGGGAAATGGACAGAGAAAGTAGTGGAAGGGGGGAATGGGCAGAGAGAGGAAAGTGGAGAAGATGGACAGAGGGAAAAGAAGGAAATTGACAGAGAGAGGGGGGAGTAGCATGTGGATAGAGACAGGGGTAGGACAAGATGGACAGAGGGAAGGTCTGGAGGAAATGGACAGAGGGAGGAGAGTGGAGGAGGTGGACTAAGAAAGGAGGTGGAGGAGGTCGGATTCTAATAATAACCTCGAAAAAGCAAAACTACATTAATGAATTTTTGGTTGACGAAATCTTCTCGTGTTATCGGCCGAGTCGTGACATCGTGTTGTTCCCAGGTTTCGGAAAGCTTCCCACTCAGCGTCTTCAGGCGAAGATATAACTTATCCGTGATTCCAGCTGCGCCATTTTGTTATGACACTGTATATATGTGGTATGTGTCCGAAAGAACAGACACTACCTATATAATTAAGGCGATTAAGGCCACTGATCCTTTCAGTGCAGATGCAAACCAAACTCGAACTCTTACGGGAATTGGCGAGATGCCACGAATAATGATGCTGATGAGCAGGGCACTACATCAGTAGTGTATGGCGCAAGTTGAGAATTTGGAGTATGACGGAAGGCGTGCTAGGGTAGTCAGTGCAGCTGTGGTGGCCACTGTGTCCAGATGGCATAGTGGTCGTCAATAGTCAGCAGGAGGCCTGGGTTCGACTCCTGGTCAAGCGCAAAGTTTCAAATTTTCAACCTGCCCCACGAACATAAATTAGCGCTCACTGACAGCTACTGTCTTATTTCTTTGTGTGTTCCGTGCTGGCTTAAGCTGTTGCCAGCACACCGGCTGGGAAAGATGTAGCGAGAAGACCGATAGTAAGTGCTGTAACAAGTGCGCGTATCAGAAGAGAGGCCAAAGACAGACTTGCAAGCAACACGCCTCCAACGCCCTTTCGACCGCAAGTATTTAGGCCGCCGCCGCTGACCGGAGGGCCTGTCTCAGTCCCTAGCTCAGTCTGTCAACCACTAGGTTAGTTCAAATGGCTCTGGGCAGTATGGGACTTAACATCTGAGGTCATCAGTCCCCTATGACTTAGAACTACTTAAATATAACTAACCTAAGGACATCACACACATCCATGCCCGAGGCAGGATTCGAACCTGCGAACGTAGCGGCCGCGCGGTTCCAGACTGAAGCGCCTAGAACCGCTCGGCCACGTACCACAACACGTAGACTCTCTTAAAAAAAATGCTCTAAACACTATGGGACTTAACATCTGTGGTCAACAGTCCCCTAGAACTTAGAACTACTTAAACTAACCTAAGGACATCACACACATCCATGCCCGAGGCAGGATTCGAACCTGCGACCGTAGCGGTTACGCGGTTCCAGACTGAAGCGCCTAGAACCGGACGGCCACACCGGTCGGCAGACACTCTTAAAAATAAGTAGCTTCCTGTTCATGTAAATAAAGAATCCTGTTAATACATGTGTGTAGTTATGTTGTAGAAAGAGGATACAGGCCCCCAAACAACATCCTCTCCCTTATTTCCTATGGTATAAGACGCAACATGTTCTAGCACTGTGCTGCGGTCCTGATGGTAAGAACTGCAGACGTGTACCTGCAAACTAACCAAAAAAATTTACGTAACTTTTTTTTCTATGTGTAATGCTGACCTTACTACAAGGAGCCTCGCCTGAATATCAGTGTGCGGTGTGATTGAAATAAACTAAAATCCCCGAACGCCGTAAAGCCAAAGAGGAGAGAAATAAGAAATTTAGAGATACGCCCAAGTGCGTGACGGAGGTAAGACGTTTACCTTTATTATCCACTGGAAAGGGAGGTAAGCGAAGGGAAGCAAAGACTGCTCGTTAAGAGTAGAAAATTAGTCGCGGTCATGCGGTGCGCTGTGTTTGGGTATTAAAGGAACAGTGGGGGAGCGCGAGGGCCCTAGAGGGCAGAGCCGGCGGCGCGGGCGTGCCGGCGCAAGGCGCGCGGCTGAGGGGGCTAATGAGCCCTCCAATAGGAGCGCGCCGCGGCACGAGTGCGCGCCGACGTCACGGCCCGGCCTCTCGAGCGCCGCAATTGTCCTCGAGGGGTAAGGAACGCTGTCGTTAGCCCGGCCGCTCGGCCGCCGCCCGAAACGCTGCATTTAGACCAGCTCCCTGCGGTCCCGTGTTCGCTTCGTGGCGGCTGCAGCTTGCAGCCGGTACATACCCACGATTAGAAACGCTACTGAAGTAGCGCCGCACGTCGTGGGCTTCCGCAGTGATACGGTGAGCTATACCGTTCACATAGAACGCCTCAAATTCTACGCTGCGGCACAGTTCTCAGTATGGCGCCAGCTGACATGACTCCTACAGTTATTTATTATTAAGGGTGACGTAAAGTCCCGAGCGACTGGAAAAAACGCAGGTGACGCCTGTATATAACAAGGGTAGAAGGACGGATTCTCAAAATTACAGACCAATATCCTTAACATCGGTTTGTTGCAGGATTCTCGAACATTTCTCAGTTCGAATATAATGAATTTCCTAGAGACAGAGAAGTTGCTGTCCATGCATCAGCACGGCTTTAGAAAGCATCGCTCCTGCGAAACGCAACTCGCCCTTTTTTCATATGATATCTTGCGAACCATGGATGAAGGGTATCAGACGGATGCCATATTCCTTGACTTCCGGAAAGCGGTGCCTCACTGCAGACTCCTAACTAAGATACGAGCATATGGGATTCGTTCCCAAGTATATGAGTGGCTCGAAGACTTCTTAAGTAATAGAACCCGGTACGTTGTCCTCGATGGTGAGTGTTCATCGGAGGTGAGGGTATCATCTGGAGTGCCCCAGGGAAGTGTGGTAGGTCCGCTGTTGTTTTCTATCTACATAAATAGGGTGGATTGCAATGTGCGGCTGTTTGCTGATGATGCTGTGGTGTACGGGAAGGTGTCGTCGTTGAGTGACTGTAGGAGGATACAAGATGACTTGGACAGGATTTGTCATTGGTGTAAAGAATGGCAGCTAACTCTAAATATAGATAAATGTAAATTAATGCAGATGAACATTAAAAAGAATCCTGTAATGTTTGAATACTCCATTAGTAGTGTAGCGCTTGACACAGTCACGTCGATTAATATTTGGGCGTAACATTGCAGAGCGATATGAAGTGGGACAAGCCTGTAATGGCAGTTGTGGGGAGGGCGGATAGTCGTCTTCGGTTCATTGGTAGAATTTTGGGAAGATGTGGTTCATCTGTAAAGGAGACCGCTTACAAAACACTAATACGACCTATTCTTGAGTACTGCTAAGCGTTTGGGATTCCTATCAGGTCAGATTGAGGGAGGACATAGAAGCAATTCAGAGGCGGGCTGCTAGATTTGTTACTGGTAGGTTTGATCATCACGCGAGTGTTACGGAAATGCTTCAGTAACTCGGGTGGGAGTCTCTAGAGGAAAGGAGGCGTTCTTTTCGTGAATCGCTACTGAGGAAATTTAGAGAACCAGCATTTGAAGCTGACTGCAGTACAATCTTACTGCCGCCAACTTACATTTCGCGGAAAGACCACAAAGGTAAGATAAGAGAGATTAGGGCCAGTACGGAGGCATATAGGCAGTCATTTTTCCCTCGTTCTGTTTGGGAGTGGAACAGGGAGGGAAGATGCTAGTTGTGGTACGAGGTACCCTCCGCCACGCACCGTATGATGGATTGCGGAGTATGTATGTAGATGTAGATGTAGAATGACCTAAACCTTGCACCGCAGAAACTGCTAGTGATACGCAGTTTTTACAGAATGGACTGGTAGTCAACGGGTCGTATTTTTAGCCGATTAAAGGGTTTTAATAATACATAGAAAGCGCACATTTTGTGGAAACATACACTTTTTTTAAATGGAAGAACGCCTACTGACATTAACAGACTGAAAACAGGGTAAATTAGAATGTCAGTGGTGTTCGTTGAAGGAGTCTAGTGAGAGTCGTTTACGAGGTATCGAATTTTGAAAAGCTCCCGCACCCACACTTGTACAATACCTCTGACGCCACACGCTAAAGAACAACACGAGTACATACATTAGTTATGTTGTATTCTCCAACAGTTTATTGAAGTAACTTCTTCTACAATACAATAGCTGGCTGTACAATAGATGCAGACGTCCGTCGATCTATCCGGAGGTGTGGTTCCTCTCGGTCGGCTGGTACTTCGATCGGCGGTGCAGTACAGCGGCTTCGGTGATACCTTCTCGGAGACTCTGCTATAGCGGTTGCCATTAGCAGCGGACGAAGACTGGTCTGCCTTCGACCGGCCGGGCCTATATAGTGAGCTGGAGCCTATAGAAACCCGGCGTAGGAATCCGTGACGACCTCTGCAAGGAAAGGTTCCTATTAATCGACTGGAATCTCCGGCGTGTTTACCTGATGTCTTCGCCTGTTTGGCTGTTGGTTTGTTTCCCTCATAGCGTGGCTGTAATGCGGTACTGCCTGGCATTTAGGGCAACCCGATGGCAGACAGTACAAGTTATGCGAATTCTGACCAGTTACGAGACAATCGACTATCATAGGCTCTGTTCAAAATGACCACCGCCAGCAGCAATACAAGCTTCCAGTTTGGTATAGAACGACTGCTGCACACGTGCTAGTAGTTCAGCGGAGATGGCCCAAGAGATTGTAGTAATACATCGTTGCATAACATCGGGTGTAGTTGGTATGTCGTTATAAACAGCGTCTTTCAACTTTCCCCATAGAAAAAATGTCTACAAGTGTCAAATCCGGGGGACGGGCCGGCCAAGGTACAGGTCCTCTGCGTTCAGTCCAACGATTGGGAAACAATTCGTGAAGACATTCTGTAGCACTTCGTGCGCTATGCGCTGGACAGCCATCATTGTTGGTACCACAGGTTCCTTCTACTCTGCAGAGGAACGTCTTCTGCTATCCGTGGAAGATGGTCTGGCTGGTTCAAATGGCTCTGAGCACTATGGGGAGGTCATCAGTCCACTAGAACTTAGAACTACTTAAACCTAACTAACCTAAGGACATCACACACATCCATGCCCAAGGCAGGATTCGAACCTGCGACCGTAGCAGTCCCGCGGTTCCGGACTGCAGCGCCTAGAACCGCACGGCCACCGCGGCCGGCGAAGATGGTCTGTTTGGAGGCTGCAACATTTGTGCGCATTCAGTGTTCCAACTATGAAATATGGGCCTATGAGCTGATAGTTCCTTACCCCACACCACACGTTTGCACTCCATGTGCGCTGACGTTCCATCTGACGAAACCAACGGGGATCGTCAACAGACCAACTGTAGGTTTCGGCGGTTTACCTGGCCATGACTGGCATACGTCTTCATCACTAAACAAGATATGTGATACGTCTGCAGTATCCTGTCGTAACGCCCATGTACGGAAGTTAACACGAGTCTCATAATCGTTTCCACGCCGCTCTTGATGGAGAGAGATGTAATTCGGATGGAACCTTGTAGCGCTTCGAGAATTTATACGTACATTTTGGAACCACTCGTCCTTCTGCCGCCTCGAACACGCGGTATTTTAAAGATTAGTGTTAGAGAGAGCCTATTTACTGCGCGACACATGTCTGCGTGTGCAGGATTGACGTTTATCGTGGGAACGAGTTGCGACACACGAGCGGCACCGACAAGTGTTTGCCGGTCGCGCTTTGGAAGCTGTATTAAAAGGACAAGGAGTGTCTGTGTAATATTCCGTGGTTTTTGGTACTGTGATAACTGCAAAAATGACAAACGAATAATTGACCACAGACTTTTACTTACTTCATGCCTTAGCTCTGAACGAAGCAAGACATATGTCATTTTCAAAAATGATTTGGACACTGAACTGTGTTTAAAGAATTCTAATGTTTGATGACTTAGTTGACTAGCTCAAGTTTAAATGTTTATCCAAGAAACGGCAAAGTTGTTTTTGTGATAGTTGAAAATTGCTATTGAACTGACAGTATTCGGCGAGTAACTAATTATTTCAACAGTAGAGTCTTTTAAATTCCTATAACCAGGAGAAAGAAAACTGGCGTTCTACGGATCGGAGCGTGGAATGTCAGATCCCTCAATCGGGCAGGTAGGTTAGAAAATTTAAAAAGGGAAATGGATAGGTTAAAGTTAGATATAGTGGGAATTAATGAAGTTCGGTGGCAGGAGGAACAAGACTTTCACTGAGGTGAATACAGGGTTATAAATACAAAATCAAATAGGGGTAATGCAGGAGCGGGTTTAATAATGAATAAAAAAAATAGGAGTGCGGGTAAGCTACTACCAACAGCATTTTGAACGCATTATTGTGGCCAAGATAGACACGAAGCCCATGCCTACTGCAGTAGTACAAGTTTATATGCCAACTAGCTCTGCACATGATGAAGAAATTGATGAAATGTATGGTGAGATAAAAGAAATTATTCAGGTACTGAAGGGAGACGAAAATTTAACAGTCATGGGTGACTGGAATTCGAGAGTAGGAAAAGGGAGAGAAGGAAACATAGTGCGTGAATATGGATTGGGGGAGAGAAATGAAAGAGAAAGCCGTCTGGTAGAATTTTGCACAGAGCATAACTTAATCATAGCTAACACTTGGTTCAAGAATCATAAAAGAAGGTTGTATACATAGAAGAACCATGGAGGTACTAGAAGGCATCAGATAGATTATATAATGGTAAGACAGAGATTTAGGAACCAGGTTTTAAATTGTAAGACATTTCCAGGGGCAGATGTGGACTCTGACCACAATCTATTGGTTATGAACTGTAGATTAAAACTGAAGAAACTGCAAAAATGTGGGAATTTAAGGAGATGGGACCTGGATAAACTGACTAATCCAGAGGTTGACAGAGTTTCACGGAGAACATAAGGGAACAATTGACAGGAATGGGGAAAAGAAATACAGTAGAAGAAGAATGGGTAGCTCTGAGGGATGAAGTAGTGAAGGCAGCAGAGGATCAAGTAGGTAAAAAGACGAGGGCTAGTAGAAATCCTTGGGTAACAGAAGAAATATTGAATTTAATTGATGAAAGGAAAAAATATAAAAATGCAGTAAATGAAGCCGGCAAAAAGGAATACAAACGTCTCAAAAATGAGATCGACAGGAAGTGCAAAATGGCTAAGCAGGCATGGCTAGAGGACAAATGTAAGGAAGTAGAGGCTTATCTCACTAGGGGTAAGATAGATACTGCCTACAGGAAAATTAAAGAGACCTTTCGAGAAAAGAGAGCCACTTGTATGAATATCAAGAGCTCAGATGGAAACCCAGTTCTAAGCAAAGAAGGGAAAGCAGAAAGGTGGAAAGAGTATATAGAAGGTCTATACAAGGGCGATGTACTTGAGGACAATATTATGGAAATGGAAGAGGATGTAGATGAAGATGAAATGGGACATACGACACTGCGTGAAGAGTTTGACAGAGCACTGAAAGACCTAAGTCGAAACAAGGCCCCAGGAGTAGACAACATTCCATTAGAACTACTGACGGCCTTGGGAGAGCCAGCCTGACAAAACTCTACCATCTGGTGAGCAAGATGTATGAGACAGGCGAAATACCCTCAGACTTCAAGAAGAATATAATAATTCAAATCCTAAAGAAAGCAGGTGTTGACAGATGTGAAAATTACCGACCTATCAGTTTAATAAGTCACAGCTGCAAAATACTAACACGAATTCTTTACAGACGAATGGAAAAACTAGTAGAAGCCGACCTCGGGGAAGATCAGTTTGGATTCCGTAGAAGTACTGGAACACGTGAGGCAATACTGACCTTACGACTTATCTTAGAAGAAAGATTAAGGAAAGGCAAACCTACGTTTCTAGCATTTGCAGACTTAGAGAAAGCTTTGGACAATGTTGACTGGAATACTCTCTTTCAAATTCTAAAGGGGGCAGAGGTAAAATACAGGAAGCGAAAGGCTATTTACAATTTGTACAGAAACCATATGGCAGTTATAAGAGTCGAGGGGCATGAAAGGGAAGCAGCAGTTGGGAAGAGAGTGAGACAGGGTTGTAGCCTGTCCCCGATGTTATTCAATCTGTATATTGAGCAAGCAGTAAAGGAAACAAAAGAAAAATTCTGAGTAGGTATTAAAGTCCATGGAGAAGCAATAAAAACGTTGAGGTTCGCCGATGACATTGTAATTCTGTCAGAGACAGCAAAGGACTTGGAAGAGCAGTTGAACGGAATGGACAGTGTCTTGAAAGGAAGATATAAGATGAACATCAACAAAAGCAAAACGAGGATAATGGAATGCAGTCGAATTAAGTCGGGTGATGCTGAGAGAATTAGATTAGGAAATGAGACATTTAAAGTAGTAAAGGAGTTTTACTATTTGGAGAGCAAAATAACTGATGATGGTCGACTTAGAGAGGATATAAAATGAGGATTGGCAATGGCAAGGAAAGCGTTTCTGAAGAAGAGACATTCGTTAACATCGAGTATAGATTTAAGTGTGAGGAAGTCGTTTCTGAAAGTATTTGTATGGAGTGTAGCCATGTATGGAAATAGTTTGGACAAGAAGAGAATAGAAGCTTTCGAAATGTGGTGCTACAGAAGAATGCTGAAGATTAGATGGGTAGATCACATAACTAATGAGGAGGTATTGAATAGAATTGGGGAGAAGAGGAGTATGTGGCGCAACTTGACAAGAAGAAGGGACCAGTTGGTAGGACATGTTCTGAGGCATCAAGGGATCACAAATTTAGTATTGGAGGGCAGCGTGGAGGGTAAGAATCGTAGAGGGAGACCAAGAGATGAATACACTGAGCAGATTCAGAAGGATGTAGGTTGCAGTAAGTACTGGGAGATGAAGAAGCTTGCACAGGATAGAGTAGCATGGAGAGCTGCATCAAACCAGTCTCGGGACTGAAGACAACAACAACAACAACAACACCATAACCAGCGAGGGTCTTCGGCGAAGAAGTTTTGGAAGATCGAGCTAGCTGATTATCCAGAGAAGAGGATCGGCTAGACACATCAAGTAAGGCAACTGATGAGAGGGAGGTGTGAATTTTGCATGCAATCCAGTTTCGCACCGCTTCCCGTGTCGTCAAAACGTTATAACCTATGTCGATGGAGAATGCATGGGACACTGGCCTGACTCATGCCATTTACTCGAGCGATTGCGAAGGAGCTAACGTGTGACCCGTCTTCTGTCGTCACTTGTTTCCTTCTGTTACGTTATCTGTGTGTTACACTACCACTTTCACGTAACTGGTTGAAGGGGTAGCCGCGCGGTTTGTTGCGTCATGTCACGGACTGCGCGGCCCCTCCCGCCGGAGGTTCGAGTCCTCCCTCGGGCATGTGTGTGTGTGTTGTTCTTAGTAAGTTAGCTGACGTTAGTTTAAGGAGTGTGTAAGTCCAGGGACCAATGACCTCAAGAATTTGGTCCCTCAGGAGTTCACACACATTTGAACATCTTTGAAGGGGTTGATAAATAACTGCCGAGGTAGTTGACGTCTGTTGACGTATTTTGTCGCATGCTCCGTACAAGAGCGAGGTGGATTCTTCCTACACTCTCCATAAACCACGAGCGTGTCGGCTTTTTCTACATTGGTGAATTCCATCGTCCACTCACGACCTACTGCTTCGACTGTCACACAATAACTGACTAGCAAGCCACAATGCACTCAGGGACCACACAAACACGCTGCAAGCAAACATAACATCGTACCTCGCAACTACACAGGTCGAATGCTATAACCAAGAGTAGGTGTGGGAACTTTTCAAAATACGATATCTCGTAAATAACACGCACTAGAATCCTGCAACGAACACCACTGACATTCTAATTTACCCTACTTTTAATTTGTTGACGTTAATTCAAAAGGGTATTTTTCCACAAGAAATACACTTTCTAAGTATTATTATAATCTGTTTATTAGCTAACAATACGGGCCTCTAAATACCAATCCATTTTGTGAAAACCGCACATCAACAGCACTTTCCATTTCCGGAATATTTGCGGTGCAAGTTTTCGATGATTCACCCTATGTAGCAGGTTGTGGCATTAGAGCTGAGTTAAGAGTTAAGTACAAGGAAAAGAAAACGTAGAAGATGAATCCGAAAGCTGATTTCGTTTAGGAATGAAATGGGGGCAACAAATACGCAAATAAATTTCACAGGCTGCGACACGGCAGCGTATAAAACAGTGACCCGAATATAGAATAAACTTATTTTATGCCTAAGGTTACGAATCTTTTAGTCATCAGGCTACCGATTACGGTCTAAAACGACCATCTTCAGATCAGTTTTACAAAAACATGTCCTAATGTACTGCAGCCATAGTGGCATATATATATATATATATATATATATGCAAGAGTCATCTTGTCAGCAGTACTACTATGGCTGCGGTACATTAGGATATGTTTTTATAAAACAGATCTGAAGATGGTCATTATAGACCGAAAGCGGTAGTCTGATGACAAAAAATTTGTGACCATAGACGTAAAGTAAAGGAAAAAATGGTCAAATGGCTCTGAGCACTATGGGACTCAATTGCTGTGGTCATAAGTCCCCTAGAACTTAGAACTACTTAAACCTAACTAACCTAAGGACATCACACACATCCATGCCCGAGGCAGGATTCGAACCTGCGACCGTAGCGGTCGTGCGGTTCCAGACTGTAGCGCCTTTAACCGCTCGGCCACTCCGGCCGGCAGTAAAGGAAATTTACGCAAATAAATTAAATAATACTTGAAGGCGAAAATACTGTCTGCTATTGCACATCAGGCAACAGGTGGGTTGTAAATAGAGAAAAGTGCTTTGAACTGAATTCCCTCCCCCTAAAGCGGTGCGTCTAGTTCTTAGCTCGGTATTCCTCTTAAGCCTAGTGGAACCAACTATAAATAATAGTTTAGGCTTCCACTACAGTGTAGCAAAGTGCACAAGTCGTTCGCTTCACTTGTTACTTATCAGTTCGCCTTACATGTTCTGACAATCGAAAAAAGTTTTTACATTGTATACATTTTTGTTATTTCTCCTAGATATTGGCAGGTAAGCCTTTAAATATATATTTCTTCTCTATAGCAAGGTTTAAGGTTATCGTTTATGACGAAATGGTTTCATTTAGATGTTTGGTTAAAAATTTCTTTGGTTAACAAAATGTAGGCTGTAATTGCGTAAACTGGAACACCTTCAACTGCTTAAAACGGACCCCTCACTTTTTTACGTTTAAAGACTGCCTGTATTAGTGCACATTCTTACACTCCTGGAATTCTATTGCAGATTCGAAGAGGATAATAGGGAAGTTGATAAAAGAAAGTCGAGTCACCGAGTCCCTCTAAACCGAGTAAACCTATTTACGCCGTGCAGAGAAAGATGGGTAGGAAGAAGGCCAGTAAACAATTTTACGTCCCAAAATCAACACTTATGAGGTTGTCCAACATAAAGTATGCTACACCAGAGGAAGCAGCGAAAACAACATTGGTAGATATACAATTTTGGGTAAATTCTTTGGGTAAATATCTTGAAGAAGAGCTGGTTTAGTATCGTCTTACAAAGCTTTTCTTTAGGCCTACTTGCAATGAATTGCGAAGACTGCTCGTACAACTGGCAGTGGGGTATAACATTGAACACCCTTTCATAGGCGAAACTGCTGGTGAACAGTAGTTGAGTCTTTTTCTTAAAGATCAGAAAACCAACCTGTAACAAGAAAGACTACAGGAACGGCAACACAGGGAAATTCCACAACTTGTAGAAGAAGTTGGATTATACCTACTATAAAATTAGATTTTGTTTTCTCTAATTTAATGTTTTATTATACGTACTTTGCAATTAGAATATATTTTCTCTAATTTAATATCTTTCTTCAATTTTTTTATTGCTAATTTGCATACTTTTAGAAAGTGTTCGATTTTGGGAAACTGTTTTCAAATTCGCCAAATGTAAGGTTTCTGGAAATAATGTTCTTTTCAAAATAACTTTTAATGATATTTTCTAAAGGTATAACGTAAATGAAGCGTAACATTATAAAGTAAATATTACATCCCTTTAAAACATTATTTTTACTATTTTATATTCTTTTTTTTTAAAAAAAAAAAGGTGTCCGGTTTTAGGCCTCTACATCTGCAGACGTATCACTCACACAAGATTTTAAAACTGTACTGTCTTCGTTAATGTAATCTTGTTCATTAATTCTAGTTTTTTACTTTCGCAGCTGTCGCGTCGCACTCGGGGCTAATTCCCGCATTCAATCCATAATTTCCACAGTGTCTGATCTCTCGAACCACGATATTTATATGACTAACTTTTTTGGTTCCATATTAATTTCATTTATTCATTATTTATACATCCAAAAGTCTTTCCAGATTGTGTGATATAGCATTCGTTTATAAATATTGTATATGAATGAGCACGCACACGCACACACACACGCACACACTTAGTTGCGTGGCTTAACAATTATTGCCTTAGATCGGCAACTTTATCAAGCAGGAGAGACTGGTGCAGCTTGTTCGTGCATCGAGCTACATGTTATCGTGTACTGATGGTCCATATACCAGGAAGCCATTAGGAAGACACTGTAGCACATTCACAAACAATTTTTTTTAAAGACCGTTGTCAGTCACAGTTAACGAGCTTAAATCCTCATGCTCTGCTTTGTAAAGCTCAACCGGAAGCTATGCCTGCATATTAAATGACGAGAATCAGATCCGCCTATCACGCAAACAACTAATCGTTTCCTTGCACTAACATGTTTCATCATCTTTGTGCCATCATTAGTGGGTATTTTTACTCTATACGAGTATTTTTCATTATTTTCTAGATTGTTTGACATTCTAAAGGAGCTATACAAGAAATGACAACACAAATAGATGAAAATAAATGCGAACACACACACACACACACACACACACACACACAAAATGGTTCAAATGGCTCTGAGCACTATGGGACTCAACATCTTAGGTCATAAGTCCCCTAGAACTTAGAACTACTTAAACCTAACTAACCTAAGGAATTCATCTTAGGCCGGCAAGTGTGACCGAGCATTTCTAGGCGCTTCAGTCTGGAACCGCGCGACCGCTACGGTCGCAGGTTCGAATCCTGCCTCGGGCATGGATGCGTGGGATGTCCTTAGGTTAGTTAGGTTTAATTAGTTCTAAGTTCTAGGCGACTGAGGACCTCAGATGTTAAGTCCCATAGTGCTCAGAGCCATTTGAACCATTTTTTGGATCATTTTGAATTCATCTTACGATTGACGTTGTTTAAAAACATGTAAGATGTTTCCGTATGTATTTCTGCAACCGATGAAGACGCTGATGAAGACAGGAACAGAGAGAAGAACTGCGAGTGAGTTATCACAAAATATTGACGCGTAATATATTCGCGTATGAAAAAGCGATTTGCTAATTCGCCGCTCAAAGACGTAATTCTGTTGAAATTGGCAAGCTACGTAATAACGTACGGGAGGCTCCACGGAATCTAACAGTTTAGAAATTAAGGGAATATCACAGGAAACAAAAGGTATTTTAGATCTAATGTTCCTTCCAATAATTACTATTAAACATGTTCGTATGATACAGACTTGAATAAAGTACCCAATGATGAAGGCAAAAATTTGCAGAAATATGATCGAGCATTAAAAAGATGGTTTCTTGCATAATTGGTGGGTGTAAATACCTATAAATTACTTAAATTATTTTAGTATTGTAGCGAATTTCAAGGTACAATATCATCGTCAGCCAAAAATTTCAATACAGAAACATTAAATGTAAATATGCAGGTACATCATGTCAAACCTTTTTGTACTGAAATTTTTGACCGATGATAACGTCGTACCTCGAAACTTGTTACAATACTAAAATAATTTAAGCAAGTTAACAAACCATTTCGATTGATAGCAGTCTCTAAAATAACTAGTTGATAAATTTCAACAAACATTCACGATCGAACAACATAGTTATAAATTAATTTTATACACATTACCCATCGTAATTGCTTTCACAGCTGCGAATTATACTTGATCAAACTGTGAAATGAAAGTCTGCAATCAGTTAGAAAATGTGCCATTATTCACAACGCACCCTCTACACGAGGTGTTCATCCTCAATGTATGTGCCGGCCGCTGTGGCGGAGCGGTTCTAGGTGCTTCAGTCTGGAACCGCGCTGCTGCTACGGTCGCAGGTTCGAATCCTGCCTCGGGCAGGGATGTGTGTGATGTCCTTAGCTTAGTTAGGTTTAAGTAGTTCTAACAAGGGAACCTCCCCATCGCACCCCCCTCAGATTTAGATATAAGTTGGCACACTGGATACGCCTTGAAAAACTGAACACAGATCAATCGAGAAAACAGGAAGAAGTTGTGTGGAACTATGAAAAAATAAGCAAAATATACAAACTGAGTAGTCCATGCGTAAGATAGGCAATATCAAGGTTAACAGGGCCCAGGAGCGCCGTGGTCCCGTGGTTAGCGTGAGCAGCTGTGGAACGAGAGGTCCTTGGTTCAAGTCTTCCCTCCAGTAAAAAGTTTAATTTCTTTATTTTCGCAAAGTTATGGTCTGTCCGTTCGTTGACGTCTCTGTTCACTGTAATAAGTTTAGTGTCTGTGTTTTGCGACCGCACCGGTAAACCGTGCGATTAGTAGACGAAAGGACGTGCCTCTCCTATGGGAACCGATAACATTTGATCGCAAGGTCATAGGTCAACCGATTCCTCCACAGGAAAATGCGTCTGATATATTCTATACGACACTGGTGATGGCATATGCGTCACATGACAGGAATAAGTTGTCGACCCACCTAACTTGTACACTTGGCGAATGGGTAAAAAGATTCTTCTACCTTACCCGATTTCTGTTTTCTTGTGGATGTGATAATCACTCCCAAAAAAGTGATAAAACATAAGAGTTTGTCACATAAACTGAAAATAAAAAATTAAAAGTTTTCAGTCGAGGGAAGTCCGCTACTCACGCTAACCACGGGACCACGGCGCTTCTATGCTCAAATTAACCTTAATATTGCCTGTCTTACGCATGGACTACTCAGTTTGTATATTTTGCTTATTTTTTTGTAGTTGCACACAACTTCTTCCTGTTTTCTCGATTGATCTGTGTTCAATTTTTCAAGGCCTATCCACTGTGCCAACTTATAACTAAATCTGAGGGGGGGTGCGATGGGGAGGTTCCCTTGTAAGTCTAGGGGACTGATGACCTCATATGTTAAGTCACATAGTGTTCAGAGCCATTTGAACCATTTTTGAACTCAACATGTGGTGTTCATTATCAGAGGTTTACATCGATTTTTCCCCAGTGCTCGTATGCGACAGTTTTTACAAGTCGTGTTACATGCACACAGGTTTATTTAAAAGCATATGAATAACTAAGTATAATCTGCAAGATACCTTTGAAATCTACAAGAAAACATTTATTATCTTAGAAATACTAGTAACGACTTAATAAAGAAAACAAGCATGTAGTTTTATATACACTAACTGTCAGGCATGTTTATGCTTTTATGGTACGCACATTAACAAAATTACAGTAATGTGCAAAAAAATAGCATGCAATGTAGATTCTGTTTTATTTTAAAAAGAACAGAAGATAGTAAAAATATTTACTTTATAATGTTACGCTTCATTTATATTAATGTAAATGTGAATCAGTTCTAAGTAACAGTTCCTAGTATCCGTAAGTAATTTTGGATCAAAAAGTGCATGACGTGCAGTTATGACATGTGGGTATCAGTACGATTCGTTCCTTATTCTTAGCAAATTTTGAGCTATCATGCTATATGACGCCACGGTTTATAAACAAATATCCAAATACATAGGTATTTAAAGGCAGACTATCTACTTTTACTAATTTGCATGAAACATAACTCAAAATTTGGTAAGGACAAGGAATGTCACTTCTAGCACCTGTTGTAAGATACCCGAGTACTAAAAGAAATCCGCTAAATTCCGATTACACGATAAATCACACAAATCCAAAAGCCGTCAATTCTTCTAAATACTTAGGGATTACAGTACCGAACAACTTATACAGGAAGCATCATATAGAAATTGTTGTGGGAAAGGCCAACCAAACAGAACATTTTACTGGCAGAACACCTAGAGGATGCAACAAATCTACTACAGACAATACGTACACTGCATTTGTCCGCCGTCTTCTGGAGTATCGTCGCGCGGTATGGTATCCTTACTTGACAGAGTGCATCGAAAAAGTTCAAAGATATGTAAGCCAGTTTGTATTATCACAAAGTAGGGGAGAGAGTGTGACGTGTATTATACGTGAGTTGGTTTGCAGTCATTAAAACAATGGCGTCTCTCGTTGCGGCGAGATCTGTTTACGACATTTTCATGGCGCCTCTTCCAAATTTTCGCGTTGTTGCTTCTGTCCGATCAGCCGATTCTTGGTCTGATTGATCAACAATATGTAAAGTAAGAGTTACCAAGTCTTTTCTGAAGACATTTCTATCATTTGGACACAGGCCTGTTGTCTTAAAACCGCCTAGTGCTATGTTTTGTGAGCAGGAAATGATAGTATTTATACAATAATCACGAGCCAGCTAAATTTTTGGTATGTGCGATGTCCATCCACTAAAAGAAAAATTTGATTCTGATCCCTTTTTTTCTACTTTTGCACATTTTATGAAATGTTCGTCCCATCGAAGAAAAGGTATTGATGTTACCCGTCCATTTGTCGAGCAGCTATCATTTTTGAGACATCTTTCATTCTGCTGTACTTAAATATTAACACTGAACGTATGGATTCCCCTCCTGCGCTCATCGCAAATACACATTTCGTTGTAAGACACCTTTTTCCCCCTTGTGATTGTGCCGATTCGGTTATGCCTTTAGGGGCAATTACTTTAGATGATTTGTGAACTGTGGTTAATGCAGTTTCATCCGCTTTATATATTTGGTCAGCAGTAAAGAAATGTTCATCTAGTATCTCCTCATATTTATCACAAAACTCATTTGTACGCTCTGTATTAAACCTCTTCCTTCATGCCATCGATGTAGCTTAGGCAAATCGCAAGGACAAAGTGGGATGATCTTTCATAAAACTGTAATACCATTTCTTACCGACCATCTTTTTTTCTTTATTGAAGCGATGCGCTAGATGATAATTTTTAATACGTTAGTAGGCAAGTTTCCTTAATTCACTAATAGTCACTCCGAAGAAGCGAGACCATAAATTAATGATGCGCTGTAGTAATTCATTTACCACATCTTCTGCTGTTATATTATTAGGTCTTTCAAATTTTCATGTTTTATCTAAACCCTTCAAATGAATACACTGTGTAGGCTTTGGTACATTACGTCTTCTACATGCTTCAATTAAACCAGTTTCACCATTCCAATGTTTCAGTAAAGCTTAGTCCATATCCTCCTGCTTCCACTTATTGGAAGCTCTTTTCTTCATATTCGTCAGCTGAAGCAAACAATTTCTAGTTGATATGCACTTTCCATCAACGCTTAAATCGTACCGGTACGATTAACGAATTCTTCACAGATATGACTTAAACAGAGATATCTCTACCATTTGAAACCAAAACAACTGGCATAATTTCTAGCATTTGCTTACGCTTAAATGAATGGCTGAGTACCACGAAAACAGACACGATACAAAATAATTACGTTATCATGATATTCTTGTCCGAAACTGCTTGCAACCAATCAAGAGACTGTAATAAAAAAAGCCAAACAAACTTACTTTTTACTTATTTTTCTTTGCGACAGCCAGTGGTCCGCTCACTTTTTTGTGCCTACTCGCACGACTATTTAGTTCAGTTTCACGCTACTTAATGTCACATTGTATAATCCTGGGCTCAGTTATTACTAGCGTACGACTTACGCTATAAGTACCAATAATAGGAGTATAGGTCTTACACGAAAACATTTTGCCCCTGTAGACTACAGAATATTCTCTCGTGACTACAGTTTTCAGACCCGTAAGTTCATTTATAGCCAGACCAAGCTTTCGTTAAGAGAATATGGGTGAACTAAGAATAGTGAATGAAAGATGCTCATTAACTGTAGCTCTTTAAATTTTCCCGCTTAAGGAACGAAATAAACCGCTGGGAAACCACGAACAGCCTTCTGTTATTAGTAATTTGTTGTCATCATACAACATATGATACGCAGTAATAACAAATTAAGTGTTAATCCAGCTCAAAGACATTAGGCCGTACATCACTTGTGATGTAATAAATTCCTAATAGACATAAAAGAAGAAAAGTGACACATGCATTTCCGAAAATATAATGCACTCTGCACATATAACTGTACAAAACACACCACTTCAAACTAAGTTTAAAAAAAAATATGTGTGTGAAATCTTATGGGACTTAATTGCTAAGGTCATTAGTCCCTAAGCTTACACACTACGTAACCTAAACTATCCTAAGGACAAACACACACACACCCACGCCCGAGGCAGGACTCGAACCTACGCCGGGACAAGCCGCACAGTCCATGACTTCAGCGCCCTAGACCGCTCGGCTAATCCCGCGCGGCTCAAACTGAGTCTCGTGCTGTTATCAACAGATTTTTTTTTTTCGTGTATCTGTTGTGGTACCCGATGAGAACCTAAACAAACTGATGGCATTTCGAAATGCAGCCGGTGGGCGATAATCGAACGGTCTTTATCACTTGCTGCGTTTACGTGAGACGAAAATTGTACTGAGGTAATCGTTTTCCGCTGTCCAGTTTACATGTTAAGGCCTGAAGCGGCTTCGCTAGACCGGTCAAACATCGGCTTTCCGATCGCAGTTGTTTTCCACACTTGAGCTTTGGGAATCAGCTGTTCCGGTTTCTGATTTATCCAATACAATGGCTGCTTCCTTTCAGCTAAATATCGGAGGTCGGCAACTTCATACTGAGTCTAGTATTTTCACTTCTCCATTGGACAGAAAATCACACCGTCCAGATTAGCCGAAAGTTTTTAAAAAACAACTGACAATGGATGAACGTTCCGAAAACTGATGTGCGTGTACACGCGAGTGAAAGTCGAGTGTGGAAGAGGAAATCCGGCAGCCGGAACCGCATTTCGTGAAGCGATATTGAAGTGTTTACATGACCAACCACAAGTGGCATTTCGAAATCTGTTTTTGAAAACGGGATTGGGATCCCAGTCCAAACGAAGACAATGGTTCAAAATTCTTTCTTTCTGTTGAAAACGACGTCCTCCTGAGTAGTCCTCGCCCAGAGATCCGAATGGGGGACTATTTTACCTCCGGAATATTTTACCCAAGAGGACGCCATCGTTATTTAACCATACAGTGAAGCTCAATGCCCTAAGGAAGAACTATGGCTGTAGTTTCCCCTTGCTTTCAGCAGTTCGCAGTACCAGCACAGCAAGGCCGTTTTGGTTAATGTTACAAGGCAAGGTCAGTCAATGATGCAAACTGTTGTCCCTGCAACTACTGAAAAGGCTGCTGCCCCTCTTGAGGAACCACACGTGTGTTTGGCCTCTCAACAGATACCCCTCCGTTGTGGTTGCACCTACGGTACGGCTAACTGTATCGCTCAGGCACGCAAGCCTCCGCATCAACGGCGAGGTCCATGGTTCATGGGAATTTCAAAATTAAAACAAAAATATGGCTCTAAGCACTATGGGACTTAACACTGAGGTCATCAGTCCCCTAAACTTATAACTACTTAAACCTAACTAACCTAAGGACATCACACACATCCATACCCGAGGCAGGATTCGAACCTGCGACCGTAGCAGCACCACGGTTCCGGACTGAAGAGCCTAGGATCGCTCGGCCACAGCGGCCGGTAAAATTAAAACCCTTTAACTTTTTGCGCCATGGTAAATAGCGGCGTGCAGTGACACCAGCAATATTTGGGTGTATCCAGACGCAGCTTTAGTGATGCCCCTGGAGTGACGTCATTGCAGCTGCGCGTAGAAACCTGGCACAGGTGTCGGTTGAGAGACGAGTCCGCAGGTGGCGCTGAACGTGCTTACGGATCGGCTCGCCGGCTGGCGACAGACGGCGGTCGGCTAGTAGTAAGGAGCGGAGTCAGTACCTGTCGGGATGCGGAACGGGAAGGTTCTGGTGTTGGTGGCGGGACTGTTGGTGGCCTTGAGCGCCTTGGCTCGCGGCCGCGTCATCTCCAGGTGCGAGCTTGCCAACGAGATACTCCGCCACAACGTCTCCGTGGGCCTCGTCAAACACTGTGAGTACCCAACCACCTTCGTGCCTCGGTCCTGCCGTTGATTCTCTCTCTCTCTCTCTCTCTCTCTCTGTGTGTGTGTGTGTGTGTATGTGTGACTACCACCTGAGCTGGACTCTTGCAGAACTACTTAAACCTAACTAACCTAAGGACATCACACACATCCCTGCCCGAGGCAGGATTCGAACCTGCGACCATAGCGGTCGCGCGGTTCCAGACTAAAGCGCCTAGAACCGCTCGTCCAATGCAGCCGGCCTGACTTTCCAGATGTCGGAAGTGTCTAAGCGTAACGCCATAGGACATAGAATCCATATCGTTGCAGTGTTCCGACAACTTAAGTTTCCTCTGTCTCAGACAGTACTCACTTGAAACGTTCGAACGATGCCACCCTGTAGCCTACTTTAAATTTTTTACGTAGTGTGGATTAGTTACATCCAAACCTTTTAGCTGCATTTATAATGAAGATCCATTTTGTATTAGCTTCTTAGTCTCCTCTAACGTTTTAGAAGCGAACGGCGTGGAGAACGTTTTCCCTCGTAGTTTCTGTTACATGAAGTAGTCTTCTTAATACTGAATCAGTCGATGTGAAATAGTTAACTATAAATTAAGGTCCATTAAATATGTTAAACATACACGTTCAGTATTAAGACCGAAGAAAGAGAAGATCAACGTCTTGGGGCGAAGGTACGCATTTGGCCATTTACCCCAGCTAGTTCGTAGTATCTTTGCCCCCTGACGCCTTCCATATCACCTGCGATATACAGTAACATGTTAAACTAACATTTAAGCTTAAAGTGTGAGTTAGGTTATCTACCTACATATGAGGTATTGGTAATTAACTGAGATTTTGCTATAGCAGACAGTCAGCCATCAATTACACGGTAAATACTTAAGAGTCTTCCATCACAGAAGATCGCAGCTGAAGACGCAGTGCTGCCACACTACACTCACAAGTAGGAAAACCCTTTGGCCTGTGCGCCCCTTTGTCCCCGCCTGCCATACAGCTTCTTATAATCCGCACTTCTGTGTGGAGGAAGCAACAATTGATTTTAAAACGCTGATCACATTATGTGTAGTTTTATTTTAAATAATACACTAACGTATTTTTAATCTGTTACTCGTAGGTACAGTGGCAAACGGCGATAAGAGTCGCATTTTTGCCCATTTTTGGAAATGGATTTCACGCCTGAGACATTTGTACCCGAAACTATCGTGACAGATCGAAATCGTCATGTGTAGAGTATATAATGTTATATGCCATTTTTTTCTGTGATACAAATAAGAACACCGAAGAGGGCGAAATTGCCAGATATTTAAATCATGAAATAAAGTTAATTTCAAAAATAAAAGTCTACGCGAGAAAATCACTTCCCTCAAGAAATTTACAGCAGTTGGGACCTATAAATACCAGAGACTATTAGGTTGAATTCCACATGGGGGAGTGGGGTGCTAATCCCCATGCTGGCGTTTCCAAATTACATTTTACGTGGTTTCGCTTAATCGCGATAACTTCGTGCTGGTAACGGTAAATTTACTTTTCAGTTCTAGAAAATAGTTGGTGTAATGAATGGAATTTATTGTAAAACGTGTTAAAATCGGTACTACGTATGA
Organism: Schistocerca nitens; assembly: GCF_023898315.1. Taxonomy (NCBI): domain Eukaryota; kingdom Metazoa; phylum Arthropoda; class Insecta; order Orthoptera; family Acrididae; genus Schistocerca; species Schistocerca nitens. The sequence goes on along the minus strand of NC_064619.1, from coordinate 644,749,770 downwards.
CCGGCGGGATGGTTGCGTTGTGCTAGTCAGAGAAAGACAAAAATAAACAAATATGAAAAACAACGCATGCAGTCACAAATTTTCGTGTTCTGTTATGTTACACGGTACATTTCGGACCATATGGGTCCATCATGAGGATTCGAAATACATCGTGCGATTTAATAAAGAACGAAAATTTATGACTAAAGTCGTTATTCATACACCCTGCGTAATGAATACAATCACGGCCATAACGGCAAAATATCGACAAACCTGAAAGTATGAAAGATGCCTTTAAAAAAGTTACGATTTGCTTACAGGGTAAAACTCAACGAGAAGCTGCCCCCGCTCTATCCTTGAAGTGTGACAGTGTACCGGCATGTTGTAAATGAATGTCGCGAGCGTTCATAGGAAATTATGACGACGAAACAGATGATCTGCGTAGCCAATTACGTAAGCGTGCTTCCGTTTCCATCGCGAGAGAAAGATTGTTTTTCACGTAACAACAATCGTAACATACTGGATGCTAGAGAGAGATCAAATTGAAGTGTCGGAGAAAAGAAGTTCGCTTGCAGGGGAAACCATAAACAGACAAATAATAAGTAATTCAAGGAGTTTTCATTAGGAGTTTTGGCACACCTTGGCGTTTACGTTATTGGGCAAGGGACGCATTGAACAGGGTGTAAAGGAAAATGAAACTTTCATCTTGGAACCTAATCTAGACTTCGGGTTAGACTACAGATTAGTATATCACCACAAAGTATATTCCGCGTTTGAGGCTAAGTTATTAATAACTTTTGAACTCAGACAAATGAAAAAGTGCTGAACAGATCAATAAAAGGAACTCCTGTAAGCGGCAAAAGAGCAAATGAACAAAGGGCTTTCCACATAGCGCGAGTAATTCGTCCAATTGCCTCACCAGAACCAAGATCCATATTCAAGAGGAAATGACTGATACGATTTCAAAATGATAGATGTAAATCTGTTTTTTATATATATCGTCAATATGCGCAAAAATTAGACTATGAAGAAAAGACCGTGCACAATATAGGATTAATTCGTGGCTTAGCGACATGAAGACGTATCTAGTTCTAGTGACAGTGGTGTACGCTAGAAACAATGCTGCGGAAACACGTTAAGTGCGGCAATGTCTCAGATCTAAACTTTTACCTTCTAAATTTGTTAATAGGAGATACGAGGTTGGATTTAAGTATTAGGAGGAGGAGGAGATTAGTGTTTAACGTCCCGTCGACAACAAGGTCATTAGAGACGGAGCGCAAGCTCGGGTGAGGGAAGGACGGTGAAGGAAATCGGCCGTGCCCTTTCAAAGGAACCATACCGGCATTTGCCTGAAGCGATTTACGGAAATCACGGAAAACCTAAATCAGGATGGCCGGAGACGGGATTGAACCGTCGTCCTCCGGAATGCGATAAGTACTAGGTTTAACGTCCAATCGACGAAGACATCGGTAGGCACAGAGCAAAAGCTTGGATTGGGGCGGTTTATGAAACGAAACCTGCCATCTCCGTCTGTAAAGGGCCACACTGGCATTTGCCTTTAAGCCGTTTATGGACACCATACTAAACCTAAATAAGGTTGGCCGAAAGGGGTTTTGAATTCTGGTACACGCAAATGAAAGTCGAGTTCGTTACCTCTACGTAATCTCTGTCGGTAACAGCTGTTAATGCGGCAGGTAAAAGCATACGTTCCTGTAAGAGTGTCACCCGTACATTGTGCTCACACAACAATGCTGAAGTAGACCTGATTTCGTGCTTCAAAGACCGCTCGATCATTTACAGATCTCCACGCGAATACTGTCTCAATCACAAATACAATGAAAACCATGAACTGTAGCTCTTTAGCGTTCAGTACTGTACGCACGGAACGGATGATATGGTAAACAGGAACTGGCATAATACGAGGGCAGTTCAATAAGTAATGCAACACACTTTTTTTCTCGGCCAATTTGGGTTGAAAAAACCGGAAATTTCTTGTGGAATATTTTCAAACATTCCCGCTTCGTCTCGTATAGTTTCATTGACTTCCGACAGGTGGCAGCGCTGTACGGAGCTGTTAAAATGGCGTCTGTAATGGATGTGCGTTGCAAACAACGGGCAGTGATCGAGTTTCTTTTGGCGGAAAACCAGGGCATCTCAGATGTTCATAGGCGCTTGCAGAATGTCTACGGTGATCTGGCAGTGGACAAAAGCACGGTGAGTCGTTGGGCAAAGCGTGTGTCATCATCGCCGCAAGGTCAAGCAAGACTGTCTGATCTCCCGCGTGCGGGCCGGCCGTGCACAGCTGTGACTCCTGCATTGGCGGAGCGTGCGAACACACTCGTTCGAGATGATCGACGGATCACCATCAAACAACTCAGTGCTCAACTTGACATCTCTGTTGGTAGTGCTGTCACAATTGTTCACCAGTTGGGATATTCAAAGGTTTGTTCCCGCTGGGTCCCTCGTCGTCTAACCGAACACCATAAAAAGCAAAGGAGAACCATCTGTGCGGAATTGCTTGCTCGTCATGTGGCTGAGGGTGACAATTTCTTGTCAAAGATTGTTACAGGCGATGAAACATGGGTTCATCACTTCGAACCTGAAACAAAACGGCAATCAATGGAGTGGCGCCACACCCACTCCCCTACCAAGAAAAAGTTTAAAGCCATACCCTCAGCCGGTAAAGTCATGGTTACAGTCTTCTGGGACGCTGAAGGGGTTATTCTGTTCGATGTCCTTCCCCATGGTCAAACGATCAACTCTGAAGTGTATTGTGCTACTCTTCAGAAATTGAAGAAACGACTTCAGCGTGTTCGTAGGCACAAAAATCAGAACGAACTTCTCCTTCTTCATGACAACGCAAGACCTCACACAAGTCTTCGCACCCGAGAGGAGCTCACAAAACTTCAGTGGACTGTTCTTCCTCATGCACCCTACAGCCCCGATCTCGCACCGTCGGATTTCCATATGTTTGGCCCAATGAAGGACGCAATCCGTGGGAGGCACTACGCGGATGATGAAGAAGTTATTGATGCAGTACAACGTTGGCTCCGACATCCGACCAGTGGAATGGTACCGTGCAGGCATACAGGCCCTCATTTCAAGGTGGCGTAAGGCCGTAGCATTGAATGGAGATTACGTTGAAAAATAGTGTTGTGTAGCTAAAAGATTGGGGAATAACCTGGTGTATTTCAATGCTGAATAAAACAACCCCTGTTTCAGAAAAAAAATGTGTTGCATTACTTATTGAACTGCCCTCGTAGATAACAGCATCACAGGCGCTGCAAAAAGACGAGAGACAAAACAGATAAGCAATAAACATTAGCAGGAAGTTAGCCTACACCGATCATACTCTCTACAAATGCAATATCCCATATCTCACAAGGTATATATGAGCCGGCCGCGGTGGTCTCGCGGTTCTAGGCGCGCAGTCCGGAACCGTGCGACTGCTACGGTCGCAGGTTCGAATCCTGCCTCGGGCATGGATGTGTGTGATGTCCTTAGGTTAGTTAGGTTTAAGTAGTTCTAAGTTCTAGGGGACTGATGACCACAGCAGTTGAGTCCCATAGTGCTCAGAGCCATTTGAACCATTTTTGAAGGTATATGTGTTTTAGTTGCGGCCTCCTGCAAGAATGTGAGACTTAGCGGCAAAACGTTAAGCATCAGTCGATTCACCTAGAAAACGTACGAACTGGCAACTCCTTGAGATACGCTATTGCCTCGTTGCGAGCGAGTACTCGAAAGCTAACACAATCGGGAAGATCAAGGGCTTTGGTGACACACTGATCTACTGCATAGCTCGGGGCCTAAGGCTGAAAGTCGATAGTTTGGTTGTCATTACGCAAGTCCGATAGTTTGGTTGTCAGTACGCAGAGTCACTGAATGTTATGTTACGAGAACTAACACGGATAGTTAAAGTAACGACTGATATAGCCTACCATAAAAAGTTAGGTAGGTTTTACTTTGCTTTGAATGGTACCTTCTACTTTTGAGCTATTTCGACTCCGCATTAGTTTCGTATCATAAGAAGTCGTGGTGACGCATACTGGACGCAGTTCTTCGTTCATAATGAAGAAGAGAAACACTTAAAGAGAACAGCGTTCACCCTGGTAAAGAATATCTCTGTAATTTTACTTTCTCATATGCTTATCAATGATGTCTTTGTATTTCACCACATTTATTACATTTAAAGTCAGAAAAATTTGAATAGTGAAAAAAACTACCATTTACATATACAGAAATGAAGATTAGTGCTTCTTTGCGTCTTATTGTTTTGTTTGTTGTAGTGCATTCATATTTCTTTTAGCACCATCTGACGAGTCACCGTTCTGTTTTCTTCATACTGAACATCAAATGTGGTTGAGATATGCAATTATCGATAGTTCGTCGAAGTAGTAACCCTGCTGTGACACAGTGTATCTGCATGTATTGTATGTATTATAAATCTTTGGTACATGCCGTCATTATATTGTGATTCAGTATACGCGTCCCATCGTAATTTGCTTTTTATCACAGACGGTGATGGTCTCCGCCAGAACGCGTTAATATAAGTGATGCATTAAACTGGGAGATAGTCTGGACAATGGTTATAAACTGTCATAGGTTCAGCCATTTGACGTATTCACACTTCTTAACTCGTTGCCAGCTGCCTCTCCTGCATTTTACACATCTTTCCCAAATCATGTTTAGCTTACCGGAATGGCAAATATGGTTTGGAATAAGAATATGTACACTTCTTATCAACATTTTAGTATCGTCTATATAATAATTGCCTACGCTTTCAAGTCTGCTCCGATAATTTATCGAGCGAGGTATCGCAGTGGTGAGACACTGGAGTCGAATTTCGAAGGACTGAGATTCAAATCCTAATTACGCATTCCGTGGTTTCCCTAAATTGCTTAAGGCAAGTGGAGGAGTAAATTCCTACGGAAAGGACACGATCGATTTCCTTCCTCAATAACGACTTCTGTTCGATCTCTGATGATCTCATAGTTGAAGGGACGTCAAACACTTAACTTCCTAACGATAACTTCTGTTCTCTATCTACTTGAATACCCTCCAGGAGAGTGAATTTATCATGAACAGCATACCTTCCGCGAGGGACCATAGCTACTTAGCCAAGAGTCAGTTGTTGACGCCCAATGCACAACATTGTACTTAGAAAGGGAACACCAAATCGATACAATATTTACGACACTGGCGGTTAAGCAAGACGGCAACATCGACCACAATTAATGGTTACAGTGCCTCTGTGTGATGTCACTTCTTATTCCCGTGAAGGAAGTATATTCGCGGTACGCTTCGCGGCATGTGAGATGTGTTCGTGAAACCAGCCAGACGTAGGCGAGGACAAATGGGATATCGCCTTTCTTTCAACAAAGAAGCTGCAGCAATTGTATAAAACTCTGCATTGAGCTGTACTTGCTTTTGCCACACATAGAGAACAGACAAATACAAACATCTAAATACTCGAATGCAGTGCAATAAATTGAACTCATTCTCGAAATAAAGTAAATAAGTAAAGATTTGGCTGTATAGGAGTGCAACTGGGATCTGGACAGTTGGTGCGTTGGAGGTTTGGTCAAGGCGATGACTTTATCGATGAAAGTGAAAGTAGTGATCGGTAAACACCATTAATATTCGGCTATTCGACTACTCTTTATACAAGGCAAAGGAAAGCGTATAGGACTTTCTATGCGTTACTACTTATACCTTTCAATTTCGTTGAAGAAATCATAGACCATCACGAATGAAGACGTGCTAGATACAGAGAAAAACGTGGACTGACGTCGATGATTCTTTATACAAGACGATGATGGTGACGATGACTAGGCAGCCCTTTCATCAGTCACATTTGTCCAAAGTTTCATTGGTATAACGGTGCAGCGATGTGAAAGCGTGGCAGTCAGTGATGTAGTATCGTCGGATACCACGTTGCCCCTGCTTGTGGCAGAGGAATATATGAAACGATGTCTACTTTAGGAAAAGTGCAATAAAGGATAATCTGTCTTTCAGGACGGCCAAGAGGAACTTTAAATTATCCAAACCAGAAAGGGATCTGTACATTTGGAGTACTGGGGTACAGGTCAATGAAAGGTCAACACAACCTGCCTAGACAAATTTAATAATGCATAGGCCTACAGAAAATAGATAACGATCCACGACGTTAATATACGAAGGTGGAGCATTGAAGCAGCAATGGAGGCAGAACCAAAAAATTTTAAAGCATCTGCCGGGTGGATGTATGCTTTCAGGAAGAAACATGGTATTGTATCGCGAAAAATATCTCGTGTTACTACAACCAAAAATCAACGGTAGGTAACGAGACAGCCATACTTACAGCATAAGAAGAGTTTAATTCTGACACCACAGCTATTATGGATACGGTCGGCACAGAGAAACTATTCAATATGAATCAGAGCGGCTTTAATTTAGAGAAGAAGTTCGACCGCTCTGTTGTCAAAAAAGGAACGAAACACGTCGACAAAGTCGTGCAGACCGTCAATAACACGATACACATCTACACAATAATGCTAGCCGTATCTGCAGATGGACACTTTCTGTCACCGCTGTAGTTTTCAAAAATTCGACCGGGACGTTTCGACTGTGAGTCAGGCAAAGTTTGTTTCACGCAGGTAATAGTTTAGCAGTCGCCTCATCTTCTGGATGAATCAACAAGGAACATTCACGAATGTCTCCACAGAAGGTGTTCTCGAAAATCGTTCGAGAAGACAGCACAATACTTTTAGTCGTAGACTCGTTTTCCGCTCAAAAAGGCTTGTCAGAGCATCAAGAACGCGGAGCAAAAGTCACTGCGGTTTCTGTACTGATTATGACACCATCAGGCGCAACAAGATAGTTCCGCGTAATCGAGGGTTTTGTCCGCAGGTTTACCAACTCCGCGACACTTCTGGGCGTCGATGTGAACTTCAGCTAAGGGTACCAATAGCCTCCAAATGCGCTCTTCTTTACAGGCAGTTATGAGGACCAATATTTTGGTCGTCTACCAGTGGGCTTGGTACCGAAGTGGCTACACCAGTGACCGGGCAGATGACTTTCAACATGTGAAATACTGTTTTTACTGTTTTGTTATTGGTAACGTGCTTTGATCATTGTCTAAACTGTTGCATTTTATGTAGAGATTCACACATGCAGTGTAAATGAATGTGTCATTAAAGAAGTAGCCTAGCGCTGTTGTAAAGCTGACACTGTTAAAGTGAACTACATTTCTAGGAGCTGCGTAGTTGTTCAGTGCGATTGGCATGATTACATTGAAAATCGAAAAGTTTCCAAAATACGTTGACCCCCCCCCCTCCTCTTTTCTCGTAACAACATCCTGCGAATGGGAGGGCTGTATTTGTCACTACGTCGCACAGTACTTCGGGTAAAAAGGCGGCTGCAACGGGGTTGGGCGAGGGCTAACGACCAGTTTAAAAACGATATGTTCAGCACGTCATAACTGCGTACGATCAGAATTACGACCCAAATTTTCGCATAGGGTGGGTTGCTAAGGCGGTAATCTTTCAAGTATGCTTTTTTCCTCCTTAAAATATGAGGTCAAATTGTTGTTTCCTTTGGATCTTTAGATTTGTGGTTTAGCACTATACCACTGAGCCATCAGACCACAAGTGTACCCAAAGCTGTCATGGCATCTGAAAACTATTTCGTTGCCTCAGCACTTTTCACTGCAGGAAAACGCCATTTGAATCGCCATCACCACAATTTTCAGCCACCTCGAACAAAATTCTACCCACAATCCCAGAAAATAGTGAAAAGGCAGCTTGTAATTGGGAGGACAAAAACAAGGCGATTCGCCGACAGTAAAATTACAGTGCTTTGTGGAACAGGAACATATTCAAAATTCTTTTCTATATTATAACAAAGTTTGACTAACAACTCTTTCATCCTACTTAAAAAACAAATTTTCATATACTTTTTACTGTGTGCAAATGCGTCGACAGAAACAAGCACGTCAGATAATTCAACACTGCCGTAACAATTTGATCTAATCGCCTACCTAATCTTACTACGAAAGCAAAGACCCGACGAAACCATTTATGAACTATAATAGTTTTAAAAGAATAATCACTTCCCTATTTCTTAATATTTCATTATGCATGAAAATAAGACTTACACAGAAACTGATTCAGTTACAGATGTTACCTATTCAAAGCTTGACCAAAGATACCAACGAGTTTTACGAGGGACGTGCAATGAGTAATGCAACATTCTGGGCCAGTTTCGGTTGAAAAATGCGGAATTTGTTATGGAACATCGTGGAATATTAACACTTCGGCCTCTTCAGTTTCATGAAGCTCCGACATGCGGCTGAGCTATACGAAGCCTTCAAAATGGCGAGTGCAACAGAGGTGCGTTCCAAGCAGAGATCTGTCATTCAGTTTCTTCTGTCGGAAATCAAAAGTATCGCAGATATTCATAGCCGTTTGCAGAATGTCTCCGGAGACCTGGCATTGAATAAAAGCGCGGTGAGTCGTTGTGGAAGGCGTCTGTCATCATCGTAACAAGGTCGTTCAAATCTGTCAGATTTCCGCATGGTGGACGGCCCAACACAATTTTGACTTCTGCAGTGTTGGAACGTGCGGACACTCTCATTCGAGTTGATAGACGGATCACAATCAAACATCTCGCTGCCCACCTGCACTTCTCTGGTAGTAGTACTGACACACTTGTTAACCGGCTGGGGTACTCAAATGTGTGTCCTGGGTTCCTCGCCGACCAACAGAAAACCACGAACAATAACGAAGGACCATCTGCGCGGAATTGCTTGCGTTACGAGTTTAATCGTCACAATTTTTTGTTGAACATCGTCACAGGTGATGAAACATGGGTTCGCCACTTCGAACCCGAAACAAAATGGCAGTCCTAGGTGTGACGCCACACCACCTCTCCTCCGAAGAGAAAGTTCAAAGCCGCACCCTTAGTTGGTAAAGTCATGGCGACAGTCTTCGGGGACCCTGAATGGGTTACTCTGTTTGATGTCCTCCCTTATGGTGCGACGACCAACTCAAGAGTATTGTGGTACCTTCTGGAAACTGAAGAAACGACTTCGGCGCGTTCGTTGCCACACAAGTGCAAACGAATTTCTCCTTCTCCATGACAACGCATGGCCTCATCCAAGTCTGAGCACCCGAGAGGAGCTCACAAAACTTCATTGGACTGTTCTTCCTCATCCACCCTACAGCCCGGACCTTGCACCTTCAGACTTCCATCTGTTTGGCCCAATAAAAGATACACTCCACGGGAAGCACTTGGCTAAAAAATGGCTCTGAGCACTATGGGACTTAACATCTGTGGTCATCAGTCCCCTAGAGCTTAGAACTACTTAAACCTAACTAACCTAAGGACATCACACACATCCATGCCCGAGGCAGGATTCGAACCTGCGACCGTAGCGGTCACGCGGTTCCAGACTGAAGCGCCTAGAACCGCACGGCCACAACAGCCGGCACGGGAAGCACTACGTGGGTGTTGGGGAGGTTACTGATGCAGCTTGACGTTGGCCCCCACGTCGACCAGTAGAGTGGTGACATGTGGGCACATTGGAGCTGCAAGTAAGATGATGAAAGGCTGTCGCATTGAATGGGGATTGTTGAAAAATGGGGGTCTGAGGCCAAAAGAGTGGGGAATAATGTGCTGTACTGGAGTCCTGGATAAAACCATCTAGCTTTTTGAGAAAAAGTGTTGCATTAGTTACTGAACATCCCTCGTATGCCTGCATTTATATGTAAGCTTGTCAAAGAGAGAATTTCACTTAATTTCTCGTTATTCAGAACCGGAAAATTAAAGTGGCGGTGCTAATTGCGTGTGTGGCTGGCGGATGCATACACTTCTTCTCATCCACTGCTTACGTTATCTGTGCCTACCGATGAGTCTCCCACTCAGGACTAGGTGCCATTCTCTTTTCCGACGGTGTCCAGTGGTGAATGAATTGAAATGAAATAAAAAACAAATACACGCGTAAGAGACAGTTTCCTCTTCTGCTTGTAACTATTCTAAAAAATAAAGAATTGTTTTTCCATGTGACTTATAATTTTTCGTGTTGTGAGAAAAGTTTTCAAATGTAGAATTAAAAGATATGCAGAATGCATTAGAATTTTACAAACCGCTACTCAAAAGACAATGAAAAATGAGTTACCTTACCGGCCGCTGTGGCCGAGCAGTTCTAGGCGCTTCAGTCCGGAACCCTGCTGCTGCTACGGTCGCAGGTTCGAATCCTGCCTCGGGCATGGATGTGTGTGATGTCTTTAGGTTAGTAAGGTTTAAGTCGTTCTAAGTCTAGGGGACTGATGACCTCAGATGTTCCATAGTGCTTAGAGCCATTTTTTTTTAGTTACCTTACGGGATCCATCAACCATCAGCTTCAGGTCGTCCTTGTATTATTTTCCTGAGGGCCGCCTCAAAGTGATTATCTTCTCTGCTTTGAAAAAGATAGTTTCCTTTCTCCAAAAGCATTTGCTACAATTTCACGCCTTCATCCATTGGTGTCCTAATTCTGTACTTTTGTTACTATTATCTACACGGACTGACTGAATTGTCCCTATCGAAAGAAATGTCGATCAGCTAGTTTGCTTCTGAATTGGAATGACCGTAACGAAGCTCCTTTGCAAGCCATGAACACGCTTACAGTTCTGGACACTAGTGTTTTGGCACCGGTACATACGCTGTCTACGGAACCGTGGTGAGTCACTTCACAGGAGCTTAAAATTGTATTGTTTTGACTCCGCGCCGGCTGCAAAGAATTCCTGATCGACCGTTTGTTTTTGAAAAAGGTTCGACTGATACTGTAGTGGATCAGTTTCCAGAATCATTCTGTAAAAAAGAAAAAAAAGAGGGCATTCTGAATAAGGTTTCAGTCTGCATCATTAATGGAGCAAAACAATGTCCAACGTGACGACACCATACACGACTCGTAGGAGGATATTTTCAGCATAATCAAATTCTGGACGAAAACTGAATCTTTATAAACTTCCTCTAAGATTAAAACTGCGTGCCTGACCAGGAATCGAACTGGGAACCTTGTCGTTTGCGGGCAGTGTTCTTACCGACTGAGCTGTGCAAGTAACTAATGAACCGCCTGTGACCTCCCCTTCTCTCTTAGCCCCGTTTCTTTCGTTGATCTTTCCTCTTCTTTCTTCCTTCTTCGTACCGCGGCTATATCTCAGGGTTTTCAATGCAAAATTGTAGTGAGAAGGGGGCACACGTGTGTGGTGGTTCACGATATCGTGGCGCTGTGAGGGAGCGTCACTGGTGCGTCTGGTTTGAGAAGACTGATGACTTTAAGTACGAACATTTCTCAAAAGAAAAACAGGTATGTGCTCTCTTTTCTTTTAAAACTATCAATAGTAGCGTAGCTAGTACTACTATCTATCGTTCTACTAAACTGAATGAGCGCGACACCATTGATGAAAAACCTCGACAGAAGTTTATTAATCCTAATTAGCTGACATAAAAAAAAGACTCATCCCATCCAGAGGTCACTCACAGTTCGAGTAATTCTATCACTGTCCGTTTATGAGTTGCTAAGCAACATATCAACAAGTTGACTGTGGAATGATTAATATTTGTCGTATCCCGACAGTAAATCGCTTCTCGCTTGCTTTAAACATCAAGACGATTACTACGCCGCTCATATAAGTCTTTGATAGTTATTATCAAGCTAATGTCCCTAAACTGCGATTAATGTTCTGAATCATACACGTTACGATAACGTCCGATATCCAGCCACGCACCTCAAACTCCGCGCCGATATTTGAGAATTCGCGCGCGATTTATTTGCACCAAAGTCGGGCCGTGGTTCCCCAGAATAATTTTTAAATCAACTCCGGGTTGTAAATTAACAATTATATGCCCATTCATGAAAGTTAGAGCAGATCCGCACTCGACGACTACTTGATCGCGCACTCGAGCAACACGGAAGTCTTTGTTCTTACAAAGAGAAAACATGTCATGCATAATGCAACAAGGTGATTTGCTATGTGAAAACATATTTATATCTATGTCATTAAAACTCATAACCTATTAAATGTTGTACATAATTAAACTCTTTACTCTCTAAATAATTAACAAAATTTATAAATGAATTACATTTATAAAAAAAATCTGAAGTTGATATGACGTCATGGTTCACTACTTGTTACGACTCCCCTACACTCACGTGACGCTAGATAGATCCGACTATACTGGACATACTCATGTAATGCTACACGCCGTCACAAGTTTACTTCAGACAGTATCTCTCTCCTACTTTCCAAATCCTCAGTGCTCGAAATTGGAAACGGTTGGCAAACAGAACACTAGAGGTAACGGGATGTAACTGATGTAATAACTCGCCCAGTTTCCTGGCACAGTCTGTTTCTGTAATCCATCAACAGCTAGCGACAAGATTGTAACATTCGGAGCTTCTCATCACAACCAATATCGTGACGGCAAGACGCAAACGGTGAGCAAATGGTGCTCGTAACGCATAACACAGAATGATGAAATACCGTTGGCTTGTTTTCTGCGGATTACGTAAATACGTCTGCGCGCACGTAGATGCTCAAGTGTCAGACTGATATCTTCTTAAATGAAACTACTGCTGTGTGATGACATAAACTGCAAGTTTACCATTTTACGATGTTTCAGATGAGCAAGTGCAGTGTGTGTGTGTGTGTGTGTGTGTGTGTGTGTGTGTGTGTGTGTGCCCCTTCGTTTAACACGAATCGTTTTCATCTCCTACAGGGGTCTGTCTGGCAGAGAGCGAGAGCTACCTAACTACAGATCGCGTTGGTGAAAATGCAGATCTGACTTCAAATTACGGCATATTTCAGGTAAATATCAGGTAAAAAGAAAGCGGCCATGGGAAAATTATAACGTTTAAATGGTTGTTTGTATGCATTATATTTTACTGTTGTCTGCTAACAGGTGAAATTAAACTGGCCAGGTGGTGCACTTTAAGGAATGAATGTTAAATACGAGTACCTCAGTAGTATTGTTAAATACCTCAGTAGTTTCTAAGACTGTCTCACCTATTCATGTTTAAATCATTTACGCGCTTGATCATCATCATCTTTGTTATATTCATCTTTTACACTGACTTTCCTGCTTTAATTCTCCAGACTTTTTTGTGACCTGCCTAAAATCGGTAATCACTAATGATATCGACTGTAAGATTTCTTCTTTCCATATTTCCCGTCCTCTAATATCACATGGCCGGCCGCGGTGGCCGAGCGGTTCTAGGCGCTTCAGTCCGCAACCGCGCGACTGCTACGGTCGCAGGTTCCAATCCTGCCTCGGGCATGGATGTGTCTGATGTCCTTAGGTTAGTTAGGTTTAAGTAGTTTTAAGTTCTAGGAAACTGATGACTTCAGATGTAAAGTCCCATAGTGCTCACAAGGGAACCTCCCCATCGCACCCCCCTCAGATTTAGTTATAAGTTGGCACAGTGGATAGGCCTTGAAAAACTGAACACAGATCAATCTAGAAAACAGGAAGAAGTTGTGTGGAACTATGAAAAAAATAAGCAAAATATACAAACTAAGTAGTCCATGTGCAACATAAGCAACATCAAGGACAACTTACGTGCAGGAGCGCCGTGGTATCGTGGTTAGCGTGAGCGGCTGCGGAACGGAAGGTCCTTGGTTCAAATCCTCCCTCAAATGAATATTTTAATTTTTTATTTTCAGACAATTATGTGACGCACATGCCGTCACCAGTGTCGTATAGAATATATCAGATGTGTTTTCCTGTGGAGGATTCGGTTGACCTATGACCTTGTGATCAAATGTTTTCGGTTCCCATTGGAGAGGCACGTCCTTTCGTCTACTAATCGCACGGTTTTGCGGTGCGGTCGCAAAACACAGACACTAAACTTATTACAGTGAACAGAGACGTCAATGAACGAACGGACAGATCATAACTCTGCGAAAAAAAAGAAGAAAATTTTTCACTTGAGGGAAGACTTGAACCAAGGACCTCTCATTCCGCAGCTGCTCACGCTAACCACAGGACCACTGCGCTCCTAAGTCTACAATGTACATGAAGTTACTTATCTTGCACATGGACTACTCAGTTTGTATATTTTGCTTATTTTTTTCATAGTTCCACACAACTTCTTCCTGTTTTCTCGATTGATCTGTGTTCAGTTTTTCAAGGCCTACTCACTGTGCCAACTTATAACTAAATCTGAGGGGGGTGCGATGGGGAGGTTCCCTTGTCAGAGCCATTCGAACCATTTTCTAATGTCACATGTGTAGAAGGGCGGCATTAGTGCTGGGTTCCCCTCTAAATGTACAGAAGAACTGGCTCCCCAATAAGCCAGACTGTCTTGCTAGAACTTCGAACACTTTGAGAAAGTGAGAAGAGAAAGCAAGGTATTACTGTTATGGCATACAGAAGAGCGAGTCAGTGTTGGATGACAGAAATTTTTGTTGCAGATAAACCAGTACTGGTGTGGTGATTCTCGCAACCCTGACAAATGTGACGTGAAATGCGAAGGTAAGCGACCTGTTCGTCAGCGCTGAGCGTTTGCTGCTCAGCAGGGATCACTCCACTCCATTCCTCTTTAAACATCGGAGTATACAGTGGTGCGATTTCCAATAATTACTTAAGACTTGGGGTGAAAATTAAACACGCTGTTAAAACGTAAAGAGCCATGGGGTAAATGAAATGTTTAGCGTATCGGGATGGGTGTACAGCGTGCGCTCTCCTTTTGCAGATATGCTCAACGAAGACTTGTACGACGACTTCGAGTGCGCTCTGAAGATCTACCGCAAGCGGCGCTTCTCAGCCTGGGACGGGTGGCGGAAAGGCTGCAAGGGTGTCCACCTGGAGAACGTCTCCACCTGCTAGACAGGGCGTGCGGTGGCCAAGAATTGCCGAGAGTGGATAGGCGCACTTCAGACCCGCCGTGCTGCAGTGGTTGTTTGGCTGTGGCCTACTATAAGCTACTGCAGTCAAGTTTATGCATTAACGAAACTGTCCCTGAAATAACAATATTCACTAAATAAACATAATTAAATGAATGTTACGTAACATACTGTATCAATAACGTATTGCAATATCATAGCGCCTTGATTTTGCCGAGAAAGATACATTGCAAACACACCACCGTACGTAGATAAATACTGTAGTTATGCGGCGGCGCGGTTCTTTCCCTCCCATTACGACGAACCTTCACCTACCTGTGAACATTGTCTCAGCAGATAATCAATAGGAAAGCCGAGCGAAACCTACTGTACTTCGACGTGAACCAGGCTGCAATTAAAGTCACTAGTCTACGTTTCGGGAGAAAGTTTTCACACGAAATGAAAGGTTGAAAATTCTGTCCTCATCAGTCCCCTACAACTTAGAATTACTTAAACCTAACTAACCTAAGGACATCACACAACACCCAGCCATCACGAGGCAAAGAAAATCCCTGACCCCGCCGGGAATCGAACCCGGGAACCCGGGCGTGGGAAGCGAGAACGCTACCGCACGACCACGAGATGCGGGCACTTCTGAGGTCATCAGTCCTCTAGAACTTAGAACTACTTAAACCTAAGTAACCTAAGGACTTCACACACATCCATGCCCGAGGCAGCATTCGAACCTGCGACCGGAGCGGTCGCGCGGTTCCAGACTGTAGCACCTAGAAACGCTCGCCCACCCCGGCCGGCTAACATCGATTTCCTGGGCGACTTCTCTTACTTGACTTGTTCGCACTCATGAACATTTTATCGGAAATATCGAGTAATTTATCCTCAGACAAAACGCTAGGACGACCACTTCTCGGTGCATCTGTCACTGAACTCGTTCTTCGAAATTTGTTCATCAAATGTCGCACAGTATCGCGATGTGGGAGTGTTGTCTCCGGGAAAACTGAATTAAATGTTTTACAAACTAAAACTATGTATTTATCGTCAGCTTTGAACACTTGTCCGACTAAGAAAACACGTTCTTCAATGGTTAGCATTTTAACAGTGACAAAAACGAAACAAACGAACAAAAGAACTAAACTTAAACGTTCACGTCAACACGTAACGACACACACCAACGATACTACTGACGCTGGCTGAGATGAACGAAACAGTGGAATGTTGGGAGAGTCCACTTGAAGGGAAGTAACCCAGCCAGGCGAACAATCATACGGCACGCGCGGCTAACAATCATACTGCACTGCGGAGAGACTTTTTGAACACCACGTATATCCTTGGAGACCGTGTACACCCCTACATGCAATTCTTATTCCTTTGAACGACGGCGTCTACCAGCAGGACAACGCAACGTCTCACACAGTTTGCAGTATACGTGCGTAGTTCGAAGAGCAAAAGGATGAATTTGTCGTACTCCCTGGCCACCAAACTCCTCGGGTTTAAACTCAATCGAGAATCTGTCGAGCCGCCTTGATCGGGCTGTTCACACCAACCGAGAAACCTGGTGCACTGGTCATGGCACAGAAGTCGGTATGGCTCCACATGCCTCTCCGTATCTTTCAGAACCTCACTGACTTTCTCCCTGCACGTCCGTGCTGTAGAAGGCAGTTAATCAGACTTCTGACAGACGCTTACATTAATGTGACTGGACCGTATATGTCTCTCTTATGGTATACTAACTATGAAACGTCCCCTTAGAACATTTATACATAACTGTGCTTAAACTGACGCACAATATTTTTTAGCGCAACGCAATCTGACTTTCAATAATCTCTACAAGAGAATGGCCCTGACTAACATTGAACTATACTTTTCACAAATCACTAAATCACTTACCTCACAATAATCTTCGTTTCTCCCACTACTGCAATACAGCAAGCGCCACTACTGCCAGCTAAATAAAAGATTCAAACTATGGAAGGCACTAACTACTGATAGGGATAGTTAGCAAATGAAAGATGTTAATAGAGAACAAACAATGTATTTACCTTGATATCATCATATATAAATATAGCAGTTCATGACAAATTTCAAAACTCCGCCATCTCTCTCCCCACATCCACCACTGCTGGCGGCTCACCTCCAACTGCGCAACGCTACGCGCTGTTCACAGACACTACAATGGCGAGTATTACAACAATGCAAAGCAGCCACAGACTGCACACAGCACAGCCAGTGATTTTCATACAGAGGTGGCGTTACCAATAAAAAAACCTAAACAGCCTACTTACATAACATCTCGACAATAACAGTATAACTTCGCAACTGCCACTCTTTCATTTTTATACGCAATGATTAGAATCTTATCCCAGACCATTTTGTCAGATGTGCCAAGGTTTACTTTCGAATTACCATTGCTTGTCAGATGTTTCATGAGTCACTTTGACGTAATAATCCGAATCAATTGCGATTCTTGTTTCACTTAGTAGTCACTGAATTTCTAATTCATTACTTTGAACAGTGTCTAAATCATGTCTGATAACAGGGCCAATTATAATACATTCAGACTAGACTACCCAATATACCCTTACAACAGGATTAGTTATATTGTCCCCAAAATGTAAAAAGCCATCCTATAAAAAATCATTTCACAATACACAAAACGAAGACACTAAAATAATCATCAAACCAGGGTGTACTCATGGAGCTGAAATACTCATTATAAACAGAAACAGTGAAGAAATTCAACATACCATGGAAAGTAATAAGGAAAATTTTAGGTTCGATTGTACTGAAGAAGGAACACATCGTGGGTTTACTGCAAATACCAGTTAACTCGGTTTCAGCAAGTTCTGAAAAAAACTGGATTTGTAGTTTCTTCATTAAGCCACAAATGTCATAATAGGAATTGTTACACTGCAGTAATCAACTAATGATGGTGTGTAGAAAATCTTAATGCATAACTGGCTACCTAGTGTATTATTATTCTTTAGTAATTAACAGAAAATGCAAATATTGCGCCAGTTGTATGGTTCTGGCAGACATCATTGATATTTTTGCCAGCTTGAACGAAGTTATATTTTGTAAGAGGTCCATGATTCAGGAATTTGTTGCTAGCGCACTCGAGCAGATGAAATTTCGATGGATTGCTCACGCGCTGCCTGCGATATGTAAGCTATAAGAGAATCTCAGTCCAGAGAGCAGTGTTGTCAGCAGTAGGATCTGTGTGTCAGTAGGAGTAAGTAGTAGCTAGCAGTCTGGTGTATGGAGTTGGCTGGGCCGGTCGTGTGGAGCGGTGGCGGTGCCTGAGCATTGTAGTATAAGGTAAAAACAGCCTCGCGCATATGTAGTAGTGTTATATCAAGTCCCATGTAAATGTTTTTGAAAAATATCTTAATAATAATCTTTCTTATAAAAATTAACTTTTGACAATTATTCACCTCAATTTAAAGAATTTACTAATTTCTCCAATGCATGGTCATCCCGATTATTGCAAAGAAAAATCAGTTGTTTCTTTGATACATGACAAATCTATCGGCCAGCATTGCACAATCTTATAGGAGCAGATATATACGCGTTATCCGGCGACTTAATTGAGGTAAGAATTTTCAATTTATTCAGTATGATCTTTCAGGGCCATGACGCAGCACTACCGACGTCCAATTTTACCAGTTTACATTCAGTCAGTCAATTATTGAAAGGTTCTATATGAGTCAGATTTTTTATTAGGAGGTTAGTCACATTGTATTATTGGCAGGTGACGAAATTTATTTATTGGGAGGTTACGCTAAATTTGGAAGGCTATATATTTATTATTATCTGTTGGGTAGTTACACTGAATGTGAATGAGATATAATTATATGGATTTTTTTGTGGGGAGGTGGTTGTTGTTGTTGTGGTCTTCAGTCCTGAGATTGGTTTGATGCAGCTCTCCATGCTACTCTATCCTGTGCAAGCTTCCCATACAGTAAAGCTGCATGCCCTCGGGAAAAATTACGGCCGTAGTTTCCCCTTGCTTTCAGCCGTTCGCAGTACCAGCACAGCAAGGCCGTTTTGATTAGTATTACAAGGCCAGATCAGTCAATCACCCAGACTGTTGCCCCTGCAACTACTGAAAAGGCTGCTGCCCCTCTTCAGGAACCATACGTTTGTCTGGCCTCTCAACAGATACCCCTCCGTTGTGGTTGCACCTACGGTACAGCTATCTGTGTCGCTGAGGCACGCAAGCCTCCCCACCAACGGCAAGGTCTATGGTTCATGGGGGGGGGGGGGGGGGAGGTTACAATTTTATAAACCGGATCAGTATAATCTATTATTTTATTAGATCACTGAATATTAATAAAGCGCTGAGGAGTTTTTTTTTCTCTGTACTTCATAAATCTGCGTCGCGGCTTCCGCTGTCTTCTATACCGGGTTCAGGAACTGTGTCGGTGTCTCCAGATAAAAAGTAGGAAAAGACTTATTCCAAGAGTGAAATTCCTCAGGAATGCTCCTTTGTTGCATAACTGATCACACTTCCTTCTCTTCCCACTTATTGACAGAATCTTAACATGAAGATATTGTGAGTAAATATTTGTCATATTTGAAGGATGTCTTTTACCAAATGCATGTATTTCTTAACAAACTGAAGACTGACAGTAGTTGCACCAGATCATTCATTCCTGGCCTACATTTTTGGTAGCGAAAACATTTCACTTTTAGTCATTTAACTTTACGTCCTGACAGTCAGTATTTTTGTTTTTAATGAGAGCTGAAGATAGTTTAGGTAAATCTTTGAATTTTGTTTGTTTTAATCCATGTACTGCATAAGGTGAACTTTTCTTGTTTCGAACCCTTTTCCATCTTGCAAGTCTGAGTTTGTTTAGCCAATCCTGAATAACATAATTCATTTCCACTATGCATGCTGTTCACTTCCATGAAGGTGTGACTACATTCGATAACTTTGCGTTCAATGATGTCTAAATTTGTTGTTCAAGACAAGTACAGGAACAATGCAGCTATGTTTTTATTCCTGCTCTGACCTCAGCAGGTGATAGAAGAGCGAAATGTTTTACATGTGTCCTGTATTCTGTCTTCCTAAAATTCTCCCAATCGACGTCGAGAATTCACCGTCTCGGTTGCATCCGTACATGCTCATTCCATTTAATATCGCTTTGCAACGTTACACCTAGATATTTCATCGACGTGACTCTGTCAAGCAACACACTGCTAATGTTGTATTCGAATATTTGTACATTTAGATGTAACTACCAGTCATCTTACCACCTAGAAATTTTAAGTCATCTTGTACCCTCGACAGTCACTCAGCAATTACACCTCCCCGTACACCACAGCTTCATCAGCTCATCCTGTCTCTCAGATTATGTTCTAGGGCACTCCTGGCGATACCTTTGTCTCTCACGAACACTCGCTGTCGAGTACAACGTAAGGCATTCTGTTAATAAGAAATTTTCGAACCACTCACATATCTAGTAACCTATTCTGTATGCTCGTTCATTCATTAACAGACTGCAGTGAGGCACCGTAGCATGGGAACACTGTGGGTTGCGATCGAATCGCTGACTCAGGATCAGTCAGTACTTTTGTTCCGGTGTCATATTACAGCAGACACAACTGCGTATATCGCCCTCCCGTCCGCTCATCCTTCCCTCCCCACTCTATTCTCTTCCCCCACACTGCTCTCGCCCAATAAGGACCATTTCAGGTCTGTATACAGTACGAAGTGCTGTCAGCATGGATGGGGCAAAAACCATATATATTCGATTATACCTTTGTATTTTTTTCAGCAGAGCAACAAACGCCAGCTGAAATGTAGCAGCAAGCCACAGACTACCTGCCAGATTTATCAGACCTGCACTCATGCTACTATTATACACAGACATCAGAGCTTCGTCAACTCGCTATGTCTCAGTTAAGTTGCAGAAGTGTTCTGCTTTTCACCAACTCATATAATTTGACTGCTAAGTCTATCTAAAAGTGTGGATTTAGGTCTAGAACCAGACAGTGACGTTGGGATGGTAGAGAACTTTCGACGTGTTTTTGGCATCACAGGACTATCTGTGTACGATGTGGGAGTCTGACAAGAGAGAGTGGTGCATTACAATCACCAACTGACATTAAAATGTATGAGAGGAGGGTTTCAACAGTGGATATGTTTAGGGAAGCTATGATTGAATTAACTTCAGAGGATAAACGCATTTAAATAAAACATTCGAGTGTGGGGAATTTGGATGATTTGCACTATGTGTTAGCAACTGCTACAGACAGACTAACGTGCTGGTATTTGAATGTAAGTGCAGCAGTGAATAAATACATGTATTCTCCCTGTGCCATGAGAGCCATTAGTATCAAGTCCACTGAAGCAGAATTCGGTGATGGTATATCTACTCACCTACATGTTGAGGCACTTGCAGGACTGAATAATATACAAGCTGAATTTAAGGCTCATATAAAGCAACTTCTTTGGAGAACGTTGCTCAACACAGTGAGTGTAAAATGTACATATGTAAATAAAGAGAACAGAAAATAAATTGTTCTTTGTGTCCCACCGCATCCCAGTCCTCACCATTCAAATGCACAAAAACGTGCCAAGTGTCAGTGCTTACTCGAAAGTCTTCAGCATTGTCGTCATTGTCAGGGCGCGGGACGCCTCTGTGGGGAAGCCGTGCACTTGTTGGTTAGGCAGTGTCCTGGCGAACTCCACCTAATCGCTGAGGCAGCCAACCACAAGACCAGCCCTCAGCCCACCTCAAGAGAAGACCTGCAGAGGTGGGGCTGCAGCCAACACCCCACGCAACCAGTGATTCCACAGCAGTGCTGGCGCCACAACTGGTGGTCCACATAGAAGAGCAACTAGAGAGGTGCACAAAAGCTAGCACTCCGTCTTCAGGCCACGAGTGGCCTACCGGGACCATCCGACCGCCGTGTCAGCCTCAGTGGAGGATGCGGATAGGAGGGGCGTGGGGTCAGCACACCGCTCTCCCGGCCGTTATGATGGTATTCTTGACCGAAGCCGCTACCGTTCGGTCGAGTCGCTCCGCAATTGGCATCACGAGGCTGAGTGCACCCCGAAAAATGGCAACAGCGCATGGCGTCCTGGATGGTCACCCATCCAAGTGCCGACCACGCCCGACAGCGCTTAACTTCGGTGATCTCACGGGAACCTGTGTATCCCACTGCGGCAAGGCAGTTGCCAACTAGAGAGGTGTTACGCCAAAACATGTGGCTAGCAGCAGTTAGCATTTTAATGTTAATAATGAATTACATAGTCACTGTAACTCAGTGGTAATGTGTAACAAAGCTGCTATGACTATATATAATATTATTAATTCCTATTTTTTTTACCTTGAAGTTTAATATTTGAAGGCGCTTTTTGCTGATACGTAAGGTGACTATTCTTGAAGAAAAGACATGTGTAATGCAGCAAAATGTAAATAACTAGCCACGTCCAACAATAATGATTTCGGGAAATCCTCCTCCTTCATCATTTACATTTGTAGGGATTAGGTTCTTTTCTACGAAATAACAAAGATATAACAAAACAATAAGTAATAGTTTTTTAGCTATCACTTTTTTTGTAAAAAGAGATGATCGATATGTATTTTTTAACATGTGCATTTCGTATACCATTTAATCACATTTTGTACTATTTTCATGAGCGAAATTGTATGTACAAATTTCCAGCCCATAGTACATCTGACTGACTTCACTCGAAGGTATCTGCAAGACAGATTGTAAATGAAATGTGGAACACATAAATGTCTTACCGTATTTACATTTTCTTTTATCAGCAGCTTTTTGTTGGTCGCATTCATTTTTCCTTGCAATATGCTCATTATACTCTGTTACCAGGTGCTTTATTTTCTTCATTACTCTCTGCTTTCTCATAGCTCACATGTTTTTGACATTGACACTTTCAGATTTGTAGAAGGTAAGATTGTCGTTCTGACAAAATAATCTTCTCTAAGTTATTTTACTGATTGGTTTAAAATTCTTACTTTCCTCCTTGGACAGATCGTACAACTTAGATATATTTTTGTGGATTTCCTTGAGTAATTCCACTGTAGTAAACTTTTCTCTGTGTGTTTCTCAACTCTATGCACATCATCTGGTTTAATTTTTATGTAGAATTCTTTTGCCTCTCAAATTATGAAAAGCCCACCCTCGCCTTTCCCTATATATGCAGTGTCAATGACACCACCCGAAATACATAGTTTTATTGCAGAAGGTCTTGTAGACTCACTTTTTATGATCTTTAGTCACGTAGTAAACCTTAGGATTCTTGCGTTGTTTCAGTGGCGGATCCGTATTTTGTCTTCGTGCTGGATTTACACTCACTGTCTTACAAAGAATAAAATCCTGCTGCCTTGTATAAACGCGGTCCCAGAAGCTTCTACGAAAGCAGTACCTCATTTCATTTGAGAACATTTTGTTGCGGTTGTATCTACATCTTCCACAATTAATTGGTTTTTGTTTTTCAGTTTCAATTTTATACTTTTTAATTGTATTCTTCTTCCATCTTTTGGCAACACTTTTATTCCGTTCCGGTCGTTTACGTCTGTCATTCTCTGTTACAGTATCGATTTCTTTACACAAGAGATCTGCACACTCTGTATCGCTGGGGCCTGGTTCATAATTAGGTTCACTGACGAAGCAGTCGGAGTCAAATTCAATCTCTTCTGCGCTGTGCTTGACCGTTTCAATCGCTGATACAATTTCTTCTTTTGTTTATCGCCTGTAATTTCAGAGTGAGGACTTCAGCGTATACCGTGCTTGCATCATCTGCTCTGCTTCCAGTTGACGTATGCTTAAAAGAAAAGGTATGAAATAAAATTCAGTTATGTATTTTTCAAATGTCAGTATATCTGAGAATATCATTTTACTGCTTACCTTCAATTTTATCATCTGTGTGTATCATTTTCATGGCCATTGACACTTGCAGGGCACCTCTTGGAAATACTTTTTAGAATTACTCGTTGTAAGTAACTGGCGCAATACTACTGCACAGCAGCTTCTGCTACATTGGACATTTAGCTATTCTTGCACGAAAATTAAAATAATCTACAATAATACTGATGCCACCTTCTTCATGTAAAGTGATATTATTACAAGTACAAGCCAAGTTTGAAACACCCGCATTGCTACCGGCTGTTGGGAATACGAAAGGCGTGTTTACCACAGATTGCTAATAAATTTTACCTCCGATATCTTTCAAATAACGGACAATAATATTTGGCACACTGTTTAAATATTAATATTATTGCATTGTAATTTTAGATCAATTTTCTGATAGGTGAGGCTAAGAAACACAAGCTTACCACAACCTACTTATAAAACTTATCTCCGATGCATCGTCTTATGTTTTTCTGCTGTAAACCATTAAGCGCACTTGATGGATTATTGTTGCTCGAGTAATTACATCAAGCTTGTTGACAAAGTGCAGCAAGAATTATTTAAGTACAACTAATTATTCAACTATGCACTTAAAAGATATCTGCCACATCTGTTTAACTTCAATTGCACTTATCTGGTTTCTTCAAACGAAAGATATTCATATTCCGATACAGAACGCAAAAAGGACTTAACTTCTGATGTCATCAGTCCCCCAGAACTTCAATGCGAACCGCAAGTATTTGATGATTAGTTGTGCAGCAGGTGCACTAAACTGATGTAGAATTAAAAAATATATTTTCGTGGAATCTTCCCTCGAAGTGATTTCTCCGTTAGTCTTTATCAACTCAGAAGCGTTTTGAATTTTTTTCAAAAAATGGTTCAAATGGCTGTGAGCACTATGGGACTTAACTTCTGAGGTCATCAGTCCCCTAGAACTTAGAACTACTTAAACCTAACTAACCTAAGGACATCACACACATCCATGCCCGAGGCAGGATTCGAACCTGCGACCGTCGCGGTCGCGCGGTTCCAGACTGTAGCGCCTAGAACCGCTCGGCCACCACGGCCGGCGATACAGAATGCAAAAATAACCCAAAAATGACCAAATCTGCACTTAAGGGGTTCTCGTAGTAAGTCCACGAAAACAGCAAAGACACACATTTTATTCGGATACAGCAAAACGCAGGTCAAAATTCTGTGAGGGTACTGAAAAACTGGAAGCAACTAGATTAACTAGACAGTTTTTGGAATCATAAAAAAATCACAGTATATATAAAATCTTTGCGATAAAATGGATCGTTGTAATCAAAGAAGAGATGAAGGAAGTGTAGTGGACTGACAAGGCAGCCAGTCCACAGAGACGGGTAGCCGAAAGGGCACACGTACACACACGCCGACTGGCGCGAAGTCTGGAACAGGATACGTGATGAATGTGATAAAGAAAAGAACGTAGCTACTAGAACACTTAACTTTTATATCGTCCTTTGGTATACAGCATTCTTGATGATACAAGTGAGACTCTTTAGATTCATGAAGTAACTAATGGCGCCTTGCTAGGTCGTAGCCATGGACTTAGCTGAAGGCTATTCTAACTGTCTCTCGGCAAATGAGAGAAAGGCTTCGTCAGTGTAGTCGCTAGCAACGTCGTCGTACAACTGGGGCGAGTGCTAGTAAGTCTCTCGAGACCTGCCTTGTGGTGGCGCTCGGTCTGCGATCCTGACAGTGGCGACACGCGGGTCCGACATGTACTAATGGACCGCGGCTGATTTAAGCTACCACCTAGCAAGTGTGGTGTCTGGCGGTGACACCACAGGAAGGAAGCAAAATAGCATAATTTGACGTATCAGACAGAAAAAATTGTTGGGAGTTGGGAGAAAAACCCAGAAAGACTGGAACAGATTCGTGTGACGACCGGAAAAGTGCCAATTCCGAGAGAACGAAAGTAACATGGGCGTAAAGAAAAGCAAAAAGAAAACTCTGAGAATGCCTTTTGTGGTGCACCCAGAGCCGGTTTAAAGCCCAAGGGACATAAGCGGACATTTGGCACGACTAGGGGCGCCCAAGTGCAGTCAATATCTGTGTAAAGGGTGTATTATAGTAATTAGTAGCGAAAATAGCTACAGGTGAAAGTATACGAGGGATGGTGGGGTGTCAAATAATACATTGCTTGTGCAGAAAAATGGAAAGAGGGAGAGCGCCAAATAATATGTCGTTTGTGTGGAAAATGGTATCGAACCGGCCCTGGGTACATCGCGTGCTCCAGTGGGGCCAAGGCCCAAACGTGAATTTTCTCTTCAGGAGTATGAGAAGTACCGCAGAGTCTGAAATTAGACATCTGGAAAAAAGGCTCCTCATGAACACCTCCTTTCAGGATGGGATGCAAGATCATCCTCCATGCACACTATCCGTGAGTAAACGAAATCTTGATGAAGAACAATTTACAAGTTGAGCTCACTTCATATCCCCAGATCTAGGTTTCCCATCGATTGCCTGCCTTGCTTAAGCTGAAAATCAGAACGGTTTCTGCCTCCACCATAGTCCATTCAGGCCTTGTGATCAGCCTCTGAAGACCTCATCGCCGATGGTACGTTGAAACCTAATCTGATTTTCCTCTTAAAATGAGAGGCACTATATAATGAAACATATTTAGATAAAAAACAGTGAAAACTCCAGATCCTTCTGTGATGGCTTTGGTATTGCAAGCATAGGATGCTGATAACTCCGTCTTCGCATCAGTTCCAAATCAGTGCGGCTGATGTAACTCTCTCCTCTCGTCCGCTGGTTGAAAAATACTTCTTCCGGTGCAGCAACTGATAAACTTAACCGCAAACGGAAGTCGTTGCACTCACACAGTTCCAGAGATAATGATAGCAAACAGCGGAATAGTATGTTTTTGTTCCAGTTTCTACACTTCCTATTAACCGAATACGATGGATGGGTTCGTTCGAAGAATTAATGACAATGAGTCATCGCCTACGTAGCCGAATGGTGCTGGTATGGTAGCCCAGCGTGTTCATTCCGGGGACTGGCCTCCGCCCGTAATTTTGATATACACTAAGTGAAATTTTCATCAAGGGAATTTGAAAGATATCACGTGACATCCACAAAGAATTGCTAAAGAAAAACGATGAAGACACAGATAGAAAGAAACAAGAAAATATAGTTAGCTTCGGTGTGGAACGACCCGGGTTCGATTCTCGGTATCTCAGATTTTTTTGTTAGGTGGGAAGTATAGAACGGGGTCCACTCAGCCTCGTGACGCCAAATGAGGAACTGCCTGAATAAAGAAAAGCTGTACCTTTAGGATACATTTATTGACACTAACGGCTGGAGGAACTGATGACATGTTGATCCCACGTGCCACGATCACAGATCGCTCTGCGTACTGCCTTGTAAGTAGCGGTCACCGAGTACACACATTGCTGTTAACACTGAGAAGAGCGAAAACTGACATCACACCCAAGCGAATGCCACGAACTGGTTCCTTCATCTTCAGAATCAAATCTAAGTCACAAGGACCTAAGTCCGGGGAGTATGGTGGATGGTACAGTACTTCCCAGTCCCATCGACCGAACAGAGCAGCCACAGCTTGCGCTGTATGTGCCCGAGCATTGTCGTGCAAAATGATGGGTGGATTGCGCAGAAAGAGTCGCCGGTTCTTTCGCAAAGCTGGTCGCAGGTGATGCTCCAAAAACGACCAGCTTTGCGACAGAAAAGGCGACACTCTGCCCAACCTACCCATCATTTTGCACGACAATGCCCGGGCACATACAGCGCAAGCTGTGGCTGCTCTGTTCGGTCGACGGGGCTGGGAAGTACTGTACCATCCACCATACTCCCCGGACTTAAGTCCTTGTAACTTTGATTTGATTCCGAAGATGAAGGAACCAGTTCGTGGCAATCGCTTCAGAACTGTCCCAGGGATTCGACAGGCAGTAGACCGCTCCATTCGCACAATCAACTGAATAGGCTTTGCTAACGGTAAACTACGCCTGCCACATCGATGGCAACGCGTTCTACACAACGCTGGTGACTACTTTGAAGGACACTAACAGGTGCAAACATGTAACTCTTTTGTATCGGTTGTGAATAAATAGTTGCCACTATTTAAGTTCCAACCTACGTATATTGCATGTAAGGACAACGAGGATAAAATAGGGAGACTTATACGCAGTCGTTTTTCCCCGTTCTGTTTGCGAGTGGAACAGGAAAGGAAGCTGTTAATAGTGTACGGGGTAGTCTCCTGCATGGGCCGTAAGGAATATTGCGGAGTATCGATGTAGATGTACATGTAAATGAAGAAACCGTCTTCTTTCCGTGGAAGCGCGAACAGAAAGGAGACTATGTATCAACAACAGTACCGATTATTATACGAAAACTTTTCGAGATCCGTCATTCAGGGAATTTAGACTATCGATAGTATTTCGCGGCATTAATAATTATGACAGCGATCAGTGACAACATATACAGAATAAACAGGCGGTCAACAACGAAGCCGCGAAAATAAAAAAAAAAGCTATAACATGGGAGAACGCACTCCTGCAATTAGTATTATCACAGCTTCCAGATCTCACGATAAATATATTCCATGACTTATTTACTATGAGATCGTGTTTTATAACAAATGCTTGTGTCTCAAAACTGTCTTGCACTGTTTCTCTTCTGTCGCAGCCGTCTTCGTCAACGGATGTAATAGAAGGTGGCCTTATTATAAGTGTTTAAAGTACTTTAATTATATAAATCTAGAGATTTACTTTATTAACTCGTATTAGTTAATTTACGCGTTGTCCTCGTCTAATAATTTTTCAGCATCCCAGCAAATATTCCTTGTTGGTCGACTTCACACAATGATGGAATGGAACGGCAGCCGTCGGCGCAACCTGAAGTGCTCATAGCACGTTCCAGAAAACGAACGATATTCATTTCAATTAAATGATAATGAAGTTGGATGCCGTTTTATGAATGCCATTTTACTGATAAGTTAATTCTCATGCACGTCGATATTCGTACTTCAACTGATCATCATAATCATCCTTTCTCTCTTTTGAGTTTTCTATCCACTACAAGAAATATTACTAGAGCACTAAACGGAATGAGTGATTATAAGGCCCCGGGAAATACGGAATAGTTGGTCACCCTAATCACGACAGGCACGTACCGGGAAATAAACAAAGAAATAATTACGCAACTTTTTTTTCGATCTGGTTACCCTTCGTATATTCTTCTAAACGAGTGAAGGAAGGAAGAAAGTTCTGGGTTCACCATCCACTCAGCTTCAATACTGCAGGGAAGCAAGATTCTAATTATAAGGACTTTGTAATTTCGCACGCTTCAAACTTTAGATGCCCATTTTGTTTCGAGTACAGATAAATATTAAAGGGTCTCTAAAACGATGGGTGGAAGGGGGGGGCGAGTACAAAACAATGGGCAGAGGGATGCTGCAGAGCCCTGTCAGGGGTTAAAAGGGAAGGAGCAGCAACTGCCGGCAGTGGGCCCGTTGCTAGTAGCATTCTCGAGAAGCACCGCGAATTTTATGAGTGGCTACATGTCAGGAGCCCGTTAAGCGCTTCATCGTAAATGGTGTATCAGGTAAAATTGCTTTTGGAGAGGGACGGGCAGACAAAGCAGCGGAAGCTGCTACAAGGGAAAGAGAGAGAGAGAGCTCCGTCGGGCTACAATGGAAACCACATGTTGGAAAAGTCTCGGACAATAGAGTTCCCGACGTAAACAATAGGTCATTACGGGGATAAGTCAAGAGCGCAAACAGAGCCGGCGCAGCGCGTACACGCAGCGGCGGAATGCGTAACAAAGCGCTGCTCGGGCCGGGGAGGTAGGGTGGGTACAAAGACCCGCTGGCTGCCTGGCATCGGCCATTGCGGGGCGCACAATGAGGCCGGCCGCCATCTTGGCGCGAACAAAAGACGGCCATGTTGAGCAACGGGACGACGCTAATTGGAGGGTCGCGGGGCACAATGCGCGCCCAGAACAGAACCCGCGACCTCTCGCCGGGCCGCTGGGAGGGGCCGGGGCCGCTTTGTCGGCCGGGAAATGCCCGGCCGGTGCTCGAACGGAGGACCGCCCGCCTCTTTGTGCTGTCCCTCCCTCGCCCGCGCCCGCCGAGGAGCAGAGCGCTGGGGTCACGGGCCCCATTAGACCGCGCGCGCTCCTCGGCGCCAGCGGGCCAGACAGCCACTTGCGGCAAATATTGGCGGCTCTCCTGCTCGAGAGCTTTCCGCCGGGTCGCGACGGGTCCCCTGCCCCACCTGCGCGCACCACTCGACGCCGCCGCTGCTGATTAGCTACACATTGTGCCCGTAACGGCGCTGTTGTCTCAAAACTCATTAGCGTCTGCTCTTACACACAGCTACCGTGAGCTTTCTTTTTGCTCCGCTCGCTATCTTCCCAACTGCTGACGCCGCCTTTCGAGACTGTAGCGCGCACGTGAAGTGCACATTGCTTAGTTCTCTGTAGAAATGGGGTCAGTTTAATTAGATGGGTTTGTACGCCAAGTCTCTAATTCGCAAATTGCTTCACGTGACGCACACACGATAATTTTTTTTTTTTACATAACTGATGATGGTCGAAGTAGAGAGGATCAAAACGTAAACTCTCTGCTACGGTCGCAGGTTCGAATCCTGCCTCGGGCATGGATGTTTGTGACGTCCTTAGGTTAGTTAGGTTTAAGTAGTTCTAAGTTCTAGGGGACTAATGACCACAGATGTTAAGTCCCATAGTGCTCAGAGCCATTTGAACCGTAAACTGGCAATGGCAAGGAAAGCGTTTCTGATGAAAAGAAATTTGTAACAAGTTTGTTTGTGTGGCCATCCTTCGCAGCAAGCATATAAATACTTGTTTTGCAAATCAAACTGCCTTTCCCTGCTGCTAGTTACTTTATTTATCCCATACACGTTACGCCTTCTCCTGTTCTAAGGCATCATCAGTGGGACTTATAACGATACAGTTCTGGTCTGGAGGTCGCTCTAGCACTTTTATCACTGCCATATATTGTGTTTCATCTCCACGTAATGGTGTCGCAATATTTACGCTGTGAAGAGAAGCGTACGACGAAATAGTTGTATCGAGTGACAAAAAAGAACAATAGCCTACCACAAAAAGGAGTGAGAAACATGGTGAACAGTGTGTGGATGGCGAGAACACAAAGATGGGAATATGTGGCAGTGATAAAAGTGGTAGTGCGACCTCCAGACCAGATGTGAGGACACGCAGATCAGCAAATAGTAAGTAATTACTTTTTTTTACAAAAAATAGCGAAATGAACTGTTTGATAATCTATAACTAACAAAAATGTATCGTTATAGAACCCACTGATGATGCCTTAGAACAGGAGAAGGCGAAACGCGTATGGGATGAATAAAGTAACTAGCAGCAGGAAAAGGCAGTTTGATTTGCAAAACAAGTAGAAATTTGTAAACATTGAATATAGATTTAAGTGTCAGAAATCTTTTCTAAATGTATTTGTATGGTATGTAGCCACGTATGGAAGCGAAATATGGACGATTAAAAGTTTAGACAAGAAGAGAATAGAAGCTTTTGAAATGTGGCGCTACAGAAGAATGCTGAAGATTAGATGGGTAAAGGAGGTATTGAATAGAATCTGTGGTACAACTTGCCTAGACGAAGAGATCGCTTGGCACGACACGTTCTGAGGCATCAAGGGATCACCAGTTTAGTACTGGAGGGAAGCGTGAAGCCTAAAAATCGTAAAGGGACATCAAGGGATGAATACACTAAACAGACTCACAAGGATGTATTTCGCAGTAGTTACTCGGAGATGAAGACGCTTGCACAGGATAGAGTAGCATGGAGAGCTGCATCAAACCAGTCTCAGGGCTGAAGACCACAACAACAACAGATAGCTTTAAATTACTGTGATCATTAGTAGACTCAGCCACGAAAAAACTACTCCACTGGGTATGCAAGACATGCCCTCAGACTTCACGACGAATATAATAATTCTGTTTCCAAAAAGGCAGCTTCTGATAATTGTGCTGGCCGCTGTGGCCGAGAGGTTCTAGGCGCTTCAGTCCGGAACCGCGCTGCTGCTACTGTCGCAGGTTCGAATCCTGAATCGAACATGGATGTGTGTGATGTCCTTAGGTTAGTTAGGTTTAAGTAGTTGTAAGTCTAGGGGACTGATGACCTCGGATGTTAAGTCCCATAGTGCTTAGAGCCTTTTGAACCATTTTACCTCCACTGCTCGGGAGGTGTGATGGCTAATACATCTGCCTACTCAGCAGAAGGCCTGGACTTAAATTCTGGTTGTGGCACAAATTTTAATTCATTTCCTCAGCTTCTATCATTAAATCAGAATGTAAAGAACCATTAGATTGGAATAATTAATCACACCGAGAAACGAAACACATATTAGTACCAGTGATTGTAAGTAGTTAATAGTCTTACTGAGACTGATGGCCTCAGATGTTAAGTCCCATAGTGCTTAGAGCCATTTGACCATTTTTTATGATAATTGTGAATATTACCGAGCCGTCACTTTAATGTTCGCCTCCATATCTGAGCGGTCAGCTTAGCTTACTGTCATGCGAAGGACCCGGGTTCGATTTCCGTTACTGCTATGGATTTTCTGTTGGTGGGAGGACTGCAACGGGATAAACTCGGCCTCTTCATGCCAACCAGCGGCACCAGATTTCCCACCCCGACAACAGCCGGGGTGCGGTGTGCTGGCCTCACCACTTCATACAAACCCATATGATGCCACTGTCTGATTTATGACATGGCGTGCTTACCAGTATAATAAGGAGTGACTGCAAAACACAGGGCAGTTGTGTAGTCCATGATATACAGGGGTAAAATTATTGAATTATATGAAAATAACGTAAATTAGTTACAAAGTACGGCGTACATACACTTTATTCAACATGTAAACATCACCATAGACATTCAGATTTAGGTTTTGACATGTCCGATATGCCCGCTATCATTGGCGACGATGTGGCGCAAACGAATAGCAAAATTCTGCATGACCCGCTAAACTGTAGGAACACCGATGCTGTCGATGACTTTCTGAATGGCTATTTTCAGCTAACCAATGGCTTTGGGATTATTGCTGTACACCTTGCTTTTACGTGGCCCCACAAAAAGGAGTCGCATGTGTTTAGATCCGGAGCATATGGCGGCCAATCGAGGCCCATGCCAGTGCCCTCTGGGTACCCCAGAGCTAGAGTGCGGTCCCCAAAGTGCTCCTGCAGAACATCAAACACTCTCCTGCTTCGCTGGGGTCGAGTCCCGTCTTGCATGGTTTCTTGTCGAAATAAGGGTCACTTTGGATAATGGGGATGAATTCATCTTCCAAAACCTTCACGTACCGTTCGGTAGTCACCGTGTCATCAAAGAACATCGCACTGATGATTTCGTGACTGGACATTGCATACCATACAGTCACCCTTTGTGGGTGAAGAGACTTCTGGATCGCGAAATGAGTATTCTCAGTCCCCCAAATGCACCAGTTTTGCTTATTAACGAACTCATTCAAATGAAAGTGAACTTCGTCGCTAAACCAAACAATATTCACATCAAAATCCTGTTCGTCAGTCCTGTGGACAATAGTGTTGGCGTACACAACAGGTGTTCCATGACCCTGTGGCTTAATGGCTGATGGGTTTGAATTTTGTATGGGTAGAGATGCAGGTCTTCAACAACAATTTGGTGCAGTTCCTCCCGGTCGATTCCCACCTGTTGTGAAGCTCGTCTGATCGATTTCCTGTGGCTGGTTTGAACACAGCGCGTGTCTTCTCGATGTTTTCAGGCGTTTTCACCATTTTTGGACGACCGACATTGCCAATACTGTCATCACGAACACTACCCGTTTTCTCAAACTTCGGAATCAATTTCTTAATTGTTACCACACTTGGACCGGTTATCTGCAGCTTGAACTTATTTACTCCTTAATGAAATTTGTCCTAAATAATATATCTCTATTTCCAACATACAGCTCAGTTCATACATACAATACCAGGAACAAAAATGATCTGCACAAGGACTTAAAAAGCACTTACTTTAGTTCAAAAATGGGTCCACTACTCAGGAACACTCATCTTCAATAATTTGCCAGCACACATAAAAAATTTAGTTACAAATAAAGATCAGTTTAAAAGGAGCCTGGAAGACTTACTAGTGGCCAACTCCTTCTACTCCATTGACGAATTTTTTAATAGAAACAAATGATGTATACACTCCTGGAAATTGAAATAAGAACACCGTGAATTCATTGTCCCAGGAAGGGGAAACTTTATTGACACATTCCTGGGGTCAGATACATCACATGATCACACTGACAGAACCACACGCACATAGACACAGGCAACAGAGCATGCACAATGTCGGCACTAGTACAGTGTATATCCACCTTTCGCAGCAATGCAGGCTGCTATTCTCCCATGGAGACGATCGTAGAGATGCTGGATGTAGTCCTGTGGAACGGCTTGCCATGCCATTTTCACCTGGCGCCTCAGTTGGACCAGCGTTCGTGCTGGACGTGCAGACCGCGTGAGACGACGCTTCATCCAGTCCCAAACATGCTCAATGGGGGACAGATC
This sequence comes from Schistocerca nitens, assembly GCF_023898315.1. Lineage (NCBI taxonomy): Eukaryota > Metazoa > Arthropoda > Insecta > Orthoptera > Acrididae > Schistocerca > Schistocerca nitens. The sequence goes on along the minus strand of NC_064619.1, from coordinate 644,715,470 downwards.
CGGAGATCTTGCTGGCCAGGGTAGTTGACTTACACCTTCTAGAGCACGTTGGGTGGCACGGGATACATGCGGACGTGCATTGTCCTGTTGGAACAGCAAGTTCCCTTGCCGGTCTAGGAATGGTAGAACGATGGGTTCGATGACGGTTTGGATGTACCGTGCACTATTCAGTGTCCCCTCGACGATCACCAGTGGTGTACGGCCAGTGTAGGAGATCGCTCCCCACACCATGATGCCGGGTGTTGGCCCTGTGTGCCTCGGTCGTATGCAGTCCTGATTGTGGCGCTCACCTGCACGGCGCCAAACACGCATACGACCATCATTGGCACCAAGGCAGAAGCGACTCTCATCGCTGAAGACGACACGTCTCCATTCGTCCCTCCATTCACGCCTGTCGCGACACCACTGGAGGCGGGCTGCACGATGTTGGGGCGTGAGCGGAAGACGGCCTAACGGTGTGCGGGACCGTAGCCCAGCTTCATGGAGACGGTTCCGAATGGTCCTCGCCGATACTCCAGGAGCAACAGTGTCCCTAATTTGCTGGGAAGTGGCGGTGCGGTCCCCTACGGCACTGCGCAGGATCCTACGGTCTTGGCGTGCATCCGTGCGTCGCTGCGGTCCGGTCCCAGGTCGACGGGCACGTGCACCTTCCGCCGACCACTGGCGACAACATCGATGTACTGTGGAGACCTCACGCCCCACGTGTTGAGCAATTCGGCGGTACGTCCACCCGGCCTCCCGCATGCCCACTATACGCCCTCGCTCAAAGTCCGTCAACTGCACATACGGTTCACGTCCACGCTGTCGCGGCATGCTACCAGTGTTAAAGACTGCGATGGAGCTCCGTATGCCACGGCAAACTGGCTGACACTGACGGCGGCGGTGCACAAATGCTGCGCAGCTAGCGCCATTCGACGGCCAACACCGCGGTTCCTGGTGTGTCCGCTGTGCCGTGCGTGTGATCATTGCTTGTACAGCCCTCTCGCAGTTTCCGGAGCAAGTATGGTGGGTCTGACACACCGGTGTCAATGTGTTCTTTTTTCCATTTCCAGGAGTGTATATTCATACTATTAGTATTGTTATTTCAACTTAAAAAAAAAAAAAAAAAGAAAGTGACATGTTCCACATCCACGAGGATCTCCTCAACACGGATCTATGGAACGAAAAACTAATCTAATCCAATCAAACTCGGTCGCAAACTTCCTCTGAGCCGCAGTAGGGCTGTTACTGCTCGCATAGTAGGCCTTTACAAGCGCTATACGTATAGATCAGGCACGCTGTAGCGCGACATTTTCACGTGCAAATGGCCGACAACAACAACAACAACAACAACAACAAATGTTCAAATGTGTGTGAAATCTTATGGGACTTAACTGCTAAGGTCATCAGTCCCTAAGCTTACACACTACTTAACCTAAACTATCCTAAGGACAAACACACACACCCATGCCCGAGGGAGAACTCGAACCTCCGCCGGGACAACAACAAGACGCGTGCGCATGCGCATACTAATTCCCATCACGCCCCGCGGCCAACTATGCAGTTTGAACGTCGTTCCGAAAACCGTTCAGGAGTTATGACAACTTTATTTCACGTAGTTGAATAATTGTCACCCGATACGTAAACATAATGCAGCAAATGATACAGTATGCGAAAGACAAACCTTCAAAGATTTTATTGAACGTGGATTTGGCAATTAGTTCGTGTGTCTAACAGTTCTCTATGGACCCTTCATCTTCGCCCAGAGAACTGACGAAGGTACCACCTATCTCGACATGCTGCAGTTGTGCCTTATGCCACAGCCTGAAACTGACAGCAGACATTTCGTTATACTTCTACATTTCCACAACTGTGTACGTGATTAACCGAATGAGACGCTGCGACGTCGCTGAATGAGTCGTGTTGCGGCCGCTGCCGTGGCGCAACCCGAGTGGCGAACATGTTCGCCCGACTTGACACCCTGCGATTTTTTCTTGTGCAGTTACGTTAAGGACAGTGTTTATGTTCCACCTTTACTACAGATTCTCGAAGACACCGCATCACAGCAGCTGCTCTTACCGTCACCCCAGATATCCTGGGTCAGGTATAGGCAAAATTGGATTATCGATGGATTAGATGTGCGCCGTTTGATGAAGAGTGGACACACTGAACATTTCTAAACATTTCAAAAAACAGTGAGCTTGTGTTTCACGCAATGTATCATTTGTTGAACTCTTCTTCACCATTTATCTGTACCTGTCGGCCGGCCACGGTGGCCGAGCGGTTCTAGGCGCTTCAGTCAGGAACCGCGCGACCGCTACGGTCGCAGGTTCGAATCCTGCCTCGGGCATGGATGTGTATGATGTCCTTAGGTTAGTTAGGTTTAAGTAGTTCTAAGTTCTAGGGGACTGATGACCTAAGATGTTAAGTCCCATAGTGCTCAGTGCCATTTGAACCATTTTTTTTGTACCTGTCGTTTTATAATTTTCCTAGACAGAAGAATGAAAACAGTGTTAAGACAACCACGGGGAAATTCAGTTTGGGTTCTGGAAAAATGGAAGAAGACACTAGGCAGTACACACTCTACGTATGTTGATTTAACGAAAGTTTTTGGCAATGTTCACTGGTATACATTATATGAAATTCTGTTATGAAATCCTGTAAGTAGTAGACAGCGCTGTCAGCGAAAGATTACGCACAACTTGTACAGAAACCAGTTGCTATTAAGGATGCGAAAGGGAGGGACGTCAATGTGCACATTGAGAAAGCTATGAAGGAAACCTAGGAGAAATTTGTGAAAAGTATCAAAGTCCAGCGACAAGAAAGTACAACTCTGCGGTTTTCCGATGGCATTACAATTCTATCAGAGACGGTAAAGAATTCGGAAGAGCAGTTGAAGAGCATATAATGTCTTCAGAAAACATGAATATGAACAAAAATAAAACATTGTGAACTGAATCAGGCGATGACGAGGGGATTACGTTAGGTAATGAGACACTGAAATTAGTGGATGAGTTCTGCTGTTTGGACAGCAAAATAACTAAGGCCGAAACAGGGGCAGAATGGCAATGGAAAGAAAAAATTGTTAACATTTACTGTAAAATTTCCTTCTGGAGGTATTTGTCAGGACGGTTGATTTACACACAGTTGAAACGTGGTTGGTAAACAGTTCAGAAAACAAGAGTGTTGTAACTTTTCAGATGTGGTGTTAGAGAAGAATGATGAAGATTAGGTGGACAGGACGGGATAACTAATGAGGAGGTACTGAGTAAAATTAAGGAGAAAGGGAATTTATAACACAACTTGACTAAGAGTAGGGATCGCTTAGTATGACGCAACCTGAGTCGTTAATGAATGCTAAACCTGGAAGAGGAGGAGAGTAGGGCAGGTGAAGGGGATTTATTTATTTATTATCAATTAAAGACCCGCTGCCTGTTGTTGTATAGCAGGTCGTACATTGTGATTTTACTTGTTAGATCACACAATTTCAGTTTTAGTACTAGTATATTTTTTTGAGAATTTTACAAAAGTATTGTAATAAAAGTAACAAATAAAAATATATATAAAGCACGAATGTACACCTACAATGTTGTTTAAACTTGTAGCTAACTTAGGTAATGATAATAAATGAGATACATAATAGATTGTGGATTATTTTAAATTAAAATAAAAGTTTATTTAATGGAAGAAACAAGAGATGGCGATTTGACTAAGATATGATGTGACCGTTCTTCTCTTTATACATTCTATGTGTATGATTACATCTGTCACATACGCTTTGACTGTGGTAATATTTAATTTATAATGTATTTATTAATTAGGGGAGGGGAACGGGGAGAGATTGTAGATGGAGATTAAGGCTTCAGTAGTTATGCAGAGAACAAGACGTTTGCTCAAAATAGGCTAGCATGCAGATCTGCATCAACCACTTTCTGAACCCAAGACGACTGCATCAACAGTTTTAAATTCGATCCCATATATTCACAATTCATTATGTCTACCGTAGATATTTAATTTTAAACCCCTTAAGAAAAATGTCTGAGTTTTTAAAATCACAGTACTGAATGATTTTGTATAGGTGAAGGGAGTGATGATCATTCTTTACGGCTGGCAGTAGGACCATCTTTGGCCTCGGAGATATGTGAGATTTTCGTACTCTCACAGTGTGTTTGTGACCGGGAGTTAGTTGTTCGGCACTATCTGAAAGCTAATAGCTGCTCTGCGATGGTCGCGCCTTTCAACTAGTCGTGTCCGCATCGAGTAACTCGCCACCAGCCCAAACAGACAAACTGTACTGACATTGCAAATAACTGTTATATACAATGACCTAGGTTTCGACACCTACTAAGAATGTCTTCATAGAATGAAATTTTGATAAATCGTAAAATTACATTGCTAAAAAGCAATGGTCAGAATTTAGAGCAGCTATGCTCATGTCAAAGGTTGTTGTTCCTACATTTGGCAAAGACTGGGACGTTTTACTTCACTTTTGATTTGAGCATAGCTGCTCCAAATTCTGACCATTGCCTTTTAGCAACGTAATTTTACGATTTATTGAGATTTCATTCTGATGATTCTTAGTAGGTGTTGAAACCTAGGTCAACGTATCTAACAGTTATTTGCAACCGGTTGGCTGTATAATACTATGTTGAAACTAGTATACTGTTGCTGAGTAACAGCCGTGAAAACTGTAATATTGACTAATTTTCAAATAGCTCTAAGCACTATGGGACTTAAACATCTGAGGTCATCAGTCCCCTAGACTTAGAACTACTTAAACCTAACTAAGCTACGGACATGACACACATCCATGCCCGAGGTAGGATTCGAACCTGCGACCGTAGCAGCATCGCGGTTCCGGACTGAAGCGCTTAGAACTGCTCGGCCACAGGGGCCGGCTGTAATACTGACAGTGAGTGGACATTTGCGAATGCACTCTGCAGAAAATCGATGCTAGGCACATAGAGTGTACAAAACTTTGTTCTCAGATGTTTGATATTTACTCGTAGTTCCTATATATTGTACACCGTAATTGAATCCTAATGTAACTAATGCTCTATCGGCACGCTCAGTGATTGGTTGTGGATCGCAGTGGGCCTACACCACTTGTTGCGGCGTCAATAGGAGAAGGCCGTACTTATTACGTATCAGTTATTTAGTTGTTATTCTAGTGTGTATGGCATAATGAGGGATACTAAAGCAATGTTTTTGTCAATTACCGTTTTAAATATTTAACTCATGTTAACTTGTTTCAAGTATCATTGGACAGTCGTACTCTTGCGCTCATGTGGTTCCAGGTGCTGTAAAAATGTGGGGAGTACGCAGTTTATTTTCGTTCTGTTTTTCTTCGCGAGCACCTAATACATCAACAATGAGTCTTCAGCAAACTCGGATGTTATTTCTGAAACCTGTTGGATCGGTAACGCTGTTTTTCAACGCTTTCCCGCGCTGTAGGTTCTCGAAATTTGTTGCGAGTAATAATGCTGACAGAGGTATTGCCAGGGGGCGGGCGGAAAAGCGCTAAAAAGCAGGGGGATTGTGCTTATTATGTCTGAGAAGGTTTTAAAAATTCCGTGGCTACCGATATCACAGATATCAGAAATAACATTTCAGTCTACCAGATTCTCGGAAAGACAAATAGAACTAAGTACATCGTCTCCGGTGACCGTCGTGTGTATTAGTGAGATTTGACGATTTTGTAAAATCTGCTGTCCGGTCGAAGGTGCATCCGATAATTGGTTCGCTTCGTGATGCTGCTGTTGATCGTCTCCTCATCGGTGTAGTTGACGGCAGTTCCAATTGTGACCTGGATTTCTAAAATTCTGCTATGGAAGGAGTTGAGAGATTACCCGACAACTGGCTGTATTGTCTCCTATTTCTGCAGTATTTGGTTGTACGGTGAAATCGCGACGGTACGATTTTGCAAAACAGTGCACATGTTGTTGCTGTTGTTGTGGTCTTCAGTCTTGAGACTGGTTTGATGCAGCTCTCACAGTGCACATATTTCACAGAAATGAAATACGCTATGTCTGCGACAGGTTTTTCTCCCGCTCATTATCGCTCGTATCTTTCACTTTCGCGCTTGACCCAAGGAGTAGAGTATTACGGAGTTCTGCCATATATTGATTCATTGTTCTGACAAACTGTACTAAATGTGATTTCCTGCTGTTCATCGTTTTTACGAATCACATACACAGGGAATTTGTCATTACTTGTTTGGCTGTTATGACACGTTAATGATGCACCTTGTAATGGTCGCCTAGTCGTAGATATTGCTAATTGCTATAATCGCACTATTTCACTCCAATTTACGGAGCTTGTTAGCACTTGATGTTAGGTTGGCGCCATTAAAATGCATTGTAGTAATCGCTGCTGCTTGCTGGATCGCTGCTGAGTCTCGATGCTGATGCTGGCTCTAAATCTGGTTGTCTAGGGTAAAAACATGAGGTCCCGTGTTTTTTTATGTGCTTTTGATGATAAAGAACGAGCGAAACCAACAAATATGTAAACATCAAATATTTATTACTCTGGTGGCCATCTTAATTCCACTGTCCACCAAAGACCATGACAACACAAAGTAGTACTTCCTTTACATGTTCTTTGCATTGTTTATCCACCTCAAACAAGAACACAGAAACACACTTTACCAAAGTGACATTCCGACTGCCTCCGACCCTTCTTGCTGCTTGTATTTATAACATTGTCAAAGAACTACTAAAAAGAGATATAGTTTATAAGTCACATGTACGTCTGTTATCATAATTTGTGCAGAAAAGTTATTAATTTGCATCGAGTGACATAATTTAACATGTTATTAAAATGACAGACAGATTTGTTGACTTGACAGAATAATTCTTTGTTACAAAAAGGCCGTTTTTTAGAAGTTTGTCAATTGACTTCTCTAATTTACAGAAATAAGTAAATAAAATGAATTATTAAGAATTACATTGGTTTTCGTCTAAAACAGGATTGATTACATGAATATTGAGTGAAAACGCTCCTAGTGAACAAATAGGTTTCACTGGGTGATTTTTATTTAAGGAGATCCAAAATACCTAAGTTGGCCACTATTTTTCGTACTTCATATTAATTATTTAAGATGAACTTAGTGTTTTTACATTATGACATTTGCTGTATCAGTGATCAAGTGATATTAACTTTTATGTGGGTCAGTTATTCAGTATAATTTAATGGGTTGACTGTTTATGGAGACATGTTGTGCAATCATTGTTAACATACACAATAACTTTTCTATAATCATAAATACTCGTTAAACTGGTTGAATTTGGAGGGTATCGCATACTTCATTAAAGTAAAGCCTTTAATATGTTCCGTTACAACCTGTAGCGCAATAATCCTAAATCGACTCTGACGACTGGAAAATTTCCGAGTAGTGTTATGTGCAAACAAACTCCGGACGAGCACCGTTCTCGCCAGGAACTGAGAGTAGCGGTCAAGTTACTGGTTCGAATTTCGCTGGTAAGCTGTACTTACTTTTATGTATTTTTATTTAAATTCCAATCTCTTCTGTTTGGTCTAACCAAACGCAAGGGTGTAGCGGCAACATATGCGGTAAGCCCGTTGGCAACATGTCCCTACGAAGCTCTGACTGGCGCATGGTGACTTGTTTGCTGCAAGCCCATCCCGGTCAAGCTCTTAATCTGGTCTATCCACCGTAATAGTGCGCGTCCTTTACTTCTTCGGCCGTCCACCTTTCCCTCTATCACTTTTCTTTCCATAACCTCTTGCCTTCTTGCAAGACAAAACTATTGTAACTTATTTTCGTTGACAAAAATCGACAGTCTTGTTCTGATGCCGAATTGCCTCATGATAGATTCATCAGTTCGATATGTTGTCCATGGTATTTCTGTATACAGAAATAAAAGCAACGTTATAGTTTATTTCAGCAAAAACATGACCTGTATGAGGCAATACAATCAGTAATTTGTTGCTTATATTGATAATAAGTAAATAAAATCGTTACAAGTTAGGAAATAGTTGCGTATGATCATGTTTCCAGAATCTCTGTTGGTCTCTATCCTGAGTGAAACCGTATAGCACAGTACGTGTTTCAACTCGATACGTAAACCTGTCACCATGCGCTAGTCGTACCGAAATAAAATATCTCTTGCGGTTAGCTCTTATACTGAATCCGCGAATTAATCCGCAGATTTCAGTATAATATCCCATATCATATTTATTTGTTTTGTTTTGGAAGAGATGAATGTCAATTCTGAGACGCACTGGTTTCCTCATTTTGTTTTTATTTTATTCTGGACAAAATTGTAGAACTTACTATACATAGCCCCACAGACAGAAATCAATGAAAATTTTGTTTTTAACAATTTTTGCGTTTATTAGAAACGGAGACTGAACAAACTTGTTTCTCAGTAATACGACTTAAAATTGAAATTCATACTGACTTTTTAGAATATTTCAAACGCCGGCCATGTGTGGCCGTGCGGTTCTAGGCGCTTCAGTCTGGAACCGCGTGACCGCTACGGTCGCAGGTTCTAATCCTGCCTCGGCCATGGATGTGTGTGATGTCCTTAGGTTAGTTAGGTTTAAGTAGTTCTAATTTCTAGGGGAATGATGACCACAGATGTTAAGTCCCATAGTGCTCAGAGCCAAGCCAATATTTCAAACAATTATTGGTCCACATATAAACATCGCAACCAATAAGTGTTTCGAAGGTGGGGGTTCCACGAAAATACCTCGTGATATACACAGAGACACGCTTCCACAAGTGATTTACGAAGAAGGACGTATCTCTTTATATTTTATGTATGAGTCACCCTTTTTACGATTAATAGCATTCGATGGAAAATTTTTGAAATGGCAACTACCCATGTTCTATTAGTTCGTTGTCTTCGTCTTTTCCTATCTTTTGGAAACCAACAAAAATGTTCTTTGCTCCATCTGCAATCCAGTGTCATAGCTACTTGTCTCCACCGACTCTGTTTCATTTTCTTGAAAAGTTTTTATATATAATGTTCCGCATTTTGAGAAAATAGTATGAAATCCATTTTTATAATCGTGCGCCATCACAGTTGCAGTTAATTCTTTTTATGTTATTTCATTTTCCCGGTATTTGTTTCGACCATGGCTCATTTTCAAGTGGTTTCTGCATAAAATCAAGCAACTATGAGTTAAACACACACACACACAAACACACACACACACACAAACATCTGTCATATTATTGTTAGACCACAGATGTAAAGAGACTGCGGACGCCTCTGTGTGAGCTGTGTAGAAATTTGAAACAAACTCCTAAGCGAGTGACGGAGGGCAAATAGCTGATTTCCTGTTATAACGCTCTACACGGAGTGGAGCCTACCCTACATTTACAATTCTTCTCATTTGTAACTGAAATAAAGCACTGATTTTAACAACTGCACGACTTGTTTATTAGTATCACACACATAACAGTATAGTTACCTTAATTTCAACGAAATGTCCAACATTAATGAGAAGGTTATCGTTTTTTCATTTGACCAGATGAAAGAGTAACAAACAGTTTGGAGCACTACAATGGCGATTCTTTCTTTAAACGAGCGACAGAATTACCGTCCTTCATTTAATTTCTGTTTTCGTACCACAGTGTGTCTTTTAGTTCACCGCTTACACAGGAGTAAATCAGTTTGGCAGGAAGCATTTAGCTTTAAGACAAATCCTCAACAATACGACTGTAAAGTTTTATTATAGTTTTACAAAAATTACTGGTTTTTGCTTAATCCATTACAGACACGGAAATAGTGTCAAGATAAGAAGCATAACATATTCAAACATATTGAGTACAGAGAATACTCTTTTAATCAGTCAGATATTAACATTCAGTCGTATCAAAGTCTTCGTAATTCACTGAGTTTCGAATCAAAGAATGACTGTATTTTCAAGAGAAGGATGTATAGTGTCCTTTATCATTCAACCCGTAATATTTAGAAATAAATAAATACTCTCAAATAAAAGAACAGTCGTATTTGGTTGGTAACGTTATCACTTCTGTTTAGTATTTTTAAAACAACTTTACTTGTGGAACGAAAACTTACTTCTTTTCACATATATTTCGATGCAACCAGATATTGCACAAGATTTTACCACTAGTTGGTAGCAAATGGATGCTGCCACTAGTCAACTGACAAAGACGTTGTTTTCAATACAGTGGCATCATTGAAATAGATATCTCCACACATTTGACAAAACATGCAATTAACATTTTAAGCGAACACTACGAACTTCGAAATAAAAAATAAATTCAGAACACAACAAAAATTCTTCTCAGTGTGTAGATAATTCAGAACAAAAGATAAGGCTACATTTAAAATTCAATAAACAGTCTTTAATGAAAAATAACAAAATGTAATAGCAAGTTGCATCTCTAGCATAAAGATAGATATTTAATATGACAGTTGTGCAGCTACAAAATAAATAAGAGAAAGAATAGCAGGATAATGTTATAACGGCAACGATATTTATCAGTAATAAATTATTTATATAGGGCGCTTCTAATGACAGCACATTAATTTCTTATTTCCTGGTATTACAAAATTTTGTCACTCGATTTACAAGTTTCGGTCTTCATCCAGTAAGATTCGAAAATGCTAACTGGTAACTCACTTTTTTTTTATTACTGGCCAAAAGAGAAGTGAATGTCGAAAAATCGTACGAATTAGTGCTTGTTAAAGGAATCCTATTAACTTTTCCTCTGAGGGCAAAAAATGGAGAAAGAAGTCTTATATTACATCATTATTCTAATGAATCAATGAAATTGTTCACGATGTTCATTAAACTACTGGGCGATTTTTTTCACTTAACAAATCCTCCAGACATTTTTGTTTTTGGGATACCGAGGAATGTTTCATTTAATGTTAAAACGTCAGATTTTTTCCTTCCATTCATAATCTTACTGTTATTTTTCGATTCTGTTCCAAGGGCATATACACGAAAATAGAAATATTTATATGCGCAGGTATGAAAGGGCGTGATACCAGTGAACCAATGTTGTAGGAGTGAAGGTTATTCTTGATTTTGAGTAGATAATTTCAATTTCTTCACAACCATAGTCAATGCATTTACCGAAGATATTCACACGAGATAGAGATAAATATGACCCAATTACCGCAGCAACGCCTACTCTAAATACACTGAGCATCAATGGTATGTAACACGTCAAACTGTAAGATACACAAACATTCTCTCTCTCTCTTACACACACACACACACACACACACACACACACACACACACACAAAGCTCTCGTATTCAGAATGCCGATGTCAGATTACAACCCTTGACTAATACAATAAAAGCATTTCAATTCACTAGTGCATACAAGCTCGCATATCACAGACTTGGTAAACGCGCTGGAGAAGTTCAAATATGGTGTTCATAAAAAACTAGAAATACTGACTGACACGGTACACAAGCTCGCATATCACAGTTTTGGTTTACGCCCTGGTAAAGTTCGAGCTGTCCTAGAATTTGGCGCCTGCTACAAGAGTAACTACGATATTGAAGCGTAATAAACTTGATTTCTGTTCAGAACAGAAATTTAACTTCTTTTCTGCAAGAGAGTGTATGCTGAAATGAAAGTGCACATGGCTTTCGTTGCAACAGCCTTTCGTTCTGAGGACAAAATACACGTGAAATTTCACCATCCATACGTTTACATACAACATAACTTGTGGAAGACGAAAATTTAACATCCGAAATCGATTTTCGCTTTCATGTTTTCCTAATGAGTGAAGACACATTGTCAACCCTTTGACAGCTTTAGCTAGCAACTAATGTTTTGGTTGGACCTACTGATTAAAAGTTGAACTGGAATTTCGTCAGAAGTCCTTTCTTACCAGTTAAAATTCCCACCCTCATACAGTTTATTATGTACGCTGCACTTAGTGGTACGGAATTTTTAGTCGTAGGTTTTAATGTTGTTTTGCTGCTATATGCTGTACGCTGCTTTGGAGAAATCTGCTGAAATGTTTGTCAAGACACGAGGTAAATGAGAATGCAATTTAGGACCAGGAATTTCTTTATATGTTCATCTGCGCATTTATTTTAGAAGTTACGTTCAAGATAGCATTACATCTTCATGGAAACAGCTTCAATTTGTGGTCATTGTTGAGCAAATCATAGTAAGTCTTTGTATAATTCAATATATTCACAGTTTTGCACAGCACACGAGTTTACCTTAGGAATTATTTTTTTATTTTCATTATTTTTTTTTTTTTTACATACTCCGCAATCCACCATACTGTGCGTGGCGGAGGGTACCTCGTACCACAACTAGCATCTTCCCTCCCTGTTCCACTCCCAAACAGAACGAGGGAAAAATGACTGCCTATATGCCTCTGTACGGGCCCTAATCTCTCTTATCTTATCTTTGTGGTCTTTCCGCGAAATGTAAGTTGGCGGCAGTAAGATTGTACTGCAGTCAGCTTCAAATGCTGGTTCTCTAAATTTCCTCAGTAGCGATTCACGAAAAGAACGCCTCCTTTCCTCTAGAGACTCCCACCCGAGTTACTGAAGCATTTCCGTAACACTCGCGTGATGATCAAACCTACCAGTAACAAACCTAGCAGCCCGCCTCTGAATTGCTTCTATGTCCTCGCTCAATCCGACCTGATGGGGATCCCAAACGCTCGAGCAGTACTCAAGAACAGGTCGTATTAGCGTTTTATAAGCGGTCTCCTTTACAGATGAACCACATATTCCCAAAATTCTACCAATGAACCGAAGACGACTATCCGCCTTCCCCACAACTGCCAGTACATGCTTGTCCCACTTCATGTCGCTCTGCAATGTTACGCCCAAATATTTAATCGACGTGACTGTGTCAAGCGCTACACTACTAATGGAGTATTCAAACATTACGGGATTCTTTTTCCTATTCATCTGCATTAATTTACATTTATCTATATTTAGAGTTAGCTGCCATTCTTTACACCAATGACAAATCCTGTCCAAGTCATCTTGTATCCTCCTACAGTCACTCAACGACGACACCTTCCCGTACACCACAGCATCATCAGAAAACAGCCGCACATTGCTATCCACCCTATACAAAAGATCATTTATGTAGATAGAAAACAACAGCGGACCTACCACACTCCTCAGGTAGGTAAGGAGCCAATGCAGTAGAGTACTCTCTGTAAAACCGAATTGGAATCCCATCAGGACCTGGCGATTTATTTATTTTCAACCCATTCAGCTTATTCACAACCCCAGGGATGTCTATCACTATGTCCTCCATACGGGAATCTGTACGAGACTCAAAAGGGCGGTATGTTTGTACGATCCTCCTGCGTGAAAGATTTCTCAAATGCTATCTTTAAAATTTCAGCTTTCGTTTTGCTGTCTTCCGTTGCCAGGCCAGACTGATCAGTGAGTGACTGGATGGAAGCCTTCGACCCGCTTACCGATTTTACGTAAGACCAGAATTTCCTTGGGTTTTCAGCAATACCGTTTTGTTTGATGTAATCATTTTTGAGAAGTTTTAGTAGACAGTCTTTGGAAGATTCAGTAAGTGAAAAGCAGACAAACGGTTTAGTCACACTGGGAAGTCGCTGTTACCTGAAACCGGATTTGGGAACGCCATATAAACGCCGCTTCTATCCCAAGTTCAAGGACCGCGTAGTCGCGACGAAGTGGCCTGTTGGCGCAGTGACTCCGCAGGCAGCGGCCACAATCGACACGGAGGTGAAACACCGGTTGGCACAGTGACTCAGCAGACAGCGGCCTCCGTCGACACAGAGGTGAAACCGATCTTTGGCGCACAACCTGGACCTGTTAGCGCGGGAAGAACCAGCCGCGGTGACGTCACCGCTGCGCTGCAGACGACGTCTAGAGCGACACGGCCTTCCGGGGAAACACCTCACAGTTGCTTTCACGTAACGGTCTATTCGCACCGCAGCCTAATGTAGTGCCTCAGACTTCCAGACACAAAGTAAACATTTCAAACTAAAGTAGACTTATGTGTCTTTCCGGTGACGCAGTATTTTGAAACGTTTTTATTAGGTCGCTTTCTTGTCTATTCGGTACAAATTTTGCAACTGATTTTACGCTAACTTTCCCACAAGCTAAAGGCTTGAGACTTTTAACGTAGCTCAGAACTGGACGACATTGCGATATTGAGCAGCTTTCTTGGCTGGTGTGTGGCGGAGGGTTTTCCGTATACCGCTGTTTTTTTTTCCCCTCTACCTGTTCCAGTCGCGAAAGCTTCGTGGTAAGAACAGTTGCTGGCAAACCTCTATGTGAGGTATGTTGTCACTAATTTTTATCTTGACCGTCTCGTCGGGACATAGACGTAGGAGGAATGAATATATTTGTTGACTCAGGTGAACAGAAACTGAAATAAACCTGAAATTTACAATATGTCTGCTGTAATCTCATCAATATGTTTGAAATCGATTTAAAAATTTCACACGCACAAGATCAAAAACAGAAATTAATAATTTAACTACAAAACCTTTTTAATATAATAAGTTTTTAAAACGGACTAAAAATACAAAACGATTTCTCCCAGCCCCGTATACGTTCCTAACCTCATACAGATAGTCCTGAAAATTGATGCCTGTTAAGTTTTGATAACTATGACAATACTAGTAAAATTTAAAATGAAAAAGGTGGGGGGCAACAGAAAATGACAGTAAAGAGTGTAGAGAGTAATTGTCGGCGAGAAAAATCACACAACAGTTGATATCATTTGCAGAGAAATGAAATTGTTACTAACTTACGTGAACTATTCATGGATCAAATATCTACGAGGGGCTTATGAAAAGTCCGTGCAAAGTCCGAGAGATGGCACCATCGGCGGGTATCGAGGTCATGTTTAGTTAGTAGCATCTTTGGAAAGAACGCACACCAAGTTTGTCATATTGGTCTATTTCTTTGTGTTTTGCATTCGTGTGAATCAAGGAAGTCGAGTGACTGTCAAAAAATGGACGAAAAATAATTTCGTGTGGTGATTAAACATTACTTTATGAAAGGAAAAAAGCCTCAGGACACTAAAGAAAAACTTGATAAACATTACGGTGACTCTGCACCTTAGATTAGAACAGTTTATAAGTGGTTTCAAAATTTTCGGAGTGGCCATACGGGCACAAGTGATGCTGAACGTTCTCGACGCCCTATGCGGGTTACGACTCCAGAAATCATTGATAAACTCCATGATATGGTGACGGATGACAGAAGAGTTAAGGTGCCTGAGATTGCTAGTGCTGTGGGCATCTCGAATGAACGGGTACATGACATTTTGCACAAACATTTGGACATGAGAAAGCTATCCGCAAGATGGGTTCCGCGATTGCTCACACTTGACCAAAAACGGAATCGTGTGAGGTGTTGCAAGGATGGTTTGAAGCTGTTCCGGAAGAATCCGCAGGACTTTAAACGTCGTTTCGTCACTGTGGATGAAACATGCAGACATTACTATACTCCTGAGACCAAACAACAATCTAAACAATGGGTTACCAAGGGAGAATCTGCACCAAAAAAGGCGAAGACCATTCCTTCGGCTGGAAAGATTAAGGCGACTGTCTTTTGGAATTCGCAATGGATAATATTCATCGACTATCTGGAAAAGGGTAAAACTATTACAGGTGCATATTATTCATCTTTACTGGACCGATTGAAAACCGAGCTGCAAGAAAAACGCCGGCGATTTGACCACTAAAAAGTCCTTCTCCATCACGACAATGCACCAGCACACACCTCAGCAGTTGTGGTCGCAAAATTATTTGAAACAGGATTACAACTCGTTTCACATCCACCCTATTCTCCAGATTTGGCTCCCTCTGTCTACTATTTGTTCCCCAATTTGAAGAAATGGCTGGCGGGACAAAGATTTTATTCAAACGAGGAGGTGATTGCAGCAACTAATAGCTATTTTGCAGACTTGGACAATTCCTATTATTCGGAAGGGATCAACAAATTAGAACAGCGTTGGACGAAGTGTATAAGTCCAAAAGGAGACTATGTTGAAAAATAAAAAAAGTTTACCCTAAAAATGCAAGTAGTTTTTATTTTTGCACGGACTTTTCAAACGCCCCTCGTATTGTATGCTCCCATGGTTTTCGTTTTATATTTTAAAGTATTGGTCATAGCTATTAAAAATTCACAAACACGAATTTTCAGGACTATCTGCCTGTATTGATCTCTATGGGGCTTGGAGAATATATTTCATATCTTTTAGTCCGTTTTAAAAACGTGCTATATTAAAAAGCTTTTTATTTAAATTATTATTGCGTGTCGTATCGCAAATATATCTAACTCAACGGTTCTCTTCCAATGTCGTAAGTTTAATTCTGCTGCTTGCTATAAATTACCGATTTACGTAGCGGTGCTTTCTGTAGAACGAACATAGAATATAACACTACGACAACGTATGTACTGTTACTTGTGTGAAAGAAAATTATGCGTACTCAGATAAACACGCCACTGCGTTTTATAGACTCAGAATTGTAAAATGAACAACTCAAGAACTCAGCATGAAGCTACGTTTCTTGTTTAAATGATCATTAACTCAAACACCAACGCAATCAAACCTGAATACCAAACTTCCACTACACCTGAACAGATTGCTGTCATCCATTTTTCTACGCCATTTGTATATCCTAGACATGCATCATGAACAGATGGTGGGTGAGCGCAATTGTAAAGCTACTGAAGGAGTTTCTCCTACTTCTCTCGTTGAAGCCTTCTGTGGACTATGCAGCTATTTCAGTTTATCACTTAACGTTTTTTTCAACTCCCTTCGCTCCATTATTCCTCTATACTGCCACTGTGATTACTTATATTTCCCACCTCTCGCCTCGCTTTCGAGCTGTTTTCTCTTCTTCCTCACATTAGGATCCTCCCATCTGTAACGCGTTTATTCTGAAACTGTCCCTATCTGTTATTTCTTCTCCTCTTAAGTCTTTTCTTTGTAAATCTTTCAAGGAATAATCTAGCATGTAGTTTACTTACCTTCTTTAAGATAACTGAAGAAACTGTAAATCCTCAACGCACGATTGATCAAGAGAAGCGGTCAGAGTGTAAAATTAATGTGCGCTCTCGCTCTAGAAACTGAAGGATTCACTACATAATCGTATGAAGTTGGTAGGTTTTAAATCGCGAATGTAAGATTAAAATACTGCTGCAACTCATCCTTCTCGCCGACATTTCGCATTCTGAACGAGTTACTACAGGCATACTTGTCATATCGCCACTTGCAATATAACTGAACTTCTCTCACAGCTGATGTCATTATGCAGATGAGAATGTTTACTGATTCAGCACATAAGTACTCTTCTGCGTCAAAAATTGAAAGTCACATGAATTATTGATGGAGGCAGCACATCATTTCGTGCATTTTCGTTCACAACACTTTATTTGAATAATGACCAGGATGCCTCTGTTGATTAACAAGCGCCGGTCCACGACAGTGAGACACGCGTCACTGGGCTATGGCTTGTCCC
The DNA here is from genome assembly GCF_023898315.1 of Schistocerca nitens. Taxonomy (NCBI): domain Eukaryota; kingdom Metazoa; phylum Arthropoda; class Insecta; order Orthoptera; family Acrididae; genus Schistocerca; species Schistocerca nitens. The sequence continues at coordinate 644,698,032 of NC_064619.1, read as the reverse complement.
CACGAGCCACTTAACACTGTAATTAACCCAACTTCTTGGAATTCGGGTAGGAGCAGAGAGGAAAATTCTGTTCAGCCGTTCTCACTTGGCTATTGTTCTTTTTTTTCCAAAGAATTTGGAGCATGTCGAAGTAGCACTTTCAAAAATGTTTTTTCGCACTGTATTAGACACCCTTGTCGAAATAAACTGCTACTCTGCCGCCACTTAGCTTGACTTCCGTAGGATGTAAAACAATAATAGGAACTACAGAACCAGCGTAAGGCTACATCAGTTTTTACTGCTTCTCTTGATTCACGAACACTTTTTTCTGCGCTTAATTTTCGATTTTCAAGACATAATACATTCCTAAAATGTCTGAAAACTTCTCGTCAAAGCGTGTGTCTGTCTGGCGCTTTGATATCCTATTCCGCACAGCTTTGAACAGGGTCAGACAGCCAGCTGTAGGACAGCTAGGTTTTGTCGTTAATGAAGTTATGTCGTTTTTTAAACGGGTGTCCCACGCACGTATGCTGGGTGTTTCACTTACGAGGTAGCCGCGATGTCCAACGGCGCATGGTACCAACACCCGCGTAGAAAGTTTCCGATCGTTATTTCAGCACGGTGGCTGTTATGGCTGCAGTTCTAGCCGAAAAAAGGAGCAGGTAAGCTAGGAGCGTCTGCAGAATGCAACTCTGAAGAGATAAGATATAAATTAGAAAAGTAAGGAGTAGCCTTGGAAAGATATCTGAGAAAATCGCTACGCCATTAAGCACTTCAGACTGGTGTGCATTTGTGTAGCGACTGTTCACAAAACTTTGCACAAAACTCAAACTGCAACACTACAAAGCAGCCGCAGTATCTCGACTGACAAATTCATATTCTGCTGATCGGTGTCAACACTGCAACTGGCTATTGAAATTTGTGCACGATGGAATTTGGACTACTGAACTATCTCTGTGAGACTTCTTCAATGATGTGTGTTTCTGCATTTTTTTTATGATATAAAAATAGTTCTTTCTTCAGTTGTTGGTTCTCTTAGAAAAAGGTTGCAGTATATGTTCGCATACCAACTAGAAGTTGTATTTTGGTGACGTCATGCAGAGGCTCTGGAAGTAACTAACAATGATTTTCAGAACTCCAATGTCGATTATTTTGCGTAGTCACGTTGCCCGACAAATGTAGTCGTGAAAATCGAAACGCTACCTGACACAAGGTCCGAGCAAAGGCCGGAGTATGATACAACGCTGGACACCGTTGCTTATTACGTTGTTAGTGGAACTCATGGCTGAAACAGGCACGCCACCTGCCGCAGGGTCTGCGGAATGGCAGGAACGTCACGCTGTGATCGGAAGCTGCCTAAATGTTGGATACTGTACTTAAGTTGTTTGTGGAACCTCTGGCTAGAGCTGGTACGCCAACTGCCACCTACCACAAGGTCTGTGGAACGTCAAGAGCACCACTCGGTGATCAGAAACTGTCTATCCGGTACTGGTTTCCGTTCAACGCTGGACACGGTGCTTATGTCGTACGTGGAACACCTGCATATTACATCTGCGAATAGTACGTGTGAATAAAATAATGTCGCGACTCTAGTGTATGCAGCAGAATTTGTCAATGGAGGACATCACCCGTTGAAGTAGCGTGTTCCTTGCCGCCCGTGGAACATGGTTTCTCGGAATTCTGATCGCATGTTTCACTCTAAAGTAGAAAGTCTCTCTTGAAGCGTCTCCCACAGGAGTTTGTGACATTTCGGTGGTTCTCCAGCGCTGCCTATACAGTCCTATGGCGTATCGCACTGATATTATTGACAACTCCTGTCTACCGTTGAACCGACTTCGTAATGTTAGAGACGAACGAAAAATGACGCATTTTATGCAGCTGCCTTTGTGGGTGACCTCTACTCCCTTAGGATTGGTGCAGTAAATCTGAGTCACATCTGTCACCACTAACGCAAGTTGTATGTGAATTGCCAAACTCAAGTTAGATGCTGGCTAACCTGTATTCTCGGAATAGCGCGGGAAACAGGTTGCATCAGCTCGGAATAACGCCTAACTGGAGTATAACTAGGTGATAGGTTAAACGGCGATTTCGGGCTGGGTTAGCTAGGTTATATGGAGAATAAGTTTCATAGGTAGTCACAGATAACTATAGAATCAATCTGTAATGCAGATATGTTGCTAATTATTCGTCAGAATGAAAAGGCATAAGAAAGTGAATCCTTAGACCAATTATTATGCAGAATACATCGAATCGAACTTTATATAACTACATTTTCTCTGTCGATCGAGGAACGAAGCTGAACTCAGTTTTTTCGATGTTCTGAATGAGAAACTAGGTAATATGACGGAAAGAATCTGCTCCTGTGTCTTCTTGTACAATTCTACTGTTTTAAATATTTGTAGTACGTGGCGTCAGCTCGGCCACATGTTTTTCTTACCACTGTTTCAAATTTCAATTCGTTATTTCGTTTGAGAACCAAGAATACAATATGTTTTAGTTTTGTCTAGTAAATAAACTGAGCACAAGTCCATTCGTGCCAAAGAGCCTCAGACGTACATCCTCCTAAATATTTTCGTGCCTCTGTGTTACCATTACTACAGTATTTTTGCAAACACACAATGGTAAAAAGTTTCATATCAGCGCACACTCCGCTGTAGAGTGAAAATTTCATTCTAGACAATGGTAAAATTATCTGAATATCACAACTTTCGCCAGGCTATACGCAAGTTCGAATTGCGTTGGCAACCTAAACGAATGGGTACGCTATCTGAGGAGTAGCTAACTTGGGAATAAAATGGCATCTACAATGCGCACTCGCACTTATACCACAGTTCCCTTCTGCAATAGCGATTCCTGGCTTTATATCGCAAGTGTAGAACTGGTCCTTCGATTCTTGACGGTTGTGAACAGTTCCAGTAAAACTGATCGACAGTCCAGTCATACGGGTTAATGGGACTCCTTGTTGATTCAGTGGGTGTCAGGCTATAAATTCATAAGCTGGGGTTTCAATGGCTTAGTCAGACTGGCGCTACAGCCTGAGAATACGCAACCGACATTTTCCTAAAAAGAAGACAGGAAAAGAACGTCACGGGGACGAAGAAGCTGCCGACACTTGATGCCAAAATGTTTCAGATGAGCTAATGTTAGTGAAACGGCTCAGGCAGATCTATTTCACGGATCTTGCATTTATGATGTGCCTTTCATGCATTAAGAGCACATTTTATACCATATATTACTCTGTCAAGTTTACATTCAGCCTCTGGAGGACAGATGATCCAATGTGTTCATTTATTTTGCTTACATATATCTTTTCCTTTGCCCACACATACCATACAAGTCCATGAATGAAAAAAAATGCGTGCAAGTGGATTTCAAATGTTCTCCCAGATGGGCAGCCGCGCGGGGTAGATGCGCGGTCTTAGGCGTACGAGGTGCGGCTAGAAAAAAACCGGACTGATGCTGGAAAAAACATTTATTTACAATTATTTACAATTTCATGTTATCTCCTTCAATGTACTCTCCTCCTCGGTCTCTACACCGCTCCATACGAATTTTCCACTGTTCATAGCAATGCTGCAGATCATTTTCGGTAAGTCCATACATTACTTCCGTCGCTTTTTCTTTTACTGCTTCAACAGTCTCAAATCTAGTTCCTTTCAAAGCTGACTTGACTTTAGGGAAAAGAAAAAAGTCACAGGGGGCCAAATCAGGTGAGTAGGGTGGATGATCTAAGATGGGAATGTTGTGTTTTGCCAAAAACGTCTTCACTGACAACGCACTGTGAGCTGGGGCATTGTCTTGGTGAAGGATCCATGACTTTTTTCTCCACAAATCGTTCCGTTTTCTCCGTACTCGCTCACGTAGGGTAGCCAGGACGCTAATGTAGTAATGCTGATTCACTGTTTGTCCCTCTGGTACCCAATCAATGTGCACAATCCCTTTGATGTCACAAAAAAAAAAAAAAAAAAAAAAAAATCATCATTGCCTTGAATTTCGATTATGACATTCGTGCTTTTTTTGTCGTGGAGAACCAGGAGTTTTCCAATGCATCGATTGGCGTTTAGTTTCGGGATCGTAAGTAAAAAACCACGATTCATCGCAAGTAATAACATTTTGTAAGAAGGCGGGATCACTTTCAATGTTTTCCAGGATGTCAGAACAAATCATTCTTCGGCGTTCCTTCTGTTCAATTGTGAGACACTTTGGAACCATTTTTGAACACACTTTGTTCATGTTGAAACTTTCATGAAGAATCTGCCTAACACTTTCCTTGTCAACTCCTGTTAACTCAGACACTGCTCTGATTGTTAAACGGCGATCTTGTCGAACAAGTTTACCGATTTTTTCAATGTTTGCATCAGTTTTTGCTGACAATGGTCTGCCAGTACGAGTGTCATCACTGGTGTCTTCGCGGCCATTTTTAAATCGTTTAAACCACTCAAACACTTGTGTTCGCGATAAACAATCATCGCCGTACACTTGTTGTAACATTACAAACGTTTCACTTGCAGATTTTCCTAGTTTGAAACAAAATTTGATGTTACCACGCTGTTCTTTCTGTACACTCAACATTTTCCGACGCACAGACAAAACGTCAACTACTTAAAACAGACGCCACGGGCAGACAGAGTGCAGGAGGCAGATGAAACTCGAGCAGTAGGCGGAGCGAGAGTCACGTGACAGGCCACGCGTCTTTCAGCCTTATTGGATTCGTTTTATTGTTTCACCAGTACTAGTCCGGTTTTTTTCTAGCCACACCTCGTATTGTCACAGTCGGCGCGGCTGCCCCCGTCGGAGGTTCGAGTCCTCCCTCGGGCATAGGTGTGGTGTGTGTTGTCCTTAGCGTAAGTTACTTTAAGTTAGATTAAGTAGTGTGTAAGCTTAGGGACCGATGACCTAAGCAGTTTGGTCAAATAAGATCTTTTTACAAATTTACCCAGATGGGCAGAGTTCGCAAATGTAGCCTGTAGCTCTTGCCAATTTAACGTTGTGGGGGCGTAGGAGGAAAAGCAGTGGTCGAGTGCAAAAGGTAAATGATAGTCCCACACATTGCTGGTGTGTCGTTGGTCAGACGTGGTGGAGATCTCTCTCCTCCACCAGTTCGAAAAGAGCCGAACTGTTAAGTGATCTGATGCGCTCTCTTAAGCTGTCTTTGTCGGGTGTGGGTCAAGGTGATAGTGTGGCTTGTAGAAGTGTTTAATACATGGAGTTTTACCTTCGTTATGTTAGGAAAGCATCTCGTGATCCGTTTTACGATTTTTGTTCATTAAGTTCCGTGAGGTAAGGGTACTTTGAAGGGAGTTCTGAGCCACCACCACCTGTCGTCCGAGTCCGATGCCTGTGAAGTCTTCCTTTCTGACAATTTGATTGGTTATTATCAGATATACTGTGTGGAGAATACTGTGTTAAATTCATTTCAGTGTTAACTGGTGAAACTTTGTGACATACCGTTATCTCTGTCAATTAGACCCTCACGTGTTTGTGATTCCACAGTTTTCAGTTAACGTGGCCATGAAATGATGTCCCTAACGAATACCTACATACGTGGAGAATTATTAATCGTTGACTATTTTTTTTATTTATTAACAAAACGTTTGGGATCGCACATCTTTGACACGACACCAATTGCTGTCTTCTCTGTTCATTCTTTGCTTGCCACATTGGGTGTAGATCATAGCACTGACTTTCACCCACTCTTGTGCAATATGAATGCGAGTGAATTTACATGATACTTACCCCATAGTCTGTAACTTCGATGTCTCGACCATGAGGCCGTTTAGAGAAAAGCGATAAGCAGATTAAGAGATGTACAATAAGATAAAGCCTGGTGCGTTTTCCGTAATATTGCTTTCACTGAAATGCTTGTTTAGATTTGCGCTATCCGTTGTGCAAAACCATTAATTGGCTTATTTGTGGGATCATATTCAAATATATTAATCATTCTGTGATACAAGAACTCTAGGTGGTAAATGTAATGTAACCAGAAACTCATGTTACACGTCAGTACATGAGCGAAAATCAACTCGCTTTATTTACCGTCCCTTGTCTGAATATTTTTCTGTTATACGCCAGTACACAATTTTATAACACTGCCGTTTTCATGTGACGACCCTACGCAGGATGTTTATATTATCATGACTGTCAGAACCAGATCTCGAAGAAGACCAGTTTTGGTTCCGAGGAAAACACCTGAGACAATATCAACCCTGTATCTTATGTTAGACGATATACTGAAGAAACAGATATCTAGATTTTAGCATTTGTATAAATAGAGAGGTTTCGACAGTAACGAGTGGGATTCATTCTTTGAAATTCTGAAGGTGGCAGGGATAAAATACAAAGTGTGAATTTTTATCTACAGCTAGCTCAGCAACCAAGCTGTCGTTATCAGAGATCAATGGCATGAAAAGGTGCAGTGGTTCAGAAGGGAATGAGACGGGGTTGTAGCCTCTCCCCCATGTTATTCGGTCTACATATTGTGCAGTTAGTAAAGAAAACAAAGGAGAAATTTCGAGAGTTAATTAAAGTTCAGGGAGAGGAAAGAAAAAGCTTTTGAGGTTAGCTGATGACATTGTAATTCTGTCAGAGTCGGTAAAGGACTTGAAGGTCAGATGAACAAAATGGCAAAATGGAGAGTGCCTAGAGAAGAACGTCAAAAGTAGAATGAGGATTATGGAGCGTAGACTCTCAGCAGCAAGAAAAGCGTTCCTCAAAAGAATAATTTTTTAGCATCAAACACAAAATTTAGGAGTCGGGAGTTTTTTCAGAAGGTATTACTCTGAAATATAGTCATGCGGAAGTGCGTGCAGGATACAAAGCTCAGCCTGGTGTGAATTGTGAAAGCGAACAGTAAATGTCACAGACAAGAGCCGGATGGAAGTTTTTGCAATGTGATGCTACAGAGAAGTGCTGGAGACTTAACTTCTGAGGTCATCAGTCCCCTAGAACTTCAAACTACTTAAATCTATCTAACCTAAGGACATCACACACATCCATGCCCGAGGCAGGATTCGAACCTGCGACCTTAGCGGTCGCGCGGTTCCAGATTGAAGCGCCTAGAACCGCTCGGCCACTCCGGCCGGCAAAGATTGGATGGATAGATAGGATAGCTACTGAGCAAGTACTGCACGGAACTGTGGAGGTACCAGTGTTATGACACCACTTGAATGAAAGCAGGGATATGTTGATAGGACAAAGAATGCTTAATTTGGTACTGGAGGGAAATGTGTCAGATAAAAATTGTAGAGGGAGACCGAGGTAAGCAGGTCCAAGTGGCTGTAGACTGCGACAGTTATGGAGAGATGAAGCACCGTTTATGAAATAGAATAGCTCAGAGGGTTACATATACCAGTCGTAGGTCTGAAGACAATAACAACAATAACCTCCCAAGTAATTGTAATTTTGTCAGAGACAGCAAAGGACTTGGAAGAGCAGTTGAACAGAATGGACAGTGTCTTGAAAGGAGGATATAAGATGAACATCAACAAAAGCAAAACGAGGATAATGGAATGTAGTCGAATTAAGTCGGAGGATGCTGAGGGAATTAGATTGGGAAAGGAGACACTTAAAGTAGTAAAGGAGTTTTGCTGATGGTCGAAGTAGAGAAGATATAAAATGTAGACTGGCAATGGCAAGGAAAGCGTTTCTGAAGAAGAGAAATTTGTTAACATCGAATATAGATTTAAGTGTCAGGAAGTCGTTTCTGAAAGTATTTGTATGGTGTGTATCCAAGTATGGAAGTGAAACATGGACGACAAATAGTTTGGACAAGAAGAGAATAGAAGCTTTCGAAATGTGGCGCTACAGAAGAATGCTGAAGATTAGATGGGTAGATCACATAACTAATGAGGAGGTATTGAATAGAATTGGGGAGAAGAGGAGTTTGTAGCACAACTTGACTAGAAGAAGGGATCGGTTGGTAGAACATGTTCAAATGGTTCAAATGGCTCTGAGCACTATGCGACTTAACTTCTGAGGTCATCAGTCGCCTAGAACTTAGAACTAATTAAACCTAACTAACCTAAGGACATCACACACATCCATGCCCGAGGCAGGATTCGAACCTGCGACCGTAGCGGTCAATAGAACATGTTCTGAGGCATCAAGGGATCACCAATTTAATACTGGAGGGCAGCGTGGAGGGTAAAATTCGTAGAGGGAGACCAAGAGATGAATACAGTAAGCAGATTCAGAAGGAGGTAGGTTGCAGTAAGTACTGGGAGATGAAGAAGCTTGCACAGGAGAGGGTAGCATGGAGAGCTGCATCAAACCAGTCTCAGGACTGAAGACAACGACAACAACAACAACAACAACCTCCAAAGATATGTATACCATTAACGAATATCTACCGTACTACTGAGAGTATAGAGTGATAATTATTCTGTGAAAACTTATCAGGTTTTGCTGTAAGGAATAAAGAAGCTCCGATGAACATTATCGGATCGGTATGAATCGTTTTTGAAAGACGCTGTAATAAACAAATGGTCCTATGTTAACAACAAAACATTTTTGCAAAAAATAAGTACCGAAATTCAACGGCCGACAGTTTGCTATCACGGCACAGGAGGCGCACGCATCACACAGTGAGCAGTAGCTGGAAGAACTACGGTAAGCGAACAGTATGGCACAACTATACAACTGACCAGTATTTATTTGCGGCTCGACGGTTAGCGGCCTACATAATGCAGAACACCGGGCCGTGTGTAGTTGCTGCCTCCGCCACCCTCTCTCTGGGGTGGTCGGCTGCAGCAATGTGCCAATGGCTGTGCGGTTCATCGGATCAACTGCATCACAGGTTCCCCACTACCCTACACGTGCTCTCTACGTACCAGAACGTATATGTCAAATAAAAACCAGTGATTTCCTCACTCAAAGACGAGTTGTTTGTGTGCTAGCGGCAGACGAGATTTCCAACGCCTCTCACGAATCGAGTTGCGATATTAATAATAACTTCGAGTGTCACAACGGCCGGGTGCAGCTCTTTCTACTGGACACTACTTCGACGGCTTAAGGCCAGGTTCTCATCAAATGAGCAAAAATAGGCGGAATTTGGCATTTTTTTTTAGATAATGTAAAGACATATAAAGGATCTGTTTGTGGATTATGACTGGTCATACTTGCAATTTTATTTCAGATTTTTAATAAAAAAAATGACGCCTGTAATTATGGTTTTATCAAGAACCTCAGGAGTTATCTGAAATCAAAAGTGGATAACATCAATCGACCCTACACTAAATTTATGGAAGCTTATACCTAACCAGACTGAAATAACCTTAAATTGAACAATATGGTGCTACCTCGAACTTCGAGTTCGATTTTTTTTCGCTCTTTATGGCTTTACAAAAAGTGGCTAATATTAACAAATATTACAGGTATAAGCTCCCAAGAAAAGTGTTTACTTTTAGGGCGTCAGAAGTAGAAGTTATGAGGTTGAACCGTTTTTATTTTATGCTACACGCTGTCGTGAAAAATCGTTTTTCGAGAAAAACCTGTTTAGAGTTTAGGGAGAACTTTCATACGTATTAATAGTTCAATCTTCTTAAAAACTACAAGTTATTATATATCTCTGATGTTGCTCAACACAAATACGAAGATAGATTTTCAAAATTCAAAATGGCTAATCCAATATGGCGGACCAAAAATTATATTTTGACCAAAATTTGACCAAAAATTTTGTTTTCGTTACTTATGATTAGTCCACAATACCAGGAGCGTATATTAACCCTTCCTCTAACTCGAATTGTTCCTGGACAGCAATTCCCTCTTTCGTCTTGGCGAGAAAAGCCAGTCTGGTAGAGCTGCGTATCTTATGTTTGGCAGCCTACACTCGTCGTTAGTCAGCATTTTCAGCGAATCTGTTTTCATGCATACCCAAATATAAATCATTTTGTGAACGTACGTCACGGCACCACAAGTTTTCTACCTGAGCCGGAGGTCTCCGGTTGAAAGTGTCCCACGGCGAACAATGGTCTGTAGAAACTTTTGTAACGCACGAATTAAAAAACTTTTTCGTCCCAACAGTCTAGACATATACACCTTTGAAAAATGCAATAAAAATCGAATTTTCGACCATTCTGAATGAGAGCCTGGAATTAACTGCACGATATCGCGAAATCGTTCACGTAGGAGAATCGTACAAATATATCGTCGTTTGACCATCGAACAGACTTCCGTATGGAAGACATAGTAATAAGCATCCCTGGCGTACAAAAACAACTGAAGGAGTTGAAAACAAAGAAGTCACCAGGTCCGGACTCCTGTGCACAACAAGGGCAAAAGAAGACCTACAAAATCACAGAACAATATTCCCAACATCGGCTTGCTGCAGAATCCTTAAACATAATCTTAGTTCGCATATAATAAATTATCTTGAGACCGAGAAGCTTACGTCCACGAATCAGTATGCTTTTAGAAGGCATGCCCTTTTCTCACATGTCGTATTGCGAACAACAGATGAAGGGCAACAGGCAGATACCTTTATAGATTACCGGAAAACATTTGACACGATGCCCCATTGCACGCTGTTAAAGAAGGTACGAGCATAGGGAAAATAATCACGTATATATGAGTGGCTCGAAGACTCCTTACGTTATAGAACTCAGTATGCTGTTCTCGACGACGAGTGTTCATCAGAGATAAGGGTATCGTCAAGAGTGCTTATTATTTCGTGAGATATTTGGCCCGGTCACTATCAATGGACCACCCTGCATACTTCCCTTCCCACATACCTGCAATGACACCAGGCGGCGCTTTATCTCAAAGTGGGCAGTGGGCAGTGCATTTTTACGAAAAAGCGCTCAACGAAAATGGATCACAAGTGTTTACTTGTTTTGTGCAGACCTTCAGAAAGGACATTCTAATATTTAAATTTATGTTACATGTTAACGATTTCCTCTTTTTCAGAAACATTTTTCTTGCTATCGCCAGTCTACGTTTTATATTCTGTCTACTTCGGTCACCATCACTTATTCCGCTTTCCAAACAGTACAACAAATCTACTAGTGTCCCACTTCCTCATTATTCCTTCATCATTACCTAACATAATTCGGCTACATTTCAATACTCTTCTTTTACTTTTGTGGAAAAGGGCCATCAGACTCCAAGATCACGTCAACATCGAGGTCATTACAGGCGGTACTTATTCTTGCTCATCCTATATACTCTTCTCATAACATGAATCATTCCGTTCATTTGTTATTCTAAGTCATGTCCTGTCTCTAACAGAATTACTACGTCGTCAGAAAACTTAAGTATTTTAATTTCTTCTCCATGAAAATTAATTTCCGTCCCAGAATTCTAATTAATTCCCGTTCCATAATTCTTCTTGGTTTTCTTTACTACTTGCTCAGTGCACAGAATGGGTAATATCGAGGACAGGTTACAACACTGTCTCACTCCCATATTTACTTCTGCAGTCTGGTTTGTGTACAACCTATAAATAACACTTGACACACTGTATTTTACTCCTGCTACCAGCAGGATTTTAACGAAGATACTCAAGTGAAAATTGTCGAAAGCTTTCTCTAAATCCACAAATGCTATAGACGTAGATTTCACTTTCTTCGTCCTTTCTTCTAACGTAAGTCGTGAAGTTAGTATTGCCTCGCGCGTTTCTACGTTTCTCCTGAACCCAGACTGACCTTTCTCGAGGTCAGCTTCTACTAGTTTTTCGATTCTTCTGCAAATAAGTGGTGTCAGTATTTTCCAACCATGACTTATTAAAATTGATAATTTGGTAATATCTCATCTTCAGTACCTGCCTTCTTCGTGAACTGGGATTATTACATTCTTCTTGAAATCTAAAAGTATTTCGCCGGTCCCATAATCTTGCACACCAGGTGGAATTGTTTTGTCATGGCTGACTCTTCCAAGAACCTCATAAATTCCGTGGGAATGACAACCACTCCATGGGACTTAGTTCCACTTAGGTACAGAGAGGAGTAGCGAAGTGGTTAGCACACTGGACTCGCTTTCGGGAGGATAACGGTTCAAACCGAAGTCCTGCCATCCTGATTCAGGTTTTACGTGATTTCTTTAAATCACTTAACGCTCGGCCGCTTTCCTTCTCCGTTCTTCCTTAATCCGAGCTTGTGCTTCGTCTCTAATGACCTCGTTGGCGACGGGATGTTAAACACTAATCTCCTCCTCCTTTGACTTAGGTCCATCAGAGCTCTGTCATGTTCTTCACGCAATATTCTATTTCAGTCATCTTCAGCTACTTTCTCTTCCCTTCCTACGATACTGGCTTCAAGTTCATTTCCCTTGTATAGTCCTTCTACATATTCATTCAGCCTTTCAGCTCTCCCTTCATTGCTTTATACTGTCTGCAATCTCAGCTCTCGATATTCATATAGCCGCCTCTCTTTTTTCAAAAAGTCTCTTTAATTTCCCCACATGCGGCATCTACAATGCATGTCAAAGAAGTGAAATGTCCAGAAAGGGAGGAGGAAACGAAATGAAACTTTATGGGTTGGAAGGGTATGTGATGTTTTAGCAGTCAAGCAAATTTACAAAGAACTTGACAGTATGGGCCCACTTATCAGTATCATGATGCATCCCATCTGGCCTGGATGCATTGACTGATTCGGTTGGGAATGGTGTCCAAGCCGTTATATCCTCTCTCGAGGCAACCTGTAACGTACCTGTTGTAACTGGTCCTTGATACCGGACACTTACACTGGGCCATACTTGACACCCGAGCTGGTCCCACTGAAGTTCTATTCGGGACAGATATGGTGATCTTGCTGGCCACAGGAGTACCTCAACGTCATCCAGAGAGTGCATAGAGACACATGCTGTGTGTGACGAGAACCGTCCTGCTGTAAAATGGCACCGCGATACTGTCGCATGAGAGGTTACACATGAGGGCGCATGATATCCGTGACATACGGTTGTACCATCAGAGTTGCCCCAATCACTACCAGCCATTACCTGAAGTCATACCCAATGGCTCCTGACACCACAATGCCAGATGTGATACTGCCTCTGCGAAACACTAGCAGAATGGGACCTCTTTCCATGTCGCCGACATACCTAGCGGCGTTGATCACAAGGGCTGACGCTGTGGACAATGCGACGCCATTCATCAGCAGTCTATGCTTCACGATCACAGTACCATTTGTAACGCAGCCGCTTGTGCTGTGGTGTTAATGGCTGCTGACGCATTGGACGGTAATTCCCTATTCCGGCTGCTGTCAATCTCTAACCAATGGTGAGGGATAACATAGAATGTTGCAGGAAGATCATTATTTGTTCTCGGATGGTAGTAGCAGATGAGAAGGGGTTACGAAGCGTCTGGGGCACAAAACGCAATCCTCCATTGTAATGGTCAGAGGAGGTCGACAGAAATCTTGACGAAGAGTATGCCAGCAGAAACGTTCCTGTGCAGTTCAATATCGAGCCACTATGACGTCTGAATGCCCCACAAAACAGAATATGGCACGATTCGATCAGTCGGTCTGGTGGGGATCCTCAATCAGGCCTCTTCCAAACTGTCAGGTGCTTATAACACTGTCTCGCAGGAGTACGTGCCATCTCCATGGCCCTCATGGCGTTCCCTCAATATCTGACGCTGTTCATGTCTGTTGTGTACTCTGCAAGACGTGGTAACAATACTTAACATGAACTAGACTAACGCAGCGTGATGGCCGTTTTACCTGTCACACATAACTGCAACTGTAATCATTTACACACACGCCGACGGTGTTTACGTGTACGGAGTTACACTGACATCCGACCATGAATCCTTGTGCTTCAATTTTTTTTTTTTTTTTTTTTTTTTTTTTTGTCAGGCAGTGTCCACTGAGTTGACAAAACTCATGTGGCACCTCCTAACGTCGTGTCGGACCTCGTTTTGCTCGTAGTGCAGCAACTCGACGTGGCATGGACTCAACAAGTCGTTGGAGGTCCGTTGCAGAAATATTGAGCCATACTGCTTCTACAGTCTTCCATCATTGCGAAAATGTTGCCGGTGCAGGTTTTTGTCCACGAAGTGACCTCTCGATTCTGTTCCATGACGTCCCTGCCGGCGATCTTAGTGGCCAAATCACTGTCCAGAAAGTTATTCAAACCAATCGCGAATAATTGTGGTCCGCTGACATGGTGCATAGTCACCCATAAAAGTTCCATCGTTGTTTGGGGACATGAAGTACATGAATCGCTGCAAATGGTCTCCAAGTAGCCCAGTCAATAATCGGTTCAGTTGTACCAGAGGACCCAGTTCATTCCGTGTAAACACAGCCCACACCATTATGGAGCCAAAACCAGCTTGTACAGTGCCTCGTCGACAACTTGGATCCATGGCTTCGTGGGGTCTGCGCCACAATCGAATCGTATCATAAGTTCTTACCAACTGAAATTGGGACTCATCTGACCTAGCGACGGTTTTCCGATTGTCTAGGGTCCAACCAATATGGTCACGAGTCCGGGAGAGATAGTGCGGCGATGTCCTGCCATTAGCAAAGGCACTCGCCTCCATCGTCTTCTGTCATACGCCGCACTGTCCTAACGGATACGTTTCTTTCACGCAGTGTTTCTTGTCTGTCAGCACTGACAACAGGCAAACGCCGCTGCTTTCGGTCGTTAAATTAAGGCCGTCGGCCACTGCGTTGTCCGTGGTGGTAGATAATATCTAAAATTTGCTATTTTCGGCACGTCCTTGACACTTGGATTTCGGAGTATCGGAGATAGATAGGACAAAGTGTGTGCGGCCATAATCACGTCGGAACCGTTTCACACGAATCACTTGCGTACAAATGACAGCTCTGCAAATCCACTGCCGTTTTATACCTTGTGTATGTGATACTACCGCCATATCGCTATCCCATGACTTTCTCAATGTATATTTACCCTACTCATGCTTACACCCACAACTTTGCCTTTGTCCTCCAGCAATTTGTGCTTATCCATTTGCCATATTGTTTCAATCTCACGACAGTCTATTCTTAACGAAATTCTGCCTGCGGCAGAGAAACTAAGATAGACGATCTCTTAATAGCTAAGACAACAGACTGCATGTTCTACTGGCATTAGTAATTCTTCCAGATTCACAGTTATAGAAACTGAGACTCACAGACGTTACAAATTAAAAAAAAATGGAAGAATTGTCATTAGCCTCATCATGACATTTAAATTCTTTAGATTAGTATATACAGCAGAAGACTAAGTCGAATACAGGAAATGGAAATGAGCGTTTGACGTCATTGGCCGGGAGGCCCCTTACGGGACAGGTCCGGCTACATTGGTGCCGGTCTTATTAACATTCGACGCCACATTAGGCGACCTGCGCGCCGGATGGGGATGAAATGATGATAAACACAACACAACACCCAGTCCCTAAGCGGAGAAAATCCCCGACCCGGGCCCGTAGGACGCCAATCCGTCACGCTGACCACTCAGCCATCGGGACGGATACTCGAATACTGAAAAGTAGCTATAGGTGCTAATTGCGAATATGTAGTTACGTACTGCCGCTGACGTCAGGGTGAAATACTGTCCTATGGTACAATATTTCACCCTGAAGTCAGCGACAGCACGTAACCACACATTCGCAGTTATCTCTTAAACTGCTGTGGAACCACGAGAACTTTTTTGCTTTCATTGTCGTACAATTTCTAGCGTGCTACAATCAATGGTCTTCCGACTTCCAAATAATATTATCACGCCACTCATTAAAATCACAATAAAATTAGTCCACAGCATGATGTTCAGGTAGCTAGAAGGAAGTAATTTGCATTAATTTAGGGGCCATGGAATCTCATGACAGAACAATGGCGTGATTATTTCATCGCAAACTCCATGATCACCCGATAAGCTGCCTACGACATGTTTGTCCGCAACACGTCTGCCACCATTCATATGATGTCTTACATCATTTGTTAGTTTTAATACGTTGCGCGATCGAATATGGGATTGTAACGAGCATCGAGCTACATGCTGTTCCTTCTAAAAATCGGACGTAAGAGAGACTCGGGAAGTGAGGTCCAGCTTTTAAGCACATGCAGAGTGCTCACGAGCGAGACGAGGTGCTACAAAACGGTCTCTTCGTGGATGTCAGTGGACTGACGGAAAAGGCATGCTTTATCTTCAGTTGTGCGAACGTGAACCGCTACAAGCGCCATAAAATCACTCAATAAAACCGTCCGGTACGTGTTTCACGTCGTCAAGCACGTCAGACGTGGGTTTACATCGTACATGGTGCTCGCCTAAAAATGGTGCATGACACGGAACGTGCTCCTTGTCATGACTTGTGACTGTAGCGCAGTTATCGGCTGTATCTGGCTGACACATCACACAGTTCGTTCACAGACAAATAAATGATTTGAATTTCATAAAACTTGGATTATTTATTCAAGAGTAAGAGATTCACAGATTGAGCCAAATTGTGCGAGTCAGTAACGCCTTGGTACACCCATGGTTCTTACGCAAGCAGTTATTCGACATAACATTGATTGATAGAGATGTTGGATGTCCTCCTGAGGGTATCGTGCCACATTCTGACCGAATAGCACGTTGTTGTTGTTGTTGTTGTTGTCTTCAGTCCTGAGACTGGTTTGATGCAGCTCTCCATGCTACTCTATCCTGTGCAAGCTTCTTCATCTCCCAGTACCTACTGCAACCTACATCCTTCTGAATCTGCTTACTGTATTCATCTATTTGTCTCCCTCTACGATTTTTACCCTCCACGCTACCCTCCAATGCTAAATTTGCGATCCCCTGATGCCTCAGAACATGTCCTACCAACCGATCCCTTCTTCAAGTTGTGCCACAAACTTCTCTTCTCCCCAATCCTATTCAATACCTCCTCATTAGTTACGTGATCTACCCACCTTATCTTCAGCATTCTTCTGTAGCACCACATTTCGAAAGCTTCTATTCTCTTCTTGTCCAAACTATTTATCGCCCATGTTTCACTTCCATACATGGTTACACTCCATAAAAAATACTTTCAGAAAGGATTTCCTGACACTTAAATCTATACTCGATGTTAACAAATTTCTCTTCTTCAGAAACGCTTTCCTTGCCATTGCCAGTCTACATTTTATATCTTCTCTACTTCGACCATCATCAGGTATTTTGCTCCCCAAATAGCAAAACTCCTTTACTACTTTAAGTGTCTCATTTCCTAATCTAATTCCCTAAGCATCACCCGACTTAATTCGACTACATTCCATTATCCTCGTTTTGCTTCTGTTGATGTTCATCTTATATCCTCCTTTCAAGACACTGTCCATTCCGTTAAACTGCTCTTCCAAGTCCTTTACTGTCTCTGACAAAATTACAATGTCATCGGCGAACCTCAAAGTTTTTATTTCTTCTCCATGGATTTTAATACCTACTCCGAATTTTTCCTTTGTTTCCTTTACTGCTTGCTCAATATACAGACTGAATAACATCGGGGAAAGGCTACAACACTGTCCCACTCTCTTCCCATTCACTGCTTCCCTTTCGTGCCCCTCGACTCTTATAACTGCCATCTGGTTTCTGTACAAATTGTAAAGGTCGTAAGGTCAGTGTTGCCTCACGTGTTCCAACATTGCTACGGAATCCAAACTGATCTTCCCCGAGGTCGGCTTCTCCCCGTTTTTCTATTCGTCTGTAAAGAATTCGCGTTAGATCATCAAAACCCCTATAAGATGGAGGACCCTGTCCAGAATGCTCCAAACGTTCTCAATTACGAAGAGATTCGGTGACTTTCCTGGTCAAGGTAGGGTTTGACAAGCACGAAGGCAAGCTACAGAAAGTTTCGTCGTGTGCGACCCGGTATTATCTAGCTGAACTGTAATACCAGAATGAGAAAGGCAACAAAACGAGACGTAGAATATCGTCGATTTACAACTGTACTTGGCTGCCGCAGAGGAGAACCAAAGACGTTCTGCTATGAAATAAAATGGCAAAAATGGTTCAAATGGCTCTGAGCACGATGGGACTTAACATCTGAGGTCATCAGTCCCCTAGAAGTTAGAACTACTTAAACCTAACTAACCTAAGGACATAACACACATCCATGCCCGAGACAAATGAAATGGCACCACAGACCTGGTTGTTCGGCTCATGGTGGGCGACAGCTAGGTTGGCATACTGCCGCTGTCTGGGGTGTCTCCAGACATGTCTTCGTTTGTGATGGAGGCTCAGTTCGAGGTGAGACTCATCACAGACGACAATTTTACTCAATTAAGTGAGACTCCAGGCAGGATGTGCCCGACATCACTGCAAAAGGGCTTCTTGGTGACAGTCAATAGCAATCAGTGCAAGGGGCGCCGTGAACTCAGCACCCTTTCTGTGAGCCGCCTGTTAATGGTCCTCGTAGTCACCGAAGCACCAGTTGCACAACAGATCGATTATAAGGATGAATCCGGGCCTCACGTCCTGTCGTCACTTTAGATCGACTGCTTCCTTCTTGGTGTTGTCTTCGGCTATAGTTGACCCATTCCTACCACCGCCGTCGAATAGCGGTATCGCTTCTACTCAAACGTCGAGCGTCTCGCTGATTACTGCAACCGGCATCTTTGAGCCTGACTACTCGTCCTCTCTCAAATGCTGACATCTGCTTATACTGTCTGTGTGGCACAGTTGCTGTCCGACTGAGTACACGGAATGAAATTCGCAAAGACTTTACGCCCTGGTATTGACATGTTATTTACCAATTGTGCGGTGAACTTGAGGTTCAGCATCACATATTCATGTAGCGGCCGCCGAAGTTTACAGTTTTGCATTTCCGTCAATACCGGTATTAATAGCAGTTTGTGACCAGTCTGCGTAATACAGCCATTCTAAATTCATGTACACGTTTTTGCGAGACATCGTCGCCTTTCTAGCAACGATATCCACTTGCGATTCCTAACCTACATTGTCATTAACCTGCCGTATTGCTCCAATAAAATTGCCGCCTGAATTCCTTCCATAGTTCACTGGTCTACATCAATTTTTCGATCATGTTGTCAGGCCGTAGGGGCCGAGCGGTTCTAGGCGCTTCAGTCTGGAACCATGCGGCCGCTACTGCCGCAGGTTCGAATCCTGCCTCGGGCATGGATGTGTGTGATGTCCTTAGGTTTAAGTAGTTCTAAGTCTAGGGGACTGATGACCTCAGATGTTAAGTCCCATAGTGCTCAGAGCCATTTGAACCACACTGCAGCAGTTATGTACTCTTATTTTTTCAAGTTTATCACGATGCGTTTCGAGAATTTATTCTCACTGTCAAGTGCAAATATTTAAATAAGAATGTTGTGTGTTGTTTGCATGTGGCCTATTTTGCCCCTCTTGCACTGTAGTCGCCTCTTTGATGTGCATTACGCAAAAAACCGCACACATGCAAACCATAAATCACAAATATTTTCAGCTTCCAATTCCAATTCCAATTAGCGATCAAGGAATTCAAAAAAACCAGGTAGTGATCACTACGTCTTCGTGCCATCTGATTAACGCATTCTGTGCAAGGCAATCATTCAGGTTGAAATAAATGACTTTTAGTGTGATCTAATCTTCAGAGCTACTGGGATTCCTACCAAGGAAAGAAAATGTTTAGCCACCGTTTCTATGGGACAGCCGGGCAATGAAAAAGCACTGGATAACAAGAAAATGCCCTGCCAGGAAGAAATTTAAAATTGATTGGGAGAATATCAACCACGAGCTTCTTCTTTCAACAATAATTCATTTCCTCGTAGGTATCACAAGTGTTAGGCCAACATAGAAGTTACACAAAACATGGGTGTTGTCTGTTACTGTGGGACAACTGAGCAATGAAAGAACTCTGAATGAGAAGAGAACGCTCCGCCATAAAAGAGTTTAAAATTTATGAGAAGAATATTAACGACGAACTCTTTTTAAAAAATTAATTCGTTTCTTCGTAGATAGCAATGTAAACGTATTTGTCCGTCGCTGACATAGAAGACCGCAAACCTTCTTTCCTTCCCGTCCGGGCAGGCTGTGCAGTGACTAAGAGTACATGTAAAGCTTACTGGGACGGGGTAAATGTTAGCTACAATGAAGTCGATAATTCGATTGTAATATTGGCATTTTAATTTGATATCCTCCACAACTGTCAAACTTTAAAAAAAAAAAAAAAAAGTGGATTTCTTTGTCCACCCACACACTCCTGAGAATGGAACATTAACAATTTGCAATTACGCGCCCCTATTACCGGCAGCTGCGTTGATAAATACTCGGCACCTCGCGAGGATAACTAGCAGATCAAGAATATTAGGTAAGTTGTTGGAAGTGGTTAAGCGTTGGTGAAAATCTCGCTTCTGAGCACACAAAGAGCTCTAACCGCAGAACTCTGCACGGAACACGCGTTGGTGCAATGCTGCGATACAGACCACATATCTCCCTTCGAAGACGATGGCCAAGACGCCGTCTCCAAGTCCGCACTGCTCGATGGCTGAAGGCGGAGTCCTCTCTTCACAATTCTTCCGTCTCCCACGCGTACGAAAACGCGCCGGAAGAATACTCAGTTTCGGCCAATGTCGGACGCTCTACCATCGCCGAAATCCCTCCAACGGCATTTCTGAGATCTACCCAATGATCGAGTAGGTCATAACGCCCCTAGGCAAACGAAATTCCCGTCTTCATCACGTGTCGCCCAGCACAAGTGGCTCCGGATGCCGGGCTACCCCCAAAAGCGCCGTATTGTCCCGCGTTTCCTGTGACCGTTACCTGCTGCCCACGGCGGCCCGGCGAGCTACGGCTATCTGCAGACTTTATATTCCACAATTCTCAACTTCTGACACTTTCCAAAAATGGTTCAAATGGCTCTGAGCACTATGCGACTTAACTTCTGAGGTCATCAGTCGTCTAGAACTTAGAACTAATTAAACCTAACTAATCTAAGGAAACACACACATCCATGCCTGAGGCAGGATTCGAACCTGCGACCGTAGCGGTCGCTCGGTTCCAGACTGTAGCGCCTAGAACCGCACGGACACTCCGGCCGGCTGACACTTTTCACCAAGGCTTTATGTTAGTGGCTCAATCATGCAGACATGCTGGGAATACTGCTCGAGAGTGCCTCATATTTATCATAATTCAATGGGGTCATGATCTGATGCCATTGCCAGTCCCTCTATTATTAATACTAATGTTGGCAAGCTAACGTGTAAGTGCCCATGTCCTGGCCACCTTACAGCACTACCGTTGGGCCAACAAGGGAGTTCCACGAAATGTCGATGTTCCTGTTTCTACGGGACAGCTGCGGAATGAAAGAGCACTGGATAAGAAGAGAACTCTGCCAGGAAGAAATTTAAAATTGATGAAAAAAATATTAACCAAGAGCCTCTCCTTTAATAACTACTTGTTTCTTTGTAAGTACTACTACTGATTTTGGATGTGCTTAAATTTGGGATCACTTTGCTACGCCCCCCCCCCCCCCCCCCCCCCCCCCAGGTAGCTGAGTGGTCCGCGCGACAGACTGTCAATCATAAGCGCCCGGGTTCGATTCCCGGCTGGGTCGGAGATTTTCTCCGATCAGGGGGACTGGGTGTTGTGTTGTCTTCATCATCATCATTTCATTCCCATCGACGCGCAAGTCGCCGAAGTGGCGTCAAATCGAAAGACTTGCACCAGGCGAGCGGACTGCCCGACGGGAGGCCCTAGTCACACTACATTTATTTATTACTTTGCTACTTCAATGTTTCATCCAAGTTGGACTGCCATAAGCTCGGCTCAAAATGAAACTGAACAGTTGCCAAATCGATCCAGTGAATTAAACATCGTCATTAGACTGTAACAGTGGAATGAGAGAATGCTTGTTGTAAATAAGCGAGGTGGTCGGCGGAGCCAGATGACGTCGCACGTTGTTTAGCAGTGTGGCAAAAGCCAGCTGCACGTCCGAGAAGTTACCGTTTTACTTTATCGCGCCAGTGCAGCGTTGCAGACCCCGCTACAGTGGAGTGGGGTGGGGGCTGGAGGCGTGAAGCGACGTGATAAAAGCACCTCTTCGCCCGCCGCTGTTCGCACTGTACCCTCCGCAAAGAGCAGGCGCAGCAGAGATGCCTTCGGTGACCATCCTCCTGGGCATCGCCCTGGTGCTCATTCTGGGCACTAGCGACGCCAGGCAGCTGGAGCGCTGCGAGATCGTCACTGAGCTGAAGAGGAACGGGATCAACAGCGACCTCAGAAACTGTGAGTCCAACTAAAACTGTGCAGCGGCTTTCCTTCTCATCAGTAACCCAACATGCTTCTAACATTCTGCGTGGTGTCTGTTTGTTCTAAGTCGTGTCTCCCTACCACTTTCGCGCAACGACGCTCTGAGTGTGTTTTTTAGGGAATTGACTAGTTTGAACCTGGGACCTGTTGCTGGTAAGGAGACGCCAGACCACACATGACATGTAGAGTTCAGAAGAGTTCAGTGAGACTAGCGATGATATAATCAAATACTTAATGATTTCAGCGTCAGCTCCACTGAACTCTCTGTAAAAGAATCTTAATTCTAACTAAATTTAGTTGAAGGGGTTCAAGGCGTTCCTATTTTTAGTTAGCTGGTAAAATAACGTCGAAAAAGCAGTTAAGTTTACCACTGGAAATTTTATTCTCCTCACAAAACATTGTTTATAAATTGCACTATTGATAGAAGTAAATATTTTAATACAGGATGATAAAAACCAACTGCGTTCAACAAAAATGTGAACGAATATTCCCTGAATGGGTTTCCAAGTTCTACAATGGATCAAAGGATGACCTATGCCACATCACATCGATAATCTAGGTTTAAGTTAAGTTTCCTAAAAGAGAAAACTATCAAAATGGTCTACAGTGACCCTCAATTATCTTTAATTACTTATCTAACTCCCGGGTTCGATTCCCGGCGGGGTCAGGGATTTTCTCTGCCTCGTGATGACTGGGTGTTGTGTGCTGTCCTTAGGTTAGTTAGGTTTAAGTAGTTCTAAGTTCTAGGGGACTGATGACCATAGATGTTAAGTCCCATAGTGCTCAGAGCCATTTCAACTTATCTAACTTGTAAATTTCAGTGGCTGATGTGGCTTCTCGAACAGAAAAATCATCGAGTTTCAGATTTCTACTTCAAGTAGCAAATGTGAACACCATGAGATTTAATTGACGATCGACGCTAGTATTACGTAAAAAGGGGATGTAACAGATGGGACTTCTGCAGTTCTGAGTGAAGCCTTATGCGCTCAAAACTGTGGCATCGCGTGCGTTCATTACCTTGTCGGTGTTTAGGCAGCGTCAGGGGGCGGCGGGGGGTGCAGCTCCACACCTCGCCGTCTCGGAAGCAACTCTCCCCTTACTTCTCCTTACTACAATTTACCGAAGTTGGTTTAAAAAAAAGCTATCTGGTTGTGTTTTCAACTGACCAATCAGGGTCTCAATGTTAACCTTAAGCTCCGCCTACAAAAATTCTGTCTATCCAATGAGAAACGTTATACTTTTCGTGGTGGGGCAATGTTTTTAACGTTTGCAACGTAACAGAGACGCGAAAAAGTCTCCCGCTAAAACTTGCAGCTGGTGTGGCCCTTTTAGTGTTATCGTAAGATCTATACTGTTCTTCTGGAGGGCTCTATCTTTTAACATGAGCTGGGGGTGGTCTTGGCGATTGGCTGGCGACGTGGGTGTCCGTCCCTCATCGTAGGGCCTTCTAGCTTAACAGGGTTCTGCTCTCGGCTTCTGTTCTCGTTTCTCCCCTCGGAACTGCGTCTGTTTCACGGTGGGAAGGTATGACATGCATTTAGGCGTTCTTGTGTTAGTCTGTGGTATTCCATTTGCTCACTCGTTGATCGTATTACTTTGGTTAATTTAATGTCAGGATTTATTCGGAGCTATGTGACATACTGCCGGATTTGCTTTTCATGTCAGGGTTTTCATGGAAGGTGTTGGATTTGCCTGACACCTTACATGCTGACGAAATAATGGCTTCACATGGGCTCTACGTCTGCAGTTTTACTTACCTTATCCTGTTACACGCTCCGCTTCGGCTTTTATATACCAAGCGAAATTTGTGACTGTGTTGAGAATTTCGTGATAGAACGCAACGAGTTATCTTGAATGGAGAGTCGTCGATAAATGTACGAGTAACTCCAGGTGTGCCCCAGGGAATTTTTGTGTATTAATGACCTGGCATACAATATTAACACTAACCGCAGGGATTTTCATACAAGGGCGGTTTTAGGGAAGACAAACGGTCGATTTCGGTTTACTGGGAGAATTCTAGAAAATTGTAGCTCATGTTTTAGGAGACCGCTTACAGAACAGTTACGCGATACATTCTTGATTACTGCTCGAGTGCTTGGTATCCCCGCAAGATCGGATTAAAGGAAGACATCGAAGAAATTTAGAGGCGTGCTGCTACATATATCAGGGGTATGATCGGTCAAGACGAGAGTATCATGGAAATGTTCCATCAACTCGAATGGGAATCCTTGTAGGGATGAAGGCGTTCTTTTGCGATACAATATTCAGAAAGTTTAGTGAAGAGGCATTTGCGGCATACTGTGGAGCAATCCCACTGCCGCCAACATACAGGATGTATCAAAAAGAATCATCTGATTAAAAAAACCACAACTATTATATTATTTGAGACATGTAAGAGAACAACGTAATGTTGTAAAGAGCAAACTCTCGAGTTTTACATTGTTCCCGCTAGGTAGCAGCCGTGTGCGTCCACTTCAGTTCTAGTAAAAATGGTGTCGGGACAATAGAAAATGTTTTTTGTTCTACGATTTGCGCAGTGCGTGTCACAGCGTGACTTTCGTACTGGGTTTGGGTATGGTGTGGATCCTCCAATAGCACAAAGCATTAGACTATAGCATGAAAAATTCCGAGAAACTGGTTGTTTGAGTAAAGGTAAATCTCCGGTCTGATTCGAACAATTTCTTTACCAGCAGGATGGGGCGCTCCCTCACTGTCATCTGGAAGTGCGGGAATTTTTAAATCCTCCCTCTCTGTCATCTGGAAGTGTGGGAATTTTTAAATCAAAGGATTACTGAACGATGGATCGGTCGCACTGGACCAAATGATTCAGCCTTACATTACTGGCCTCCAGTGTTACCGAACCTGACTGTGTATGATTATTTCTTTTATGGGTTTATAAAAGACTACGTGCCTCCGTTACCAACAACAATGAATGAACTGAGACGTCGCATAACAGCAGCTGTGGAAGCTGTAACTCAAGAGACGCTCGCTGCAGTGTGGGAACAATTTGAATACCGCATTGAAATATGCCTTGCATCTCAAGAGGGGCATATTGAACGCCTATGAAAAGGCATGAAAAAAAAGAAGCTTTTTGAGTTTCCCGTTCATCAACAAACAAAAATCATCGTATATGTTGTTAGTTTCTGAAATATAAACGTTCCAAATCGGATGATTCTTTTTGATACACCCTGTATATCTCGCATAAGAATGGAAAATACAATGTAAGTGCGAAGTATGTATTATGCAGATATAGATGATGCTCTTATCTGTAAAGAAGGACTGTTTGTGCTTCACAAAACGAAAAAAAAACTTCGTATCGCATGATTACAAATCCATTTAGTCACAATTAGAATCAATCAACTCAAACAAATTCTTGGGTGTAGAAACTTGTAGAGATATGTAATGGAATAATCACATTGGCTCAGTCATACGTGACTCAGGTGCCATTTTGCCTACAAACACTCATGCGACCCGTCCTACAATATTGCTAAAATGTCTGGGACCAGTACTAAATAGAACTGGAATACTTAACGTACACAAAAAAATGCAATACGAATTGTTGCAGGTTTCCAAAATGAGATTTTCTCTCTGCAGCGGGGTGTGCGGTGATAGGAAACCTCCCACCAGATGTGTGCCGGGCCGAAACTCGAACTCGGAACCTTTGCCTTTCGCGGGCAATTGGTCTATTGGCTAGGTCAATTGGTAGAGCACTTGCCCGCGAAAGGCAAAGGTCCCGAGTTAGAGTTTCGGTCCGGCACATAGTTTTAATTTGTCACTCATTTTTTGATCCGTGGGGAAAGTGCACGTAGATACTGGAAAGACTGAACTGGAACCCCCAACGTATCACTTCTACAGTGTCCGACGAGACAACATTACACTAATTACAGCGCGCACCGCAGAGTTTTAGCAATCTTTCTTCCCATGCTCCATACGCCAATGAAACGGGAAGAAGCCCTGATAAGTGGCACAGTGCGAAGTACCCTTTGCGAAGCACTTCACACAGGTTTTCTGAGTATAGACGCAGATATACAGGTTTTCTCCTCTAGTGACACCGAAAGAAAAGTGCTTCAGGTTTTATTTAGTGTTCGTGTTCCATTATTGTGTCATCCTGCAAAATATTCAACAGTTTCACCTACTCGACCTCAACTGATGCACGTGAAATATAGTGTATCGCAATTAATAGCGATACCTCACACTAGTGAAAATACACGATAATAGAAGCCAAAATGTTCCGAGTAAAGGTAGGTCCTCAAACGACCATTTGCGAAACAGACGTGACTGTTATGTTAGGAGCTGCCACAGACTTCACTTTGAAACATTCCGTTAGTACAAATGTATCAGAAATATAAATTTATCGGTTAAGTCCACACATATATGGGCTCAAATTTCACCCACTACTTCTACCATTTTAACAAAAATACAATACTGCTTCAGCAAGTTACAGTAGTACCTGCTAAAGGAGCTGTTCCACGTGTTGCCCTTGCAGTTGGCTGCAATACTGCACTCGGTCTGCTGTGAGTTAGGGTTTCTTTCAAACATTCCCGGATAATCTTGAAAACATTGACAACACTGTACAGTTCGCTGCTGCAATATCACCAGAAGCACTGTACATTTCACTTTCGGCATGATCCCAAAGATAAAAATCCAGATATTGGGGTCAGATGACCTTGGAGGCCAACGTACAGGCACTGCTAGACCTATCCATTCTGCACCATATTGGTGCGTTAAATGTTGTTTTACATCAGCAGCAAAATGTCACGATGGCTCCTCGTCCATCCACCACATCCCTTAACCATTAGACTTGGATGAAATCTGCGCCCTGTTAGAAGTTTACATTTCAAATACTGACTAGCACAACATTTCATACTGAAGTCAGTGGTGGCTCTTAACTACATTCGAAATTACCTCGTAAACGCTTAAATTGCGGGTCGTTGTTCACCAGAACGATATTGTTCCTATTACTGTATAGTTTCACCGTGTTCGTTTTCGCTATTAATTATGATACGTCTTCTATAGCCAACACTCCAAAATGCGACCACTGTGATAATTGTACTGGTTTCGTTATTATTACAATGCACAACTACCAAGTTTCTCGTTTCTTCGTCGACCCTTTAGTCGACCCTTCAGTAAGTGATCATAGATCATAGCTCATATATGATCGTTCTTTCCCTCTCGTGATTGCGTTTGGCGTACTGTTGTGTGATAACATTCTGTTCTTCTTCTGAAATGAAGCTTACTGCTCAGGTCAGAAAGCTCGCGCACCTGAAAGCAGAGAAACTGGGGCTTATATAATTGTACCAGAGACTACCAGCAAGCGGAAGACTTTTCCTCTGTGCTTCTTTAAATATTATAGTTTTGAACAATGGCGCTTCGAGTCATGGACTATGGCTGTAGATCACGATCATAACTGCCGAGACGCACTGTAGCCAGCGTCCCACTCTGTGTTTGACTCGGTCATTAACGACTAGGCGCTAACGACGGTTTGTTTCTGGGGGAGTATATTACGCACCTCGATGAAAGAGAGCTGCCATTATGGCTTTCCAAAATTTAATCTTCCGTATCAAATATAAATGATTTTTTTTAATTTTAACGCATGCTTGAAAATTCAGCTACTTTCTGTGGACACAGTAAATGGAAATATGAACTCTTCGGATAACTGAGTAAGTGTTGGTCGTATATTCTTAATAAGAATCAGTTTTTCAAGCGTAAACTGTAATATGTGACCATATAAAGAAGAGGATCAGTGAATCGAAATTCGAACAACGGAACCACTTCGAGTATGACGTCTACACAAAGATATTTTTACTGACAACAATATGAAGACACAGACTGTTTAGATTAACGAATAACTATTGGACGTTTCTTTTTAATGAGGGTCAGTTTTCCAGATTTTTTCAGTCGGCTTTTTATCATCATATCAGTCTTCTGTCTGGTTTGATAAAGCCCCCCGCAATTGGTTCGACGTCCGCTTCCTTGTGTAACAGCTGGCCTGTAACTCTGCGACTTTGTTCTTTCCTCGTTTTCCCACTGCCCACGATTTGCTTCTATACAACACTGTACTTAAATAAGCCCCGTGTTTGATACTACTACATTTCTTTTGACGAGAAATGCTCTCTTTGCTTGTGCTAATGTATAAGCTACGTCCTCATTGCTTCGCCCGTCACGTATTATTTTGCTTCCGAAGCAGAATAATTTCTTCACTTCGTGCACTGCGTTGTCTCTAGTTGTGATATAATGTTCATAGTTAATCTCATTTATGTTTCCCTCCCAATATTTGGACTTTTTTCTAGTTTATTCTCAGTGCGTATTCTGTGCTCAGTAAACTGTTCATTCCATTCGACATGCGCAGTGGTTAGACACTGGACTCGCATTCGGGAGGACGACGGTTCAATCCCGCGTCCGGCCATCCTGATTTAGGTTTTCCGTGATTTCCCTAAATCGCTCCAGGCAAATGCCGGGATGGTTCCTTTCAAAGGGCACGGCCGACTTCCTTTCCCGTCCTTCCCTAATCCGATGAGACCGATGACCTCGCTGTCTGGTCTCCTTCCCAAACCAACCAACCAACCAACCATTCGACATGTCCTGCAATTCCTCTTCACTTCCACTGAGGTTGGCAATGTCATTAGTAAATCTTCGCATCTGGTGTCGTTTCACCCTCAGTTTTAACCGCATTTTCTAACCTTTTCTGGTGCCTTCACATTGTGACAGAAGTCGTGAATATCGATCAGCTTAGTAGGAGTCGAGCAGCAGCTTACTACAAACGTGCTATAAGGATTGGCAGAAAAGCTGAACCTGTGGAGAATGTTTTTGTTTCGCGAAAGGAACGAATATACATTTGTTAGAACTCAAATGGATACTACTTTGATGGCGATCGTAACTAATTAAACATATCTGACAAGTCCGCGTATTTGGTAAACCGCTTATTTTTTACCACTCAGTTGATTGACTGTGATGAAACTTGCCACCGTGCAAGGACACTTAGAGAAGAGTCTGTGGTAACTTAGGAACTGGCGAAAAAAGTGTGGTGATACTGTATATTTCTCAAGCAATAACTACCACATTTTTGATAAAATAAATTTTTTTTTTAAGTTTTAAGCCTGAGTGCTGGTGGTGGTGGTTAGTGTTTAACGTCCCGTCGACAACGAGGTCATTAGAGACGGAGCGCAAGCTCGGGTTAGGAAAGGAATGGGAAGGAAATCGGCCGTGCCCTTTCAAAGGAATCATCCCGGCATTTGCTTGAAACGATTTAGGGAAATCACGGAAAACCTAAATCAGGATGGCTGGAGACGGGATTGAACCGTCGTCCTCCAGAATGCGAGTCCAGGGTGCTAACCACTGCGCCACCTCGCTCGGTGCCTGAGTGCTATCATCCCTCCTGTTGAATAAAGCTGTTTCTATCAGACTAATTTTACTGAAAGATTTGTCGCAAACTTTGACATTTAGATGTAATTTTCGGACGTTAGATGTTTTCAAGAAACTGCCTAATAGCTCCACATTAATTTTGACATTTCAGCGAAGTTCATTGCAACGTAGAAAGAGCGGCGTGATTGTACAAGGTCCAGTCACGGTAATGTGACCACTGCCCATGTTCGACGTCAACGTGCAACAGGTGGCAGCACTAGGGTTCAAATGGTTCAAATGGCTCTGAGCACTATGGGACTCAACTGCTGTGGTCATAAGTCCCCTAGAACTTAGAACTACTTAAACCTAACCAACCTAAGGACATCACACACATCCATGCCCGAGGCAGGATTCGAACCTGCGACCGTAGTGGT
Organism: Schistocerca nitens; assembly: GCF_023898315.1. Classification (NCBI taxonomy): domain Eukaryota; kingdom Metazoa; phylum Arthropoda; class Insecta; order Orthoptera; family Acrididae; genus Schistocerca; species Schistocerca nitens. The sequence continues at coordinate 644,668,138 of NC_064619.1, read as the reverse complement.
CGTGCGGTTCCAGACTGTAGCGCCTTTAACCGCTCGGCCACTCCGGCCGGCGGCAGCACTAGCAGCGGAGGGTATACAAGGCTTATCCGTGGGGAGGGGTAGGGGGGCGGGGTGAGTTTGCAGGACACCGTACAGTCGTTGTCGTCATGTGAAATTTGAGTGATTTATCTGACGTCCAAAAGGGCATAATCATTGGCTTTCGAACCAAGGATGGAAGCACTTTCTCGAAAGGGATAAATCTGTAAAATGCTCGTGTGCCACCATGGTTAAAATATTCCATGCATGACAGAATGGCGCTATCCTAAACAAGCGCCGAGGCAACAGTGGTGCAGCAAGGGCCGTAGATGACAGGGGTGAACAATGGTTGTCGACGTGTATGCAGGTGAAAAGACGTGCAGCTGTGAGCAACTGACCACCAAGATGAACCAAGGGGCTACCAACAGTGTCTCTTCGACTGCTCAGTGAATGTTGCTGCGGACGCGCCTCCAAAGCAGGCGGCTGATTCGAGCACCCATGCTGACTGTTGTTCATCAGCGACGAAGGCTGGAATTTGCACGCCAATACCGTAACTGGACGACCACTGAGATGGGACGGGTGGCATCTGAGGTCATCAGTCCCCTAGAGCTTAGAACTACTTAAACCTAACTAACCTAAGGACATCACACACATCCATGCCCGAGGCAGGATTCGAACCTGCGACCGTAACGGTCTCGCGGTTCCAGACTGAAGCGCCTAGAACCGCTCGGCCATACCGGCCGGCGGTGGCCTTTCCAGATGCACCAAGTTTTATACTCCATCAGACAGATGACCACGGACATATACGGCGTGGAACCCCTGAAAGCAAACACTCTACAACAATTGTCAGAAGTGTCCAGGCCAGAGAGCATTCACAGGATGATCTAGTCATGGATCAGCACAGGTATGCATGTATCCTTGGGGACCATGTCTACCCCTACGTGCAATTTGTTTTTCCTCAGCACGATGGTATCTACCGGCAGGACAATGCAATGGGTCACACAGCTCACAGTGTACCTGTGTGGTTCGAAGAGCACCAGGAAGAGATCGCCACAATGCTCGGGTCACCAAACTTTCTGGATTTAAATCTCGTCTAGAATCACCACCTCGCTCAGGCTATTTGTGCCATGGATAATCAGCTGAGAAGGCTAATATACAGAGTCACGTCACTGGAGTCGGTATGGCCATGTGCCTGTCGGTCCTTCCAGAACATCACTGACTCTCTTTCTGCACATCTCACAGCGATCTGTGATGAAAAAGGCGGTTGTTCAGGCTGTTAACAGGTAGTCACATTTATGTAATGGACGGTGTAATACGTGTCTGACTGTGTTGATGAAGTCACCACTTATGTTGGTCAGAAAGAGATGGGAAGTACAAGTTCTTTCCAACTTAAATATGTCCATATAGTCTTGGGATTATAAGGAGCGAGTTCTCAGCTCAAAAGGAAGGATGTTTATAAACAAATGGGTCGTTCCATGCAGGTGTCGGTTGCAGATAACGAAGGTAAGAAAAAAATGGTTCAAATGGCTCTGAGCACTATGCGACTCAACTGCTCAGGTCATCAGTCGCCTAGAACTTAGAACTAAGTAAACCTAACTAACCTAAGGACATCACACACATCCATGCCCGAGGCAGGATTCGAACCTGCGACCGTAGCGGTCACGCGGTTCCAGACTGAAGCGCCTTTAACCGCACGGCCACACCGGCCGGCAACGAAGGTAAGATGTTTCTGGAATACACCGCAGTATTTGTGCCATACCGAAGAACATAGTGCAGCCTTAGGACACGACCAGTGTCAGGGAACACAGCAGTTCCTATCCTCAGCCGATCATCCATATATACATTAGTACTGGGACGAAGCCAATTTTAGTGCAATTTCTTTGTGAGTGTTACAAACATTCATGAGCAAATTATCGCCCTCTCCCTCCACTTAACCAGCTGTTTTGCTAATTGATTTGTGACCTCCTGGGTGTGACTGATGACCTCCTGAGGATAAACTGTCCTTCTGAGAAACCACCCCTCCTTTCCCCCATCCTGCCCTCCTCACCCTCCCCTTTGCAAAAAGGGACATTTTTTGTCACTCCTCCCCACTTCAGTTCTGAGCCACTTTTCCCCCTCCTGGCAAATCCTGCAGGCCTCCACTCAATTCTCCAATTGCCCCTCCCCTTCCCCGTCTGGAAATTGGCAGGAAAAAGACTCAGTCTGTGATTAGTTACGTCCTGTGCTGATCTCATGAGCCGGCCGCGGTGGCCGAGCGGTTCTAGGCGCTACAGTCCGGAACCGCGCGACTGCTACGGTTGCAGGTTCGAATCCTGCCTCGGGCATGGATGTGTGTGATGTCCTTAGGTTAGTTACGTTTAAGTAGTTCTAAGTCCTAGGGGACTGATGACCTCAGATGTTGAAGTGCCATAGTGCTAAGAGCCATTTGAACCATTTGATCTCATGACATGAAATAGGTGGTAAAGTCAAACAATAAATTGTTTATTTATGTAAACATTAATTTAATTAATTAATTAATAATTGGTAGGAAATGCACGGCTGTGGTTAACTTGTTCGTACGAGAAAAATAGTCCACTCTTGTGATGTTGGAATAGTGACATGAAAAATGGCGGGAAATAGAAATAGTCGACTTGCACTACACTATAAAATTAATTATTTAACAGTTTACAGGAGACAAGACAGGGGAAAAAAGCTTTAGGTGGGGGGGTCTAAGTCACATGGATAGCTTAAAACACTCACCATCACCGTATGATGATTAATAAGAAATATTTTCAATGTCTCAGATCCACATGCCAACATTTGCAAATCAAGTAATTAAATTTCGGCCAGAAATAGATTGTAGTGCTACATATATCCGTGATCTCGCATGAACCGACACTTGGAAACAAGAGCACCCTCCTCCACCAAACGTTTCCGCCAAACTTATCTGGAGAAATAAAAAAAATCGCACTCATAGTCCCAAAGCAAGCAACGTCTGCCGACTGTAGGAGTGCCAGGAGCCGAAGCTGCACTATCAGAGTGTGAACTAGAGACCAACACCTGTCTTAGTTCTGTTTGAGCTTTCATCACGTCCAGTCTTTCTGCTTGACTGTGTGAAGCAATTATTATATCTACCACAAAAGAAGAAATCTCACTGCTCTCGGGGGGAGGGGTGGGGGGGGGGCAGTGTGAATGGAATAACAAGATTTCCGATGTGTAGAAACAGCCCACCAGTTGCGTTAAAAACAATTTTTTCAATTTTTAACGCACCTACTGTGCTCTTTCTTCACATCGACATTCTTCAAAAACAGTTGCTGAAAATGACGAACAAAAATCTAAATTCAAAAAGAGTCTTTGCGGTGGGAGGAGACATGTGAGCGGCTCCCGCTGCTAAGTTTAGCTTCACCAGACAATTTTAACAGTACAGCTGCTACGTCGCTGGCGTTTGCAGAAAAAAAAGAAAAAAAAAGACGTCAACATGAAGTGTTCCAGACAAATGCGATGTGTGACGAAACAGACAGCTTTTATTGTTCCATTTACAGGCAGTTACCATTGTTACCAAGTTTGAACGTGCATCCTTTTTCTTCTTCTTCTTCTTCAAATCTTGCTCTAAGGGGGTAGGCTGGCTGCTAGCTTGATGATTTACAGAATATCTAATAATAAATCAGTACTTAAATATACAGCTCTAAAATCGGCAGTATATTTACTAAGTACGGCCGATACTTTTTCCGCCGATATGTCGATACTTCTTTGCGATGTATCGAGCGCCAATAATGATATTTTTTCGAATATCCGTATATCGGATTACCGATATTTTTAAAAATATCAACAGTACTATTCCAAAGGTGGAACGCCATTAAGCAGGTAGTCATGTTTTGGCTCGTCGGTGCATTTCTGTGCGATAATTAACTACTATAAATCGGAGTTCATAAACTGTTAAATTTTAATGCCTGCTGTAGGAAGATAAAACTTGCAACGAGGAAGAAAGAATCAGAAAAGAGGCAAAATGAAGTAGCGGGGAGAGAGAGAAAAGAAGAAACAGAGGGTTAGAACGTGTATAGGAGCTGGGCACTAATTCAGAGACTGCACATTGTCGTGAAAATATAAGAGATAAGTCAGGTTGCTCATGAAACTGGGGAAATGTTTAACTTGTCGGATGAGCCGGGGCTGGATGTTGCTTCGTCTAACAGCAATGGAGGTCTCAGCATAAGCACTTGTGGTTATGATGAGAGGCAGAATGTAATTTAGAATGTAGTAATCGAGTCTCTTGTGAGTGTTGTTGACGTGGGAATGGTGGACGCATATGCAGAATTACGAGAGAGAAAGAACGATCATGTATGAGCTGTGATCTATGATCACTTGTTCATCTTCGATACTGTGAAATACATCTTTTCTACTTCAAGCTCTTTGCTTTCAGTAATTTGGGAGAAGGTAGTATTGATCACAACAAGAAAAAATGTCTAGTAAACATGGGCTCTAAATTCATAGATGTATACCTAAGAGTTATGAGCACTTGCTCTGTAGAAGAGATGTGTTTCACGCAAGCGAAGGTGAGCAAGTGCTCATTGCTCTTAAAGTATGCATTGTAGACCCTACGCTTCCCGCACATTTTCGATACTGCCTCCTTTTAAAATGTGACAAACCGAAGTCTTTGCAGTAGAAGAGATCTGTTTCATAGAGGATAAAGAAGTACACATAGCCCTTAAGGTATGTATTTTAGAACCCGTGTTTACTAGACATGTTCTTCTTGTTTTGGCGCATGGCGTTATTACCGAGATAATCGCCAGCATGCCACTTCATAATGCACTATAAGGAGCGTTCTATAAACAAATAGTATATCTGAGTGGTGGCTCGCAGTTGAGCTGATATCAGTCTATCTATACTAATATATTCCACTTGAAGTATTACTAAAGTTATGTTCTCTATTGAGTTGCAGATTCAACTGCTTTAAACACAATGCACAGCCAGAGCGGAGATACGTGGTCATTTCTCCCACTACTTACACCTAAACTCTCACTTGAGGCAGATACGAAAAACTGAACGGCTTCCACAAAATGTCTGATACATACACGTATGTTGACGCAGGTATTAAAGTCAACTTCTTTTCTGTTGCGTTGGGCATATAATTAACAACGTGTAGGTCCGATAATTCAAACACAGAACGCATTGCACAGGAGGAGGAAGACAGATGCCATTAAGTGCATGTGTACTTCTTGTTGGTAATTCAAAAATGGTTCAAATGGTTCTGAGCACTATGGGACTTAACATCTGTGGTCATCAGTCCCCTAGAACTTAGAACTACTTAAACCTAACTAACCTAAGGACATCACACACATCCATGCCCGAGGCAGGATTCGAACCTGCGACCGTAGCAGTCGCGCGGTTCCGGACTGCGCGCCTAGAACCGTGTTGGTAATTCGTTTCCACTTCTAGAAACACGAATGTGCAGTACTAAACCAAAAGACGAATCGGAGTTTGAGTCCTCATTTAGCATTTGTTCCAACTATTCAAACAACCATGAATAATGTAGATGCAATATTGTAAATGAAATAATTATACGCAGAGTGTCTCAGAAGTATTTTGACAAACTTTGGGGGGTTACAAAGGGTGCAGTGAACAAATCAAGGATAGGAACCCGTATCCGAAACGTCATGCAACCACGCTACAGGGCGTCGAAGTTATAGGTACGAGCGCCTGCCAACTAGGCCACCCCTCGGCAGCAAACATTGCTTTGCACGCTGGTGGACCGTAGGCGGAACATCTAGCAATTTTGTTTGTTATTCAGCTATTCAGTGATACCGCTATCGCTAGTGGAGAAGGTGGAACTAGCCGCTTCGTAGGAGGCTTCGTCTCCTACGAATGCGATGCTCTGCTGCCTCGGCGGATGACGGTTTCGGGCACAGGCTACGTCCCCCGTATGGTCCGTCAGCGTACAAATTTACGTTTGCTGCCGAAGGGGTGGCCGAGTAGCAGGCGCTGGAGCCTACAGCGACGCTCTGTAGCATGGTAGCATGAAGTTTCCGGACACGGATTCCTAACCTAGATTTGTTCCTTAACACACCCTCTACAAACGCTCGAAGTTTGTCACGACATTACTGGGATACGCTGTATAATGTTACCAGTAAAGAGTGAGGATGGACGCGAAAGAGAAAAACGGAAGTTGCGGATTATGGGAAAATATTAAATTCCTCATCGAAAGCACACCTAGCTTTGCAGAAACTACAATATCCACCAGTAATAGAGCTACAAATAAAACAAATGCTAATTATGCATCACAGAAACAATACCTAAACAAAAATTGTTCGTTACAACTTTCACAGAAACATCATTCAGCAAATTCTTCATTTGTGTGGACATAGTGTACGTAGTTGCACTATAATTTTTGAGGGTAATTTTGGTTTGTCGTTGCAGCTACAAAAATGCGTGATTTTTTCACTAGACATGTTTCGCTTTACTGAGGTAAAGCATCATCAGTGGTCTGTAATTAAGTTATTTAAATTTTGATTTGCTTTTTAGATAAAAAAAACAGTTCGTTAAGAATAGGTTAATTTGTACTTACGGTGATTTTTCGGCTGATTTCTCGCTTACATCGGGAAATGCGGTCTGCTAGCACATGGATGTTTTTCAGTTTTTGACACTGATAATTTTCGTCTAATTTTTAGATGTTCTGCAGCACTATTCATTTCTCACACCTACTTTTATGCACACCACTGTATTCTGTTTCTTTTTGTACTTCAAGTATGTGTTGTTGTTTGTGTTTTGTAGTGTTGCCAACATAACCTTTCCGATACTTTGTCTTTGACGAATAACATTTTTTTAAAAAAAATTAGGTTGTTGTATGTGTGTAATTCAATTTAATTATGTTTCTGTGTATTTATGTGCTGTGTAAGAGTAGAGAAGCAATAGCGATGTAGAACTTTTTGTTTTTAATTTTTTTGGGGGAGGGGGAAACTATGACGAGTGGACATGAGTATATAGCAGTATGAAACTGAAAGTCTTGGGGGAGAGGGGGGGGGGGTTGTGGGAGGGATTGGAGGATGGAAAAAGCTCTTTTCTACTTTATGTAATTCTATATAGAGTCTGGTTTACAATATTTATATGGTCATTGAGCAACTGTTTATTTTGTGTTAATGCTTTTTGTATGTAGAAAATTTCTTGCAATGAGAGGAGGTGTCTGTCTTTGCTGATTTTAATGTTCTTCATATCGTTTTCAATATTGCGTGGTCTATGGTGTTCTTCTTTTAGATGATCCAAAAATATTGAATGATTTGCACCGTATTTGAATGCTCTGATGTGTTCTTTATATCTTGAGTTAGATGTTCTACCAGTCATTCCAGTGTATATCTTCTCACAATCTCTGCAACTGAGCTGATGGATACCACACTGTTGGTATCTGTCTGGTTTTGATTTTAGTTTTGGGATGTGCTTTTGTCTGGAACTGTTTGTTTTGTAAGTAATGTTTGTGCCCTGTTTTTTGAATATGTTTCCTATTTTATGAGTGAATTTTTTGTGGTACTTCATTGTATGCCATATTTTTGTTGTAGTGCAAGTTGTACGAGTTAGTGTGGTTTGATTAGTTTTTTCAGTATTTGTTTCTTTATTTTTTTGTTTACTTTGTCTACCATTGTTTCTCTGTGTTCATTTTCTAATGCTATTTATTTTATAATGGCTAACTCTTTCTGGTAATTAGAGTTGCTTTGGGGGATCCTGTTCAGCCTGTTTAACATGTATCTAATTGCTGCTTGTTTATGGTTCTGTGGGTGGTTTCAAGTTGCATTTAAGAAAATGTCACTTGTTGTGGGTTTTCTGTATATGTCAAATGTGTGTTTATTATTGTCATTTCCTATGGTTATATCTAAAAAGTGTGTATTCTTGTTCTTCTTCTAGTGTGAACTTTATGTTTTTGTGTACAGTATTTATGTCTTTGTGTAGTACTGTACTCTATATAGAATAATTGATGAAATTACATGAAGAAGAAAAGAGCCTTTTCCGCCCTTCAACCCCTCCAACCCCCACCCCACTCCCCAGACTCTCAGTTTCATTTAATTTCTCGTTCCTCACCTTCTCCTGTAACTCACACTCCATCACAGTGCTATATACTTATGTCCACTCATTATAGTTTCCCTCTCCCCTAAAACAACAAATAAATTTTAAAAATTAAAAAAGAAAAAAAATCTCTACATCGCTATTGCTTCTCTACTCTTACACAGTTCATGAATACACAGAATCATAATTAAATAGAATTACACACATACAACAACCTAATTTTTTTAAAAATGTTGAAGAACAGAGACTAAGTAGCGGAAAGGTTATGATAGCGACACTACAACACACAAACAACAACACATACTTGAAGTACAAAAAGAAACAGAATACACTGGTGTGCATAAAAGTGTGGTGTGAGAAATGCATAGTGCTGCAGAACATCTAAAAGTTGGACGAAAATTATCAGTGTCAAAAACTGAAAAACATCCATGTGCTAGCAGACCGCATTTCCCGATGTAAGCGAGCATTTCCCGATGTAAGCGAGAAATCAACCGAAAAATCACCGTAAGTGCAAATCTACCTTTTCTTAACGAACTGTTTTTCGATCTAAAAAACAAATTAAAATGTAAATAACTTTATTACAGGCCACTCATGGTGCTTTACCTCAATAAACCGAAACGCGTCTGATGAAAAAATTACACATTTTTGTAGTTGCAACGACAGACCAGAAAAGCCTCAAGAATCATTCAGTAATTCTTTATTCCCGTGCAGCACCTTCGTTAGATCTGCCAGTGAAGCAACAGTTGAGACTGACTTATGTACGCTGTATTTCCAAATTACGTGAGGTGTATACTAATATTACATACTAGGTCGATCATCCGTTTGTCCCCGACAAGTAACGGGTTCAGGCTTTATCTTGTGTGCAGGGGTATGCCTTGTGGAGTCTGTGAGCGGAGGCAGAACTGACAGGAAGGGACCCCGCAACAATGACGGCAGCAACAGCTACGGCTTGTTCCAGGTGAGCTGACAACTGTGTCCATGTGGAAACTCTATTCGCCCACTTGTCTTTTACTTCTAGTTGTCAGTACGATATCTGTTTCACTGTTGACTTCTTTTGTTCCACAGATCAGCAGCAAGCACTGGTGTGGCGTCGGCAGGGTGGGTGGTGAATGCCGTGTTAAATGTGAAGGTAAGAAACAACATGTGTTTGACATAGCGCGCACAACATCAATATAATTGGCGTCCATTTCATAAATCACTGCATGGTGGTAGGCTCCAAAAATATCGTCATCTGTTTGTCTTCCACTGCCAGCTTAAGGACTAAAGCCTTCAGCGGCAAGTATCCATTTTGGTCCGGCACTTTTTCTAATATCACCAACCCACACTACATTACGTCGTTCTCTCGGTCTATATTCTGAGGAGGCGTTGTCCATACAGCGCGATATTTCGGCTAGATAACATATTACCACCCCCAGGCGGCATTAGTGTAACGTTCCGTCAAAGACAAAGTCACCAGGGCCGTATATACAGGGTGGTCCATTGATCGTGACCAGGCCAAATATCTCACGAAATAAGCGTCAAATGAAAAAACTACAAAGAACGAAACTTATCTAGTTTGAAGGGGGAAACTAGATGGCGCTATGGTTGGCCCGCTAGATGGCGCTGCCATAGGTTTAACGGATATCAACTGCATTTTTTTATCCCTCAGGAAATCATCCAACAACTCCATCAATCAGTGCTAAGCCGAATAAGTGTTTACATAAGGGCTATGGATGGACCAACTAGTTATTGACTATCTCTCAAAAAATGGTTAAAATGGCTCTGAGCACTATGGGACTTAACTTTTGAGGTCATCAGTCCCCTAGAACTTAGAACTTCTTAAACCTAACTAACCTAAGGACATCACACACATCCATGCCCGAGGCAGGATTCGAACCTGCGACCGTAGCGGTCGCGCGGTTCCAGAATGAAGCATCTAGAACCGCTCAGCCACTCAGGCTGGCGTTAAGTTTTAAATGAAAATCAAACGCTCTATAAGTTAAGAAATTCAAAGCACGTTCCCACACGTTACATAATTCTTATTGCGTATAATAAAATGTACTTTGAAAGTAACGCTTTTAAAACAACCAATTACAATATTTTCCCGTTACCTTGTAGAATTCGTTTCAGCAGTTGCCAGAGAGCGCCAGAAAACGGCGTTACTGTGCCTGCGCAGCTATGATGACGTAGGTAGCCCGTATGTTCGTACGTATATGGCATTAAGAGATCTTACAATTACGTCATAAACGAAGCAGGACATCAGAGGATACTACAAGAGCATCGGAATTTCGTAAACCATATTAAAATGCATAATTCAATTTAAAGATCATATTCGTATATTCACAAAGAAGTAGGCCCCAAGATCACACTAAACTTTTCAGTGTGATTTTCGGAATGCAAATTTTCTTGGGGTACCAGTTCTGTATTACCTCATGTTTAGTTATTTATTATGGCATAATGCCATACGTCCCCAAAATAACAACGTGCACTTGAAATGCAGCAAACAGTTGACACTAGCCAAAGTGTTTCAAATAAACTGACTGCCCCTGCGGAAAAGATTAATTAAAGCCAAGCTTTTTAAGCAAATCGACAAAAATAACTTCATTGTTCTGCAAGGCAATTAATACCCGACTGCCAAAAACCTGGAAATAAAATAAAATCAGAAAACAAACTAATAACACATTTTAGCCTTCAATAATTACGTGAATATTTTAATTCCCTTGATAGCTTCCTGCCACAGAAATCAATTTTCTTCTTGAAAGCTGTAAACCGAGAGGAAATAGCAAAATCACTAAACGTAAACAAGGTTCACGTGGAGCTACTCCTCATCCCACTAAAATTCAGACTGCTCTGCGCACGCGCGAATCTGGCAGCTTTGGTGCGCCAGAAAAATGCTTCCGGATAGCAACTGGCTGCTTGTTGCTACTGCTAATACAGCTCGTGTCTATAAAGTTACCTTGCAGACAGCTAACAGCCGCACCTCAAGTAACCAGACGCGGGAGAAGGGACTGCTCATACGCAGGTTAACCGTACATGCACAGAAGATCGCTGACAACTGCTCAAACGAACCTAATGTCAACAACTCTCACGTCACGTCTATCGGAAGCAGTTTGTTGTTATGAAGTATCGTCCTAAAGCCATTGACACATTTTGCTGTTGGCAGGCGCTTGTGTGAGCGATGTGTTTTGTTGCTGTAAATGGCGCATTTCCTTTACAACCTAAGTTTTATTTATTTTTTTCCTCGTTTATTTTTTTAATTATTTTTTTATTTTTTGCTGCAGTATTATATTGCAGTAACAGGTGAAAGGTCTCTGTTGGATACCTTTCATGTTAATTTCTTAAATATGTTGTCATTTACGGCATAAATTCCTCTTCTAAATTTACTGTGGTGTTTCTGACTATCTGGGAGGAGACTGAGCAGTGGAACGTGTTACTTTTACACATAAACAAGAACGATCTGTCAGACTACTACACTTTAAAACACAGTTTATATGTAATTCATGTCACACAGTCTCATACGGAACCTACATCCGCTTTCTTTTATATACTGTATATGATAAGATACTGTCATCCCCCTTCCCTTCTGTGTGAGAGGATGAATGAGCAAATGTGTTTCTAGTTGCATGCTGGATGGTAGCAGACAGGCCTGTCTGCTAGAGAACAGCAGGACCAACGTCGGAACAGGTAGCTACGCTTTCTAAAAGCAAAGAGGATTCTATCCTTAGTATGGTCCTGTCCGTCCCTTGTCATGTTGGTATAGGAAGCTGCCTCTCTGGCCACTTCCGTTTGTATTTGTGAGCCACCCTCAGGAAGGGACCAGGGCAGTTTGTCCGCGGCGAGCGTCTGAAGTGGTAAGATCTCCGGCTAAGCGCGTGTCTGCTAAGTCCGTAGGACAATGGATTTCTTAACGTCAGCCTAACTGAAAATTTAATCACCTTTATTTCAGGTTTAGCTCTAAAATATCTAATGTTATCTTAAATTACAACGCAGTGTAATTCGCGTGTGAACTTCAGAATATCTTCCGGTAGCTGCTTTGTCACTACTTTGTGAGTAAAGTGGAACCACGTGTTGATCAGTAACTCTAAGATCATCAATCTTAAATGCGAATGCTCGTGTGATTATAACGTCTCGTCTTGACAATATTTTTCAATGTAGCAACTTTTCCTTATGCTCAACCCACGTGGGGTGTACTTTGTGAGACCAATACCACGTGCTTATACAATTGTTTGACCCATCAGGTTAATAGCAAGACGATAGTAACCAGTTCGAGGTTTTTCTTTAGTAAATTGCGTTTCGATGTAATTTATTTTAATTATCAAAATTATTGTGGAGTTACACTCTTTGTGTAAACCAAGTTGACCACGTGAAGCATGTGGTGTACGCATCAAAGTAGCCCTCAGCTATTCTTTTCGGGAAGATTTCACAGAGAGTTAGTATGAATTTAGTATACCAGTGTGTGGTAATTTCATGACGGACAGGATTGCGCTACGAACGTAACTTCTTTGGGTGAAAATTGAATCGGTTGGTTGTGGTTAATTTCCTCTTGCATATGTTTCAACGTTCTTCGTGTGTTATTTTATGAATGCAGTGTTGTATGTAGTCTCCCAATCTTGGCTCCCTATTTAATATGTTCCGTAAGATTACAAACTCACATTTTCACAATCCTAAATAAGGCACCAGTTTAGTTATGAATCAAGTTGAATATGCTCAAATTTCAATGATCAATGTTAAAATAAATTTCCAAATATAAACTGATTTATTTCTTTTTATTTAAATTCTCTTTTATATATCTTTCACAGGCTAAAGTAAAATTCTTTGTTAGTGTATCAGCTCTTACCAGTAAAAACTACAAAAATTTAACTGAAAACTAAAACAATGAAAAATTCCGGGAATTCTTAATAATTCCCGGGATTTCCCCGGTTTTCGCCCACATGAAAAAATTCCCAATTTTTTCCCGGATTTCCCGGAGCGTATACACACTGGTACACGCACATCACATCTACAGATTTGCGTCCAACTTGGATAGGACCTTCGTGGTGCATCGCTTTTGTTGTCTGAGAGTGTATATGTGTTAGAGGTATACAACTGCAAATATGCCCGAGACAGGATTCGAACCTGCGACCGTAGCGGTCGCGCGGTGCCACTCGGTTGTCCGTGGTGAGAGGTAATGCCTGAAATTTGGTATTCTCGGTGCTCTCTTGACACTGTGGATATTCCTTAACGATTTGTGAAGTAGAATGTCTCAGGCGTCTAGCTCCAACTACCATTCTACGTTCAGAATGTCTTAATTTCTGTCGTGCTGCTATAATCGCGTCGGAAATCTTTTCAGATGAATCACCTGAGTGCAAGTGACAGCTCCGCCAATGCATTGCCCAACTGTTACGTAGTTATGTTGATGAAATTGTTAAGACATTAAAGAAACTCATTGCATTTGCTTACCTCGCTATTTGTATTTTCAAACACTATTACAAAAAAAAATCAAGAAAATGGAAATGTACACAGAAATACCAACGACTCTTGAAGACTTGAAATCCTAATATAAGGGCCTGTGCTGCAGTAATTCATCGTTAAATACTGTCTGCCTGGAACTGGCTTATAGCTTGCATCTTTGATCAAGGCCAACAATTTGAGCATTTAATAGGAAAGCAATATTAATAAACATATGAACCATACCTGAGATACTTGTCTTCAATCCGATCATTGGTTTGATGGAGGTCTGCACGATAATCTATCCTTTGCAACCCTCTTCATATCTGCATAACTACTGCAATCTACATCCATTTCAATCTGCTTACGGTAGTAGGCCCATGGCCTCTCTCTACAATTTTCCTCCACATTCTTCCTGCCGTTACGAAACTGACGATTCCTTGATGCCTCAGGATGTGTTCTGTCAACCGATCCTATCTGTAAGTCAAGATGTTATCATCAGTTTCTTTGTTCCTCAATTCGACTCAGTTCCTCTTCGCTAGTCATTCTATATACGCGTCTGATCTTCAACTATCTTTTGTAACACCAGATTTCAAGAGTTTCTACTCTCTTCTTGTCTGAACTGTTTATAAATTTGCATTCGATGTTAACAAATATCTTTTACTCAGATACGGTTTTCTAGCTATCGCGAGTCAACATTTTACAGCATCTCTACTTTTTGCTGCCCAAATAGCAAAACATATCTAATACTTTTAGCGTCTCATTTCCAAATCTAATTTCCTTAGAATGAACTGATTTATTCGACTTCTGTCTTTTAAAGCTATTTTACTTTTGTTTATGGCCATGTTACACACAGTTTTCTAGGCGCTTCTGTCCGGAACCGCGCTGCTGCTTCGGTCGCAGGTTCGAATCCTGCCTCGGGCATGGATGTGTGTGATGTCCTTAGGTTAGTTAGGTTTATGTAGTTCTAAGTCTAGGGGACTGATGACCTCAGATGTTAAGTCCCATAGTGCTTAGAGCCATTTGAAACACACAGTTTTCAATATTCCATACATACCATTCAACTCCTCCTCCAAGTCCATTGCCGTCTGTTACAGAAATACAAAGTCATCGGAAAACTTCAAAGTTTTTATTCCTTCTTCGTGATCTTCGAGACCTTCTCTCGGTTTTCTTTGCACCGTGAGAAAGTACGCATTGTATAACACCAGGGAGAGGCTATACGACTGTGAAATTGTGAATAGGCTACAACCTCGTCATTACTCCCTTCTCAATTACCGCTTCCCTTTCATATCCTTCTACTCTTACGACTGCAGTCTGACTTCTCTATAACTTTTAGAGAAATTTCCGCTCTCAATGTTTCATCACCACTAACTTCATAATTTCAAAGAGTGTATTCGAGTTATCACTGTCTAAAGCTTTCTCTAAACCTACAAATGCTATCCGTGTAGGTTTCCATTCCTTCAGTCCATCTTCTACAATAATTGCCTCGCGTGTTCCAACATTTCTTCAGAACCCAAACCGATCTTCGCTGATGTCGACTTCTGCTAGTATTTCCCTTCTTCAGTAAGTAATTTCGGTCAGTGTTTCGCGATGGATTAGGATTTCTTACATTCTTCTTAAAGTCTGAGGAAATTTCCTCTGACTCATATATACTGAAGAGCCAAAGAAACTGACAGCGCCCCCGCGGGTAAGCAGAAGTACCGCAACACGACGTGGCATGGACCCAACTAGTGTCTGAAGTAGTGATGGAGGGAACTGACACCATGAATCCTGCAGGGCTGTCCACAAATCCGTAAGAATAGGAAGGGGTGGAGATCTCTTCTGAACAGCACGTTGCAAGACATCAGAGATTTGCTCAATGATGTTCACGTGTGTTGCGTTTGGTGGCCAGTGGAAGTGTTTAAAGCCTAAAGAGTGTTCCTTGAGCCACTATTCAACAATTCTGGACGTGTGAGGTGTCGCATTGTCCTGCTAGAATTGTCAAGGTCCGTCGGAACGTACAATAGATACGAATGGATGCACGTCGTCAGACAGGATGCTTACGTACGTCACCCGTAGAGTCGTATCTAGAAGTATCAGGTTTCACTCCAACTGCACACGCCCACACCATTACAGAGCCTCCACCAGCTTGAACAGTCCCCTGCTGACATGCAGGGTCCATGGATTCAGGAGGTTGTCTCCATACCCCTACAAGTCCATCCGCTCGATACAATTTGAAACGTGACTCGTCCGACCAGGCAACATGTTTCTTTCCAGTCATCAACAGTCCAACGTCGGTGTTGACGGGCACAGGCGAGGCGTAAAGCTTTGTGTCGTGCAGTCATGAAGAGTACACGAGTAGGCCTTCGGCTCCGAAAGCCCATATCGATGATGTTTCGTTGAATGGTTCGTAAGTTGACACTTGTTGATGGTCCAGCACTGAAATCTGCAGCAATTTGGGGAAGGGTGGCACTTCTACCACGCAGAACGTTTCTTTTCAGTCGTCGTTGGTCTCTTTCCTGAAGGATCTTTTTCGGCCGCAGCGATGTCGGAGCTTTGATGTTTTACCGGATTCCTGATATTCACTTTACATCGTGAAATGGTCGTACGGGAAAATCCCCACTTCATCGCTTCCTCGGAGATGCTGTGTCCCATCGCTCGTGCCCCAACTATAATACCACGTCGAAATTCACTTAAATCTTGATAGCCTGCCATTCCATCAGCAGTAACCGATCTAACAATTGCGCCAGACGCTTGTTGTTTTATAAAGGCGCTGCCGACCGCAGCGCCGTCTTCTGCCTAATTCCATGTCTCTGTATTTGAATACACATACCTATACCAGTTTCTCTGGCGCTTTAAAAATTTCGAACACCTGAATTCTGAGGAATGTCGTTGACTGCAAGTATTTTATGTCAGCTCAGGTATTACTTGCCTACGTCAGAAAATTAAGACACGGTGTCATGTATACCTTTTATAAAACTGCAGCTCGACATAAACTTCAAGACACAAAAAATGATGCACCACTAAGGAATTATCCGAATGGAACGGAAATTGATAGAGGTGATTGCATGTGCAGACGAACAAATTACAATTTCAGAAAATGCATGACTCATTCAAGAGAAAAAGCTTTACAAACTGGTCCACCTCTGGTCGTTATGCAAGCTGTTATTCGGCTTGACATTGACTGATAAGAGTTCTCGGACGTCCTCCTGAGGTATATCATGCAAAATGCTGTCCAATTGGCAAGTTAGATCGTCAAAATCCCGAGCTCGTTGGAGTGCCCTGTCCATAATGCTCGAAACGTTCTCAATTGGGGAGTGACGCGACGACCTTAGTAGGCAAGCATGAAGACAAGCAGTAGAAACTCTCATCGTGGGCGGGCGGCCATTATCTTGCTGAAAAGTAAACCCATGATGGCTTGCCATGAATGGCAACAAAACGGGACGTACAATATCGTCCACACACCGGTGTGTTGTAAGGGTGCCGCAGATGACACTAAAGGGGTTCTACCATGACATGAAATGGCACCCCAGACTCCTGGTGGTCGGTCCTTATCGCGGGTGACACAATGCTAAACCAGTACTGTCCGGGCGACAACAGGTATGTCTTCGTTGGTCATGGGGACTAAGTTCGAGGCTGGACTAATCACTGAAAACAATTCTGCCCCAAGCAATGAGATTCCAGGGCGAATATGTGTCTGAAGACGTCCTGGACAGCGGTAGGATACCAAATTGACTGTCGCCCGCCATGCGGCACGACAACCATGAGTAAATGGTATCGGGTGCCGTTTCGTTTCACGGCAGGAGCTCTTGGGTCGTCGTCCGCGGCAGCCTTAGAACACAGTGGGACGTCGAAAATATTGTATGCTTTTTTTTGTTCCCTTTGACGGCAAGCGATCTTGGACTTACATTTCAGCGAGATACTGCCCTCCTGCATACGGCGAGAGTTCCTACTGCTTGTCTCCATGCTTACCGAACCCTGCCTTGGCCACCAAGGGCGCCAGATCTCTCCGCCCTTCAGAACACAATTCCTCAGGAGGACATCTAACAATTCTATCAAACAATTCCAACCGAATACCTTCCTGCATAAGGGCCAGAGGTGGACCAAGGCGTAACTTACTTCTTAATTTGTGAAGCTCTTTCTCTTGAATAAATGATGTAATTTTTCTGAAACTGTTATCATTTGTTTGTCTGTACATGTACGACGGTCATTCCAAAAGAAATGCACACTAATTTTTTTAAATCAATCTTTTATTCTACATGTTTGAAAGTTTTAAAATGTGTATATACATCGTTTAGGAACAATATTTTCATTTCTCCATATAATTTCCATCCCTCTCAACTGCCTTACGCCATCTTGGAACCAGCACCTGTATACTCGCATGGTAAAATTCTGGACCAACCTGTTGGAGCCACTGTTTGACAGCGTGCACAAGGGAGTCATCATCTTCAAACCTTGTTCCACGAAGAGAGTCTTTGAGTTTCCCAAAGAGATGATATTGACACATGGAGCCAGGTCATGACTGTAAGGTGGGTGTTTCAGTGTTGTCCATACGAGTTTTGTGATCGCTTCCATGGTTTTTTGACTGACATGTGGCCGTGCATTGTCGTGCAACAGCAAAATATCCTGCTTTTGTCGATGTGGTCGAACACAACCCAGTCGAGCTTGAAGTTTCTTCAGTGTCGTCACATATGCATCAGAATTTATGGTGGTTCCACTTGGCACGATGTACACAAGCAAGAGTCCTTCGGAATCGAAAAACACCGTAGCCATAACTTTTCCAGCTGAAGGTGTGGTTATGAATTTTTTTTTCTTGGATGAATTTGCATGATGCCACCCATTGATTGCCTCTTCGTCTCTGGCGAAAAAAGATGGAGCCATGTTTCATCACCTGTCACAATTCTTCCAAGAAATTCATCTCCACCATTCTCGTACGGTTCCGAAAGTTCGCTGTTTTTCTTGTTCCTTTGTGACCCACTGTCAACATCCTGGGAATCCAGCTGGCACAAACCTTTTATAACGCCAACACTTCCAGCATTCTGCAAACACTTCCTTCCCCTATCCCAATGTAGCGTGACAATACGTTCACTGTGATGCGTCTGTCAGCAGTCACCAATACGTTAACTCTCTGCACATTGTCTGGAGTGTGTGCAGTACGAGGCCTGCCGCTGCGAGGACAATCCTCAATATTGCCGTGCCCGCTTTCATCACGTAACCTGCTTGCCCACCGACTAACTATAATGCGATCGACAGCAGCATCTCCATACACCTTTTTCAACCTCTTGTGGATGTTTCCCACTGTCTCGTTTTCACAGCACAGGAATTCTATGACAGCAAGTTGCTTCTAACGAACGTCAAGTGTAGCGGCCATCTTCAAGACAAGCTGTGACGGCGCCACTCACGGGAACAGGTCGAACTAAGTTTGACAACAAGCGGGAAGGATGTATCTATACACCGTAAAACTTTCACACATGCAGAATGAAAAGTGTATTTTTACAAAAATAGTGTGCATTTCTTTTGGAGTAACCCTCGTACATCATATCTACAGATTTCCATCCCATTCGAACTATTTCTTGTTGGTGCATCTTTTTTTGTCTTAACAGCATGTTTTTTTCGTTATATGCTAGATACATATTTGTGATAGCCTATCTTATCTGCTTCATCCTGATGAACTGAAGTTGCTGGTTGGTTTGTGCAGATTTGCTGAACAACAACCTGTCGGACGACGTGCGGTGTGCCAAGAAGATCTTCCAGGAGCACGGCTTTCGTGGCTGGAGCGGCTGGAGGAGAAACTGCGACGGAAAGCCGCTGCCCAACATCTCGCGCTGCTGATTCCGCACTCCACTGGGGCCGAACGCGCCTTGTTTTCATCAGAATCTATCTGAAACCCTGCACTGCTGTGTCGAAGATTCTGTGCTTCAGTATTTTGTCCATACAGAATGTTAGCTGCAAAATATATCTTATGTTCTACACGAACAAAGTTATCTACCAAATCCATTCTTCTGTTGTTTGCATTGCATGTTAACTGCCAAATATATACTATCACAGTGTTCATATTTTCTTTTGTTTATAAATGATTTATCCGTTCCTTTATTTATGACAACCGCCAATCTTTAGTATGATAGATTTCGTAATATACAACGTGAGCTAATGTCTAATGTTGCAGACTACTGTCGCTGTTGGCCACGGGATCGATTTCACGTAACCACATACAGTAAATTTAGAACTTAACATATGTCATGTTGAAGGGAGATGCAATATTTTACTCTATACACTGTGTACAGTACGGTCAATGTTTATCGACGATTTAATATTGTGTGTCGGAGCAGGACTCGAATCTAGGACCACCTGCTTCTCGCAAACAGTGTGCTACCATTTTTTTCCATTTTTTGGTTTTCGGTTCTTTCCGCTTTGAAGAGAAACTAGAGTGCTGTTTGTAAATTCCGTATTGACTCATAACTTTGCTTTGTAGGAAAAGTACTAATAGTACAGTGTTGTCTGTTCAGTAGGACACACAAGGCATTAAGTCGTGTAATTTATCAGGTAATGGATGGAAGCGTATATATCTGTTAGGGCTGTTGATAAAATATCGATATTTCTACACATTATTTTTTGTAAACGGTATCATATATCGGCAATATTTTTCGCCGCTATATAGATGCAGAGATGGTAATATCGAGTGTCGATATTTTTATTTTATATTATATTTTTTCGCAATTTTCCATACATATTTGAAGTTGTTCTTTTGAAATTGTAGAAGAACATAATTTTACGTTCACTGTGTGAAGGAGTTTTACTACTTTTTGAGCTTCATCACGTCCAATCTTTTTGACTGTGTGAAACGAGTATAGAGGGCACGAAAAAGAAGTCCGATTGCCCTTTGGGGGGGGGGGGGGGTGAATACAATAACAAGATATCCGATGTGGAGAAACAGCACACCAGCTGCGTTAAAAACCAATTGTTAACGCAACTAGTGTGCTATTTCTTCACATCAGCAGTCTTCAGAAACACTTGCTGAAACTGATGAAAAAAAAAATTTAAATGACAAGATTCGTCTTTGGAGTGGGGGGGAGACTTCTGAGGGGAAATTGTGACGTAATCGGCGCTCGGCGCTACCAATAGAAACTGCAAAGTTTAACTTCACCACGCAATTTTGACACTACGACTGGTAGGTCGCTGGCGTTTGCAAAAATGAAAAAAAGCAGGGGAGTAGACATGAAGTGTTCCAGACAAATCCGATATGTGACGAAACCGAACCACAGTCTAATATATCGAAGGACCCATCGGACACGTTTTGCTGTTACACTTACTTGCAGTTACCATTATTAGCAAAGCGTTTATAGTAAAGCTTTAACGTGTATCGTTTTCCTTTCAATTCTTGTTCGCTAGCTTGTTGATGTATAGAATATCCATCAATAAACCAATACTTATATAATACACCTGTAAAACTGGTAGTATATTAACAATGTGCAGCCGATTTATTATTTTTTTTTTTGTCAGTACGTCGATTTTTTCAGTCGATATACTGATAATTTTTTCGATATATTGAGGGTAAAACATTTTATAATTACAGTCCATAGTCTTGTTATATGTTTTTAGGTGCGCACGGGTTCCTTTGGTTGCTTGACGTTGGAGAGCATGACTGCAACAGTGATGGGGGAGTATTAAAAAGAGTGGAGTATGCGACGTTGACCTGACAGAAGTGTGGTATTCCACACGACACAATTAGACAGAGCGCCAATCAGAGTAGCGTGGTAAGTGCTGTGGCGTGGCACAATGCTTGCTTCTACCTTGCAACTCCAGATGGAATATACACAGTCTAATGGGGCAGCGGACTGACGTGACCTAAGTGCCAGTGAGTCGTATGGGACATCACGCCAAAGCTACATGAATGCGGCACACTCCACGTCTGTAATATATGTATAGTGACAGTTTACTAACGTTGCTGTTTATGTTATACGATTGTATCTGTACCCAGGAAAATTAGACGTGATCCTGAGTTCAAATTTAATTTTTGTTGGTTCAAATGATTCAAATGGCTCTGAGCACTATGGGACTTAACTGCTGAGGTCATCAGTCCCCTAGAACTTAGAACTACTTAAACCTAACTAACCTAAGGACATCACACACATCCATGCCCGAGGCAGGATTCGAACCTGCGACACTAGCAGTCGCGCAGTTCCCGATCGTAGCGCCTAGAACCGCTCGGCCACTTCGGCCGGCTTTTGTTGATCTTGTGGAGAAAAATCCATCTATTTACAATAACGGAAATGCTGAATACAGTAACAAAAACGCTAAACATAAAGCGTGGGAAAGTATTACGAATTAGACTTCACAGACGGAAAAAATAAATAAAATTTATTCAATCTTTAGTGGATGCAGTGAAGATGAAGAACTAAAATAAAGTGGTTTTCCATAAAACATGTCTGCATATCTTTTTACTGATTTGCTGTCTCTAATTTAATGTCAAAAAAAAAGGTTCTAGGTCCTCTCTGTGGCTGACATTGTCGCTCAGTCAGACGCAGCCGCCTGTCCTGTTTCAGAGGAAAATTCGGGCAGCCACAGAGGGTGGGATTATTGGTGGTTGGTAGCGCCAATGTTAGGCGCGTTATGGGGTGCTTTAGCGACATAGCTGAAATGAAGGGGAAGAAAGCGATTGTGCGCTCCGTGTGCATACCGGGTGGAGTCATTCCAGACGTGGAACGGGTCCTTCCGGATGCCATGAATAGCACAGGGTGTAGCCAACTGCGTAGTGGCTCACGTCGGTACCAATGGTGAGTGTCGCTTTGGTTCGCGAGAGATTCTCTCTGGTTTCGAAAGGCTAACAGAAGAGGTAAAGGCTGCCAGTCTTGTTTGCGAGATGAAAGCAGAGCTCATCATTTGCAGCATAGTCGACAGGACCGATAGCGCCCCTCTGGTTGGAGTGGGGGATCTGAATCAAAGGCTCAGACGGTTCTCCGACCGTGTAGACTGCAGATTCCTCGACTTGCGCCGTAGGGTGGTTGGGTCTCGGGTTCCGTTGAATAGGTCAGGAGTCCACTACACGCAGGACTCGGCTACACGGGTGGCAGGGGCTGTGTGGCGTGGATGGGTGGCTTTTTAGGCCAGAGAGTCTCGGGAAAACACAAAAAGGGGTTCAGTCTCAAACACAGGAATGTATATCTAGACACCGAGGGTATAACAGTTCGAAATTTTCGTAGCTGTGTTGGGGTAGTACCAGAGCTCCAAGCGCTAATAGAAAGCACTGATGCTCAAATCGTTATAGGCACTGAAAGCTGGCTAAAGACGGTGATAAGTTCAGCCGAAATTTTTCGGAAGAACCTAACGATGTTCCGAAAGGATGGGTTAAACACGGTTGGCGGTGGCGTGTTTGTTGCTGTTGGAAGTATTTTCTTTTGTCGCGAAATTGAAGTAGATTGTTCCTGTGAGTTAGTATGGGGAGAGGTCATTCTTGGCAACCGGAATAAAATAATAATTTGGTCCTTTTACCGACCTTCCAATTGAGATGATGCAAATGCTGAAAGGTTCACAGAAAACTTAAGTCTAATTTAAAACACTTACCCGATTCATACAATTATAGATGGTGGTGACTTTAATTTACCCTTTACATGTAGGCAAAAGTGCATGTTTAAATCTAGAGGTACGCGTAAAACATCATCTGAAATTGTGCTAAATGCATTCTCTGAAAATTATATCCAGCAGTCAGTTCATGAGCCCGCGCGAATAGTAAACGGTTGCGAAAACACACTTGAACTCTTCGCAGCAAATAATTATGAGCTAATAAGAAGCATCAAAACGGATACACTGCATTGTCATAGCGAGAAAGAATATTGTAAACCCCAAATCCTCCAACAGTAAACGAAAATTATACCTATTCAAGAAAGCAGATAAAAATTCAATTGAAGCCTTCCTGAGAGACAATCTCCACTTCACCCAATGAACAATGTTAGTGTAGACAAGATGTGGCTTAAATTCAAAGAAATAGTGTCAGCAGCAATTAAGAGATTTATGCCAAGTAAATTAACAAACGACGGAGCTGATTCTCCTTGGTACAGAAAACGGGTCAGAACACTGCTGCAGAAAGAACAAAAAAGGCATACAAAGTTTAAATGGACGCAAAATCTCCAAGACTGGCGATCTTTTACAGAAGCTCGAAATTTAGCGGGGACTTCAATGCAATAGTTTTACAACGAAACTATGTCTCGAAACCTGACAGAAAATCCAAAGAGATTCTGGTCGTATGTGAAGTATGCTATGCTAGCGGCACGACACAGTGAATACCTTCTCTGCGCGATAGCAATCGAAGTACTACCGACGACAGTGCTGCCAAAGCAGAGTTACTAAACACAGCCTTCCGAAATTCCTTCACCAAAGAAGACTAAGTAAATATTCCAGAATTCGAATCAAGAACAGATGCCAACGTGAGTAACGTAGAAGTAGATATCCTCGGAGTAAATCACTTAACAAAAGAAAGTCTTCCGGTCCAGACTGTATATTAGTTGGGTTCCTCTCAGATATGCTGATACAATAGCTCCATACTTAACAACCATATACAACCGTACGGTCGACGAAAGATACATAACCAAAGACTGGAAATTTGCACAGGTCACACCAATATTCAAAAAAGTTAGTAATTCACTAAATTACAGGCCCACATCATTAACATCGATATGTAGCAGGATTTTGGAATATAACCGTATATTGTTTTCGAACATCACGAATTATCTCGAAGAGAACGGTCTATTGACACACAGTCAACAAGGATTTAGAAAACGTCGTTCTTGTGAAACACAACTAGCTGTTTACTCACATGAAGTGTTGAGTGCTATTAATAAGGGATTTCTAATTGATTCTGTATTTCTAAAAGGCTTTTGACATTGTACCACACAAGCGGCTTGTAGTGAAATTGTGTGCTTATGGAATATCGTCTCAGTTATGTGACTGGATTCGTGATTTTTTGTCAGAGAGGTCACAGTTCGTTGTAACTGACGGAAAGTCATACAGTAAAACAGAAGCGATTTCTCGCGTTCCCCAAGGTATTTTTATAGGCCCTTTGCTGTTCCTTATCTAAATAAACAATTTAGGACACAATCTGAGCAGCCGTCTTTGGTTGTTTGCAGATGATGCTGACGATTGTGGACTAGTAAAGTCATCAGAAGATCAAAACAAATTGCAAAACGATTTGTTGTTGTTGTTATTGTGGTCTTGAGTCCTGAGACTGGTTTGATGCAGCTCTCCATGCTACCCTATCCTGTGCAAGTTTCTTCATCTTCCAGTACCTACTGCAACCTACATCCTTCTGAATCTGCTTAGTGTATTCATCTCTTGGTCTCCCTCTACGATTTTTACTCTCCAAGCTGCCCTC
This sequence comes from Schistocerca nitens, assembly GCF_023898315.1. Classification (NCBI taxonomy): domain Eukaryota; kingdom Metazoa; phylum Arthropoda; class Insecta; order Orthoptera; family Acrididae; genus Schistocerca; species Schistocerca nitens. The sequence continues at coordinate 644,643,348 of NC_064619.1, read as the reverse complement.
CAATGCTAAATTTGTGATCCCTTGATGCCTCAGAACATGTCCTACCAACCGGTCCCTTCTTCTCGTCAAGTTGTGCCACAAACTCCTCTTCTCCCCAATTCTATTCAATACCTCCTCATTAGTTATGTGATCTACCCATCTAATCTTCAGCATTCTTCTGTAGCATCACGTTTCAAAAGCTTCTATTCTCTTCCTGTCCAAGCTATTTATCGTCCATGTTTCACTTCCATACATGGCTACACTCCATACAAATACTTTCAGAAACGACTTCCTGACACTTAAATCTATACTCGATGTTAACAAATTTCTCTTCTTCAGAAACGCTTTCCTTGACATTGCCAGTCTACATTTTATATCTTCTCTACTTCGACCATCATCAGGTATTTTGCTCCCCAAATAGCAAAACTTCTTTACTACTTTAAGTGTCTCATTTCCTAATCTAATTCCCTAAGCATCACCCGACTTAATTCGACTACATTCCATTATCCTCGTTTTGCTTTTGTTGATGTTCATCTTATATCCTCCTTTCAAGACACTGTCCATTCCGTTCAACTGCTCTTCCAAGTCCTTTGCTGTCTCTGACAGAATTACAATGTCATCGGCGAGCCTCAAAGTTTTTATTTCTTCTCCATGGACTTTAATACCCACTCCGAATTTTTCTTTTGTTTCCATTACTGCTTGCTCAATATACAGATTGAATAACATTGGGGAGAGGCTACAACACTGTCTCACTACCTTCCCAACCACTGCTTCCCTTTCATGCCCCTCGACTCTTATAACTGCCATCTGCATTCTGTACAAATTGTAAATAGCCTTTCGTTCCCTGTATTTTACCCCTGCCACCTTTAGAATTTGAAAGAGAGTATTGCAGTCAACATTGTCAAAAGCTTTCTCTAAGTCTACAAATGCTAGAAACGTAGGTTTGCCTGTCCTTAATCTTTCTTCTAAGATAAGTCGTAAGGTCAGTATTGCCTCACGTGTTCCAATATTTCTACGGAATCCAAACTGATCTTCCCCGAGGTCGGCTTCTACCAGTTTTTCCATTCGTCTGTAAAGAATTCGCGTTAGTATTTTGCAGCTGTGACGTATTGAACTGATAGTTCGGTAATTTTCACATCTGTCAACACCTGCTTTCTTTGGGATTGGAATTAGAAAAGATATTTGTATGGTGCACAAATTGGCAGTTGACCCTCAATAACGAAAAGTGTGAGGTCACCCACAGGAGTGCTAAAAGTAATCCGTTAAACTTCCGTTACACGATAAATCACTCACATTTAAAGGCCGTAAATTCAGCTAAATACCTAGGAATTACAATAACGAACAATTTAAATTGAAAAGAACACATAGGAAATGTTTTGGGGAATGCGAACCAAAGATTGCGTTTTGTGGCAGGGCACTTAGGAAATGTAACATGTCTACTAAGGAGACTGCCTACACTACGCTTGTCCGTCCTCTTTTTGAATACTGCTGAGCGATGTGGGATCCTTACCAAATAGGATTGACGGAGTACATCGAGAAAGTTCAAAGAAGGGCAGCATGTTTTGCATTATCGCGAAATAGGGGAAAGAGTGTGAATGAAATGATCAGGATTTGGGGTGGACATTATTAGAACAAAGGCGTTTCTCGTTGCGGCGGAATCTTCTCACGAAATTTCAATCACCAACTTTCTTCTCCGAATGCGAAAATATTTTGTTGAGGCCACCCTACATCATACTCAAATAAAGGAAATCAGCGCTCGCACGGAAGGATATAGGTGTTCGTTTTTTCCGCACACTATACGAGATTGGAATAACAGAGGTTTAGTGTGAAGGTGGTTCGATGAACCCTCTGCCAGGCACATAAATGTGATTTGCAGAGTATCCACGTAGATGTAGATGTAGATCCTTTTGGGATGTTGCTATAAACATAGTCTGCTCTAGAAAGACAATGCCCCACTTGGGCTAAGAAAGAAACTACAAAGCATATTACTCAACTTCCTAGCGTTATTTGTAAGTCGGTGTTTGTTTTCTTACTTTTGATGTGAGTTCTGTTGAGTTCTGTTGGCCTACATTGTGCGGCACAGATCACTTAAAATATACGCCCTCATAAACCCGTATAAAGTTATGAAAGCCGGCCGGGGTGGCCGAGTGGTTCTAGGCGCTACAGTCTGGAACAGCGCGACTGCTACGGCCGCAGGTTCGAATCCTGCCTAGGGCATGGATGTGTGTGATGTCCTTAGGTTAATTAGGTTTAAGTAGTTCTAAGTTCTAGGGGATTGATGACCTCTGAAGTTAAGTCCCATAGTGCTCAGAGCCATTTGAAAGTTATGAAACAAACAACTTGAGCAATCACATTGATTTCATCAGTTTCACAATTTATTGAAGTATCGGACACCCACCTTTTGGAAACTAAGAAAATGCCAGTGTTTTTTCCCTGGATAAACATTAATTTAATATAGGCCTTTCAACAGTTAATAGTCTACGAGGACATGGTCTTGTTATAGTTTTGCGAGACGAAAAGCATTATCAAAACCATAACAAACCTGCAGTCTTCTTCTGGCGAAGGCTTAGGTTCCGGAAACGGGAGTGGGCCTCCAAACAATGAATGCTGAAACAACTTTCTGTAAACATTTTCCTAACACAGTTGTGATCATACTCCCCAACGTCAACCGACGCAAATAATCCATTTGCATCTAAGAAGAGCTAACAAGACCATGGACTGGAACTGTAAACTGTTGTTCCAGACTTAGCAGGAGATTTAATCCTGACGTGCTTTCTGTTGAAGCTACAAAAAAGAAAAAAGCGTATATGGAATATAAATTTTTAATTGTTAGGAATTAGTTTCTGAAAGTAATTGGCTGGAGTGAAGCCTCATATAAAAGTGGTCGCAAATAGTAAAAACGAATGTATAACAGAAGCTTTTGGAATGTGGTGTTACAAAAAATCCTGAAGATTAATTTGGTTGATATTGTAGCTATTGAAGAGGTAATGCATCGAACTGGGGAGAAATAAACTTTATGGCACAACTTGACTAAAAGAAGGGATAGGTTGATAGGACAATAGAAAGTTAATTTGTTGAGGGACACAAGTATTGTAGAGATTGCCCGAAGCAAGAGTACTGTAAACAGATTCAGGAGGATGTAAGTTGCAATAGTTAGGTAGAGATAAAGAGGATTGCACAGGATAGACTAGCATGTAGAGCTGCATAAAATCAGTCTTAAATCTGGAGACCACGAAAAAAAATTGCCTAACAAGTAACGTGCTGGTGAAACGTTTTCAATTGGTGAAATGCGGTGCCGAACTGGCCGAAGATAATGTCCCAGATTTGTTCCCTTGAGTTTCAGACAGTCGAATTTGCTGGCCAAGGCACGAACTTGAGCTCACCACCAGGATATCTTCTACCCAACGGGATGTATTCTGGGCTTATGAGACAGACAGTAATCCTGCTTAAACAGCTATCCATCGGACAAGACATCAAGCATGGAGGGATGCACGTTGTGCGTAATGGTGTTCACGGAGTTTAGGGCTGTCATGTTGTCTTCGATTCCTACCACACGTCGCATGGAAGCACAGGTGAATGTCACTCGTATCATGTAGCTCTTCCACTGCCTTGCATCCGCGACGCGATGCAATTTTCCAATAGCCGTTCACATGGCTGATGGTGGATACAGACACAACCATCGACCTGGTGTTAACAAGAAACGTTTCGATTGATCAACGGGGCAAATGTTGATGATTTCGTGTCTAGTGGAATTATGTCGTTGGATCAACAGGGGAAGATGTAAGGGTCGTCTGCTGCGGAATCTAATTTTCAACCATGTGTGGTGAACGATGTGCTCCAAAATTGTTTTGCCTGCACCAGGACTGTACTGTGTCGTCAGACCTGCCACAGACCGCCGCTTACTCTTTACAGAATGGGCAGGTTTACGACTCCACATGCTATGATGAGCTTGGGCGTCCAACACCCTGTCGCCCTCTCGTGGCTTCACCATCCTACAACTTTCCAACGATCCCCACGATAGTTGTTTGCGAAGAGCTTCGTCGTTTCCCAAACGCTCGTTCCCAGAGGACAGAACAAAACCATCATCCCTTTATGAAAGTCAGCAGATTTCCCCATTTGATTCTACATTCACCAATACGCCGCCAACATACTTTCCTGATCCTGTGACTTGCCCGAGGCCGGCCGTGGTGGCCGATCGGTTCTAGGCGCTTCAGTCTGGAGCCGCGTGACCGCTCCGGTCGCAGGTTCGAATCCTGCCTCGGGCATGGATGTGAGTGATGTCCTTAGGTTAGTTACGTTTGAAAAGTTCTAAGTTCTAGGGGACTGATGACCTCAGCAGTTAAGTCCCATAGTGCTCAGAGTCATTTGAACCAACATGCCCGAGACGTACCAGGGGGCATTAAGTCTTGCGATGGGTAGTGTCATAATTTTCGGCTCATCGGTGTACGTTTAGGATAAAAAGCATCGAAAGTCACCATCCGAAGACCTCCTTAGACGACGTAGGATACGTACGCATTACTCTATGAATAGACGCTGGGTTAGCTACAGTGGGCGAACAGTACAGTCAAACAATGTGCCTAACCAGTATTTTAACTGCTGCTCGACATTTAGCGCCCGAAGTAACGTAGAACACCGGAGCGTGCGTTGTTGTTATCTCCGTCGCTCTCTCTCTCGGCCGTCGACATGTAACTGATGCGTCACCCAGGCTTGTCCTTCAGTTAGTCTTATCTGGATAACTAGAACGCAAGATTTCCTGTTAGCTCAGAGTACCAAAGTATACGTGCCAAATGAACATCAGGTCCTGTAGATCACGGAGCATGTTTCTCACGCGAAGACGAATTGTTTGGCCGCTAGCGACAGCCGGGATTTCCGGCGCCTCTTACGAAACCGGCTGCGGTGAACACCCGTAAATGTCACGCGCCGCTTCCGCTGCTGAAACAGGCGTGCCAAGTAGCTTCGTGCGGCACGCGACTCATTAACTTGCTGTCAAGTTGTAACGCGATCCTTGAGTGCTAGCTATTCGTTATCCTAAGAGTTGCCACCATTTCTAAAATTCACAGAAATTCTGAGCCTGTGGCATTTTAATGTGAAGGTCTGCCTGCTGCAGAGGTAGGCGATCGCTAATAGCCAAGGAAAGAAATTACATCAGTTATTGGCAGTCGTCATTCTTCCGTATACAGAATTTAACACTCAACAACGTTGCAAATGAATAAAAGAAAGATAGGAAGAATCGTTACTATATTCATACAGGCACTTATAATCTTTACATTAGCGTGTACGTCGCAAGATTAAGTCCAACACCGAAAAGAGCCAGAGATACTAGATGCAAATGTAAGATTACGACCTGCCACTGACTACAGTATGAAGTACTGTCCTAATTAGTACAAATGTACAGCTAAGACAAAAAAAAGACACAACACGAAGGAATTATCAAAATGGGACGGAAATCGGTAGGTGTGATGTACATATCTACATCTACATATATACTCCGCTAGCCATCATGCGGTGTGTGGCGGAGGGCACAATTCGCGCCAAAGTCATATTTCCCCCCCTCTGTTCCACTCGCGGATCGTGCGAGGGAAAAACGACTGTCTGAACGCCTCAGTACGAGCTCTTATTTCCCTTATCTTTGAATGATGACCATTACACGATTTGAAAGTTGGTGGTAATAATATATGCTCTACATCCTCGGTGCAGATTGGATTTCGGAATTTACTGAGCAGCCCCTTCTGTTTAGCGCGTCGTCTATCTGCAAGTGTGTCCCACTTCAAATTTTCTATGAGATTTGTAATGCGCTCGCGATGGCTAAATGTACCAGTCACGAATCTTGCCGCTCTTATTTGGACCTTCTCAATTTCTTGAATCAGACCCAACTGGTAAGGGTCCCATACAGACGAACAATACTCTAAGACTGGACGAACTAACGTATTGTAAGCTATTTCCTTTGTTGAAGGACTGCATCGCTTCAGGATTCTACCAATAAACCGCAATCTAAAGTTCGCCTTACCCGTTACTTGTGTAATCTGGTCATTCCATTTGAGATCATTTCGAATAGTCACACCCAGATGTTACCGCTTCCAAAGACTGATCATTTATTTTGTACTCCTACATTAATGGGGATTTTCGTCTTGTTATACGCAGTAGGTTACACTTACTAATATTGAGAGATAACTGCCAGTCATTACACCACGCATTTATTTTCTGCAAATCCTCATTGATTTGTTCACAACTTTCGTGTGATACTACTTTCCTGTAGACTACAGCATCATCGGCAAACAGTCTACGGCCGCTGTCAATACCATCAACCAGATCGTTTATGTAAATCATAAAAAGCAGACGACCTATTACGCTGCCCTTCGGCACACCTGAAGTTACTCTTGTTTCTGTTGAAGTTATCCCGTTCAGGACGACATATTGCTCCCTGTCTGTTAGAAAACTTTCTATCCAATCGCAATGTCATTGGATAGACCGTAAGCGCGCACTTTTTGTAGCAAGCGACAGTGCGGAACTGAGTCGAACGCCTTTCGAAAGTTGAGAAATATGGTATCAGCCTGGGAGCCGGTATCTAGAGCCTGTTGTATATCATGCACAAAGAGAGCCAGCTGTGTCTCGCATGACCGTTGTTTCCCAAAACCGCACTGGTTTCTGCAGATGAGCTTCTCAGAGTCTAGAAAGGTCATTATGTCTGAACACAAAATATGTTCCATGATTCTACAACAAATCGATGTCAGTGAAATTGGCCGGTAATTATGTGCATCCGATTTTATACCTTTTTTATAGATTGCTATGACCTGGGTCTTCTTCCAGAGAAACAAATGATTATAATAAAATTAAGTGGATGATTGATTCAAAGGAAAGAGCTTCACAAACTGAGGAAGTGAATAACGCTTCGGTCCACCTCTGGCTCTTATTCATGCATTTAGTCGACTTGGCAATGATTGACGAAGTTGTCTGATGTCCTCCTACGGGATATCGTGCCAAATTCTATCGAAGTGGCGTGTTAGATTGTCAAAATCTGGAGCTGGTTGGAGGGCCCTGCCCATAATGCTCCATACCTTCTTAATTGGGGAGAGATCCGACGCCCTTGCTGGCCAGGATTTGGCAAGCACGAAGACAAGAAGTATATTCTCTCGCCGTGTGGGGGCGGGCGTTATCTTGCTGGAATGTAAGCCTAGGATTGCTCGCCACGATAGGCAACAAAATGGGCCGTAGAATATCACTGACCTACCGCTGTGCTGTAAGAATGCTGCGGAAAACAGCCAGAGGCCTTCTTCTATGAAATGAAATGCCACTGCAGACCATCACTCCTGGCTGTCGTGCCGTACGGCGGGCGACAGTAAGGATGGTGTCCCACCACTTTCCGGGGCGTCAACAGTCTTCAGTCCTGCTTCGAACTGAGCCCCTGATGATCGATTTCCTGCAGTAAAGCACAATGGAGAGCGAAAGAAACTAATATAGGCATGCGTATTCAAATACAGAGACATGTAAAGGCAGAATGTGGCGCTGCGGTTGGCAACGCCTATTATAGGACAACAAGTGTGTGGCGCTGCCATAATGGCGGGTTATCAAGTTTTAAGTGAGTTTGAACGTGGTGTTACAAGCCATGGGGCACAGCATCTCCGAGGCAGCGATGAATTGGGGATCTTCCCGTACGACCATTTCACGAGTGTGTCGTGGATATCAGGAATCCGGCAAAACATCAAATCTCCGACATTGCTGCGGCCGGAAAAAGGTCCTGTAAGAACGGGACCAACAACGACCGACGAGAATCCTTCAACGTGACAGGAGTGCAGCCCTTCTGCAAATCGCTGCAGATTTCAATGCTGGGCCATCAACAAGTGTCAGCGTGCGAACCATTCAACAAAACATCATCGATATGGGCTTTCGTAGTCGAAGGCCCAGTCGTGTACCTTTGCTGACTGCACGACACAAAGCTTTACGCCTCGCCTGGGCCCGTCAACACCGACATTGGACTACTGATGACTGGAAAGATGTTGCTTTGTCAGACGAGTCTCGTTTCAAATTCTATCGAGCGGATGGACGTGTACGGGTGTGGAGACAACCTCATGAATCCATGGACTCTGCGTCTGGAACCACGCGACCGCTACGGTCGCAGGTTCGAATCCTGCTTAGGGCATGGATGTGTGTGATGTTCTTAAGATTAGGTAGGTTTAAGTAGTTCTAAGTTCTAGGGAACTCATGATCTCAGATGTTAAGTCCCATAGTGCTCAGAGCCATTTGACCCATGGACCCTGCATGTCAGCAGGGGACTGTTCAAGCTGGTGGAGGCTCTGTAATGGTGTGGGGAGTTGGAGTGATATGGGGTCCCTGACACGTCTAGATATTATTCTGACAGGTGACACATACGTAAGCATCCTGTCTGATCACTTGCATCCATTCATGTCTATTGTGCATTCCGACGCACTTGGGGAATTCCAGCAGGACAATACGACGCCCCACACGTCCAGAATTTCTGCAGAGTGGCTCCAGGAAGATTCTTCTGAGTTTAAACACTTCCGCTGGCCACCAAACTCCCCAGACATGAACATTATTGAGCACATCTGCGATGCCACGCAACGTGCTGTTCAGAACAGATCTTCATCCCCTCGTACTCTTGCGGATTTATGGACAACCCTGCAGGATTGACGGCATCAATTCCCTCCAGCACTGCTTCAAACATTAGTTGAGTCGATGCCACGTCATGTTGCGGCACTTCTGCCTGCTCGCGGGGGACCTACACAATATCAGGCACGTGTACCAGTTTCTTGGGCTCATCAGTGTAAATGCTGCACATCCGACGGCTGCTAAATCCTCTTTATAACAATAACCATGGCAAGTTGTCAGAGTCAACTGAGTTTCCAAATGTCCGAATTGCGGGACCCCTTGGTTTGGTGAAGATGAGAGGCCAATGCGTTAACGACCAACGTTCGGCAGAAGCCAGTGGCTGTCGTTCGTTGGCCTTCGTTGGCTGTGTACTCGCCTTACGGAAACGCTTATTGTAAACAGACGAGCCGTTCGGACGAGCTAGCTGACGTCAAACAGTGTTTTTTGGCAGCCGGGCAGGGCACAGCAGGGCTTCTCGGAAGCTGCGGCTGCTGTCCTCGGCGCAGCGCAGCAGTCCCCGGATGCAGCGGAGTGGGGTGAGGTGAGGTGGGGGCTGTGTCCTCAGACGAGGCGCGAAGCGACGCAATAAAAGCACGACGCCCGCCGCGGTTCGCACTGGACCCGTCTCAGAGAGCAGCCGCGTCACACCACCGCACAGATGCGCGCGTCGGCCGCCGTCCTCTTGGGCATCGCCCTGGTACTCGTCCTCGGCTCTGGCGACGCCAAGAAGCTGCAGCGCTGCGAGATCGTCAGCGCGCTCAAACGTCACGGCATTACCAGCGACCTCAGGAACTGTGAGTACAGCCTGCCACAGTCTTTACCAAATTTTTCGGTTTTGCAGCTCTCACGACCAGGACAGAAACACCCATACCTCCTTTCACACTCGATATTCCACTCGAAATGTGGTGTAAATAAATTTAAGTTTCGAAAATAAATGAATAAGATTAGTTTATTCTTGATTAACTATTGATACAAAACTTTTAATGTTACTACATCTTGAAACTTCATGACAGATTAAAACTGTGTGCCGGACCGAGACTCGAACTCGGGGCCTTTGCCTTTCGCGGGCAAGTGCCCTATCAACTAAGCTACCCAAGCACGACTCGCGCCCCGTCCTCACAGGTTTACTTCTGTCAGTACCTCGTCTCCTAGTTCTGCAAGGTTCGTAGGAGAGCTTCTGTAAACTTTGGAAGGTAGGAGACGAGGTACTGGCAGAAGTAAAGCTGTGAGGACGGGGACGGGAGTCGTGCTTGGGTAGCTCAGTTGGTAGAGCACTTGCCCGGGAAAGGCAAAGGCCCCGAGTTCAAGTCTAGGTCCCGCACGCAGTTTTAATCTGCCAGGAAGTTTCGTATCAGCGCACACTCCGCTGCAGAGTGAAAATCTAATTCTGGTTACTACATCTTATTCTTACAACAAAATCATGGGAAGGAGAAGGAGATTAATGTTTAATGTCCCATCGACAACGAGGTCATTAGAGACAGAGTACAAGCTCAGATTAGGAAAGGAAATCGGCCGTGCCCTTTCAAAAGAACCACCACGTTATTTGCCTGAAGCGATTTAGGAAAATCACAGAAAACCTGAATCAGGATGGCCGGACGCGGGTTTGAACCGTCTTCCTCCCGAATGCGAGTCCAGTGTGCTAACCACCGCGCCAGCTCGCTCGGTTCAACGGGAAGGACTAGCTTGTTTCTTCACCATCATTAATCAAATATCGGAACAAGATTGGAAACTGCGACTCGCGTCTGTTTCTTCACATTCGTTCGTTAACTATATTTCCTGTTGATGACTGCCGATGCTGATGAAACCGACATATTCAAATCTCGGAACAAGATCGGAAACTGCGACTCGCGTCTGTTTCTTCACATTCATTTGTGAAGTATATTTCATGTTGATGACTGCCAATGCTGAAAAAACCTACCTCTCATCAGGAGGGTGGTTTAAGAGCTGTCAAAACTAGTAGGGCTCTCCGGCCGCTGTGGCCGAGCGGTTCTAGGCGCTTCAGTCCGGAACCGCGCTGCTGCTACGGTCGCAGGTTCGAATCCTGCCTCGGGCATGGATGTATGTGATGTCCTTAGGTTAGTTAGGTTTAAGTAGTTCTAAGTCTAGGGGTCTGATTACCTCAGATTTAAAGTCCCATTGTGCTTAGAGCCGTTTGAATCATTTTTTTTCGTAGGGCTTTGTTACCTATTTGCGCATAATCCTGTTACACCAAGTCCCAAAACTCAAGCAGTGACGAGGAAACGAACTTCACTTTCAATGTAGGGAGTCTCTGTTGGTGCACGACATCGAATGGTTGATCATTAAAGCACACGTAAAATGCCGTGTCTTATGCGTGTATTAGTCCCGCAAGTTGTTAAGCGTATTTTCGTAGGACCAGTGTAGCAAAGTTTCTACGGAGATTTTACATTACTGCACGGTCGTACTGATAAAACTTTTGTCAAATAAGGGGTACTATATATCTTGATATTTGATCATTAAAATCTTCGTCGGAGTCTCATGCAGTTGTTGATTGCGTTGCTAAGTTGTTGAGAGATAATCGTTAACTACTGCGTCACAATTTGCAATAATCTCTGAGTCTCGAAATACTTATTAATGAATTACACTAATATTTCCACTTTCAATTTGCTGCCTCTCAGGTTAATTACTAATACAGTTATCACAACTGGCGCATACACTGTTTCTTTATTCAGGAAACAAGTAAATCAAATTATTATTTTAATGAAACCACCGCGATGCCCCTACGAACAGCGAAGAACCGTTTGAGAACCCCTCGTCTAACCTCTAAAGCTGTTTTCGTTCTCATCGATGACTAAACGTGTCATGCAAACAATGGGTTCAGTTGTGTTCCAAGTTTGCAGTTTTATTTAACTTATGTTATTATATGCGTTGCTTCGTGATTTATACAAGCGAAACTTGTAACGGTATTGAGGATTTCTTAGTCGAGAGGACCCAGTACGTTTTCTTCAATGGAGAGTCAGCGAAAGATTTAGAAGTAACCACAAGCGCGTCCTAGGCAAGTGTGTTAGAACACTTGCTGTTCATGTTATCAGTTAATGATATAGCAGACATTATTAATGATAATCTCTGACTTTTCGGACTTTTTCAAAACAGCTGCACAAATATTCAGTCTGATCTCGATAAAACTGCAAAGCTGAGCGAAGTATGGTAACTTACTTACAATTATCAGAAATGTAAACTTATGTACTTCACAATAATGTGAGGAGCGTTCAGTAAGTAATCCTACACATTTTATTCTCAAAGTAGGTTGGTTTTATTGAGGTTTACGATAGACCATGTTATTCTCCAGTCTTTTGCCTGCAAAAACCTACTTTTAACATAATCTCCATTCAATGCGACAGCCTTACGCCACCTTCTGGGAAGGTCTGTATGCCCGCATTGTGCCACTCGACTAGTGAATGTCGGGATCAACGCCTTGCAGCACCAATAACCTCGTCATTCATACACGTACTGCTTCCCGCGGAGCGCATGCTTCATTGGCCAAACAGATGGGAGTCGGAGGGTGCGAGATCCGGGCCACAGAGTGGATGAAGAACAACAGTCCAGTTTCGTGGTTGCGATGCTCTAATTTTCCGCCAAAAGAAATTCAATGACAGCTTTCTGACTGGAACGTACCACCTTCACAGGCGCCATTCTAAAGGCCATGTATAGCGCCATCCGAACTGCATAAAACTGTAGGGGATGAAGCAGAAATATTCCACGAAAGATTCAGAATTTTTTCAAGCGAAATTGGTCGACATAAAAAGGGGTTGCATTACTTACTGAACGCCTCTCGTAAACACCGTACTGTCCCACGATTACAATATCACTGAGCTACAACTGGAATTAGTGAACTCTTATAAACAGGCGTGAAACAATTTGCAGGGATCTGAAACGGAATGATCGTGTAGGCTCAGTCGTGTGTAAAGTAGGTGGTATTCTTCGTTTCCTTGGTACCGGCCACCCGATTTTCTTTCTGTGGTGTGCGTACAGTAAGACCTTCGGTACACACACCATCAGATTATTTGACTCGTCGCTCTAACGAAGTAGACGAGTGTCAGCAATATGTCTCGTGGTCTTATCGTGGCGTGTTTATCTTCTGCCGTTAGGTCAGACGATAGAAATGCCACTGGCACGCTTAGAGTAGCCGATTGACGGTGACCAACTTTAAACAGAACTTGATTAATTTTCACACACATTTATTAAAATAATAACAAGCATAAAAATTACTTAAGGGGCTCCGGAAAGGCTCAAAATCATGAAAAGTTCAATTTTTACTTTTTTGCGTTTTCTGAATCTGCAGACTATTACCTTTTAATAGATATATAATTTATTCAATTCCGAAGACTACAACTATTTTTAAATTTTTTTTGAAATGTGTTCTACATGGGCGTGACCCACTGTGGCGCTGTTAAACTGCTGTCAAATGGTGTTATTATTAACGTCCGTGTTCATCAGGTACATTTTAGTGATGTGAGATCAAGTATGTGTTGTGGCTAACCTGTGATGGTTCAATATATATCGCTGGTGTGATTGTCGATTGTTTCATGTTTATTTACTCTGTCGTTATCTCGAAAATATTCGTAATTAATTCTGTTTCTTGAGTCTCTGTTTTGTTGAAGTATAATAATGAGTAAAAGTAAAGTTATTAGAAATCCTCTGAAGGCTTTTAAGAAAAGGAGAAATGTTGGAAAGCCAAAGGTATTTAGAAGATAGGTTCTAACATGGTACGAGTGATGCTTGCTTTAGACAAGGAACGCCTTCGGACTGCAGACAGGGCTGTAAAGAGTCTAGAAATACAAGCAAGAGTAAACAGGAGGAGGAACAAGAGGAAGCTGGAGGAGGAGATTGCAGAGGATGAAGATAATCCATCCTATGGACCTGGAATGCACTAAAATGTTAATCCAATCTTTGTCGCTCGATTCCCAAAACTTTTATTTTCTCATACTAATTACATGTTTTCTAAGGATCTTCCAAACATATTTGTTTCAAACTTTCAGTAAATGTTACACAGTACCTTCTGCATAATTTAACACAGCCTTTTTCCAAAAAACTGTATATTTTTGAATATATAAATAAAAAATTGCAAAAGAATGTTGTGAATTTTCATTACAATTGAAAAAAAAATCATCTTTAATAACTGAACTAAAATTTTGTAAAATCCCTGTGTTAAGTTGTAGCCCATATTCCAATAAATAATCTGTAAAAAGTTCAACTTCCTACCTCAAATACTTTGTGAGGAAAGATGTAATTTATAAGCGTTATTTTAACATTGCAAGTATAGGGCGTTCCGGAGCCCCTTAACTTGGTTCTGCATGCTATTTACAATTGACAATCTTAAGTTCCTTTGGTATTGGTACGTTAATCTTATTCTCACATATATCTATGATACTTGACAAAAGTGTCTATACATTTATCTTCATGACTATGTACAGGAATATGGTAATCTTATTAGGTGCAGACTGAAACTGGACTAGACTGGTACAGACAAATGTAGCACCCGTACAGACTGTTGCACACAGTCCGGCACATTTTAACGGACTGCATTTTATATCGTGATGCAAGGGCAGAAGCACAAGTTGATGGGGATCTGCCTTGTGTTTTAGCTGACGATGAGACGTGTGTGTCTAGGGTTTTTAAGTTTTGTGATGTGTCTGGACTCTGGCCTAAACTTTTAGACTGGAGGTTTTAGTGTATTGCAGAGTGGCTGACTCCTCCCTTTTTTTCCTTGCGGTCAGCCAGCCACTTCCATCTGCTACATTGTTTTAGCTCCCTCTCTCAATTTCTTCCTGTGTTGTCCATGTTTTACTGCTGACGCCCTGCTTCATCCCACGCTTCGGTGTGGGTGAGCACATATTTTCCAATGTTTGTTCCCCGTGTTTTATGTTCCGTTGCATGTAAATGTTCTGAACTTTTTTTCTTGACACCCGTCTCACTAGGATACTGAACGGGCGCTGAAGACCTTGCTGTCGTGCGTCCACAAAACCCCTCTACTACTACTACTACTACTACTGTTGCACACAAATGCAGACTGACTAATCGGAGGTCTGTACACTCGTTATAATACCTCGCGCGTTCATGTATCACTGCGCGAGTGTGATCCGCGAGGAGAAAAGGATCTACGTTAGCAGCAATCTCATTGGCTGCGTTACATATTAATACGCGGATCGGCGGAAGCAGAATTTGGTCCGACTCTATGGCAGCGCCATCTCGTAGTGCGGACACGGACGAGCGCTGCGCCTGCGCTGTTGTGCTTAGCGGGGCGCGCTCTAGTGGGAAAGTTGTGTACGCGCTGACTACGCGGAACTACGTACACAACACTTTCATTACTGGCCAAAAATAATTTCTATTTCTGAACTATATTTCCTTCTTCTTCTTACTTCTTTTTCAGTCTGAAATGGTGGAAAACGAGAAAAAAGTAACAGCGAGCTAAACATTCGTGAACTGAGATGGAACTGTAACAATAAATTTCCATGCTCATGTGCACCATTATTATTCGATAAGTATCAGTGCAGTGTATCATTAACAATCGATGTTATCACAGAAAAGACAATTTCCGATAGTGCAAGCCTTGTAATTGTAGCTCTTTTAGTTTCGATGTATTTAAGTACTCTCTCCCTCCGTCTGAACAGGCCTTGGAAGGCCCAACGGTACCGACCGGCCGCCGTGTCATCCTCAGCCCACAGACATCACTGGATGTGGATATGGAGGGGCATGTGGTCAATATACCGCTCTCCCGGCCGTAAGTCAGTTTACGAGACCGGAGCCGCTACTTCTCAATCAAGTAGCTCCTCAGTTTGCCTCACCCCGATTGCCAACAACGCTCGGCAGACCGGAAGGTCACCCAACGAAGTGCTAGACCAGCCTGACAGCGCTTAACTTCGGTGATCTGACGGGAGCCCGTGTTACCACTGCGGCAAGGCCGTTGGCTATTTAAGTACTACATATAAAAAAAATCATTGTACTGTACTGGTCATAGAACATATCTTGAGGTAACAGAATAGTATGTTAATATTCCGAATAATCACCACAGATAGATAGTAAAGTTAACAAACTCGAGCCGGCCGATAGTGCGCCACTCTCAACTATAGGAAAGACTGTGCAGGGCGGCCGCGTCGCTCTTAGCTACAGAGACCTGCACTGGTTTCGTGCAGTTACAATGTGCGACAACAAGCTCCACGTTTTCCACCGTCTCTTCAGTAATCAGACCACTGAATATCTGTCCTGCATTCCTAACTCACCAATACTCACAAGAGACTCGATTATTGGCCGGCCGAAGTGGCCGTGCGGTTAAAGGCGCTGCAGTCTGGAACCGCAAGACCGCTACGGCCGCAGGTTCGAATCCTGCCTCGGGCATGGATGTTTGTGATGTCCTTAGGTTAGTTAGGTTTAACTAGTTCCAAGTTCTAGGGGACTAATGACCTCAGCAGTTGAGTCCCATAGTGCTCAGAGCCATTTTTTAGACTCGATTATTATCTTCTATATTACTTTCTGCACTTCGTCATAGCGACAACGGCTTATGCCAAGTTCTTCCGCGTTTCTCTAGTACGGAATATCCAGCCTCAACTGATCAGAGCAGTTAAACAGTCCTCCACTGTCTAAAGAAAATGTATTATACTTTCTTTTGCATCTTTTCTGTCTGTTTCTTCCTCGTAGCAAATTTTGATTTTGTTACTGTAGTTATTAAGTGTAAATGGATTAGGTGCTCTCATTTACAGCAACTGATTTTTGATTTTGTTACTGTAGTTATTAAGTGTAAATGGATTAGGTGCTCTCATTTACAGCAACTGATTATTACGCGTAAATATGTATGACTACTTCATGAAAATGTATCACGTTATCCGTTTTTTGGTAAGCCATCTTTCTTGGCATCAAACACAGCCGGACTCTTAGTGAGAGAATAATACTTATATGGACCACTACTCAGGTATCGGGCGGCAACGATTGGTTAGGGTCGCGGCCGATCTACAGTACGTACAACACAGATAGTCCGGCGTGTCTGACGTAATTACAGACATTAACAGAATGACCGTCGCAACACGCATAGAGCCTACGAAGTGGCCGGCGATAATATGTAGATGGCGACCTGTTATCTGTGCTAACGCCTGAGGTCTGTAAACGACGTGGAAGGAAAACAAGTCACCGGAAGATTTCCTATCCATTAGGGCAACGGCCTGGATACATCTTACAAGATCCGACAGAGTGTTTCCTTGCTGGGTAGGCCTACACTTTGTTTGGACGGTATGAAGCAATAGGAGGTTCCCTTGCGTCGTCCCTGTTAACATAACTTTCACACCGTGCGATAAGTGCATAGCAGTGTACGTTTAGTGAACTAATTTTCAGATATGACACTTTAATTAATTTAAGCTCTTCCACCGTTTTACGTGAATGATAATCCTTTTCATTCAAATTGTGTGGGATGTAAAGGGGGTGGACCAAAATACGGAAGCCGGTCGGAATGGCCGAGCGGTTCTAGGCGCTACAGTCTGGAACCGCGCGACCACTACGGTCGCAGGTTCGAATCCTGCCTCGGGCATCGATGTGTGTTATGTCCTTAGGTTAGGTAGGTTTAAGTAGTTCTAAGTTCTAGGGGACTGATGACCTCAGAAGTTAAGTCCCATAGTGCTCAGAGCCATTTGAACCAAAATACGGAAACACCAAAAACACAACACATTATCCTGCTTAATACGGTGTAGGAAAACCGTTAGCATTCAAAACAGCTTCCAGTCGTCTCGGAGTGAATAAATGTAGATCCAGTGTGGATTTCAAGGGGTACTCTTATACTATTTATTACTCCTGTAAAATACTGGCCAAATTCACGTAACGATGATGGAGGTGGTTAGAGATCGGGCACCCTTCTCTCCATAACAGACCACAACACAAAGGCTCAGTAATAGTGCCATGTGGTGATGGGGTGGCCACGGAAGATGCGACAATTCATTCTCGTGCTCACGAAACCAGTCCTGGACGATATGAACTGTGTGAACAGGAATCTTGTCGTCTTGGAACACAGCATTATCGTTTTGGAACAAACAGTGTACCATTGAATGGATCTTATCAGCCAAAACGGTAACATAATCCTTGACGTAATGCAATCTGGCAGAGTAACTATGGGCCCACGGAACACCGCGATACGGCTGCCCATATCATTACCAAACCAGCTCCATGTTTTACACTTGGGACCTAGACTCGGCCAGAAGTTGGAAACAGTGTGAAGATTTTATGGTTTCGGCACCCCGTTTCCGTGGTACGCTCGTTTGCATCGCTGAAGAGTGTTTTTGGAATTTCAACTTGTCCTGCAATTCCCAGCTGATGGAGCTCCATTCGCGTTGCTTGATTTGCTAACAGGATTCGCGAGTGCGACATTCAGTTCTGCAACGACATTTGTAGCTGTTGTCCTCTAACTTTTTGTCACTATCCTCTTCAATAACCGTCTGTGACGAACACTCAACATATACTTCCACCCGCACGTATCGGATAATGTTTTTCCGTTTTCCCTGTATGCGGTATAAATCTTCGATACGGTGCCTCTTGGCACATCAAAAGTGAGGACCGCCTAACAGGCGAAGTGAAGAAATTCTACTACTTTCGATACAAAACAGATCGTGAGAGATGAATTGAAGAAGACATAAGATCAGACTATCACATGCAGGCAGGGCGTTCTTTGCTAAAAGAAGTCTGCCAGTATAAAACATAGACCTTAATTTGAAGCAGAAATTTCCAAAAAATTTCCTGGAGCATAGCACTGTAAGGAAGTGGATCACAAGCAGTGCGAGAGTTGGTAAAGTAGAGAATCGAAGTGTTAGAGGTGTGATGTTACAACAGAATACTGAAAATCAAGTGCTCTGGTAAGATAAGAAATGAGGATGTTCTTAGCAGAATCGGCGAGGAAAGGAACATATTGAGATCACTGATGATAAGAAGGGACGCGTAGGAGTACATCAGGTAATAACTTCCGCAGTTCTAGAGGGAGCTGTAAAGGGCAAAAATAGTAAGGGAAGAGGCGAGGAAATTGAAGTGGGAGTCAGAAGGTTGGCACAATGACGAAAAAGCAAGCAAACTCAGTTTTCAGTTTGAAAGGCAGCGGGCATTAATAAGACACGACAAACACTTACTCAGCAACGTGCAGAAATTTCGTTTGTGTCGATATACGCCGGCCGGGGTGGCCGGGCGGTTCTAGGCGCTACAGTCTGGAGCCGCGCGCCTGCTACGGTCGCAGGTTCGAATCCTGCCTCGGGCATGGATGTGTGTGATGTCCTTAGGTTAGTTAGGTTTAAGTAGTTCTAAGTTCTAGGGGACTGATGAGCACAGAAATTAAGTCCCATAGTGCTCAGAGCCATTTGAACCATTTTTTGTCGATATACAAGATGGTTATAAACAATCTGAAAAGCTTATACTGGTGTTGCAGGGGAGGCTGTGCTGAGAAACAACCGTTAAGAAAACAATTTTATATGTTGCGCCGTTCTCGATTTGATTAGATTGACGTTAGCCAATCAGACCACTGCGAGCGGAGATTCAAGTATTTGTCCCGCCACGCGCTAAAGTATGGTAATACAGTGAATTACCAATTGTTCCAATACTCATTACCAGTTAAGATCTGGCTTTTCCGAAGTGATGAATTTAAGCTGTATGTGTAAAAGCTATGGTTGTTTTGTTTGAGCAAACCAAACGAAGAACACATTTAGTGTCGCTGTCCCCGGCAGGCTCCTCGAATTTGCGTGTGCGACGACCTGATTGGCTAACTTCGATGCTAAATAACTTGCAAACCGCGCAACGTATCGAATTTTTTCTTAACAATTATTTCTCAGCTCAACCACCCCTGCAACTCCCTTACAAGCTTTTCAGACTATTTCTGACCACCCTGTAGTGGTCTCGGTAAAAATATCTTTTTATTTATGTTGTCATCAAAGTGGTTTTGTTGTTCGATCTTCGTGTCACTGATTCTATTGTTTATATGGTTACTCGTAGCCTTTCTTATACCCAAGCTACAATCAACAGTTTCTCAACCATACCACCATGTGCAGCATATTTCATTTCTTGTGTCCACAGAAAGCATAAGTATAAACAAGACAAAACAATTTCTGTGGTGCGTCGAATTGAATTTTCTTAAGGCACAAAGGCGGCTCCCTCTCTCCGAGGTGGGTAATTCACACCGAAACAAACCTTCGTTAGCTTCCTGCCGTTAATGACAGAGGCAAACATAGTGTGGAATGGTGGCTGTAGTACGTCTCGGGAGTTTATGATCACGGTCAACAGCCGTTGTCCATTCCCTGTATATATATAAAACTGTAATATTTAAAGAGGCAGAGGGAACTAGTCTTCCGCTTTATCGTAACCGTCGGCACGTTACAGAGTCGCTCTGTTTTCATGCTCGCACGCTTTCACATGCGAGCAGTACGTTACATTCATATGAAAGATAGAATTTGTTATCACACGTCAGATTTCTGAACGTCAGTACGATGGAGGTAGGAGGAAGGACATTTAAAAATTATTGGTGGACTTGAAAGAAGTGTATTCTGAAACAAGTATGCCACTTGATGATGCACCATTAGGAACTTTCTCTAAAAACGTAAACTTCACGGTGTCACAATTCACATTTCAACTGATATCAGACTATCTGCATAATTTTATTCTACATTAAGTACTACAAAATTTATGCCTTCTATCGAGTTGCAGCTTCTACTGTTTCAAGTAGCGTTGCCTGTGTTGTGGGAGTTACTCCAGCTACAGTTTACACCCAAGCTCTTGCATCTGGTAGATAAGGCAGACTGAGTAACCTCCATAAGCTACGCAAACAAGTTCTCCACGTACGTGTGCACCACCATTACTCTCATACGCAAACATAGGGGTTACACTCGTCTGGTGTGAGACGTTCCCTGGGGGGTCCACCGGGGGCCGAAACGCACAATAACCCTGAAAGAGTGGTTCGGTGGGGGCGACGGAGGGGTGAAGTGGATTGCGGTAGTCATCGTGGGGTTGTAGAACACTGCGGCTGCGGCGGGGACGGAGCCTCTACGTCGTTTCTAGGTCCCCCGTTAACATACAATACAATACAATACAAACCTCCATAAAATTTCTGATACACATATTAACGCTAAGTGACAGTGTCAGGTTCTTTGTTGTAGCATAGAACACATAATAAACAGTACATACGTTCGATAATTCAAATACAGTGTTATTGCAAGCGCTAGATATGTAATTATAATAAATTGTATGTATACGGACAGTTGTTAATTCGTTAACACACTTAGAAAAGTTTTAAGTATCAGCTCCAAAACATAAGAGTTACGTAATTTTAGTACATACAGGAATCAGCCACTTTGTCATTTTCTTTTTTATTTAAGCTAATTCGCTTTTCCGGCTTTCACCCATCTTCAATTAACGTAATACATATTTGAATCTTCAGTCAGTCCACAGTTACAACATTGACAGCAAACTGGATGCTGTTCTACCCTGTGCAAAATAACAATTCTGTTTATCTACTACACTTCGCGAGTTGATTATTTATGATACATTGCGTTTTATGTGTAGTTTTCTACTATGCTTGTTGTTATTCCGATTTTCGCGTTTATGAATGTGTCAAACATTTTTTTTACTTCTATTTTGCACAAAATGAGATCAGCATACACCATGTCGCCGACTGACACCTTTGTTTATATCCACAAAATATATCTACTGTCAAAGATCATATTTTGAGTACAGGTTCGGCTATGGTCAAAGTTATATATTTCTTATAGGTTGTTCAAATATGGTTCAAATGACTCTGAGAACTATGGGACTTTAACATCTGAGGTCATGAGTCCTCCACAACTTAGAAATACTTAAACCTAACTAACCTAAGGACATCACACACATCCATGCCCTAGGCAGGATTCGAACCTGCGACAGTACCGGTAGCGTGGTTCCAGACTGAAGCGTCTGGAACCACTCGGCCACAGCGGCCGGCCTTAGAGGTTGTATATGACTAAAATACCCGATATTATGTAGGATGAATCTGCTGAGTACTCTGGGTGACTATGTAAAAGTACATTATTCTTTTTAATATTCCCAGAACTAATTAAACAGTCACTAATGCGCTTATTCAATTACCATGTTATTACCTTACCTTACAGAACCTTAGCACTTCATGCTAAACAGTTTCAGTTGTTTTTAGTCATACAACCTATAAGCAACCTAGAACTTTGACCACAGTAAGCAAAAGATAATCTTTGACCATAAATGTATTTTTCGGATGCAGAAAAAGATGACAGTCGGCAACATGGCGGACACTGGGTTGTTTCTGTGCAAAAAAAAGTGTTTGTGCCACATCCATAAACGCGAAAATCGGAATAACAATAAGCACAGTAGAAAGTAAGTACGCTTAAGAAGCTGCATATCATAAATAAACAACCCGCGAACTGCAGTAGTTACACAAAACTGTTATTCTGCGCAGGGCAGCTGCAGAATCCAACTTGCAGTCGATGGTGTAACTACGTACTGATTGAAGACTTAAATATGTATTACGCGAATTGAAGACAGGTAAATGTAAATGTCGTGTGACTAGGGCCTCCCGTCGGGTAGACCGTTAGCTGGGTGCAAGTCTTTCGATTTGATAACACTTCGGCGACTTGCGCGTCGATTGGGATGAAATGATGATTATTAGCACAACACAACACCATGGCCCTGAGGTTAAAGCCCGAAATGCGTATTTACTTAAATAAAAAACACGCAAGAAAGTGATTGGTTCCTGTATTTATTAAAATAATATAATCTGCAGCCACGGACCTCACCATCCAGTAAACTGGATACATTACAGAGTTGCGTAGTTAATTTTTTGATAGTTTGCAGGTACATGTCTGCAGTCTTACCAAACCTTCAAGTACAAAATTGTTAAGGCTTTCGTGGCCACTTGTTGACAAACTGCCTATTGGCTTCTGTCTCGGGTTCTTCGGCCGACGTTCATCTGATGATTTTACTAACGTTTCGCCAGCACGAGTGGCTGGCATAAAGCTTCACCCTCCATGGCCGATGGTGAACTGGAGCCGAGCTCGCGGCCGCAGACTCTATGTTCCTGGCGCGCCAACGTTCGAGGGCTTCTCCGCGGTCATTTCCGGTGCGGTTCTCCTCTTGCTACCTGCGACGGTCGTTCGCTGCAGTACGGGAAGCCAGGATCCGTTTACCTTAAGGCTTTCCTCTTGCTTGTTGAAGTTGTTCGCGTGTTTTTGTATTTCTACAGCTTCTCTGAACAAGCTGGTTGAAATGGTTGAAATGGCTCTGAGCACTATGGGACTTAACATTTGTGGTCATCAGTCCCCTAGAACTTAGAACTACTTAAACCTAACTAACCTAAGGACGTCACACACATCCATGCCCGAGGCAGGATTCGAACCTGCGACCTTAGCAGTCTCGCGGTTCCGGACTGAGCGCCTAGAACAAGCTGGTGTGATAGTGCTTCTCTACAGCCAGAACTTCCGTGTCGGCGAATTTTATTTCGTGGTCGGTCTCTCTCAGTGCGTGCTCTGCCCAGAGTGACGGACAGAATCGACCGTATATTGCGCAAACATGGCGTAAAGACGATTTTCAAACTGACAAGGAACATCAGAGTGTGTCTTAGATCGGCAAAGGAGAAAAGGTACCCACTTCCAATGTCGAGAATATATCGTATACCATGCACATGCGGAAAAATTTATGTCGGAATGACTGGACAATCAGTCGCCGACACGGAAGTTGTGGCTGTAGGGAAGCACTATCAAACGCGCTTGTTCAGAGAAGCTGTAGAAATACAAAAACACGCGAACAGTTTGAACAAGAAAGAGGAAAGCCTTAAGGTAAACGGATCCTGGCTTCCCGTACTGCAGCGAACGACCGTCGCAGGTAGCAAGAGGAGAACCGCACCGGAAATGACCGCGGAGAAGCCCTCGGACGTTGGCGCCGCAGGTACATACAGTCTGCGGTGCTGGCGAAACGTCAGTAAAATCGTCAGATGAACGTCGGCCGAAGAACCCGAAACAGAAGCCAATAGGCAGTTTGTCAAACCTTCAAGTCTTCGCCCCACGGTACCTTAGTACGCCTCTAGAGGACCCAAAACATAATAGCGCAGCCGAGCGATAAGCAGTGGGGGACTGTTTCATTTTCCTTTGTCTCCGTTTAGGCTAGCTGTGTGCCTTAGCACTTTTGTTCGATTTGCCGGAAAAGCTACGACAGAGACTGCCTCAACCAAGCTTCATCGCTTAATTTCGCGACACATGTATTGATACTGCTGACCAGACTGGCTGGCTGTTTGCAACCGACACGTAACAAGTACCGTTTTTGTCTTGTGTGCAGGGGTGTGCCTGGTGGAGTCTGAGAGCGGCGGCAGAACGGACAAGAGGGGCCCTCGCAACAAGAACGGGAGCTACGACTATGGCTTGTTCCAGGTGAGTGGACAACCTGTTTTCCCACTCGTCTTCTTGTTATAATTGTCGGTAAGGCACGTATTTCATGGCTGACTCCTTCTGTTCCACAGATCAACAGCAAGTACTGGTGCGGCATCGGCAAAGTGGCAGGTGACTGCCGTCTCAAATGTGAAGGTAAGACACGAGACTAGATGCTGCTGTAGCTGTTTGTCCTACATAGTGTGACAACAAGGTCATCAGCGTCCATACATACATCATTGCAATCATCTTCAACTTTTGTTGTCCTGTCTTCCTCAGTTGCGTGTAATATTACGGTATATCGAAAATTTTTACTGATGGACCGTCTGCACCACACACGCACACACACACACACACACACACACACACACACACACACACACACACACAGCACAAAAAAATATCACACCAAAACACACACACACAAATGCATACACGAACATATCTCAGATACTTCAATAATTACACTCGAAATTTCGGCAATAACATTCGATCTTTGGCAAAAACATTTGACAGTCGGCAACAGAAACCAAAACATTGCATTGAAACATGCGTTCAGTTCATAGTGCCGTGGAAAGTGGGAAAAAACCGCAAATTGGCATTCATAAGAAGAAGAACAACACCAAAAATGCAACAGGAGCGTAATATGTAAGAAATGTGTCCTCGCAACCTGTAAGTACAGTTCAAAACATTACTACTTAATAGGAAATACCAAACCACCAGAACTGTTTATAACCGATAGGTACAGTGATAAAAATGTAACTTAAATAGCAAACATTTGTACATATACCAGGCCCCTTGATGATGCCTTGCAGAAAATGAAGGCGAAACGCGTATGGCACTAAAATTGTGTTTTATTCAGTTGCTGTCTGACGGTCCATAAGTAAAAATTATCAATATACCAAGGGAGACCAAGAGATGAATACACTAAGCAGATTCAGAAGGATGTAGGTTGCAGTAGGTACTGGGAGATGAAGAAGCTTGCACAGGATAGAGTAGCATGGAGAGCTGCATCAAACCAGTCTCAGGACTGAAGACCTTAACAATAACAACAACCATAACATTGCAATCATCGTCATTCGTTTAACATCCACTAAAAGATAAAGGAGTCCCAGAGAGGAGTGGCGTCCAGCGATACGAATCCTGTTGCTCCTGCATGTACGAGGTCTGTTCAAAAAATTCTGGAACATTCGTAATTTAGCACCAATGGCGCGTTGCAGCGAGGTGCGGTTGGCATCCCTGCACACGCTTGGGTTTCAAGTCTAACTGCCAGAACTTTCATTGTTGTATGTCTGTTAGTTATTGCTCAGTGCTGTGTTTAGTAGACTGTTGTGTCGCACAGTTTGCGCATTTCGAGATAGCAGAATTAGAGGAGCACTAAACCTTTACAGAGACACACCAAGCAATGCAGTAGGTCTACGGTGATGAATGTGTAAGCCATACTCAAGTGTTACGAACGGTTCACACGGTTTAACAATGGCTGGACAGAAGTTATGATCCTCATTCAAGGCGGTCTTCGACGTCTGCCGACGACGCTCATGTCAGGAACATCAACGAAATTGTGAATGCGAATCGAAGACTGACTGTCCGAGGGATTGCAGAAGAGTGCAGCATTTCACTTGGATGACGTAATGAAATCCTAACACAGCATCTTGGAATGCACCGTGTTGCCACCAAGTTCGCCCCACGGCTCATGAGTCAAGACCGGAAAGACCTTCGCCTCGCAGTCTGTGAAGAACTGTCTGATCGTTCAAACGAGACCGAAATGTTCCTTAAGACAACCATAACTGATGATGAGAGATGCGTCAAGATGTAATGACGTTGAGACCAAGGTTCATTCTCCACAGTGGGTCGGGAGAGGTTCTCCGAGGCCAAAAAAGCTCATCAGGTCAGGTCAAATGTCACAGCCATGCTGATAGTTTTCTTAGACTTTGGACGATTGTTCATCACGAATTTTTGCCACAGGGACAAACTGTTAATCGATGGTACTATCGGAACGAGTTGCGACGCCTGCGAGAAAATGTGAGAAGGAAACGGCCTGAAATGTGGCGAGACAATTCATGGCACTTGCATCACGGTAACACACCCGCACGTTCATCCCTGTTGGTGCGTGACTATTAAGCAAGAAACTAAACCACTGTGCTGCCTCATTGTCCGTACTCTCCAGACTCTGCTTGCCTTTTTTTTTTATTTCCGAAGTTGAAAGCCCTGTTGGAAAGACGAAGATTTGCAATGATAGACGAGACAAAAGAAAATTCGCCGACAGCGCTTCGCGCGATCCAGCAAGAAGGATACCAAGACTGCTTCAGGAAGTGGAAACGGCGTTGCGAGCGGTGTATTAATTGCGATGGAGAATATTTCGAAGGAGACCATGCACAATAAGTAAAAGGTGAGTACAGAAAATTTTTGCTGGCAAAGTTGCGGAATTTTCTGAACAGACCTCGTATGCTTTCTGACATCACCTACCTACATTACATTACCATCAGTCTCTATTATGAACTCTGTTCGGTTATTCAGCTAGTGGCGCTGTCCACATAACGCGATATTTCAGCAAGATAACTAGTTATCAGCAGACCGCAATAGTGTAACGTTCCGTCAATGATGAGATTACTAGAGACGGGGATCATGCTTAAATGTGGAACAGTAATGAACGAAAATGGTCGTAATTTTTCCAAATAAGCCATCCGCGAGTTTTCATTAACCCATTACGTGACATCACGAAAACCTTACTCAGGATGCTAAATGAGGATTTCAGTACCGCTCAGTAAGTGACTGAACTGAGATGAAAAACATTAAAAGCACATCTGTGTTCAAATGTGTGTGAAATCTTATGGGACTTAACTGCTAAGGTCATCAGTCCCTAAGCTTACACACTACTTAACCTAAATTATCCTAAAGGCAAACACACACACACCCATGCCCGAGGGAGGCTCAAATGGTTCAAATGGCTCTGAGCACTATGGGACTCAACATCTTAGGTCATAAGTCCCCTAGAACTTAGAACTACTTAAACCTAACTAACCTAAGGACATCACACACACCCATGCCCGAGGCAGGATTCGAACCTGCGACCGTAGCAGTCCCGCGGTTCCGGACTGCAGCGCCAGAACCGCTAGACCACCGCGGCCGGCTCCCGAGGGAGGACTCGAACCTCCGCCGGGATCAGCCGCACAGTCCATGACTGCAGCGCCTAAACCGCTCGGCTAATCTCGCGCTGCAAAAGCGCATCTATCTTTAGGATGTTACTAACATGGGTCTTTGAATCGTATAAGGGAAAAAACGGCATGGGATACTAAATTTCAGACTGCAGGTGACACACCGAGAAAGAATGAACATATTAGACAACTATGTGAGAAGTAGCAATGACAGAATGACTATAAATGAAGACATTGAAATCATGGTAGGACAAACGGGGTTAAAATGAGAAATGGAAACTGAAAACAGTAGCTGTCCACATTAATTGTTGAATTACTAACTTCCATTCCCGTCCCTAGCTTCTCCTACGAATACAAAGATTAATATCTATAAGTAACTTCTTTTTCTATATTGTGAGGTCTATTTGCATCGTCTCTCAACTTACCTGTTTGTTAGAAGAGTCAGTGTGAACCTGGGGAAATTTTGTCACACGTTTCAAAGCGCTATGAGATGAAACGAGTATGTGAAAACTGTTGAGAATGGTCGACTTCTGTTTATCGGGAAAATTTTAGGAAACAGAGTTTCACCTGTTAAAGAAATGAAATGAGCGTATGGCATTGTTGGCCGGGAGGCCCCATGCGGGGGAGTTCGGCAGCAGTATTGCAAGTCCTTTTTCGATGACGCCACTTCGGCGACTTGCGGGTCAATGATGATAATGATGAAGAAGGACACACAACACCCAGTCCCCTGCCGGGAATCGAACCCGGGCCCCCTGCGTGATAAGCGTAAACGCTACCGCTAATCTACGGAGGCGGACACCTGTTAAGGAGACCGCATATAGGACGCTGGTGCAACCTATCCTCGAATACTGCTCGATTGTTTGGGATCCGTACCAAGTCGGATTGAAGGAAGACATGGAAGCATTTCAGAGGCGAGCTGCTAGATCTGTTAGTGGTAGGTCCGAACAACACGAAAGTGTTACGGAGATGCTTCTGGAACTCAAATGGGAATCCCTGGAGGGAAGGCGACATTGTTTTCGAGAAACTTTATTGAGAAAATTTAGAGAACAGGCATTTGGAGCTGACTGCCCAACGATTCTATTGCCACCAACATACACTGCGCGTAAAGACCACAAAGATAAGAAACGAGAAGTCAGGGCACATACGGAGGGCTATAGACAGTCGTTTCCCCTCGTTGTATTTCCGAGTAGAACGGGAAAGGAAATAACTTGTAGACCCTTGGCCAAGAACCGTGGTTTGCGGAGCATCTATGTAGATGTAGATCTAACAAAGGCCGACAGAGAACGGTAACAAATGAAAAGTGAAAGGGAGAAAGATGACAGACAGCGTCTAAATACACCTGAATGCTGTGCTGCCTGACAGTAAAACGTGAAGCACTCAGAAGGGAAAGAGGAAACGAAATGAAAGTTCAAGGGGGTGAGGGGTATGTGATTACAATATCGAATCTAATTTCCAAAGAACTTGGCAGTATGAACCCACTTATCAGTATGACATTGCACTCCCAATGGTCTGGACGCATGCACTGACTGAATTTGGAAGGGTGTCAGAAACCCGTTGTATACTTTCCTGAGGGAAGCTGCATCACAGCTGTTGTATCTGGTCCTTGATATTCCTCCATACTGACATTGGCAAGGAGTTGACGACCAGTTGGTCACACACACGTTCTTTCGGTGACAGATCTGGGATACTGCTGCCCATCGGAGTACCTCAGTACCTCGTAAACATATCATAGAGACACGTACCATGTGTGAACGAGCATTGTCCTGTTGAAAAATGGCACGACGATCCTATCGCATGAGAGGAAACACAGATGACGCAGGATGCCGTGACTTACCGGTGTGAGGTCGAGAGTTCCATCAGTGTCTACCAGCCGCGGCCTGAAGTCGTACCCCAAGTCTCCCCACGAAATGACGCCAGGAATAACACCGTTGTGCCTCCCCAAAACACTGAAAGAATGGGACTTCTTCCAACCCTGTCGCCACACCCGCCGCCGATGGTCATCTTAGGTAGTTCGCGATTCAGCGCTGAACACAGTGCGACGACATTCATCAGCAGTCCTTGCTTCTCGGTCACGGCATCACTCCAAACGCAACCGTTTTTCTTGTGGTGCTAACAGCAACCTACACAAGGTGCGACAATTCCCTAGTCCGCTTGCTGCTAGTCTTCGCCCAATGGTGTGGGATGACACACAATTCCCTTTGTCTGTTCTCGGATGGCAGACGCAGATGTGTAGGTGTTACGATGTGCTTGGTGCACAATACGGCGATTCTCCATTTGGTGCGTAGACTTGGCAGACCAGAACTTTTACAATGGGTATGCCTGCTATGACGTTGTCATACAGTCCAGCGTCGGCCACTGTTACATCCAAATGTCCCACAAACCTGTATATTGGACGAATTGACGAGCCAGCCAAATGGAGAAACATAAAAGAGGCCCTTTCCAAACTCTATCATGTGCTGATGACGCTGTCTCACATGAGTACACAGCAGCTCCTCCACAGCGATCACTCAAGGTCTGACGCTATTCACGCCCCTTATATACCTTGCCAGGCTTGACAACAATACTAAACAAGCAAAATTGCAACTCTAATCACTTACATGGCCTCTGATGGCGTGTATCTATACCAAGCTGCATGGAGAAATGTCCATATATTCTGGGTGTTTCACTTTTTTTGACAAGTAGTGTAGTTTGGACCACGCCATTCCCAGATGGGGACAAATGCAAGAACTTCTAATTCACATCTCATTATGAGTTTCTATTGTCTGTAACTATCTGCTCTGTTGCGTCGGTGCCAGAGTAAATGCATAGGGTCTGGCTCAGGTCGCTTCGAGAATCGTTTTAGCCAGATTCAGTACTGTGTCAATACTTTGTGTACGCGAGAGTTTGCCAAAGGACAATTTCATACGATCTGGTTGCCCGCTCCGTTCCATGCATAACTGCCTGGAGGAACTCGCTTCACATCACGAGTAGTGTAATGATTAAATCGGGTTCCGAATTCATGTGAGCTTTACTTTGTGCGATCAATTCAATTGGAAAAGAAAATTCTGCTCTTCAAATCCTGCACAAGAGTGTTATGTTACGTCGGGCTTCCGCGTCTTGTGAAACAATACTACCAGCTAGAATAAACCACGCAGACGGCTATAACCGGATACTAATGTACCTTTACTGCAAACAACGTAACGGAAAATCACCCGTTTATAGCCTCGACTATAAGTGCGCTGAGAAGCGCGTTTATAAATATTTCGGTAGTAAAAGTCGCCTGCGAGGGTAATTTGTGGAGAGCGAGAGAGTTCAAATATTTACAGATATGTGACGGACGGTTCATCTCACAAATATTTGGGCCGTAACGATCTTTGCGTTGCTTCTATTCCGTTATGGGGCATTCAGCTCACACCGCAGAAGAGTTTTCCTGACGCTTCTCAAGTGACTGAACAGCTACCGTTCTGTCGGGCATTAGGGCAAGCCAGCCAGTTGACACGCCTTTTCAATACTCGCTTTATGGGTCTCAATGCGTTGGCCTAGCAGCGTATGGGTTACAGTTCCTGCATTTCTCTCCTTTTTTTCCTCGCCTTCTGTGGACGAGGAGCCAACAACATCCGTTCAAAAGGTTCTGACACAAATTTTATTCCTGGCGCGAAAGCGACGTCAACTCAGTAACTGCGGTGCAGCTTGAACCAACAATTGTAAACAACATATGTGCATTCGACTAGGCAATTGTTAGAAGGCAGTGCTACGTAGTGGACGTGTGTCCGTAATGTGTGTATGTTGATGTGTCACGAATGGTGATGGAGCAATATCTCTAAGTCAGCTGTTCCGTGTGAAGGGTCAACGCTTTGATGACACAACCGACACTGAAGCCAGTATTGTGCGAAAGTTGGTCAACATCCCAACGAACAGCTTTTCTGACAGTTCACGTTCTCCGCGTTTTAAACAGGTGGCTGTACCCTCTGTAGAACACCTGAAGCATTAAAACCATCACCATAACTTTTCTCTGTTTTTTGTTGATACAGTCTCGAAACTGTTTGGACTGACTGGATATAGTCTCATATGTGGCAGAGACTGCAGTGCAACTGTTCCGCGAGCGTCGTTCTGGTTCTTATGTCTGCCTGTCTCCATCTAGCCTAAGTGCTAGGCGTATTTAACACGCTTGAAGGTAGCAGGAACGAAGTCAAGTGATGAACTACTTACAGGTGCGCGAGGTTTTGTGTGTGTGTGTGTGTGTGTTATAGACAGAGGGCGAGAGGGGAGTGGCAGCAGTAGCAAGAGTGGGAAGACAACACTTCCTTTAACAAAAAGAAAGAAGGAACAATTATTAGTAAAAACAGTTTTGTTGTTTCTCAGACTTATCATTCATACAATTTATACACACCTGCATGCGTCTGAACTAGTTCTACAAACTTTTTCCACTGTAATGTTGGTACATCAGAAACATGAGTTTGGAAGTATTCGTTAGGTGCTTGAGGTGATAAAAATAGCCACCCGCGCGTAGGCTGTTTGTTTGAGATGAGGGAACAAGAACAAGTAGTTACGTAATAGACCAGATGGCTATGGATAATGAGACATTAATTCCATGTTTTTGACGGTCAAACAGCGACGCCCGGTGGGACAGCTGGCATGGTGATGATTGTTAACACCAAACAGTTGACTAAATGTATGAATTTTGAATTTTCTCACTCAAATTTTTTAAGCATTCCCTTACACCAATTGATAGGAGACCGTTACTGATCTCCGGTCAAATTAAATGAATGGCAAAATAAAGAAGATGTGTGGTCAAATTGTAAGGAATAGATATAGAATTTTTTTTTCCCCCCCAGAATTGAATGTTCCAGCAATTTCGAGCTACCTAAGGATGATTGTATCTGAGGGTGTGTGACATGCCAAACGTTTTCGGATAGGTTGTGCGGTACGCCAACTTCTTTTTGGTATATAAACCTATTTTGGTTGATCTTCAGGATGTTCCAAAGTCACCTTTACAAAATTGATCAGGTATATTTCAAAAATAGGGATAGGTGGAAAGCAGTGGTTTGCGGCGTAATGTTCACATACACCTGATGTCTTAGTAGCCGCTCAACTAACTTCAATGTGTGCGCCATCTGTAGCACGCAGGATAGCTACTAAGCGATATTCCACTCCCCCCCCCCCTCCCCATGTCCGGCCTAGCATGTCCACATTACGGTGTGCAATTGATTCTCTGAACTTTACCATTCTCTGATAGTCTGGCTCGTCGTCGACGCAAATGGTTTGCGCTTCGGCCTGTTATCAAGTTGAAGCGCATGCTGCAAACGCACCTTGCAGACATGAGGGTTCTGTCTCTTTTGTAACAGCAGTGCATCATGATTGGTTGTAGCTGTAAATGTCGAAACTCTTGACTAAATGCCTGTTGCTCCTGTTCCACATATCCACCAATCGTGTGCGGACGTGATGATTATGTGCTTCTGTAACGTATCTGGAAGTGCCGCTGGATCTGAGTGTCAAGATTTGTTCTCCATCAACCGTTCCGTACACACTTTCTGCTGGGAGGAGGGGAACTTACCTGCAAAAACAAAACATTATACCGCAAACCGCACCTTTTTGTAAGTACCTATCCCCATTTCTGGAATATACGTGATCAAAGTTATAAAAACCATTTGGAACATCCCATACATCGGTGACGGAAGCATACCTACGACCAAATTCTACAAGCTAACTGTAAACAGTCTTTCCTGAAATTAATCAATGGATTCGAAACAGTGTAGTTAGCACTTCACGAACCTCGTAAATAAGACGAAAATCTTCAGGTGAAATTTCGACCTCTTCACAACACTGTTTCTTCACTCACTCACTGTAAACAAACAACTCGACCTGTATCTAAGTTGTCATCATTTCAACAATAACAGGTGACAAAACAGGCGATCCTCGATCCACTCAGCTTCACGAGAACATGTGTGGAGGTACTTCAGGGAGAATACCGGGCCCCGCTGCGACAGCAAACATTAACAATTCGAGAAGTGTTAATCTGCAACTCGACAGCTGCAGAGCACTGCCCGTAGCAGATGCAAGTGAACAAAGAAATGTGAGCCGTTCTGCGCCGCTCTGAGCTGTACCATTGACACTGCTTATGGCGTCGTCGTAATCACGCATGCCTATTAGCATTACTTCGTTCAGCCTCCACTGCTCTATTCTGATCGCCCAGCTGCTGTGGTTGCTCGGAGCTACTCCTCTCCAACTGCAGCGGTCTCATCGTTTCTTTATTGAACTGACGGCGTCCCGAGTGGAGTGTATACATCGCAGGACACTGAAATATCGCAGGTATATTCGTTAATCGTGGAGCTTGCGGAGTATGCTGAAAAAAAAATACATATTTCCACTTTCTGCCAGAAGGTGAAAATATAGCGCTTTAAGGGGGGTAGGACGACAAACGGGCCGACTTGGAGCAGGAGAGGCACCACAGGACATTTTAATTTCCACTGTCTATACTTTTACAAGTAAATTCATAAAACTTTCTCAGCATGACCAGGAAGGATTCAGGATTCACACTCGTAGCAGTAATTTTTTTACCAGTAAGTGAAAAAATGATGAAATTTCATATTTAAAAAATATTATTTTGTTATGTTTTTGCACTTCCACTGCTATGAGTGTGAATCCTGAATCCTTCCTGGCCATGCTGACAAAGTTTTATGAATTTATTTGTAAAAGTATAGACAGTAGAAAATAAAATGTCCTGTGGTGCCTCTCCTGCTCCAAGTCGGCCCGTTAGCGTCCTATCCCCCTTAAGCGGTCGAATGTGGAATGTTTCCTGCTGTGACGTCAGCATGCTGTTTGTCACTTGCTGACAAGTGTCGTTTAATTTTGTGAACTGACTGTTGATGTAAAAGATTAGGAAGGTGGAAATTTTCCGTACCAGATGCAATGGCTATTGAGAAGAAAGACCGTGCACTGCTAATAAAGCAACAATAGCAGCTGTCCCTGCGTTGCGGGAATATCGCCGACAGAAACAGCTGCGGACGCCACATGTCAATAAAATGGGCTAAAGAACACGATTGAGAAATCTGAAGAATCAATTGATTTAGACGGTGCAGCGGAGAGAGGGAGGCGGCCCGGTCCAGTGGCAGTTTTTGATGAAGGTGCTGCAGCTATCGTCAACCGTGCAGCACACGCTTCAAATTCAGCAGCGACTGTTCGAGCGGTCACATGGCAATAGTTTCTCCTCTGTTCAACAGTTCAAGAGATTTTGCGGCGCATTTTACACTGATATCCCTACAGTATTCAGAGTGTGCACCAAATAAAGCCCCAACATACGCTACAACGCTGTGACTTGACCCTTAGTTTTTTTTGGCATTTTACGCTGTACGGTGCCGTGAATGCACAGAACTATCACAGTGCCGTGAATACACAAGAACTATCGCGTATGGGGTTCTGCTCCGACAGGAACACCCAATCCACTCAAATTTTGTAACTGTATGGTGTGGTTTCACAAGCTCCTTCATTCTCGGTCCATTTTTTCTCAAGGAGATGACATCTCGTGGGGTTGTTAGATGTCAGGTCCCGTGATTCCAGCTTTGCAGGAATACAACTATGTCCACGACATTATTTTCAAAAAGATGGGGAGACACCACAGACGCTTTCCAGGTGAAAGATTTGCTTCAAGAAACTTTCGGTAACGACGGCACCATCTCTGGGGAATTTCAGGATGTGTGGCCTTCCAGATTCCCCCACCTAAATCCATGTGACTTCTGGTTGTGGGGATATCTGAAAGATCGGGCTGTCAGGGATGTATCTTGGCTCTTACTGATCTGAATAATAGCTTACAATGATATATCACTCTGATTACACAAGATGTGCTGCGAGCAACAGTCGATCGTGCCATGTTACAGTCGTTTAGTCGGGAGACTCTACTGAATATGTTGTAACTTGTGACCATATCCCAATAAATGCGCCAGTACCACAATTATCATGTGTTTGATCTTTCCTCCTCTTTTCCTGCGTTCCTCCTCTTTTCCTCCACGCACACCACATTCTGACCACTTACAGCGCCATATTTTCAAATGGTGGTAGAAAAAGGAAATATTATTTTTTCAGCATACTCTACGAATGCACCGGCTAATGAACATAACGATGTTCAGCGTCCTATGATACAGATAATTGCAGAATACCATACCACGCTCTGATTATAACTAAAAAACTAAACTCCGTCCGAACAGGCCTTGGAAGGCCCGACGATACCAACCGGCCGCCGTGTCATCCTCAGCCCACAGGCGTCACTGGATGCGGATGCGGAGGGCATGTGGTCAGCACACCGCTCTCCCAGCCGTATGTCAGTTTACGAGACCGGAGCCGCTACTTCTCAATCAAGTAGCTCCTCAGTTTGTTTCACTAGGACTGAGTGCACCCCGCTTGCCAACAACGCTCGGTAGACCGGATGGTCACCCATCTACGTTACCACTGCGGCAAGGCCATTGGCGTGATTATAACTACGTAACTGTTTCAGCTGTAGTGTATGAAATATTTGGAACATGGTACGTACTCTTAAGAACGTGGTACACTATGAACAACTTTCGGCTGGAGCGTGGCAGTGTCTGCTTGATTGTGATGACAGACGGTATGTAGCGTAGATCGAGGTCTAGCTTAGGCTGCAAGGTGATAATTTGATTGCGAGTTTGTGAAGCCAAATAATGTGAATGGCAATAAAGATTCTGGTTCACACATTAACCTGTAGTGTAGCCTAGTGTGATCGTTCGCGCCATATTTAATGCGCGTTGCCGTACTTAACGCACTTTTCATCTTTATCGATGGAATACGGTGACGAAGAGACGTTACATAGAATGACTTCAACGAAGCGGCGGAACAGCACCAGATGGGTTCTACCGGCCAGTAATGACATACAATCATATCATTTAATGAACTGCGTTATTAAAGCTAAAACTGCAATGAAATCCAGAAAACCTATATTGTACAATGGACGATCTCCGAAGAATATTTTGCTGCATGTTATGTACGAATATTGCACATAAACTACAAAAATTGCACGGGGGATCCACCATGTAACTTTTACCAAAGCTCCGTCTCAGGTTTGCTACAAACAAAAAAATTAGTTGCATACAGCAGAAAATTCGCCAAGTTGTCGTCTACATCTCAGCGAAATCTGTAACTCCATATCTATGTTCCAGATGATGTTGTTGTTGTGGTCTTCAGTCCAGAGACTGGTTTGATGCAGCTCTCCATGCTACTCTATCCTGTGCAAGCTTCTTCATCTCCCAGTACCTACTGCAACCTACATCCTTCTGAATCTGTTTAGTGTATTCATCTCTTGGTCTCCCTCTATGATTTTTACTCTCCACACTGCCCTCCAATATTAAATTGGTGATTCCTTGATGCCTCAGAATATGTCCTACCAAGCGATCCGTTCTTCTAGTCAAGTCGTGCCAGAAATTTCTCTTCTCCCCAATTCTGTTGAATACCTCCTCATTAGTTACGTGATCTTCCCATCTAATCTTTAGCATTCTTCTGTAGCACCACATTTCGAAATCTTCTATTCTCTTCCAGACATGCAGAGTGTAATGGGTATTAGGAGCAGTGTCTTTTTAGGTTGGTTAATATCTCCAAGTACATGTGGAAAGAGAAAGCCATTAATGCTTATTTTCTCCTGAGCAGTAGGTCAGATGATGAAGTGTGGACGCAAAATGGTTAGACTGGACTGACACTTAGCGATGCAGTTACTACCGTGCACGAAACATCAGGTCTTAGAGGTTGTGAGAAGACTGTATGACGCAGAGAAAAAGGAACCAACACATTGATGTACATTTTAAGGTACCACGTATAAAGCATCAGCACTTATACCCGTTACAGCCTGCGCTTGTGGGGGCCTGTTTTGGCTGCGTCGCCCCGTATAAAATGATGAGCAAACGATGAACTAAACTTGCTGGCTGTTTTGTCGCAGATCTGCTGAACAATGACCTGTCGGACGACGTGCGTTGCGCCAAGAAGATCTTCCAGCGGCACGGCTTCCGCGGCTGGTACGGCTGGAGGAACAAGTGCGACGGCAAGTCGCTGCCTGACGTCTCGAGATGCTGATTCCACCCTGCACTGCTTGCCACACACGCCTTCCTACTTGTTCTTTATTTTTCAGAATATATCTGAAATACTGCAATGCTGTGTCCAAGACCCTACACTTCGGTGTTTTCTCCATACACAATGTTCGCTGCCGAATATATGTTGTGTTGTCCGTACCAAACATTACTCGCCAAATAAATCGTTTCATCAATATTTTTTCTTGTTTATTACATTTTTATCCGTTTGTTTTTTTAGCAGTGGTGTTTGGGTATCATCCGCTATGTAGCTAAGGATGATACTGGATCGTATAAGATATATATGAGCTAATGCGTAGGATTGTGGACTACTGACGCCAAAGCAATGCAATCGGTTCTGCTCCTGGTAATTACCATACATTTTTCTCCGTTGGAAAGTCTCGATAAAATACGTAATGAAACCGACACAGAAGCTGACGAAGCGATTTTAAACAGGTAGACTGCTGCATCTGTGTTTAACTTATTCGACAGCACATACAGTGATATCGCAACTAAACATACGATCTCGTTGAGAGGAGATAAAATATTTTGCTGTATATAGAGTGTACGATACGATTAGTATTAATTGAAATTTAATATTGTGTATCGGATTCGAACTCCAATCTGACACGCTTTGCAAGCTGCGCGCTACCAATTGCGTACTCGTGTACTTTCTGTTCCTTTTTTTCATTTTCTTATTTTTAGTACCTACCTTGTTGAAGAGAAATCACAGCGCAGTTTGGGAATAGCGTATCGCCACACAGTGTTATTTTGTCGTAAAAATATTAACCGTAGGGTACAGGGAAGGGAAGTGTACGTGTGTGTGTGTGTGTGTGTGTGTGGTGAGGGAGGGGAGAAGGGGGCGGAGGAAAATTGTTGAAGGAGATGAAGGATTTATTACAATAAGCAGTTTCAAGTCGGTGTAGCTTGTAAATTGTTTGCTCAGATGAAGAGGCTTGCATATGTTCGACTAGCGAGCTGTATCACCTGCAGTATACACGAGTAATAAATGTACACCAAGTTTTTACATCTAATTGTCAACAATCATCATCTTCATTAACATTTAACATAAATGTGTTAGGAATTCTTTTCTGAAGCTATTTGTCTGCTGCGTATCAGCTACTGAAGTGGAGCGTGGACCAAAAATAGTTACAGACATTAAGAAGATAGAAGCGTTTGAAACGGCTATCTACAGAAGAATGCTGAAGATTACACGAGTAGGTCGAGCAATTAATGCAGAGGTACTGAACCGAACTGAAGAGGAAATATAACTATGGAAGAACTTCACAAAAGAAGGGATCGATTGATAGAACACATCCTGAGGCGTGAAGGAACCGTCACTTTGTTAATACGAGAAGGGAGTGGTGGGAGTAACAGTTTAGAGGGAGACCAAGTTTCGTCAACAGTAAGGTGGTTTAAGTGATACAGAGTTGAACAGACATTAAAAGCATAGACTAGCTTGAAGAGCTGTACCGAACCAGTTGACGAACTGAAGACCACAACACACACAAGTATCAGAGGCTTTTAAACAGCCATCCTTCTTGCACTCCGTATTTGAAAGGAGTGGAAAGAAGCCATAATAACTGGTGCGATGGAAGTACCCTCTGTCATACACTTTACTATACTTCGCAAGGTTTGGATGTAAAAGTATTTACTGATGTGCTTACCGTCCATCTGCTATGCTCAGGGCCTCTAGATATGTGTAAGGTAAAGTCACTTTTCGTATTTCATCTTCATGTGGTGTGTATGATGCAAATAAAGAACAGCACAAGCAGGTAAGCTGCTCCTGTCAAATTAGTACGAAAAGAAAAGAAGAACACGAGTGTCAAAATGGCACGACGTCTTGAATGAACAATGCCTGAGAGTCACGAGTTTGTAACCTGTTCGTGGTTCATAAGAAACATCTGTTTGCTGCGTCGACAATGGTGGCTCTGCCTTACAAAAACAATGCACGGTTGATCCGAATAAAAATCATAGACAAGGATAAATAGTACCCACCCACCTACAACAAGAAAGTTTCTTACAGGAATCGCAACACTGACAAAAATGTAATCGTAGATTTCCGTGGCCGTTATCACAGTCAATGAAATTGTTCTGGGCATGTGACGGCACGGGCAATGTGTAAAATTCTCCGACGTTTCGGTCACTGTTGCAAAAGACCTTCCTCGGTGTGTTTCGGCTAACTGCAAAACTTACTAACATAAACACCCTGAGAAAGGCCATTTGCAACAGCAGCCGGAACGTCGGGGTATTTCACACAGTGACAATGCGATCACAGTCTCAGAACAATTTTATTGACTGTGGTTGTAAAAAAAAAATGTTTAAAAATAGCAAGGAAGGAAGGAAAGGAGATTGGGTTTAACCTCCTGTCAACGTCGATGTCATTAGAGACTGAAACGAAATTGAGGACAGCCAACACTAACTCAGAAAAACGCAGTACATCTGAAATCTATCAAATCACACGTCAAGATTGCAACTCGATTTATATCAGATAGACAAAAAAGTAGAAGTTTCAGTATTAGATACACTCACCACAGCAGCGCATTTAAGAATGTTTGTCTGTTGGTATGTGGGTCTTGTCCACAAAAGAGTGTCTGACACAGACGTCAAGCGCATCCGCCATAGCTGCACTAGAAGCCACAGAAATCCGTTCAACATATCCCCGATGTCCACCTGGTGTGTGTTGTGTCGACGTTTACACATGAAACCACACAAAATTCAGCTACTGCAAGCACATCGCGAAGGTGACAAACAACAAGGTGTGAGTTATGTAATTTCGTTCTTGGCAAGATGGAGTATGACGGTTTCCTTCCACTCTTAGTGGCGAGGCAACATTCCATTTAAATGGAAAGCTGAACCGTCATAATGTGGGAATATCGGGTACGGAACAACCACATGATACCACAACACTTGAGGGACTCTCCAAAATTTAATGTGTTTTGTGTAGTTTTCGGGAAAAGGTGTATGGTCCATTTTTCTTTGCCGAGAACACTGTTACAGGAAGCACACATCTCGATATGCTTGAGAACTTTCTTTTCCCTCAGTTGGAGACTGATTCGAATGATTTCATTTACCAACAGGATGAGGCATCGCCACAATGTCATATGGAAGTACGGGAATTTTTAAATCAAAGGATTACTGAACGATGGATCGCCCGCACTGGAGAAAATGATTCAGCCTTACATTACCGGCCTCCAAGGTCACCTGATCTGACTGTATATGATTATAGACTCTGTTTATGTTCCTCCGTCACCAACAACAACGAATGAGCTGATAGATCGCATAACATTGTCGCTGCAGTGTGGGAGCAATGTGAATACCGTATTGACTTATGCCGTGTATCTCAAGGTGGGCATATTGAACACCTATGGAAGTATTAAAAAAATGAATTGTACATGTTTATTATTAGTTTCCGAAATATAGACGTGCCAAACCGGATGATTCTTTTTGATACATCCTGTATTAAAAATTTACACCTCTGTCTGTAAATTACGTGCGTTACTGTTTCTATTTTATTTAATACTGCCATTAAAAAGCGATAAGATAAATAAATAAATGCGATTACTCGGCGAATTGCAATTAGCGAATGACAATATTACAATCGTTTGCCTTCAATTTCTTGTCGAAGGTGTTGAATCCGGTGTGAGTAATGAGGAGAAAGACTATGCATACGTAACATGAGCGGTATTCCGTACGTGGAATGATAGTACATGTAGAAATTCTATGTTCTTGTTGCAGAACTACATTCTGCCATCTCAATAATGTTTTTCTACTATATCCACACTCTATACATTTGCACGTACAGGCCAAAGACGACTGCAGGGCATTGCACCAATCACTCGCAGTTTAGTCAGAAGACCTGTAATACCCTTGAATGTGGTGCTCTGCGGTTAGGAAATCGTTTACTGTGTTCTCCGCACGCAGCAGTAGAGTTTCCATAACAAAACACGCAAACAAATATCATATCGGTACGCTCACATTTGTAAATACGTGTGCCATGCTTAAACTATGAAGTACAATTGCTCGACAAATCAGAAGCACAATCACAGTTGAAAAGATTCATCAGGTAAATTCGAAACACGTCTTAACACGTCTTCACAACTTGAGGTTTAAAATTAACATGAAAAGCGATAAATAAACTGTGAAATGAAAAATTATGTCTCTATCCAGTTGCAATTCTGTAACCAATGCAAATAGGACCCATGTTATGTGGAATGTATTTGGTAGTTCCCACTATGCGCCTACCACTCCGGCTTCGAGACATACACTCACGCCCGGCGGGATGCCAGGCTTCAGTCGTCTGCCGGAACCAGCCAGTACTTGCCGACGCATGTACCGCTTGTGTGTAAACTCTTCGGACACCGACCAAAACATACTGGCTTGTTGCCCGTGATAACTCCTGCAGTCGTCACAAGAGGCGCCCCTGCCAGCAGCGTGCGCTTCAACGGCCGTGGTTGTTCAATCATGAAACTTGGTTGCGTCCGCAAGCCACGTGCTCCACGCGGATATCGTTCCATCTTTCTACTTACGACGCCGCTCAACGACTAGCAGGCAGCATTCGCTCCGCGCTTTACGCCGGTTGCACTCAACGGCTCATCTGTCGGAGTTTGCACTCGATCTCCGAGCTATGATCACGTTACTTGGGTTACCCCAAGTCACCAGCAATCTTCGTTCTTGATACGCTCCAGACGCTCGGCCATTCCGTACTTTGGCTCCTCGGTTTCATGCTATGATTGTGTTCTGAAACTGAAGTCTCATTTTGTGGTCCATAATGCACTCGTTAATGAATGCTCCAGGACGGATAAGAGTGAATTTGTGTTATTAATAATAAAGCTATTGATTGCTGTCTACATGGGTGTAGGTTCTTCCGTGCTGAGCCCCGCTCAGCCACATCACTTTTATTTGAATCAGTCTATATTACCACTCGTCTACACTTTTGTTGTTGTGGTCTTCAGTCCTGAGATTGCTTTGATGCAGCTCTCCATGCTACTCTATCCTGTGCAAGCTTCTTCTTCTCCCAGTACCTACTGCAACCTACATCCTTCTGAATCTGCTTAGTGTATTCATCTCTTGGTCTTCCTATACGGGTTTTACCCTCCACGCTGCCCTCCAGTACCAAATTGGTGATCCCTTGATGCCTCAGAACATGTCCTACCAACCGATCCCTTCTTTTAGTCAAGTTGTGCCACAAACTCCTCTTCTCTCCAATTCTATTCAATACCTCCTCATTGGTTATGTGATCTACCCATCTGATCTTCAGCATTCTTCTGTAGCACCACATTTCGAAAGCTTCTATTCTCTTCTTGTCCAAACTATTTATCTATACT
The DNA here is from genome assembly GCF_023898315.1 of Schistocerca nitens. Classification (NCBI taxonomy): domain Eukaryota; kingdom Metazoa; phylum Arthropoda; class Insecta; order Orthoptera; family Acrididae; genus Schistocerca; species Schistocerca nitens. Next base: position 644,600,851 of record NC_064619.1, on the reverse strand, counting down.
CGATGTTAACAAATTTCTCTTCTTCAGAAAAGATTTCCTTGCCATTGCCAGTCTACATTTTATATCCTCTCTACTTCGACCATCATCAGTTATTTTGCTCCCTAAATAGCAAAACTCCTTTACTACTTTAAGTGTCTCATTTCCTAATCTAATTCCCTCAGCATCACCCGATTTAATTCGACTACATTCCATTATCCTCGTTTTGCTTTTGTTGATGTTCATCTTATACCCTCGTTTCAAGACACTGTCCATTCCGTTCAACTGCTCTTCCAAGTCCTTTGCTGTCTCTGACAGAATTACAATGTCATCGGCAAACCTCAAAGTTTTTATTTCTTCTCCATGGATTTTAATACCTACTCCGAACTCTCCTTTTATTTCCTTTACTGCTTGCTTAATATACAGATTGAATAGCATCGGGGAGAGGCTACAACCCTGTCTCACTCCCTTCCCAATCACTGCTTCCCTTTCGTGCCCCTCGACTCTTATAACTGCCATCTGGTTTCTGTACAAATTGTAAATAGCCTTTCGCTGCCTGTACTTTACCCCTGCCACCTTCAGAATTTGAAAGAGAGTATTCCAGTCAGCTTGTCAAAAGCTTTCTCTAAGTCTACAAATGCTAGAAACGTAGGATTGCCTTTCCTTAATCTTTCTTCTAAGATAAGTCGTAGGGTCAGTATTGCCTCACGTGTTCCAACATTTCCACGGAATCCAAACTGATCTTCCCCGAGGTCAGCTTCTACACTATAGCTCCTAAAATATTTACAATTTCTCCTCAAACAGTCTGTACAAAACAGCTACGGCAAGAGCTACTTTATCTTAATGTACTAGTCTCCCACTTCCCAGATTTAGCTGCTCAAGCAATGTTTTCAGTTGTGTCTTGTTAGGCCTGCTGCGTCCCTGGCAGCAGCGTAGACGGAGCGGACAGACTGCGTGCTGCGTGTTCTCTCTGCACAAAACCGGCCCAGGAAAAAAACGGGGCGCCGTCCTGACTCGTGTTACACTACTTAATAAGCCAATTTCTGTGCTGATTATCCCTGATTACACCCGTATTTTCCCCAGCTGGGTAGCGCCCTCCAGGAAATTAAGACATTTCCATTTCTGAGAACCTCTACAGGGGCTATAGAAATGGTGAAGCTCATGGCAGTTGTGGTTAGCTGGGTGGGGAGAGTAGGAAATACGATTAGCTGCTAGAGGCGTCGCAGAACTTGTGCTTAGAAGCTGGTAACCGCGCTTCTGTTTGAAAGAGCTCTCAATGATAATGCATTGCAAAGTCACTAGATATATCTAAACCGACCGTGTTTTAGCGTCTACCGTTCTAGTGTTTTAAACACAACGTATCTCAACAAATATATCGCAAGTTGAAAGTATCGTCGAGGTTTATTGACGTAATTTAAGAACTCGCTGTAATCTTATAAACTCTTTCACTCTTACAACACAAAGCAGTGGACTTTTCAGCAGTAATTGGTCTCCGACAGCGATTACACTCGTTTTACTTTCGATAACAATCAGTTCTTGCTACCTTGCCTCACAAGAAATTCGTCTTTCAACTAGTTTCGTGATTCTGTTCATCTCTTCCAACACTTCCATTGTTGTTCCATCAATAAGTTCTCATTACGTCCAGAATTCTCTATACTATATGTTGTGTAAGCGTTTTCAAAAGGATAAATTTAAAAACCATATAAGACTAAAGTGCGTAAATTTTCACTGCGTTTGTCTTTACATTTCCAACGATGGATTTCTTACGTTTACAAAACAAATTCTGTAGTACTTTGTCTTTTCGGAAACTAATGTGCAGCGCCAGAAAATCGAATACCTACGAACTAATGCTTCTACTGTGTATTATCCAGAAGACATAGCGCTTTAATTAGGCCCCTCTGGTCAAAACATATATTTCTGTTGCTTTCCCAGTATCTACTAATGTGACTTATTAAAATAAACTAGAAAACAACAGAATTAATTTGTGAAACTATGTGTAACATTATCAAAGAAGAAAGCATCATGATCTGTTACAAAAATTTGAGTATTGGGGTGACTTCAGATGAAATTTGTTGAGTTACGCATCTATTTTTGTTGAACTTTAGAGGAGAGGAGGAATCATTAAGGCTATTAGTTACAATAGTACAGTAATGTCAGTAAGGGGAAAAGTAATTTGAGAAGCCTAGTCTACCTTAACAGTATTTTTCACACACATTCTTTAAAATATTCTGGTTGCTGTTGTCTTCACTTGTTCGTTTATGTAGAGGACTCAGGCACACAACAATGGATAATTAACATACCTGGGAGAACTAAATAAAATTGGTTTTTGCTTCAAATTAAAAATAATTATGTTATTTAGACTGATGAACTTAACGTAAATTGACAGCAAAAGATCGGGCACTGATTACAGCGCATATCTTGTTAACTACCGTCCGGGACATCAAGCACACCTGTATTATTAGCTGTTATTATGGTTATGATGACCTAATTTCAACAAGATTTCTATATTGGTATGCAGTCTATGTCTCGCGTGGTGACCTTCACACCAGAGAAATCGACCCGAAAGTCAACGGGCAGCAATTAAGCAGGAGGACGTGGCACGTTTAACAAGACAAAAACTCTACTTGTGGCTGAAGAGAGGCAGTTATGTCCGTGTTCAACAGGGTCAACCCCGTAGTGATTTTGGACCTCATTATCCCACACCTCAGGACACATTTATGAAATTGAGCAGTTGGGCGCATGTAAGTGAAGACTGACACAGTGCCAGTCGATTGTCGCCTTAGTTAGGAAATTATTCAAGTTTATACGTATACTTACCCACATAAAAGGCGACAAATTTCACAGGAGAGTAACGCTGTCAATTGGTTGAAAATTATGGAGGACACGTTATCTTGAGCAACGTCGAAGACCGCCAGGATCTTCTCTGTTTCGGCTAATAGTGGGCAGCGAACGGAACGCCAAAGGACATTAAAGAATTGCCGCCTGCTTCCTCCCCAAGGTGATATTAGTTAGGCCGTTCAGAGGACAGTTCAGTAAACAGTACATCTGGAAGGAAATCTACGTGGGCTGTCTAATGAAGCTAGGCTATCCAGAGAAAAATTCATGTGTAGCTGACAGAACTACTTCGACATCCATTCTCTCTTTCTCTCTGTCTCTTTCATTTTACGTCAGTTTTCAATCTTCTGGCGGGTTTGTAGTCCGCCACTACTTCCTCTCCCGTGCCAACTTCTTAAATCTCTGAGTATCACTTACACTCTATATCTGCTATTATTTTCTGGCTATGTCCCAATTTCTGTCTTCCCGTATAGTATCTGCCTTCAGTGGCTTCATCTAGGAGCAGAAACTTGGGAAAGCTGACGGTTGGGGTAAGATGACCAACCACTGATCGTAACGAGAATACCATCAGACCTGTTAATCATGGATTTTGAAGAGTCTTTGTTATGTTGTAGAGGGATCGCACAGATCAGCCAAACCTCTGATGTTCACTTTTACAGGCAGTTTAACATTTTCATGAAAACAAAAATTCGCCGGCCATGGTGGCCGAGCGGTTCTAGGCGCTAAAGTCTGGAGCCGCGCGACCGCTACGGTCGCAGGTTCGAATCCTGCCTCGGGCATGGATGTGTGTGATGTCCTTAGGTTAGTTAGGTTTAGGTAGTTCTAAGTTCTAGGGGACTGATGACCTCAGAAGTTAAGTCCCATAGTGCTCAGAGCCATTTGAATCATTTTTTGAAAAAAATTCAAAACGCTTCTGAGTTGATAAAGACTAATGGAGAAATCACTTCGAGGGAAGATTCCACGAAAATATATTTTTTAATTCTACATCAGTTAAGTGCACCTGCTGCACAACTAATCATCAAATACTTGCGGTTCGCATTGAAGTTGATCGAAGAAAGAACCAACTTTTTTGACTTCAAGGGAACTGTGTCATCTGGTATCGCTTTTGAAAAATCCGTGTGCTTGCAAGGCAGTAGCTTTCATTAAATGTGGGGAGAGATTTGTGAATGTTTGTTCCGGTTGCTTCTATGACAAATAAATGGTTCAAATGGCTCTGAGCACTATGGGACTTAACTGCTGCGATCATCAGTCCCCTAGAACTTAGAACTACTTAAACCTAACTAACCTAAGGACATCACACACATCCATGCCCGAGGCTGGATTCGAACCTGCGACCGTAGCGGTCGCGCAGTTCCAGACTGTAGCGCCTAGAACCGCTCGGCCACTTAGGCCGGCCTACGACAAATACAAACCAGAATTATGTTCTAGCTCAGCGATCGATAAGGAGTACGACGATTCTGTAATCTATTTTGTAACAAACGGAGTACGCCTTTCAACAAAGTATGGTGTGCGCAACGGTGACTATGGCAACTGGTTTCCCTTTTCCTGACAGAGTCTTTTAAAGAGGAACATATTCGCCTTTTCTGTGGCCTGACAAGCATTTTGCTCTGGTAGGAGCACACTCCAGATGACCGTCTTGCCAAATTGTTGTTTTCCTTATTTTCTAAACTGAACGATTTGCTTACTCATGGTGGGCTCCTATCATTGAAAACTAGGTTTACTGTTGCAATTCTTTTTCGCGTAGCCAAGTGGTATGCTGTGGTGTGTCACTAGACAGGCTAAATAACATAATTATCGTTTTTTTACTGGCTTATTTCTTTCAATTTTAATGTGTGATGTTCTTCTCCTCTATGATTTGCTTACTACCGTAATTTTGGATTTTAGTGTTATTTAACTATTTCTGAAGTTCGAAGCTTTTAATACGGGATATAAATCCCAATGTTCCTCACTCTCAGCTACTACGCCAATACTGTCTACGGATATTATGCAGTGCATGGTAGTTCCATTCACGTTAGCACTTAGCTTTGAATATTTTCGCAGATTTTTCGATGGAAAAAGGTTTAACTAACGATAACAGTCAATCTTGTCATTGATTATCTATTTTTAGCTTTACGTAGTATCTCTACACCTTCACTTCTCAGCTTTTGTTTGTGTTTGATATTGTACTTCTATTTCTACAATCTAAATGTATATTTTTCAACATCATGAAAAGTCTCTTCCAGCTAGGGGCGTCAAATGCCTTTTCCAGGTTGATAATTCAAGTTTAGGAAAAGAGAGAGAGCGATTTACACTACAGGCTATTAAAACTGCTACACCAAGAAGAAATGCACATGATAAACGGGTATTCATTGGACAAATATATTATACTAGAACTGACATGTGATTATATTTTGACGCAATTTGGGTGCATCGATCCTGAGAAATCAGTACCCAGAACAACCACCTCTGGCCGTAATAACGGCCTTGATACGCCTGGGCATTGAGTCAAACAGAGCTTGAATGGCGTGTACAGGAACAGCTGCCCATGCAGCTTCAACACGATACCACAATTCATCACGAGTAGTGACTGGCGTATTGTGACGAGCCAGTTGCTCAGCCACTGTTGACCAAACGTTTTTAATTGATGAGACATCTGGAGAATGTGCTGGCCAGGTCAGCAGTCGAACATTTTCTGCATCGAGAAAGGCCCGTACAGGACCTGCAACATGCGGTCGCGCATTATCCTGCTGAAATGTAGGGTTTCGCAGGGATCGAATGAAGGGTAGAGCCACGGGTCGTAACACATCTGAAATGCAACTTCCACTGTTCAAAGTGCAGTCAATGCGAACAAGAGGTGACCGAGACGTGTAACCAGTGGCACCCCATACCATCACGCCAATGGCACCCCATACCATCACGCCGGGTGATACGTCAGTATGGCGATGACGAATACACGCTTCCAATTTGGGTTCACCGCGATGTCGCCAAACACGGATGCGACCATCATGACGCTGTAAACAGAACCTGGATTCATCCGAAAAAATGGTTTTGCCATTCGTGCACCCAGGTTCGTCGTTGAGTACACCATCGCAGGCGCTCCTGTCTGTGATGCAGCGTTAAGGGTAACCGCAGCCATGGTCTCCGAGCTGATAGTCCGTGCTGCTGCAAACGTCGTCGAACTGTTCGTGCAGATGGTTGTTGTCTTGCAAACGTCCCCATCTGTTGACTCATGGATCGAGACGTGGCTGCACGATCCGTTACAGCCATGCGGATAAGATGCCTGTTATCTCCACTGCTAGTGATACGAGGCCGTTGGGATCCAACACGGCGTTCCGTATTACCCTCCTGAACCCACCGATTCCATATTCTGCTAACAGTCATTGGATCTCGACCAACGCGAGCATCAATGTCGCGATACGATAAACCGCAATCGCGATAGGCTACAATCCGACCTTTATCAAAGTCGGAAACGTGATGGTACGCATTTCTCCTCCTTACACGAGGCATCACAACAACGTTTCACCAGGCAACGCCGGTCAACTGCTGTTTGTGTATGAGAAATCGTTTGGTAACTTTCCTCATGTCAACACGCTGTGGGTGTCGCCACCGGCGCCAACCTTGTGTGAATGCTCTGAAAAGCTAATCATTTGCATATCACAGTATCTTCTTCCTGTCGGTTAAATTTCGCGTCTGTAGTACGTCATCTTCGTGGTGTAGCAATTTTAATGGCCAGTAGTGTATTTTCACCATCTCAAATAACGTGCTGCAAAATCACACGAAGTGCATATAGGTCAGTCCTTCATCAGTAAACCTATCCGTACCGCTGTGTCTCACTGTTAACGTACTGACACTGCCGCAAAAAGAAAATAAGAAACAATGACAAGTATAGCACGCCGTCCACCTCGCACGCCGCCCTCGATCTGCATCCCGGCGTCACTGAGGTGTCTGTGACATTGGCTACATCTTTCAACTGGAAGGGGACATGTTCCTCGCAATCGGTCTCCGACCTGACGCAGCTGGGCTTCAAAGTGCGGAAACTATCCACAATCGGCTCCAGAGTATTCGTGTCGTGCTGTGCGTCCCATAGGATTTTGGAACGAATGACTGGTCGATGCACAGAGTCGGGTCCGCAGCTCGTGGTCGCGTTCTCACTTCCCGAGCACGGGGTCCCGGGTTCGATTCCCGGCGGGGTCAGCAATTTTCACCTGCCTCGAGATGACTGGGTGTTTGTGTTCTCCTCATCATTTCATCATCATTCACGAAAGTGGCGAGATTGGACTGAGCAAAGGTTGGGAATTTGTACGGGCGCTGATAACCGCGCAGTTGAGCGCCCCACAAACCAAAACATCATCCCAGAGTCGGCGTCAGGTAAATGTGCTGGATTATTTTTCTCCCTGATTTCTGACAGCAGCAATACCCATCTTTATTCTGTAGTCAAAATTGTTAATTGTCTATGTGTTTATTTCATTGTGTCTTGTTACGTTATATCGTTATACTACGTGACGTGTGCGGCCCTCTTCACCTCCCGCTATGGGGTCCTAGGGCAAGTACTCAAAGCAAGCTTCAAATGCCGTGAGTGAATGGAACCCGTCACGTCATCAAACAAGAGACACAGCGCATACCGTCTACATATGCACTGATGTGCACTGTTTTCAGTACAGTACAGATACAAAGCGAATAGGGGCGTAAAACCAATCGAAACACAATAACTCTTTAACGAGTCATCAGAGATCGTGTGTCCCTTATACGAAAATAATTAGAAACATTCCTGAACAAGTACTGAGAGTTTGTCGCTAGAGTTCTCATTAACCCTTTATAACAGGAGCTAAACAGTTTCAACTTCGAATAATACCATCTGGCAGCGAAAAATGTGTGAATTGTAGCCTTGTTAAGTAAACTCTCATTAACCCTATACAGGGTGTTACAAAAAGGTACGGCCAAACTTTCAGGAGACATTCCTCACGCACAAATAAAGAAAAGATGTTATGTGGACATGTGTCCGGAAACGCTTAATTTCCATGTTATAGATCATTTTAGTTTCGTCAGTATGAACTGTACTTATTCGATTCACCGCCAGTTAGCCCAATTGAAGGAAGGTAATGTTGACTTCGGTACTTGTGTTGACATGCGACTCATTACTCTACAGTACTAGCATCAAGCACATCAGTACGTAGCATCAACAGTTTAGTGTTCACCACGAACGTGGTTTTGCAGTCAATGCAATGTTTACAAATGCGGAGTTGGCAGATGCCCATTTGATGTATGGATTAGCACGGGGCAATAGCCGTGGCGCGGTACGTTTGTATCGAGACAGATTTCCAGAACGAAGGTGTCCCGACAGGAAGACGTTCGAAGCAATTGATCGGCGTCTTAGGGAGCACGGAACATTCCAGCCTATGACTCGCGACTGGGGAAGACCTAGAACGACGAGGGCACCTGCAATGGACGAGGCAATTCCTCGTGCAGTTGACGATAACCCTGATGTCAGCGTCAGAGAAGTTGCTGCTGTACAAGGTAACGTTGACCACGTCACTGTATGAAGAGTGCTACGGGAGAACCAGTTGTTTCCGTACCATGTTCTTCCACCTACGCTCAATGGAATACGTTATCATGATTTCATACGGGATACTCTACCTGTGCTGCTAGAACATGTGCCTTTACAAGTACGACACAACATGTGGTTCATGCACGATGAAGCTCCTGCACATTTCAGTCGAAGTGTTCGTACGCTTCTCAACAACAGATTCGATGACCGATGGATTGGTAGAGGCGGACCAATTCCATTGTCTCCACGCTCTCCTGACCTCGACCCTCTTGACTTTCATTTATGGGGGCATTTGAAAGCTCTTGTCTACGCAACCCCGGTACCAAGTGTAGAGACTCTTCGTGCTCGTATTGTGGACGGCTGTGATACAATACGCCATTCTCCAGGGCTGCATCAGCGCATCAGGGATTCCATGCGACGGATGGTGGATGCATGTATCCTCGCTAACGGAGGGCATTTTGAACATTTCCTGTAACAAAGTGTTTGAAGTCACGCTGGTGCGTTCTGTTGCTGTGTGTTTCCATTCCATGATTAATGTGGTTTGAAGAGAAGTAATAAAATGAGCTCTAACATGGAAAGTAAGCATTTCCGGACACATTTCCACATAACATATTTTCTTTCTTTGTGTGTGAGGAATGTTTCCTGAAAGTTTGGCCGTACCTTTTTGTAACACCCTGTATATCATTAACCCGATACAACAGGAGATAAATAGTTTCATCTTCGAATAATACCATCTGGCAGCGAAAAATGTATGAATTTTAGCCTTGTTAAGTAAATAAACATCTAGAAGACTACAAAATTAGATGGCAGTTTATATCAAACTGTCGGCGATGGAGGATGTGCCGCGGCATTCTCCAGAGCAGCGATTAGGCGTTAAGTGTTTCCATAGCTCTGGAGAATTTCTTCAGATCACTCGAACGTCTTCTGCGTTAAGTGCCGTCAGACTCGCGACAGCCTAAGAATTCGCTGATTTATGGGCCGGCGAAATCGTCAAGTTGAAACGACACAGCAACCTAAGGAGAGGAGGTTGAGTAAGCACATCTTGCCAATAACGGCTTGACAGAAATGAATGGAACGAAATAAAGCAACAGCTGTTGCTGCAGACAAAGGCTAATGCGCGCACCGTCTCATGCAAGTGTATGTTTACACGCATTGTGCGGCGTGACGCAGAGAAACTTCCGTGTCTAACGACCTCTTTGTCGATGGACGTCACTCCTTCGGTGGATACGGCAAGAAATTCAGCAGTTGGCGCTGAGGATGTTGTAGGACGTCTTGATATTGTTTTCTTAGTAACAAAGTTTGTAGGCATGATTTACATTACTATCTGTTGAATACAGCTGCGCGGAGGTACTAAACACAGACATAATTTACATCTACTGAAAAAGCTTTGTAATTTATGTTAAAGAATGGTTACGGCAAAACGTTCTTACAGTCACACATAGTAACCCACAATTCAAGTATTGGTTCTGTATAATGCGACACTCAACTGTTTTGTCGGACTATTATGGTAAACTATGATCGCTGGTACTGATCTCCTTTGTCTTACGACTGGTAGCAATTGGACGATAGCCACTTTCCGCTGCCTTGTGCCTCTCCCTCAGTCTGCAGCTAACTTCGTTTTTAATGTCAAGCAGCATTCTTCCTCTCTCTGTCTTTCCCGTAATCTTTCCTTCGATGGCTCTTCTTTGCGGACAATTACTTTGCATTATAAGGTGTTTTCACAATGTATCGCTTCTAAAAATCTTTCTTCCTCTCCTACTGTTAGAAGCACTTCTTCATTCGTCCCTCTGGCAGATGACTTTCAGCACTTTTCTCTATAAGTATTTTTTATTGTCTGTGATCCGCTACCATATAAATACCCTCCAGAAAAAACAGTTGGCGAGCCTCTTTTTCAGATCTATTGGAGTTCTTCATGTTGTCAACGAAGCATTCACTTTTTAAAGCTCTTTTATCCGTAAATAGTCAGCTTCCTATTTCTCTACACAGCTTCCGTTCTGTCACCTCGCTTACTAAGTACCCAAAAGAAATTATTTGTTTTAGGATCATTCCTTTCAAGACTTTGGCAGAACCTTCATGCTTACTGAGTCACAGTCACATATTAAACGAATCTTTGCAGTGTACAGTAACCGAGGAGCGTTCACAGCGTTTATAAACTGTTGTCTAACAACTCGATGGCTTCTGGTATCAAAATTATGCGGTCTGCAACACAACAGGAAGGAAAGCAGGCATCGCCGACTCTTTCCACCAACCCGAAACGCAGCTATTATGTACTGATGCAGCAAAAGTAATACAAATGCAATGTACGTTATCCGGGGCAGGTGTATCCAGGTATGAATTCATTGCGATACGATCATTATTTTATCGACAAATAAATATTTGTTTCAACAAGATCCCTCATTACGTGAAGGTTTTTCAGAAATCGCTGAAATCGCTATGAGTCATAAATTTTTGTTGACTTACGGATTTTAAATTATGTCATTACAATAAACTGTACTGTGCAGCAGAAACAAGATGGCGCTCTAAACAAAGCTTGTTTCAATTTAACTATCGATGTGTCGAGCCTTGTGTTATCTGTCACTTGCAATGTCTTCCGCACACCCTGATGACGCATTTCTGATGTTGGTTGACGAAATGTATGACAAAAAGAGGCTGTGACGATTTGATGTTAATAACGGCAGTAGGCTACACAGATATTACTACTGGAACACAGAATCGCATATATTCTTAATCGGTACGTATTTTCTGTTTTAAAATTATTAAAATGAAAAATTTGTGAAGCAACGTGAGCTCTTGTAATCTGAAACTTCGTTCTGTATCTCGTTTTCCAGTTTTGGCTGTGGATGAAATTTTCTATTTCGTAGAAATTTAGTATAATTTTTCTATTTGGTAGATTTTTAAAGGAAAAGGAAGATTAAGGTTTAACGTCCCATTAACAACTAGATCATTAGAGATGGTGCACAAGGTCAGAATGATTAAACATGGGGAAGGAAACCCACCGTACCCTTTGAAAAGAATCATCTCGGCATTTGGCTGAAGCGATTTACGGAAATGAACGAAAACCTAAATCTAGATGATCGGACCCGGATTTGAATCGTCGTCATCCTGAACGCGAGGCCAGTGTGGTAACCGCTGCCGCTTAGTATGTTGTTTTATGTGGTGGACTTGTCACAAGGTTTGCTTTTGCTTTTCGTTGTGTTATGAAAGTGCGTGTATTTCATGTTCGTGATATTCATTGTTAAGTGCACGGGATCTAATTTTATTCATTTCTGTCTCATAATCTGCAGCGCTAAGCGGGAATTACTCAACTCTGTACAAGAACTGCTACAGACTATGAGACAGAATATTTTGAAACAGAGACGGTCGATTAACAGGCAATATGGTTTCAACTCACCACGAATGCGTCACTAAGATTATTATTATTTTTCTTTCCCGAAGAGACACGATTCGTTGCAGCGAGTCACATATTTGATGGAAGATTAGACATAAAAATAACTGACTGGAGTCGAAAGCAGTACAGGCAGACTTGTAGCCTGCCGCCTTCACCCCCTTTCACACGATAGACTTTCTCGTCTCAGTTGAATGCCCGGGACAAGTGAGTCTACTGCAGTGCCCCTGGCGTTTTATTCCTGTACTAAGTCTCGTCTGTAACAAGTGATCATTTTCGTTGTCACGTCAGCGCCACAATTGCTTGTGTTGTGTTTTCTGCTATGCAGTTCGGCGTCTTAACGGTGAAATTGAGGCTGTGAGAGACTATCTTTATAACGACAAAAACAGAAATATAGTATCTAAATAATGGAACAAGCAATGATAGTACAGTTTATCAATGTCCACAGCAGAATTCATAGTGGAAGTTCTTGTCAAAAGATCGTGTGGTAAATTCTTTACGCTCCTGAGAACCGAAAGAATAGGAAAACTGTCATACAAACAATTCAGAACACACCGGTACACACTTATTTGCTCGAGAAAAAATTTACTTGCAGAGTTCGAATACATCGAATAATATCCAGAAGGCATTCACTAGCGTCTTTTCCTTTATCTTTCATATCTTATTTTCTTTCTAGTGTCAAATAATACCGAAAATTATCTTTCTCGTCAAATAACTCTGACTTCTTCATGGTTGAAATAATTTTCATTAAAACACTTTATCTATTTGCATTATTGAAACTTCCTGGCAGATTAAAACTGTGTGCCCGACCGAGACTCGAACTCGGGACCTTTGCCTTTCGCGGGCAAGTGCTCTACCAACTGAGCTACCGAAGCACGACTCACACCCACTACTCACAGCTTTACTTCTGCCAGTACCCCGTCTCCTACCTTCCAAACTTTACAGAAGCTCTCCTGCGAACCTTGCAGAACTAGCACTCCTGAAAGAAAGGAAGTTTGGTAGGTAGGAGACGAGGTACTGGCAGAAGTACAGCTGTGAGTACCGGGCGTGAGTCGTGCTTCGGTAGCTCAGTTGGTAGAGCACTTGACCGCGAAAGGCAAAGGTCCCGAGTTCGAGTCTCGGTCGGGCACACAGTTTTAATCTGCCAGGAAGTTTCATATCAGCGCACACTCCGCTGCAGAGTGAAATTCTCATTCTATTTGCATTATTATTTATGTATAGTGTACGCTTTTTCTGTAACAGGTAAATATCTTTTAGGTTTCATATATTTCATCTATCTAGTAAGAGAACACTAGTAGGAAAAAAATGTCAGGACCTTTCCTAATTTTTCAATGTGTGAGGATAAAAAAAAGCACCAGTAAAGATTAAGGAGAGCCTAAAACACAAAATCCATTTTATAACAGGAGTGAGCTTGCCAGAATAGGTTAACTTCCAATTTTAGCAGACACAGCCAAAGTTTATTGTTTCCGCGCATGCTCAGTGTGCAGCAGCATATTTGGAAATTTAGAACTTCATACTCAGCACAATCTACAGATCGTTAACGTCATAGACACACTCGCGTCGTGGTTTTTTGCCTATTTACACGCCGGCTTTAAAGGTACACGCACTCTTGAACAGTCGAGTGTGATTAGAAAGTCGCTGGCCGCTGTGGCCGAGCGGTTCTAGGCACTTCAGTCCGGAACCGCGCTGCTGCTACGGTCGCAGCTTCGAATCCTGCCTCGGGCCTGGTTGTGTGTGATGTCCTTAGGTTAGTTAGGTTTAAGTCGTTCTAAGTCTAGGGCACTGGTGACCTCAGATGTTAAGTCCCATACTGCTCAGAGCAATTTGAACCACTTTTTTTTAAACTAGAAAATCACTCGTGTAAAACGGGCTTCAGGTAGTGTTCAGAGTGGCACCGACAACTCTCAGCAGACGAGATCGCGAAAGGCCGCCCGATAACAAGTGCCGAAAGCTCTTCCACTGTGCGTCTGACCTCATTCGTCAGAGTTTAGTGGGGTCTAGAAGGTTAAATTAGGTTAGAACCTATTCTGACACAGAGGTTAGAATCTCTTTTAACCTCCTTGGATGACACGACGCCTCTGGGTTTGGAGAGGAGTGCTGCATTGCTGCTTTTGCTATCAAAAAAGAGACCGAATGCATGTCGATGAGCTACATCTGTCTCGAAAGAACGTGGGGAGCAATGAACCCTCTTTCCTCAGTTAGTGTAATAACCCGACAAGTTTTACGAATAGGTATGGGATGGAGAAAGAAACGTTCCATTACATACTCGGTACGATTCATGCATCCTGTGCACAACTTTATATAAATTCAGCAAGTCATGCACGTGTCAGTTAACCTTCAGTTTGCGTCATTCAGCACACGTCAGAAAGACAAACATAAATTTTAGAATAAGATACTCTGTGTTCCGGCGTAACATCAAGCGCCGGCACGTCGGCCTGGAACGTAACCGCAGGGAAGGCTGTGAGACGACGTCAGCGAATAGAACGCTGACTGGGACAACACCACGACAGGAGCGGCACCTATACGAAGAGAATATAAGCGCCGGTCTAGCTAGCTCCGGCCGCACTAGAAGACGGGCCGTCATCCTAACTCTTCAGTCGTGACTTATGTTTTGCTTGCATGGAAATTGTATATATCAAGGGACATTGATTATTTGCACGTCGCCAATTGCTTGCGACACCTTGTTGTGAAAAGGGAAAGTTAAGTATGTCAATTCAATTTACTGTAATAAATTAGGTTTGCTTGTATGTTGTCTATCTATCCGAGAAAACAGCTTCCTAGACACCCTGTGTTAGACGTGTGAGCAGAATCCCACTCTCTGAGCACCTGAAGCACTGAAAATGGAAACACACATACACCACATTTGCAAACCACCTAATATAACAAAATCACTGCTCTACTGGCATAAAAATACAACTTGAAGAAATTATCTTTTGAGGTTACATTTTACGCCTAACTGGTAGTTTCCAATAAAGCTGCTACTTCGACGTACATATCCAGAGCTATATCCCGATTATGATATCAGGAGGCCACAAATTCCTCCTTTCTTGGACTAAACTTATCAGATTCTCGCAATCCGTACTTCTTGCCTGAGTATGTCGGCCGATTCACCAGAATAACACAAAGTGAACTGAATTTTACCTACTCTGGTCCGACGTATGAACATTCGGGAGCTGACGTCCGTTGCATTATCACCGCGCACGTTCTGACGTTCTGATTTGAAAAGATCGGTCGTCTTCCGCCGATGCCATTTCCACTGTACCTAAGCCGTTGCGCTATCGTCGCTCTGGGGCTTGTGCTCTCGTAACGAACTGAGGAGAAACTGAATTTCTCCGAAATGCTAGAAAAGCATATCATACTATACGTCGTTCATCATAAGAATAAACCTGATATACACTAACACAAACGCGATGATTGGTCAGAAGCCGTAGCACACGTACACTGGTGTTGTTGCGCTCTTCAATGGTTCAAATGGTTCAAATGGCTCTGAGCACTATGGGACTTAACATCTATGGTCATCAGTCCCCTAGAACTTAGAACTACTTAAACCTAACTAACCTAAGGACAGCACACAACACCCAGTCATCACGAGGCAGAGAAAATCCCTGACCCCGCCGGGAATCGAACCCGGGAACCCGGGCGTGGGAAGCGAGAACGCTACCGCACGACCACGAGATGCGGGCTTGCGCTCTTCGAAGTAGGTCCTACTGATGTATTAGATGTATTATTACTTTAAATACGTTACATAAAACTTTAAGATATTCAAATGTATTAGCAACCATCAACGTTTTTCTTAATCACGCTTTAGTTACGTGGTTTTCATTTCAAAAATCATGTATAGTCACAGCCTCAGGATTGTTGGGCTCTGATTGTCGCGCAGTTAATACGGAGTATGAAAATGGCCCGTGTATAGCGGAGTCGGTAGCAAAGCGGCTTGATAACTTATTGCACTAAATGGTTAGCTGGTTCTTGTCTGGCGATTCAGTTTTTTTTCTCGTTCAATTTGAATTACCTACATCTCGTAATTGTAAAATTCATCAATTTTTTTATTAATAATGCACGTCTTCTTGTTTTTAATTACTCGTTTCACGCGAAATTCCTGTTTTCATTTGAAATATAAATCCTCAGTTATGGATATTTTATGAAAGACTATTAATAAAGGTTATTTAAATTGAGAAAACACAAAAATTTAATTTTTAAGGCAAAAATTAGAAACCAAATACTCATTATTAGGACTATGTTCATTGTTTTGACGTAGATATATGTCGTAGAAATTTGACAATCATTTTCACAGCATCGACCACACCATGCAAATGCTGCTGCATTTTTACATTTGCCACTGTACCATTACAATATGAACCCAACAAAACTGACCTGAAGTCAAGTTAAGGGACTTGGTTCGAGAAATAAAAAGACTGTTAAGTTGCCAGACGTACTCGAACTAAAGCACGCAACTTATTCACATGTCACTGCCGAACGTTGGCGGGATATAGAATGGCACGTCATAAAAAAAGAGGAGAAATTGCAGCGCCTGGTTGGCTTCGTGGATTCTGTTGTTCAAAGAGTTCAAATGTGTGTGAATTCCTAAGAGACCAAACTGCTGAGATCATCGGTCCATAGACTTGCACACTACTTTAACTGAAACTAACTTACGCTAAGAACAACACACACACACCCATGCCCGAAGCAGGACTCGAACCTCCGGCGGGAGAGACCGCGCAGTCCGCGTCATAGCGCCTCAATCCGCGCGGCGATTCTGTTGTTGTTCGACTCGTTATCAACGTAGCAGATGACAGTTCCAGTACTGAAATGTATTTCTCGGATTCGGTTAAGGAAGGCCCTAAGAGATTACCAGACGGTTGACTGTAATTAAACCTTCGGTGGCTTCAGTATTCAACAGTACGGTGAAATTCCTGCAGTATGCTTTTGCATCACACACAGATCGCTCAGAATAATTACCCTGTGTTTAAGCTAGGAATTTTCATCACTCTTGTTTGTAATTAGAATACTATGTCAGGTAAGAACGAGAGCATTTAATGCTTTCCGTCTGGTCAGCAAAGAAGCGCGCTATAGTGCTTAAGTTTGCCGAATGTTATTTGATTCTCTTTAAAAATTAAATGACATTCCAAGTATATTGTTTCACTTTTTACATCTGAACTGCAAACTGATCACATCATTGCAGGCTAGTTGGACTGTTGGTTGGCCAGTACTGTCCACGTTTAATGCGCCAGTGATGCTGTTGTCCCTCACATTATCCCTCACAGCAAAAAACGTATCCTTATGATTGTACTTGACTGAACTGGTAACAACTTTGCTTCCACTCCACGTGAAACGAAATCCAATGAGATTCAAGCAAACGCAAAAGAATAGATGGCGTAATGTTTACATCAGGTTTACTCTTATGATGAACAGAGTATAGACGAGTGTTTGATGCATCTACCCGTGTTAGACCAGTGCGAATGGTGAGCAAAATCTGTGACCGTTGGGTGTATGCATCCCATGTAAGTAAGAAATTACAGCCGGAAAACAGAGAGGAATCCTGCAGGTCAAGGAAAAGTCAGGTGGGACAGGCCGCACGTCATCAACAGGGAGAGAGAAAGGAGCAGTGCGAGGGGTAGATGCTGAGACTTGAGGTGGTCCTTGGTTTGCCGCTAAGACCCCCACGGGAATTGCCCCTGGTACGACGCACCAATGGCACTGGAACCGAAAGCTGCTTTCACGGCCAGTCGCATCTTTTTCGCTACACCGCGACGGACTCTGTAAAAAGCATTTGCTCCTGCGTCAAGTGCTCACGAAACTGCTAGCGAAACAGAAGAGAGAGACGAGTACGTTCTTCCACGACGCTTTTCCAACGTTTACACCCTCATATTCAGGTGGATGCAGGTATTACATTAGAATTTCATTTGCTGGATGCAGCCAGTTGTCCGTTTTGAATTTCATTTCGTTCCAGATGATATACACTCCAGATGATATACACCACGAAGATGACGTGCTACAGATGCGAAATTTAACCGACAGGAAGAAGATGCTGTGACATGCAAATGATAAGCTTTTCAGAGCATTCACACAAGGTTGGCGCCACCTACAACGTGCTGACATGAGGAAAGTTTCCTACCGATTTTTTATACACAAACAGCAGGTGATCGGCGTTGGCTGGTGAAACGTTGTGATGCCTCGTGTAAGGAGGAGAAATGCGTACCATCACGTTTCCGACTTTGATAAACGTCGGATTATAGCCTATCGCGATTGCGGTTTATCGTATCGCGACATTGCTGCTCGCGTTGGTTGAGATCCAATGACTGTTAGCACAATATGGAATCGGTGGGTTCAGGAGGGTAATACGGAACGCCGTGCTGGATCCCAACGGCCTCGTATCACTAGCAGTGGAGATGACAGGCATCTTATCCGCATGGCTGTAACGGATCGTGCAGCCAAGTCTCGATCCCTGAGTCAACAGATGGGGACGTTTGCAAGACAACAACCATCTGCACGAACAGTTCGACGACGTTTGCAGCAGCATGGAATATCAGCTCGGAGATTGTGGCTGCGGTTCCCTTGACGCTGTATCACAGAGAGGAGCGCCTGCGATGGTGCACTCAACGACGAACCTGGGAGCACGAATGGGAAAACGTAATTTTTTCGGACGAATCCAGGCTCTGTTTACAGCATCATGATTGTCGCATCCGTGTTTGGCGACATCGCGGTGAACGCACATTGGAAGCGTCATCGCCATACTGGCGTATCACCCGGCGTGATGGTATGGGGTGCTATTGGTTACTCGTCTCGGTCACGTCTTATTCGCATTGACGGCACGTTGAACAGTGGACGTTACAGTTCAGATGTGTTCCGAGCCGTGGCTCTACCCTTCATTCGATCCCTGCGAAATCCTACATTTCAGCAGGATAATGCACGACCGCATGTTGCACGTCCTGTACGGGCCTTTCTGGATACAGCGCTTTCTCCACCACTTGAAAACGTCTGGTCAATGGTGGCCGCGCAACTGACTCGTCACAATACTCACTACTCTTGATGAACTGTGGTATCGTGTTGAAGCTGCATTGGTAGCTGTACCTGTACACGTCATCCAAGCTCTGTTTGACTCAATGCCCAGGCGTACCAAGGCCGTTATTACGGCCAGAGCTGGTTGTTCTGGATACTGATTTCTCAGGATCTATGCACCCCAAGTGCGTGAAAATATAATCACATGTCAGTTGTAGTATAATATATTTGTCCAATGAATACCCGTTTATCATCTGCATTTTTTCTTGGTGTAGCAATTTTAATGGCCAGTAGTGTAGTAACACGCTCCCCTGAAGAGACGATCGTTGGAAATCGTAAGGCCTTTAGTGTGACGTGCTGTTGCATGTGTCATTGTCCACTGTATCTCATTGGTCCTGAGCCTAATAAACATGTTTGTCCTCTGTGACGTTAGTCGTGTGGAGCCGTTAAACTGCTCTATATACACTACTGAAAAAAATTAGTGTACCCTTTTAGGGGTTTCCAATCCACTCAAGATTATTGTTGCAACAGTGCATATGTTGTACATGCAATGGTTACATTTATAGATCAATAGCAGAAACTGTTCTGAGGTACCAGATATAGACCCATACTGAAACACTCATATTAATACATGGTGTAGCCTACACAGGTGGCAATGCAGCTCTGGCATCCAGTCGATTGTACAGATGGCAAATACTGTCCTGGGAAGCGTTATGCCACGCCAACTCGACCCCTTTACGTAGTTCTGTACGTGTTGTTGGTTGACGAGTCACACGAGTCACTTATTGTCACGTCGTATCCTCCATTTGCTCGACTGGAGACAAGTCCAGAGATAGTGCTGGTCAGGGAAGTTGATGCACGTGTTGCACAGTACGCTGAGTTTCACGGGAAGTATGTGGGCGAGCATTATCGTGTTGGAAGAACACGTCACCTTTCTGTTGTAAGAATGGCAAAAGTAAGAGTCTAACAACATTGTGCACGCATCGAGCGCTTGTTAGCATCCCCTTGTAAAACACACTGGCCTGGGCCGGGACGAGTGTGTCTTGAACGAATGCTCTCTACGAGACAGCGCTCACCAGATCTGTGTGGCAAATGACCATCGTTTGCCTGCAGGCTGAATCTGCTTTCACCGCTGAAGGCCACAGCGCGCGATTCCGTCGTCCAAGTGATCGTCTGACGGCACCGGTCGAGCCGCGCAAGTCGTTGCTCTGACGTCAGTGGAAGACGGACTAGAGGTGTGCGTGTCCGTACTCCCACTGCTAATAACAAGTCCGCAACAGTTCGTGTTGACACGTCTGGGCTCACAAGCCCTCATACCTGTGCTGTCTTAGCTGTACGATCTGCAACTGCTACCCTTACAATACGACGATCCTGTCGGGCGTCTGTGCCTCATGGACGTCCTGAACTTCGCCACACGGTGAGAGACTGTTCACATGACCACTGATACCAACTCCATTGGCCAACTAGTGTGGCAGTTCTCCGAAAGGACCATCTCGCCAAGCGGAAAGCCGCACTTTGATCCCTTGCAAAGTCGTGCAGTTGGCTGTGCGTCTCTGTGGCATGGTTCCCTGCTCGCTTCACACGTTTGCACTACACTGAGCTTTTGACTGTGAGCATGTCCTGGGCAGACACAGATGGTGCTCTGGTAGCTATGCTACTATGCTGTTTGTTAGCGGAAGACGAAACCATTACGAGTACAGAACCATTACGAGTACAGCTGCCGGCCGGGGTGGCCGAGAGGTTCTAGGCGCTTCATGTTCGAATCCTGCCTCGGAGATGGATGTGTGTGATGTTCTTAGGTTATTTAGGTTTAAGTAGTTCTAAGTTCTAGGGGACTGATGACCTCAGAAGTTAAGTCCCATAGTGCTCAGAGCCATTTTTTTGAACGAGTACAGCTACAATCTCCCAGGTGGCATGTTTCGTCATCGGGTCAAAATCGACATCGTCTTTCCCGGTTTACTAATTTTTGTCCAGCAGTGCAGTTGAATATTGCCCTCCTGAGCCCTTCGATTCCATATTCGCACGACTCGTACTGGCAGACGTTCCTCTTTCTTACACGATGCATAACGCGATATCCTCACAAACAAACGAATGGGGAACCCGCTGCGTAGTCTTTCCTAATATTCCCAATGCAGATTCCTAATTTGTGCTGTTGCGCTGAAACGTTAATCACTTGCATATCCCAGCAGGTCGTGCCAGTCACCCGCATGGTGTCGCAGTTTTAAATGTCAACATCGTACTATTGTCTTTTAAAGCTATATTTTCCATTCACCTACACAGCCTGTTTGGAAAAGCATGCAGTGACCGAGGGGGTTCCCAACAAACCGGAATTATTGTTTAAAAGCTAGATATTTTCATATTGTTTACAAAACGACCTTTTTCCCTTCAAAATACTCTCCATTGCAACTAATAGATTTGTATGAAGATGGTATCTGTTAACCTTCTTCTTCTGCGCGGATGCACCCTATTGCCCAAACTCTTACGGGATTTGGTAAGATTGTCTGCCACGAGTAATGAGTGTAATGAACAGGGGCACTACGAATGTAGTGTGTGGACATTAAGTCTCAGTTTGGCTTGACACTCACCCGTATTACAGCCGTAGTTGCTACTAGAGATGGGGCTGTGTGTACTAAGTTTCGCACATTGCGTAATCCCAAAACACCCTCCAATTTAATAACGTATTCTTCCTGCTATACTGCACACGAACAGTACGTAAATTTTCGTTATCTGCTAACAGTCGTGGTGCTGCAGTGTTAATGGGCAGCAGTGTACTCGATATTAGTAAGAGGATCACGGGCTGCCGTGGGGGAGAGAAGGGCGCGCTTTCTTCTCGATGGGCAGAATGCAGTAGAGGAAGCTGGCTGAATGGAGGGCCGGGAGAAAGGGCCCGCCGGCCGCCTGGAGGGCCTCCGGAAGGGCTGGTGGGGGCGGCCGGAGGGCCGTGGGACCTTGAGGCGGCGGCGGCGGCCACTTAGCAGGTAATTGCCCCACGCGCCGATTGGCTGGCGGCGGCGGCGGCGCCCGCTCCCTAATAGGCCGGCTCAGCTCTGCAGGGGCGAGGCCGGCACACAAAACGGCATTGTCTGCCGCGCAGGAATGGACGAAGCGAAACGGACCTCTTTTTCCTCGGACTATGTTCTCTACCAGCAATTTAATTCGAACAACTTTTTTCCCGATGCTCCATACGGCCACATTTTCTACGAGAACATCGTGGCAAACTCCATCGTACCTAGCGATTAAAATTACGAACACAACAATAATCAGCACATCATAACACGCTGCAAGTACTTCACTCAACACAATTAAATTACTATTTTTTGGGTGGGTTTCTATCAATGTCCAACAGCTCATTTTGCCAAGAAAACGATAATGTATGGCACCAATTGGCCTTGAATTACAAAAGGAATTAATGCATCGTGTGCAAGTAAAAGTAAACTGTATGACATGGACGGTAGAAAGAGAAGTGCGACTGATTACTACTGTCTTTAAGGAAAGTCATAAAAAAACAAGAAGATCTGTCAAATATATGAAAATGATAATATAAATAACAATTAAATGTATGAGTGCAATAAAAAAAATGGCAGGGTGCGAGTAAGATTCGCACACTGTGGCTTTCGTACGAACTTAATTATGTATGTAGATAGTTCATCCATTCCAGGAATCTAGAATCACGACGATTTTTACCTGTTATCGACGTGGATACTGACAAGATATCGATCTCAAGGAGTCCAAAAATTTCGAGTATGTTTTAATTTCAAGTTAGAAGTTGGATAACAAATGACAAAAGTAATATTTTTTGTGTAAGATAATTACAAATAAACCATTTTCTGATCTCTTCCTTTATTGATACGTGAAACCTCGCATTTTTCCAAATTTCATGATTCAACCTGAACGGGAAGTACCCTTCAAGTATTAATAAGCGAGTGTGCGAGTACCAAAATTTGTGGCATACATGGCTATAGCTCTTGGTTGCGTTGACTTAGAAGTTTACATTCATTACGCCGCCAAGGAATTACAGACCTTAGTCAGTGACATAAATTTCAACTTGATTCGTCTACCCGTTCTTCGAGAAAAGGGGCTCTGAAACAGAGGGACGGAGACACAGACAGTCTGGTAACAAACGACCAAAAATTTTTTTTCGTGTGATGTAATTAAAAACACTGTTCTGATTTTTCCCTTTGGTTGTATTGCGAACCTTGCTTCTTGCCAAATTCATGACTCTAGGTCAACGGGAAGTACCCTATATGGGTGAGTTTGCGAGTATCAAAATAAGTGATACAAATGGTTGTCTGTTCCGATTGCATTGATTTAAGAGCTCCAATTTTATACATCATCCAAGGGACCGCAGGCCTTGGTAAGAGACAAATTTCAATTTGAAACTTCCTGGCAGTTCAATTTGATACGTGTACCCAATTCTGACGAAAAAGGTTTATCAGCAGTAGGAGAGGCAGACAGCCGGAGAACAACCTATAAGGGTCTTTTTTTACTGATTAAGGTACGGAATCCTAAAAACGTAAAAATTAATTAAGGAATGGGTCGAATTTGTAGTTAAAGAAAACAGTCCAATAATAAATGATAATGTTAACATGTAGGCTCAACCACCTTTCAGAAGATAAATGCACTGGAACTGACGCGTTCCCAAGGAGCAAGCCTTCATCATCAGAATCATTACACTCGAATCACTACGAGAGATAAAAGTAAGAATGTAAATGGTTCAAATGGCTCTAAGCACTATGGGACTTGTAAACGGTTCAAATGGCTCTAAACACCATGGGACGTAACATCTGAGGCCATCAGTCCCCTAAATTTAGAACTACTTAAACCTAACTAACCTAAATACATCACACACATGCATACCCGAGGCAGGATTCGAACCTGCGACCGTAGCACCAGCGCGGTTCCGGACTGAAGCGCCTAGAACTGCTCGGCCTCAGCGGCCGGCCACTAAAAATGCAAATAAAAATATTAAACTTTCATGGTCACTTCCTTTGGAACCGCGTCTTCCTATAAAGTGCTTCCACATCATTCGTCCAGTCGATAAGATAAACCACAATGAAGTATGAAGTCCAGGATATCGGCCACTTCACAGTAACAGTTATTTTCGTGCACGGTCGGTATACCTCCAGGTATACCTCCACAAAAGAAGCACGACTGAGCAGATCGTGTGCGAAAGCGAGAAATCTAAGACACCAATGATCAAAGATATT
Source organism: Schistocerca nitens (assembly GCF_023898315.1). Taxonomy (NCBI): domain Eukaryota; kingdom Metazoa; phylum Arthropoda; class Insecta; order Orthoptera; family Acrididae; genus Schistocerca; species Schistocerca nitens. Next base: position 644,576,925 of record NC_064619.1, on the reverse strand, counting down.
GCATAGCCCTACGGAGAGGCTAGGCAGCTCGAATCTTGCGATAAACAGAATGTCAACAATATAACTATAATTAAACCAGCTAACCAAAAGCTGATACTTTAACTGATCACCAAGTTTTTAAGAAAGATTTTCCAGTTTCCTGTAACCTGTTCGTTTAGTGTATTTTCATCCCCCCCCTCCCAATGTGTCGTAATCTCAAAATGTTCAAGCAGATCAACTTTGCTACCCTTAACTATCCTATATGCACAAATTGCAAGGTCTTCTTCAATTTCAAAAAAAGTGTTGCTAGTTCATTGCTGTGCATGGCTATGCCCGACTATTCGAAATCATCAAGTTCCTGTGTTCCTTGTACCTCAACTTGAAGGGCTTGCCAGTTAGATCGATGTAGTTCGCATTACAACTGTTAGACTGAATTTGTACATACCACCTTTATCATATTTATCAACCTCGTTAAATGACTTTGTGATGTGTTGGTTTTAAATGTGGATTTAACTTCAGACGTCTTAAAAATGTTACCTATTTTCTGAGACAAATTACCTAAATATGGAATCGTTACTCTTAAAGAACGATGTGGAAGCACATTTTAGGAAGACACGGGTTAATAAAGAGCTTCTTTATAGAACGCGCCATTTCAACTCACGAATCAAACTGTACTTAACAACAAAATACCGCAAAGTGGTATTGTCTGTGCCTTGTCAAAAGCATTTTATTGCGCTGCTCATAATATTCTCCGAGAAAACCTCAAATCTTATGGTATATTTTGCCGGTAACTATAAGGAGCCGTCAAATGAAAACGAGACATACTATGTAACGTGCATGGCGTGGATGCTGGTAACGCAGGCAGATGTATGTGTAGAACTTTCCTCTATTGGGGATCAGTCACGAAAGTGTATTATAAAGCTGACTCGCTTTACATAATAGCGAGAGGTTGCAATTATGATCTACGGAAGACGCAATTTACTAATTAACTGAAGCTAATAATTTTCGTGTTTTTGTTAGTTTAAAGCAGGCAAATCTCGTGTAAGACTATAATACTAATTATGTAAGTAACAAATAATTAATTTTCATTCCATATACTAGAATTACTTAGTGATACAACGCGGTGGAGGTCAGAGCCTGTGAAACGAACATATGAACATCATTCTAATAAAGTCCATTCACTGCACACATGTTTGTACTCTGTGCCATGATTCTATGATATTAAAATTGAGACGTATACATCATATATGCTTAACTGTTTCATATGCATGTCTTATCTGAGTTGTAGGCAATTACCTCAATAAACTAGAAATTTTAGCATTATTGACTTGGCAACAATAAATGAACTCAATGAAATTACGAAACCGCCATAGGTGCACAGAATTTGTTTTTTGTTTAAATGGCGACCATTTATGGATCCTAGACCATTATCAAGCCATCCAAATAGGTGATATCATAATGTGTGTACGCTGAACACTTGGTCTGCGTGAGTGATTACGTGCAGAATTGCGGTTAATAATATTTAGCCACTCCCACAAGCTATGTGGCCAGTGTGCACACACTGCGATAGCAATTATGTGGATGCCTTCATAATGGACTAAGGTCTGAAACTGGTCGCCATTTAAATAAAAACGAACTTCTATGCAACTCTGACTGTTTCGTAATTTCATATAAGCATGGTAAGTTGATGCCCACTGCAATCCAGTGTGCTCAAAGTGAGTACATAAATAAACTAACTGACTGCGCTGCACAACACAACAGCAGCTATGGAGGCCTAATGGCTACTGCATTGCTGTAGGGCCTACACTGTGTTATAATAATAATTATAACAATAACTGTTATTATTATTGTTATCATTATTATTATTAGTGGCAGTGGTCAGACACAAAGCACTGGCAGCTTGAAGTTTTCCAATTTTTGGCAATTCAAATCATATCATTTAGTCATTAGTTCGTGGTTTAATAAAACACCTACAGACCTATATGTCATTTCTCTTTTGTTATTTTAAAAATACAAGTGTTTAAAGAAAATCCCTATTTTATCTAATGTTTACTTTGGCGATAATGTTGTTAATGGGGGACGGGGGGGGGGGGGGGGTTATTAACTAACTGCCCTTAATCGGGCAGGTAGGTTAGAAAATTTAAAAAGCGAAATGGGTTGGTTAAAGTTAGATATAGTGGCAATTGGTGAAGTTCTGTGGCAGGAGGAACAGGACTTCTGGTGAGGTGAAAACCAGGTTATACACACAAAATCAAACAGGGATAATGAAGGAGTAGATTTAATAATGAATAAGAAAATAGGACCGCGGATAAGGTACTACGAACAACTTGGGTAACCCATTATTCTAACCAAGATAGACACGAAGCCCACACCCTCTACAATAGTACAAGTTTATAAGCCAACTAGCTCCTCAGATGATGAAAACATTGAGGAAAAGTACGATCAAATAAAAGATATTATTTAGATAGTTAAGGGAGACGAAAATTTAATAGTCATGGAGGACTGGAATTCAATAGTAGGAAAAGAAAGAGAAGAAATGTAGTAGGTGAATATCGATTAGGAAAAAGGAACGAAAGAGGAGACCGCCTGGTAGAATCTTGCACACAGCATAATTTAATCATCGCTAATACTTAAGGTATCATGAAAGATGACTGTATACATGGAAGAGACCTGGAGACACCGGCAGGTTTCAGACCGATTACATAATGATAAGACGGAGATTTCGGAACCAGATTTTAAATTTTAAGACATTTCCAGGGGAAGATGTGGACTGATCACAATTTATTGGTAATGAACTGTAGATTAAAAGTGAAGAGATTGAAAAAAGGTAGGAAAATAAGGAGATGGGACCTAGATAAACTGAAAGAACCAGAGGTTGTGGAAAGTTTCAGTGGGAGCGAGTATTGGGGAACGATTGACAAGAGCAGGGGAAAGGAATGCAACAGACGGAGAATGAGTAGCATTAAGAGACGATGACAAGGCAGCAGAGGATCAAGAAGGTAAAAAGACGAGAGCCAGTAGAAATTCTTGAGTAACACAAGGGATATTGAATTAAATAGATGAAAAGAGGAAACACAAAAATGTTGTGAATGAAGCAGGCGAAAGGGAATACAAACGTTCCAAGATGCTACTCCAGGCAGGTGTACAATGAATGTGCGCAACGGAAAATACTGCAAGCGAAAATCAAGATTTGGCCCTGTCTGACTACTCCCTGAAGCAGATCTTATTCTCTTGGTTGTGATATTATTTCCTCCTTCTTGCTCTTTAACATATAAATTACAACCTAAACATAAGTAACTACTAAATGATAAATGTTGTTTCTGATTAAACATTATTGGAGATTAAATACACCTTTATGCTACAAATGTTTATATTTCCTAACTAATATCACTGATCAACTGCTCAAATCTGCACCCTTTTTATGGCAACAGGATCTAATATAAATGACGCGAGATGACTGACATCATCTACGTACCAAACACTAAAAGACACTACATTCAAAGATGATCTACAGTGGTGTGCAACATCAGTGGAAATACAAGTTACGTGATCGCAGCTGTTTAGCCTTATAGCCCTAATAAGTCGAAGCAATATGTACTGAGTCCGGTGCGTCGGAGCGATGGTTCTCGTACACGTCTGCGATGATGGAAGAACTCTAGCCACAAAATAAACTCTTTCAAACACTATGACGGCAGAAAGCGGTCTTCTGACTAGTATAATCTAATACTGTCTTCTCCTCTCTGTGTTCTACAGAAAGAAACACAAACTCCCAGCCATAACACGGAATTCAGATAACGTCACTACGTGAGTATAAACAGAAGAAGTGCTGTCAATCACTAAACACTGTGTACTCAATGACGACTCCCTACCCGGAGGCGAAGTCCAGAATCGTGTAAGTTTACAACAGTACAGTACCTAACCGTTCTAACTATAAAATCTCCTGAGAACAAAGACAGCAAGTCCGTCTGTATCAACAAAAGCTGATAGTTAGCGAACATCAAACACAGGCGCTCAAAACGGAAGACCTCTTTCTCTCCACCTCTGGCTTCCCAGCAAAACTCGTCTCCCCTCCCTCATAACTGCAGAAAGCAAATCATTTTCTCGAAACCACAGAATATTCTCCATCTCTACAGATTCTTCCGAACGCCGACAAACCAAATTTTAGTCTTTTGTCGTCCAGCGCAGAAAGTTTGCGAGAAAATATCTAGTCTCGGTAATTAGGAATACATACAATAGTACGCTTCTCAGAGTAAAAATCCTGGGAAATAACCCAGCCTGCGTGATTTTCGAGGTAACGCTTCCTCGTTCCTCTCTGCCGAGTCCAAGGTTTTCAGAGTTTCCGAAGTATTATCCGGTAATCCTTCCGGCCCTGCTACAATCCGGCCGGCCGCCGCTGTATTGTGCTTCAGCGCTCAGGTGCCCCGACCGTCCATCTTGGCTACTTCCTGTGTTAAGCAGAACCAACACATCTGTGCAGGCTTTTCCACCCAGCGCTTGAGTTACGCCTGCCGTTTCATTTCCACTGGCGTTCCAACCTCTACTAGTATAGGCAATCATTCATTATGATGTTTTAATAATAAAATAAACTTCATCATCTTAGATGCAATAAGCGTTAGCTACTATTTATAAGGTGTATGTGACAATGTCAGTCTTCTTTAAATGTTCATATATATAATGTACAACCAATCAAATGGTACCTAATTCCGGGTGTAAATCACGGCAAAGTATGTAGGTGAGTGGTTGTAAGGTGCGAAATTATAGCCACCTAACAACGTCTAAAAAATAAGATCGGCAGAAAGTGCAAAATGGCTAAGCAGGGGTAGCTAGAGGACAAATGTAAGGACTTAGAAGCATGTATCACTATGGGAAGAGAGATATCGCTTACAGGAAAATTAAAGAGACCTTTGGAGAAAAGAGAATTGCCTGTGTGAATATCAAGAGCTCAGATGGAAAACTAGTCCTAAGGAATGAAGGGAAACGAGGAAAGAGTGTATACAGGGTTAATACACGGGAGATGTACTTGAAGGCAATATTATAGAAATGGACGACAACATGATGGAGATGGGAGATATGATACAGCAAAAAAAAAAAAAAAAAAAAAAAAAAAAAAAAAAAAAAAAAAAAAATTACAGAATGCTGAAAGACGTAAGTCGAACCAAGGTTCCGGGAGTAGACGACATTCCAATAAAACTATTGATAACCTTAGGAGAGCCAACCATGACAAAGCTCTTCCGTCTGGTGAGCAAGATATATGAGATAGGCGAAAGAGCCTCAGACTTGAAGCAGAATATAATAATTCTAATTCCAAAGAAAGCAGGTGCTGACAGTATCAGTTTAATAAGTCACAGCTGCAAAATGCGAAAACGAATTCTTTACAGATGAATGGAAAAACTGGTAGAAGCCGACCTCGCGGAAGGTCAATTCGGATTCAGGAGAAATATAGGAAGACGGGAGGCAGTAATGACCCTACGACTTATCTTAGAAGATAGGTTGAAGGAAGGCAGACCTAAGTTTGTAGACTTAGAGAAAACTTTTGATGATGTAGACTGGAATACTCTCTTTGAAATTCTGAGGGCAGCAGGAGTAAAATACAGGGACCGAAGCGCTATTTACAACTTGTACAGAAACCAGATGGCAATTACAAGAGTCCAAGGGCATGAGAGAGAAGCAGTGGTTGAGAACGGAGTGAGTCGGGGTTGTATCCTATGACCGATGTTATTTAATCTGTACGTTGAACAAGCAGTATAGAAAATAAAAAAATTGGAGTAGGAATTAAAATCCAGGGAGAAGAAATAAAAACTTTTGAGGCCTGCCGATGACATTGTAATTCTGTCAGAGACACAAATGACTTAGAAGAGCAGCTGAAAGGAATGGACAGCGTCTTGAAAGGAGGATATAAGCTGAACATCAACAAAAGCAAAACAAGGATAATGGAATGTAGTCGAATTAAATCAGATGACGCCGAGGGAATTAAATTAGGAAACGAGGCATTTGAAGTGGTAGTTGAGTTCTGCAATTTTCGCAGCAGAATAACTGATGATAGTTGAAGTAGAGAGGATATAAAATGCAGACTGGCAATGGCGAGAAAAGCGTCTATGAAGAACATAAATTTGTTAACATCAAGTACAGATATACGTGTAAGCGAGTCTTTTCTGGAAGTATTTGTATGGGGTGTAGCCATGTATGCAAGTGAAACATGGAGGATAACCATCTGAGACAAGATGAGAACAGAAACTTTTGAAATGTGATGCTGCAGAAGAATGCTGACCTTAGGTGGGTACATCACGTAACTAATGAGGAGGTACGTAACAGAATTGGGAAGACAATAAATTTGAGGCACTGCTTGACCAAAAGACGCGATCGGTTGATAGGATACATTCTGAGACATCAAGGGATCACCCATTTAGTAGTGGAAGGAAGTGTGTGTGTGTGTGTGTGTGTGTGTGGGTGGGTGGGTGGGTGGGGGGGGGGATACAGTAGGCAGATTCAGAAGGATGTAGGCTGCAGTAGTTACACGGAGATTAAGAGGCTTGCACAGGATGGAATAGCATGGAGAGCTGCATCTAACCAGTCTTCGGACTGAAGACCACAACAACAACAGTAACAACATGCAGAGAAAATATTATTGTAAGTGCGAAGCCACTTTCTGAAAGGATACAATTTCATTTACACATGTATCATTCACAAAAAACTATCATAGGAATTGTATTAAATTGCTATGCATTCAAAAAGACTTGTAAGATTAATGTGACTTTTTAAAAACATCATTACACTTCTGTTATGTAAATCACTCCATTAATGAAGCATCAGAATCCTTTTATTTGTTTTCTAGTTTTACTGGTTCCTGACTTAATATACGGTCTCAGTTACCTGCCCAGTTTATCAGTTGCATTGATTTTGGATTTGCTTGTGTTATTCTTATCTTACAGTCGATCAGAGCATCAGTGAAAACTCTTGAGATATAATTCTTAACCTTTTCCCAACTTGTTATAGTTGCATAATCGTTATCAAATCTTATGCCGTGTAGTGCCATTATTTTTTTCCATTATGTCCTAGTCCACTTTCCGTAAACAAAGTAAATGAACTGAAAGAGAGAGGATGGCCGGACGCCTCCTCTGAATATTGCCTCTTTTGTAACGCCATTAATTTGAACATCTCTGTTCTGATTTTAAGAAGGAAAATGAAACAAGAGTAGCTATAATAGAAGTGAAGATTATTTTGGAAAGCCTGGTTTACAGTGGAGCGAACGGAAGCAAAAGCAAGGAAATGAGCAAACAATTCGCCAGTGCTCTCTGCCATTCGCTTGTACCTGTGAATTTCCATTTACACTTGAGGGAACTAAAGCCATCGACATGCAGATTTTACCCGGCACAACACTATTACGGCCGCGATGCAGAACGGTGATATTGAGGTATGATTATTTTCCATGGCGAACACGCTTTTGTGGCGATTAATCGTAGAAAGAGAAAAATGTAGAAGTATGAATTTTTGCGTGAGGGATGTATCGAGTGGTGCTTGTAGTGTTTTCACTGGAACGCAACTACAGCCTTGCTTAGCCCTATGCTTCGCCCTATTCCAAAACCTTGCACGTACGTCGGTAGACGTTTTCGCTGCGTGTTTGCAGCAGCTTTCAAAGCTGGACACTTATCACCACCAAAATCACCTGAAGAATGCCCACAACATTTAAACCTGGTTCTCAGCAAGTGGAAACTGCTACACTATTTCAATAGCCGTTGTATTCTAGAAAGTTCCGGACTTCCGCAGTGCCATAAGCGAAGCACTTAAGAAATTTTTTTAAATTTAAGCAAGATAACATTAATAAAATGGATTATCGATATGTAAGAATATACTAACGCCCTCCTTGATGAAATCTATTATACTGTGTGTCCGAGCAGGAATATGACAGGACTGACATTCGAAGGAAAAAATCTGGTAAACATGGGCTGTAAAATACACTCCTGGAAATGGAAAAAAGAACACATTGACACCGGTGTGTCAGACCCACCATACTTGCTCCGGACACTGCGAGAGGGTTGTACAAGCAATGATCACACGCACGGCACAGCGGACACACCAGGAACCGCGGTGTTGGCCGTCGAATGGCGCTAGCTGCGCAGCATTTGTGCACCGCCGCCGTCAGTGTCAGCCAGTTTGCCGTGGCATACGGAGCTCCATCGCAGTCTTTAACACTGGTAGCATGCCGCGACAGCGTGGACGTGAACCGTATGTGCAGTTGACGGATGCACGCCAAGACCGTAGGATCCTACGCAGTGCCGTAGGGGACCGCACCGCCACTTCCCAGCAAATTAGGGACACTGTTGCTCCTGGGGTATCGGCGAGGACCATTCGCAACCGTCTCCATGAAGCTGGACTACGGTCCCGCACACCGTTAGGCCGTCTTCCGCTCACGCCCCAACATCGTGCAGCCCGCCTCCAGTGGTGTCGCGACAGGCGTGAATGGAGGGACGAATGGAGACGTGTCGTCTTCAGCGATGAGAGTCGCTTCTGCCTTGGTGCCAATGATGGTCGTATGCGTGTTTGGCGCCGTGCAGGTGAGCGCCACAATCAGGACTGCATACGACCGAGGCACACAGGGCCAACACCCGGCATCATGGTGTGGGGAGCGATCTCCTACACTGGCCGTACACCACTGGTGATCGTCGAGGGGACACTGAATAGTGCACAGTACATCCAAACCGTCATCGAACCGATCGTTCTACCATTCCTAGACCGGCAAGGGAACTTGCTGTTCCAACAGGACAATGCACGTCCGCATGTATCCCGTGCCACCCAACGTGCTCTAGCAGGTGTAAGTCAACTACCCTGGCCAGCAAGATCTCCGGATCTGTCCCCCATTGAGCATGTTTGGGACTGGATGAAGCGTCGTCTCACGCGGTCTGCATGTCCAGCACGAACGCTGGTCCAAGTGAGGCGCCAGGTGGAAATGGCATGGCAAGCCGTTCCACAGGACTACGTCCAGCATCTCTACGATCGTCTCCATGGGAGAATAGCAGCCTGCATTGCTGCGAAAGGTGGATATACACTGTACTAGTGCCGACATTGTGCATGCTCTGTTGCCTGTGTCTATGTGCCTGTGGTTCTGTCAGTGTGATCATGTGATGTATCTGACCCCAGGAATGTGTCAATAAAGTTTCCCCTTCCTGGGACAATGAATTCACGGTGTTCTTATTTCAATTTCCAGGAGTGTACATACCTTAAGAGCTATGAGCACCTGTTCATCTCCGCTACTATGAAACACATGTATTCTAATGAACAAGTGCTCACAGTACTAAGGTATTCATTGTAGAGCACATTTTTACCACATTGTTTTGTTTCGCATGATCGTTCCTGTCATACTCCTGATTTTTCATCATTTCTCCTGTGACATCGTGTATACCTTGCCTGACAAAGTGAAGCACCCTGAAGAGATGGCAATGTTAATTTTGTACACGTACACAGAGTCGACGGTATGTAAATGACCAGGGTTGCAATTTTCCGTGACTGGTACAGAGCAATATGGCGTCCGCGCAACAGAAGTTTATTGTGTATTGAATTTAGTTCGTACTCAATCAGTGATCGCATTTCAGCGGGCGTTTCATATTCGGTTTCGTGCTAAACCGTCATCACCAAAGAATATCCGACGGTGGTATAAACAGTTTGAAGAAACAGGGTGCCTCTGTAAGGGCTAAAGTCCTGACCGGCTACGAGTTCTGAACAAACATTGGAACAAATCCGACGAGCATTTGAACGGAGCCCCTTGCAATGCTACGGAACTGGTTATTCCCACAACTTGACACTGACAATTTCATCTATCTTCAAGATCGAGCACCACCGCACTGGCACAACAAAGTGCGCATTTGCCTTAATGCCTACGTGCCTCTACGTTCGATAGAGCATGAAGGCCCGCGAGACCAGGCTTTACACTCTTAGCCTTCTAGGTCCCCTGACTTGACACCGTGAGATTTCTTCCTGTGGGGATATCTTAAACAATGTGTTTACATTCCTCCCTTACGTCGTGACATTGATGAACTAAAAACCAGAATATCAGTTGCTGTAGCTTCAGTGGCGGAAGACACCTTAGGCTCAGTTTGGGATGAATTCGGCTATCGGCTAGATGTCGTCCATGCAGCCAATGGAGGACATATTGAACATTTATGATGGATTTTTATAAACTTCTGTCTTTTCTGAGTAATTTAGTATGCAATTTGTTGGTGTTAAGCCCTTCTTACTAATCAATAATTCTATTTAAATTTGGGTCATTCTTTTTGGGACACCCTGTACAACCCCTTCATATCTGCGCCTGCCATCCGACAGCAAATAACGGTCTCCATGCAATATTCTGTGTCGACCGCACCACTAGTCGAAGACTACAGCCGCTCTAGGAAATTACCATCGCATGTGAAGGCTGCCATTAACACCACAACACAGAAGGCTGCGCGGGGCGTGATGAACTGGTGATGAATGGCGTCACAATGTGTTCAGCGATGAATCGTGGTTCTGCACTGCCCAGTACGACATCGTCCGTGAGTATGGCGGTGTCCTGGCGACCCATTGTTCCAATAATCTGAAGAGGCACTGTTGAGTAACTCCTAGCGTTATAGTAGGGGGGGGGGGGGGGAGAACAGGGCATCGACAGAACAATGTTGGTCCACAAATGACACGTGTCTCTATGTACTGGCTGCGTGATGTTGAAGTACTCCTGTGGCCAGAAAGATCTGCAGGTCTGTCCCCGGTAGAATACGTGTGGGATTCGTCCCACGGTCAGTATCGAGGATATCGGGAACCCCTTACGACAGTTGTGGGCCAGCGTGGCTCAGTAGAGGGTGCAAAGGCTTTATGACACCGTCCCAACCGAAACAGTGCGTCCACGCCAGAGGGAGCGCAACATCTTGCTGATAAATCGAATCATACTCCCAAGTTTGTAAATCCGGATAGGTTTTGTGATCACTGAAATAACATCACGTCCACTATCAACTCGTTAAATGTCATTTCGTTTACTCCTTCGTTTTGGGTGCTTCACTTTATCTTGTCAGGCAATGTAGTGTATTGGAGGGCAGACAGCGTAATCGAAGGAAATCGTACTTTTGCCCCCAGAACGAATTTTCCTTATACAGCTGAGTGAGCGTTAATTTGAAATGCGTTGTCAGTGGACAAGCAGTTCAGCAAAACGGGGCCGGTTGGAAGAGCTCAGTGGCCTCAAATGCGGAATAATCATTCAATGTCACCAGAGTAATAAATCTTTCAGCGACGTTACAACCGTTTTGTAGCTGGCCCAGTCGATTGTTGCTCACGTGACTGAAGTGTGAAGGCGAAGAGACAACTGCTTATAAACCAAGACAAGGCATAGCACATGGACTGACGGAAAGGGACCATTGCGGAGGGTGGTTTGTAAAAATTGCACGAGGTCAGTGGAAGGAATCACTCGCTATTCCCAAAGTACAACCAGCAGTCCAGCTAGCATAATAACTGCGTGTAGAGAGTTAATAAGAATGGAGTACAGTGATTGAACAGCTCCTCATAATCCCCACATTTCTGTTGTCATTGCTAAGCGATGGTTGAGGTGGTGCAAAAAGCGACGCCAGTGGACAGTGGATGACTGGAAACGAGCGATTTGGATTTGGAGTGACGAATGACGCTGAAATCAGCGGCAGTCCGATGGAAGGATCGGGGTTTGTCGAATGCCTGGAGAACTTTGTCTGCCAAAAGTGAAATACGGAGTAGGTGGCGTCACCATATTTTTTTACGTTGTTAGAGAGTGGTCCCGTTACCGCATTTAAGAAAGCGCAAAACGCAGTAGAATATGAAAACGTTTTGCAGCATTGTGTTATGTGTACGGTAGGGTAACAGTTCAGAGACGATGATTGTTCGTATCACCATGACTGTAGACCCTGTCATAACCCAGGATGTGTGAGGGAATGGTTTGTGCACAGTAACATTCCTGAAATGGGCTGGCCGGCCCAGCCGTTCCGACTTGAACCCAGCGGAACATTCTTTGGATGAGTTAGAACGTCGACTTTGCTCCAAACCCCACGGTCCAACATCACTACCTTCTCTGGTTTCAGCTCTTGAAGAAGAATTGGCTGCCACTCTTCCACAGACATTCTGACACCGCCCTGAGAGGGCTGTCAACAAAGTTCAAACCGTCATGAACGCGAAGGATAGGCTCACATTATTATAATGTCTACTAATAGATATCCGTCCGCCGCTCGTGGTCTCGCGGTAGCGTTCTCCCTTCCCGAGCACGGGGTCTCGGATTTGATTCCCGGCGGAGTCAGGGATTTTCACCTGCCCCGAGATAACTGGGAGGTGTTGTGTCGTCTTCATCATCATCATTCATCCCCATTATGGTCGCACGAAGGCAACGGCAAACCACCTCCATTAGGACCTTGCCTAGTACGGCGGTGCGGGTCTCCTGCAACGTTCCCCAACGCTCTGTCAAGAAACATGGGACTTCATTTCCATTTTCCAATAGATGTCCGGATACTATTAATGAGATAGCGAATGTTTACGTTTACCTCAAGTACACAGGAACCATTTCCTCTGGTCGAAAGACTGTGGCCGTCCGCTGTGACCGAGCGGTGTAGGCGCTTCAGTCCGGAACCGCGCTGCTGCTACGGTCGCAGGTTCGAATGCTGCCTCGGGCATGGATGTGTGTCATGTCCTTAGGTTTAAGTAGTTCTAAGTCTAGGGGACTAATGACCTCAGATGTTAACTCCCATAGTGCTCAGAGCCATTTGAACCATTTTGAAAGAGTGTGATAAACAGATTTCCGATTAAGTAAATAAAAAATAGTCAAGTCATGAGTGTGGTGCAAAATTATCGGGACTGCTAAATGTGACAACCATGTCGCAAAGAAATTTTTTATAAAGAAACGGGTGCAGTTATGGGGGAGAGGGGCAGGCTGCTGTCCCATAGACTCACCCCCCCCCCTTTGATTTTTCTCTCTATCCGGTAATGTACATATAGTACTTGCGGAGTCGTATTTTCGAAAACAGAATTTGCCGAGACATTATACGTATATTCGTTGCTTATTGGTTGTCGAAGCACAAATGTAGCGTTTCAGTGAAGTGATTAAAGCACAGTGGAAATCAGCAGATATTGGGTAACAAAATATTCGTTCGAACTATTCTTGAGCAATAAGTGTCATTCTGGGACCCTTAGAATGTTCCATTAAAAGAAGAGATGCAGAAGGTCCAAGAAAAAGCAGTGTGTTCCGTCCGGTCTGGGCGAATGCCTTACGAAGATGCACAACAAACTCCAGTGGCAGTAGCTGAAAGAGAGGCGTTGTGCATCACGGTGAGATTTAATATTGAAATTCCGAGACAGCACGTTCCGGAAAAAGCTGGAGACATATTACTTCCTTCCACATACGTCTGGCGGAATGACCACAACCAGGAAAATTCTGCCTACGAGACATTCGCGAACGGTATAGAGGAAGGGGAAGATAATACTGGAGCACCCCCTGCGACACATCGTAAGGTGGTTTGCGGAGAACGGAAGGAGACGAAGATGTAGATCTGGATATTGTGGTCACTATAGCTTTTGATATTCGACGACTCAGCCATGATGATCAGCACAATCACACTAGCAATTTTATCGCTGATTGCTTGTTACTTAGCATTTTATACGTTTTAGCCACACTCTTGCCTACTAGTTTTCGAAAGAGCGCTGATGATCTTGTCTTTGGGTGCCCCTAAACTACAAGTAGGGGCGCGGACGCCTTGTATTAATGTTCACTATCACTGGATACTTTTGATCAAATTGTGTACATCTGTTTGCTTTAATGGAAATTTATTTTGCTGTTCCTTTCAAGCAACTTTGGACGTATGTAGTGAAAAATTAGTGAAAATAAGCAACAAACCTACCCTAAAAAAATCATAGAAATAGCTCACTGTACTGAACGTTCCTATTCATGAAATAGCTATTCTTGCATATTCTTAACTGAAAAAAAAACAATCCCAGAATGATTTAGGTCAGGAAAAAAATGTAAAAGGGTGCACACAATACATATAGCCTCACAAACAAGCGAAACAATGAGTACAGCCTGCTAAGAAAAGTGTTGGGTTTCTTTCGGTACATTTTCATCTCGCTAGGGGCACTGTATCGCAATAGAGGTATTAAGTAATTCTGAGTACGATCCACCTCTAGTATCTATTAATCACTCATCGCCAAGGTAGTATGACAATAGTGGTGTATACGTGGTCTAGAGTTCAAGCCAGCCGTTTTACAGCCGTATCCATCGCACAGAAACTATCCGTGCAATCATTGAGGCAGCTGCTATCGGTTTCTGACACACACAACGAAACTATTTGTGCGTCATAATGATGGACGACAACTTGGTATATCGTTACACCACTGGCGATTTCTTCTGGGCGATTACCACGTACCCAAGACAGAAAATTTGAAATTAGGCAAAGGGAAGCTACTAAGGATTAGTTGTACGAGTCAATTTAGTATTTCTAACGCAGTTTTGGCCGCTATGAGGTGGACAGCCAGTATTCCATGATACGTCTGCCTGCCTTTGCGCCTGGAAGGCAATGTGATTCTCACAGTGGTATGAATATATTATTGTAACTTATCAGCATTGGGAGCTTAAACAAAAAAAATTAAAAATAGTTCAATTCGATCATGGATACAAGATACTATGTTCCCTAAAAGAAAGAAAATTAAGAGTAACACAACATCTAAACGTAAAGAGAAGGAATGATAAGTGCAAAATCATAGGGTTTTAAATGTATTATGGTTTATTATAAAACAATGACTGAAGGTGGATTTTATTCAGCACTAAATAGCTACAGTTCGGCGACAGCCGTTTCTATCTGCACATTAATATCTGAAAGATTAATATCTAAGTTTGCCCTCCAACGGGTAAGACCGATTCTGTTATCATACCGCGTGCAATCACCAGGTGGTTCAAACGGTTCAAATGGCTCTGAGCACTATGGCACATAACATCTGTGGTCATCAGTCCCCTAGAACTTAGAACTACTTAAACCTAACTAACCTAAGGACATCACACACATCCATGCCCGAGGCAGGATTCGAACCTGCGACCGTATCGGTCACGCGGTTCCAGACTGAAGCGCCTAGAACCGCACGGCCACAACGGCCGGCTCACCAGGTGGAATACTAGCCCTACTGGAGATCCACCGCTGTAGATGTTGCCTCAGACCCTCCTATACCCAGGCAGAATTTCATACGAACCGGTGCCGGAAAGCCTCGATATGAAATGAGTCGTATCTGCGTGGGAAAGTAAATAATCGATGAAAGCGTATAAACAGAGTTGTTAAAAATATGTAACAGAACGTGTTACGACAGAGACGCCCATTATGACTGAAACTGTCCGGAATTTTCCCCAGAGTGATGATTGTCCAGCAAATCCAACTTCAGTTCCTCTGGTCACCACCTGCGGATCTGATCGGTAAATCACTTTGGGTTAAAATGACATCGTAATTTAGGAGAGTGTTTGCGAGGCAGGCATCTTATATGGTCCTCACTACTACGACGAACGTTAGGGTCAAATAAAGTTTTGACCAAATTTAGCAGAAATCGTTTCTTTTAGGTGTAAGATACTACGCTCGCTATTGGACTTCTAACTCTGTTAATTCCAAAAAATAAAGTAATATGAAGTTATTTCGTAGCCGTGGCTCATAGGCAACAGCGATTGGAGATATTATAGGGATATTCCAGGGCTGCATACTAATACTCAAACGAATTCAACTGTTCGCCAATAACAGTACGATACGCCGCCTCCAACTGGCTCCTGGCAACATTCGCCGATAAAGCCTCACGACAACAAAAGACGAATGAGGTACACTTTAATTTATTATGGAAATAAATCGTATAAAAAGTAAACAGCTCAGAAAAATAAAGTTATCTGTTTCGGTGAATATTCGCCACATCCGCCTTGTTCACTAAAAACCACCGCCCACCTAGCTGCTGCGATGCACAACCTAATTCGAGGCGTCCGTCTATTGAGTGTCTGCGCACTCGTTAAAATGCAATACACATGCATAAAACTGGAATTACTGAACCAGAAATTCACTGCCACTCATGCAAACGAGCATTCGGATTCTCTCGATTTTTAGTCCTGCAAGAAATAATCGGACTGATTACGTTTTCACGACTTCTGATATACACTGCGAATACACCACTTCCGTTCCTGAGGGCACACGACTTCTACAGGGCATCCCAGGAGGAACAGTAAATATTCAGGGATATGACAGGAAAGATCATTTTAAGCACGAAACTTCTTATGAACACATCCCCTATGCCGAATGGTTTACGAGGTAAAAAAACATTTAATGTAACTTTTGCATGTCTTTCTAGAAAAGCTCAAGACCCGCTGCCTCTTGCAAAAACGTATCGCAATACAAAATTAAACTGAATTAATTTTCCTACAAAAAAGACCCTATTCATTTGTTCTGTGAATAATAGTATGCGCGAAGAGAGGGTAAGAATACCGAAAATCTCTCACGACGGGCACGTCCTGTAGCTTAGGTAGTTCTTGTTGATCAATTTGAGGTAGATTTCGGTCTTGATGCGACACATGTGCTCCGCATCAAACTGCGCGTTCCACTTCCTCCAAACTACTATGGTACATTGTGAACAATGACAATGTACTGAATAACACAAAAACTAAACAAAAATATAAAATAGTTATTTTTTCAATCTTCGATCGGTCGCGAAATTAAAATCACAGTGAAAATCCAATGAAATGTTGTGCAGATGTGTTGCGTAGAGTCTCTAATATTCAGTCGGTCGTGTTAAGCCGCGCTTTTCAGTTCTGAGAACACAATGAGCACATAAAGATGTTTACAAAATCGCCAAGTGTGAGATGCCAGCTGTGAGGGTTCCGTCTGATTTCGTGCAGCCCACAACGTAACTGTCACGCGTTTCCGTCATCGCGACAGTGCTGGACGGCACACTGCACCTGCAACAACGATGCTCCTGCACCCCACTCATATTAACGACTGGCTATTAGGATAGCATTTTGACAGAGACAGTAAGCTACGGACCAACGTTGGGAACTAGCGAAAAGCTCAGGCCGCTGCCTTCTACGACGAGGGTGTTGGAAAACTGGTAGCACACTACGACGAAAGTGTAACTCGGAGCGGCGACGATGTAGAAACGTAGGTGGAAGCTTTAACTAAACGTTGCAAAAACAAACATTTTTGATTTTCACTGTAGCCGGCCGCAGTGGACGAGCGGTTCTAGGCGCTTCAATCTGGAACCGCACGACCGCTACAGTCGCAGGTTTGAATCCTGCCTCGGGCATGGATGTGTGTGATATCCTTAGTTTGGTTAGGTTTAAGTAGTTCTAAGTTCTAGGGGACTGATGATCTCAGATGTTAAGTTCCATAGTGCACAGAGCCATTTTGATTCTCACTGTGGTTCTCATTTCGCGACCGCAAAGCATCTGGTATGGGTCATACGTCCGTACGAAGTTTTTCGCTTCAAATGATCGTTCCTGTCGTATCCTTGAATACTGACCATTCCTCCCGGGACGCCCACTATATGCCATATTCCTCGATTTCGCGCCCTCCGGAACGCTCCAACAAATTATTTAACATCGAGGCCGTTCGGCGAATCAGACTCAGAAACGGCATGCATGTAATTTTACTATCGATTCCCCGACTGCGCTAATCATCCCACTGCAAATATGCTGCCTGCTGCCAGAGCTTTTCATCCGTTTGAATCTGAGCAAGTGCTTGGAGGCACCGGTCATTCTGGGAGAGTCCGCAGCTCGTGGTCGTGCGGTAGCGTTCTCGCTTCCCGCGCCCGGGTTCCCGGGTTCGATTCCCGGCGGGGTCAGGGATTTTCTCTGCCTCGTGATGACTGGGTGTTGTGTGATGTCCTTAGGTTAGTTAGGTTTAGGTAGTTCTAAGTTCTAGGGGACTGATGACCATAGATGTTAAGTCCCATAGTGCTCAGAGCCATTTGAACCATTCTGGGAGAACCACTCGCCCATGAGCCACCCTTTTAGGTCCTCTCCACAACCCATTTAGGACGATCAGTGAAAGGCTGGGCTGAAGAAACTTAATTCCCCCGGATACCGACTCTGGCACAGACAACGTGTGATTTGTTTGCTGCATCTTCATTAGTCTGCATTCTGGAAAACAATGACTCTCGGACACCAGTAGAAATTACCAGCCCACGCGGAATACTCTTCAGAGAAACTCAGTACTGGGGTTATGACAATTCTTGTACAGACAAGTGGAGCGGGTTAAAACTGTGTGCCGGACCGAGACTCGAACTCACGACCTTTACCTTTCGTAGGCAAATGCTCTACCAACTGAGCTACCCAAGCACGATTCACGACCCGCCCTCACAGCTTCAATTCTGCCAGTGTCTCATCTCCCAGCTTCCAAACTTCAAGGTTCGCAAAAGAGCTTCCGTGATATTTGGAAGGTAGGAGATGAGGTACTGACAGAATTGAAGCTGTGAGGGCGGGTCGTGAGTCGTGCTTGAGTATCTCAGTTGGTAGAGCATTTGCCCGCGAAAGGCAGAGGTCCCGAGTTCGAGTCTCGGTCCGTCACACAATTGGAATCAGCGCACACTCTGCTGCAGAGTGAAAATCTCATTCTACAAGTGGACCGTTGCGGCGACACAGACGGACGGGACTGGACGGCGGTACGGTAGCAGCAACGCGGCCGCTCGCTTCCGAGACGCGTGCTGCGCTGACCCTCGAAGCGACGCAGGCCTACCCCACGCCGCAGAGGTCCACGCGATGCCCCCGGGGAGAATATAACGAGCGACAGCGACGTCGACCGCGCTTGTTCCGGATAACGAGACGCCTTCGGCAGCGGCGCAGTGGGCAGAAGGGCGTAACAGGCGCAGGCCACGACGTGATGAGGCTCTCGGTACGATAGGGAACAGTAATCACGTCGCGACGCGCGATGGAGTGCCGCCAGTACGCCGCTGCGCTGTCCGTCATCCCGGCTGAGGCGGCTCTCGTGCGGAACACAGAGGACCCTTCCTTCTAGAGACCTCTCACCTTCTGTTTACAGCGCCATTTAAGGTGCTGTACAGGAACGGTGTGCACAGAAAGCCTTCACAATCTACGAGGACTACACTACTACCCATTAAAGTTGCTACACCAAGAATAAATGCAGATGATAAACGTGTATTCATTTGACAAATACACTCCTGGAAATTGAAATAAGAACACCGTGAATTCTTTGTCCCAGGAAGGGGAAACTTTATTGACACATTCCTGGGGTCAGATACATCACATGATCACACTGACAGAACCACAGGCACATAGACACAGGCAACAGAGCATGCACAATGTCGGCACTAGTACAGTGTATATCCACCTTTCGCAGCAATGCAGGCTGCTATTCTCCCATGGAGACGATCGTAGAGATGCTGGGTGTAGTCCTGTGGAACGGCTTGCCATGCCATTTCCACCTGGCGCCTCAGTTGGACCAGCGTTCGTGCTGGACGTGCAGACCGCGTGAGACGACGCTTCATCCAGTCCCAAACATGCTCAATGGGGGACAGATCCGGAGATCTTGCTGGCCAGGGTAGTTGACTTACACCTTCTAGAGCACGTTGGGTGGCACGGGATACATGCGGACGTGCACTGTCCTGTTGGAACAGCAAGTTCCCTTGCCGGTCTAGGAATGGTAGAACGATGGGTTCGATGACGGTTTGGATGTACCGTGCACTATTCAGTGTCCCCTCGACGATCACCAGTGGTGTACGGCCAGTGTAGGAGATCGCTCCCCACACCATGATGCCGGGTGTTGGCCCTGTGTGCCTCGGTCGTATGCAGTCCTGATTGTGGCGCTCACCTGCACGGCGCCAAACACGCATACGACCATCATTGGCACCAAGGCAGAAGCGACTCTCATCGCTGAAGACGACACGTCTCCATTCGTCCCTCCATTCACGCCTGTCGCGACACCACTGGAGGCGGGCTGCACGATGTTGGGGCGTGAGCGGAAGACGGCCTAACGGTGTGCGGGACCGTAGCCCAGCTTCATGGAGACGGTTGCGAATGGTCCTCGCCGATACCCCAGGAGCAACAGTGTCCCTAATTTGCTGGGAAGTTGCGGTGCGGTCCCCTACGGCACTGCGTAGGATCCTACGGTCTTGGCGTGCATCCGTGCGTCGCTGCGGCCCGGTCCCAGGTCGACGGGCACGTGCACCTTCCGCCGACCACTGGCGACAACATCGATGTACTGTGGAGACCTCACGCCCCACGTGTTGAGCAATTCGGCGGTACGTCCACCCGGCCTCCCGCATGCCCACTCTACGCCCTCGCTCAAAGTCCGTCAACTGCACATACGGTTCACGTCCACGCTGTCGCGGCATGCTACCAGTGTTGAAGACTGCGATGGAGCTCCGTATGCCACGGCAAACTGGCTGACACTGACGGCGGCGGTGCACAAATGCTGCGCAGCTAGCGCCATTCGACGGCCAACACCGCGGTTCCTGGTGTGTCCGCTGTGCCGTGCGTGTGATCATTGCTTGTACAGCCCTCTCGCAGTGTCCGGAGCAAGTATGGTGGGTCTGACACACCGGTGTCAATGTGTTCTTTTTTCCATTTCCAGGAGTGTATATTATACTAGAACGGCCATGTGATTACATTTTCACACAATTTGGGTGCATAGATCCTGAGAAATCAGTACCCAGAACAACCACCTCTGGCCGTATAAACGGTCTTGATACGCCTGGGCATTGAGTCAAACAGAGATTGGATGTCGTGTACAGGCATAGCTGCCCATGCAGCTTCAGGAAATCAGGCGAAACCCCTTAGCAGTACTTCATGCTTGGTGGGAGACACTATCTTCTGGGCATGTTTGGTGCTCATTGTGGGCTCAGAACTGAAAAGTGCGATGTGATGCAGTAGAGGCGCGTATTACAGACACTGCATAAAGCTTCTCCGGATTTTCATTGCGGTTTAATTTTGTAACAGATCGCAGGTTGAGGAAAGAAATAGCCCTCATATAAAGTTAGAAGTGCCAAGCTCAGGAACTCTGTGTTTTTATTGTGCCCCACCTGACTACCTGGCGTTTCCCAAATACAGTGGACTTCGATTCGAAAAGAGGCCGGTCCAAATCCCCATCCAGATTTAGCTTTTCCGTGACCCACGTTGAATCGGAATGGCTCCTCTGAAAGCGTACGTCCAATTTTCTTCACTATCCTTTTGAATTAGTCAGTAAATCTCTCCATATTGCTGTGTATCACTGTTAACGTACAAGTAACACTGCTGGAAAAACAATCCGAGGCACAAGCGACCAGTGCTGAACTGAGCCTCGAGATCGTAACTGTTGTCAACAACAAGTATCGTCAGTTAAATGGAACATGACTGTTCCCAAACAAGAGACACTGCGCGTACTGCTGCCATTTCCTCTCTTGTGCAGGTATTTTCATTGTAACACAGATACAAAGATAAATCTGGATAAAAAAAATCGTACGATATGCAATTACTCTGTAATGATCCATCGAAGACAAAGTGTCCCTTATGCCACAACAAACAGAAAATATCCATGAACAACCTCTGAAATTTTGTCGATTGAGTTCTGGTTCACCCTGTATACTGCCAACATAGGCTGGACATCAATAGAGAAGGTGCATTTTAATCACAAAACCTCCGACGAACTAACGAACTAATTAACTCTGTCCGAACAGGGCTCAGAAGACACAACGACACCGACCGACCGCCGTGTCATCCTCAACAACTAGCGTCATGGAATGCTAGTATGGAAGGGCGTGGCGTCAGCACACTGCTCTCGCGGCCGTTGCCAGTTTTCGAGGCCTGGAGCCGCTACCATTCGGGCATGTAGTTCCTCAATTGCCAGCACGAGGCTGAGTGCATCACAGTAGCTCAACAGCGCATGGGGGCCTGGACTGTCACCCATCCAAGTGCCAACCACGCCCGACGGTGCTTAACTTAAGTGTATAACCACTGCGACACGGCCACTGACCTTTTAAGATAAGTACAGAGACAAAATGCAAGACAATTTGGGTCAACATAAAAATAAGCCTATAATTATTTGTCAATTTCTATCGTTCAGGCGTTTCAAGAATAAGACTGCTGGAACGTTTCAGAGAAAACTTGGAAAAAAAACTGCATATAAATTCTCGAATCATGAGCATTATTAGATGCAGATTTTGATCGATCATCTATAGCCTATGATACGCGTGAGTTTAGTACGCCAAGCTGGAGCAAAGAATCTTACGTCTCTAAACTAAACGTTTTATGAGGAAAATTATCTCGAGTTGTTGACGACACGTCCGCGAGGACATGATGTTGGATCTGCTTGCAAGAAAAGCGCCTGACCTTTCCGATTAACCGAAGACTGAGATAGGAAAAAGTGACCTGAACATCTTATAGCATCAATTATCAAAGGTACTGGGTTGAAAGAAAGGCTAAGAAAGCTTCAAAAAGAAACTACCTGACCAGTGACTAGCAAATACTCAGCTCATGGAGGAAAATGTTGAAGGTTTTGGCAGAAATTCATAAATGTTCTACGCTATGCGTCAGAAACGTCTTGCAAGTAAGACAGTGAGTGATGGGAGGGGCCCACAAAGTTCGACGACAATGTTAGACAATTACTATGTAAACATAGATAATTACATAGCAACTTCAAAACGACAATAGAAACAAATGCTGAAAGAATTCAAAACAAGCTCAAGGACAGCTACACAAGAAGCGTACAACGCATTTGAAAATAAGATGTTACTAGCCACAGTGACGAAATTAAAAATGTGGAAAAATTATGTCTTAGACATAATCAGAGTAACAAAGTCATCAATCGAAATTCATGTTGATCGAAACGCAGTATGATAAAACGAAGGCTCAAGTACTAAATTCTGTCTTCGCAAATTGCTTCACTAAAGATCACATTCTATTTTCGAGCATATCACAGAAGCAAAAATGACTTGTTCAATAAACTAGACGCTACTGTCCCTTTTGTGTCAGCAGTTTGTCTTTGGCGGCTGGAACAATGAAGCTAACCAAATGACTAGAAAAAAAGTGTGGGTAGTTCCACACTATAAGAAAAGCTGCAGGGCAGATGGGACGAACTATATACCTACCTCCATAACGTCAGTATTTTAGAGAATTACCGGACATATATTGTGCTTCAGTATCATGACTTTTCTCTAGTTAGTGACAAGATTCCCGCCGCACCGATCGTGTGAAATCCAAATTTTTCTGCTCACTCATGAACCGGGAATAGATGGTGAAACTTACGTTGCAGGCTTGTTTTTCGATGTCCAGGAATCCGTCAGTACACTTCTACACTGTCGTCTTTTGAAGAAAACAAGCAGATAGAGAAAATTCGAACAGCATATATTCAGTTGATGGCAGACTAGCAAAACGAATAGTGTATGTCCTTTTTAGAGTATGATCCTATACCGTATCAAGCAAAATTTATGATCACATTGCGGATTTCTTGGTAGAGAATACAAAGCATTTTTTCTTCGACGGAGAGTCATCGAGAGATACAGATGTAATTCTAGGTGTATCCAGGTTAAGTGTTGTGGGACCCATGTAGTTCATTTATAACCTTGCAGACGATATTAACAATAACCTCATACATTTCGCAGATGATGCAGTTATCGATAATAAGGCACTATCTGAAAAAAAGCAGCAGAACCAGTCAATAATTTCTTTGTGAGAATGCAAAGTAGTACAAAGAGTGGCAAATTGCTTTAAATCTTCCGAAGTATAAAACGGTGCACTTCATAAAAGTTAAAAAATACTTAGTATTCCACGAACACACTATCAATAAGTCACAATGGAAAACAGTTAACTCATACAAACACTTTTGAAACGATTTGTACGGCTACGAACTGCAACGGTTTCATAGGTTCAGTCGTAGGTATAACAGGTGGCAGACCTCGGCTTATTGGAAGAACATTAGGGAAACGCAATCAGTCTATAAAGAGGACCTGGGGGACTCATACTAGAATATTAGTCAAGGGTGTGGGAGCTGTACCAGTTAGAACTAACGGGGGGTATTGTACATATACAAAGAAGGTAGCACTAATGGTCATAGGTTTGTTTCACCTAGGGGAGACAGTGACGTAGAAGCTAAACAAAAACTAAAATGGCACTCGCTTGAAGGTAGACGTAAACTATTACGAGGAAGCCTAGTTACTGCGAGTCAGGAACCGCTTTAAATGACGAATCAAGGAATATACCTACCGAGTGGGTCGTCAACACAATATCACATACATTACAACGCGCACAGAGGCATTTCAGTATTCATTCTTACCACGCTCCATACGCGAATGGAATGGGAAGAAGCCCTAATAACTGGTACAATGTGAAGTGCCCGCTGCAATGCAGTTTACAGTGGTCTGCAGAGTATGGGTGCAGTTATAGAGGCGGAGTCGTAAGCGAGAGTGGCCTATCTTTAGGCAAGTTAGGTAGAATCGCCCCTATCCAAGACATACAGGTTCCAACAAAATGTGTCGATGAATCTCGAAGATTGTAGGGGGCGTCTTGGGAAACAAATTGATAACAGTAAAACTTGTCAGGACACATCGTCCAACGACGCCACAGGCTGTCAAAATTATAGCAGCAAACGCCTGTAGCTAGGCCACCACTTCAGCAGCAAATGCTAAATTTGTACAGTGGAGCCGCAGCGCTTGGCGGTCCGTGCAGTGTTGCGATAGGGGAGGATGCGTTCGAAGCTATCTAGCGACCTTAATTCTGTCAGACCCGTTGCGAGGTTCCGCTTGTGGTCTGTCGGCGAAGAAAATCACGTTTGCTGACAAAGTGATGAGCTAGTGTGAGGTATCTGGCCCATAACGCCAGCGTTAGGTAGCGTCGTTCAATGATTTTACGGGCATGTAGTCGTCTCCTCGATTTGTCCCTCAAGATACCCATTACAACTAGACGAAATTTGTTGGTACAGCTTTGTTACACCCTCCATATAAAAATGACTATCGCTAGAGAAGTGTAACGAAGTGCAAAGAGACGTCAACCTGACGTGTACTTGGTGTAAGGATGGCAACTACAGTTTACCTCCGAAGACGTCAAACGTGTGGAGTACGGCGTCTCAGGCCGGAAGTTTTAACTGAAATAAACACAGCCTCTTAAAGCCTAGAATGTACGAATAAGCTCATAATTTTTGCACCAAATACTGGGCACCTTCATGTCTGTCTGCATTTTGTGACTTTTTCCTATCGATGTCATCTCCCTATGCACTGCTGCTTCAGTATGCGAAGTGCCTCAGAGAGCTACAAAGTCATATGTATATGCATTTATTGACTCGAAGTGGTTTGTTCGGTTACCTGGAGACCATCTGCAGCCATTCATGGACTTCATGTTCCCAAACAACTATGCTGCAAGTCGTCGGCCTACAATTGTTCGCCATCAGTTTGAAGAACATTCTGGACAATACGAGTGAATGGTTTGGTCAGCCAGATCACCCGACATGAATCCTATAGGGCATTTATGTGACATAATAAAATCAAAATTGGACAGATGACAAGAAAGTAAGTAAACTTATAACTCCTTTATCTCACTGTGAGACAAGACAAGGTTGCCAATTGTAAGGGGTCCGTAGGCCCTTACTATAAGTTTGCACTCGGCACAGGTCGACAGAGCAAACAATCGATAGTGTCGGGTTGCGAGAGCGAGTGTAGAGTTGAAGTCAGTTCCGGGTTGCGGGCCGAGCCGTGTGGAGGCCGGGTGCTGTGATACAAGGCTTACCGACAAAGGGAGTGGCCATCGCCGCGGTTTAACCCCTTTGTGTTAGAATAATACGAGAAAGTGAAGAAGTTTAATTACGAGAGTGCTCAGTGATAGTTTTGTGACGATATTTATGTGGTTTCACGTCTACCCCGCCGGCATCATTTGGACTGCAGTGTTGGATTGCAGTGTTGGATTGCAGTGATTGTATTTAGCGTGTGACGATTATGAATAACGAAGAAGCCTGTGCTGAGATTAGCCGTAATTAAACATGTATGACGAAGGCAGTGGCTGTCTCCTTTTTCTTGTGTTTTAGAGACGAATATAGGTTCTTGATTAATGAAGCTGTGTTGGCGTTCTTCTTGTCACCAGACATTTCATTACTACAGCATTTGAGAAGGACAAAATGGAATGTAACAACTCCGTAGCAGTCCATTCCGATTGCCAGCCCCATTAGGTACACGGTCACATTAATTAATAATTATTTGGGCTGCTATCTGATCCCGATCGAGCGGGATACATTAAACCGGAGTGTTGCACCCTTGGCTTACCGTGAAATGACTAGTGCAATTTTCGGACGAATCGTAAAGAACAATAGGTAATTTTATCTTGCTTAACGCGAGAAAATATTTTTTCCAATTTTGGATCGAGATAGAGCATAAACTTTAAAATCGCGACGAGAAACAGTGCATTTTTGAACAATACAAAGTAATAGCATCTTTCAGTCATGACTAAACTTTTTCCTTGCCATATTAGGTAAGAATAATAGTGTCAATAAACTGTGTTATAATGTGCAAATGCGTAAATCCGCGCGAAAAACTGTGAAAAGTGAACGCCAAAGAAAGACACGTGTGAACATTACAACAGCAAAACGAACTAAGGATTCGTCACGAAAGCTTTACAGAAGTGTTTAATAGTAATATTGTGACTGGAATTGCTTTTTAAATAGTGAAAATCGGACAGCTTCATGTGGACCTATAAACTGTTATGCAGACGACAATTTGTGTGGCGATGCAATTGTTACGCAGACCCCTGTAGCAGTTGCGCCAAAGAGCTTCGATCTGCGAGGTGATTTCACACGTCATCCCAACTACCTGTGCAAGGAGTAGTTCAAGCACAGACGCACTACACCGAGCGCCGACCCGGCATCTAGCGGCCGAACTACAACTACGCCCGCCTGCAGCGCCACGGAGCGGCCGGCTGAGAACTACGACGTCCTGCCACAGCGAGCAGCGCGACTTCGAGACACCGAGCGCCGACCCAGCATCTAGCGGCCGAACTACAGACTACGCCCGCCTGCAGCGCCACGGAGCGGCCGACAGAGAACTACGACGACTCGCCGCAATACTTCAGCGCGACTTCACGCAGCTCCAGCGGCAGTACAGCGCCACGCCCACTTCAAACGTCAAAACATCGCGACTCGTGGTAACGTCAGTTGGTGAGTGAAGACGACTGGTTAGCATAACATTAAATTGTAGTGCGCAGTCTTCGCGGTAAATAAACAATTATAAACGGAAGTTCACATTAGGAAAAGTGCCCAATTATAGTAATTTCCGAAAAGTTTGCGAAACATACTCTGAAATATAGCATACTTATTTATGCATACTGCGCAATCTAAATGGTGATTATACAGATATGCTTATTGTTTTTGGGGATTTTACATTTATACACTCCTGGAAACTGAAATAAGAACACCGTGAATTCATTGTCCCAGGAATGGGAAACTTTATTGACACATTCCTGGGGTCAGATACATCACATGATCACAATGACAGAACCACAGGCACATAGACACAGGCAACAGAGCATGCACAATGTCGGCACTAGTACAGTGTATATCCACCTTTCGCAGCAATGCAGGCTGCTATTCTCCCATGGAGACGATCGTAGAGATGCTGGGTGTAGTCCTGTGGAACGGCTTGCCATGCCATTTCCACCTGGCGCCTCAGTTGGACCAGCGTTCGTGCCGGACATGCAGACCGCGTGAGACGACGCTTCATCCAGTCCCAAACATGCTCAATGGGGGACAGATCCGGAGATCTTGCTGGCCAGGGTAGTTGACTTACACCTTCTAGAGCACGTTGGGTGGCACGGGATACATGCGGACGTGCATTGTCCTGTTGGAACAGCAAGTTCCCTTGCCGGTCTAGGAATGGTAGAACGATGGGTTCGATGACAGTTTGGATGTACCATGCACTATTCAGTGTCCCCTCGACGATCACCAGTGGTGTACGGCCAGTGTAGGAGATCGCTCCCCACACCATGATGCCGGGTGTTGGCCCTGTGTGCCTCGGTCGTATGCAGTCCTGATTGTGGCGCTCACCTGCACGGCGCCAAACATGCATGTGACCATCATTGGCACCAAGGCAGAAGCGACTCTCATCGCTGAAGACGACACGTCTCCATTCGTCCCTCCATTCACGCCTGTCGCGACACCACTGGAGGCGGGCTGCATGATGTTGGGGTGTGAGCGGAAGACGGCCTAACGGTGTGCGGGACCGTAGCCCAGCTTCATGGAGACGGTTGCGAATGGTCCTCGCCCATACCCCAGGAGCAACAGTGTCCCTAATTTGCTGGGAAGTGGCGGTGCGGTCCCCTACGGCACTGCGTAGGATCCTACGGTCTTGCCGTGCATCCGTGCGTCGCTGCGGTCCGGTCCCAGGTCGACGGGCACGTGCACCTTCCGCCGACCACTGGCGACAACATCGATGTACTGTGGAGACCTCACGCCCCACGTGTTGAGCAATTCGGCGGTACGTCCACCCGGCCTCCCGCATGCCCACTATACGCCCTCGCTCAAAGTCCGTCAACTGCACATACAGTTCACGTCCACGCTGTCGCGGCATGCTACCAGTGTTAAAGACTGCGATGGAGCTCCGTATGCCACGGCAAACTGGCTGACACTGACGGCGGCGGTGCACAAATGCTGCGCAGCTAGCGCCATTCGACGGCCAACACCGCGGTTCCTGGTGTGTCCGCTGTGCCGTGCGTGTGATCATTGCTTGTACAGCCCTCTCGCAGTGTCCGGAGCAAGTATGGTGGGTCTGACACACCGGTGTCAATGTGTTCTTTTTTCCATTTCCAGGAGTGTAGATTTAATGAATGGTGTGAGTTATCTTATTTAAAACTGTGTATGTGAGAATTGATATTTGAAATTATTAGTTTTTGAGAGTTGTTATGTTCAGTATTCATACGTAGTGTATCAATTTGGGATTAACTGAAGATACTGCAGTTACTGTTTGATTAGTTTCGCGATAATTAGGAATGTTTTGGGTTACTAGAGGTTATTCTGTATTACTTGCCTGTGCATTAAAAATAAACCAAACATGTCTACTGAAGGTAAGCAGGTTTGTGAGGCAGTAGTTGAAAGGAAAAGGATAGGACAGGAAGATAGCGATGATTCAGGAATCAGTGGTTATGGATCGTCATTAGATAGCCCATTAGCACATTCAACTAGTTATCCCGAGACACTGGGACAAACGACGAGAAATAAGTCAGTTTCAGAGGGTGCCGATATGTGGTCGGTGTTGGCAGACTTGCTAAAGGAGGTTAAGGAAACTAGAGAAGAGGGAAGAATATCCCGAGAATCATTAGAGAAAGGTCTCAGAGAATCATTAAAGGAAGATTTACAAGAAAATAACGCATCATTAGAGAAAGGTCTCAGAGAGTCATTAGAGAAGGGTTTACAAGAAACAAGAGAATCACTAAAGGGTTTACAAGAAACTCACGCATCATTAGAGAAAGGTTTACAAGAGATCAAAACATCGCAAATGAAGATGGAATGTAATCTGAAGAAGGAAATGCAGGAGTTACAAGAACGACTGAAGATGGACATCGACGAGAGAGAGAGGAAGCTACAGTAGAGCATAGACCAAGTCCAGGGAGACGTGGAGAAGATGGAAGGAAAGTTAACAAAAAAGATGGAAGACGATATTGAAGAAACGAAAGCCGAATTGGGAGAAAGAATCAACGAAGTGGAAACAAATTGCAATCATCGAATCGCCGAGGTGACGCAGATGCAGAAACAATGCAATGATGCGGTTAAGGGGATAGGAGATAGGCAAAACCAACTGGCTGTCAATCTGAGAAATGCTATAGCCGTGCAACGAGAAGAGGATAACAAGAGGGTTGCAATGGAGGTCAGGCAATTACAACAGGGAGTGCAGCAATTAGAGAGCAAGACAGAAGAAATTGATAAACGAATTAGCAATGCCACTTTAACCGTTGGGGAAGGTAAGGTCGTTACCTTGATGAGCAGTGATAATCGGTACGTCCAAAATAATACAGGGCAGAAATTTAGACCGAAAGGAGGGTTGCACCCAATGATATTTATGAAATGGTTAAAAGGAGTTTTCCCAGCACATCTTAAAGACTCAGACAAGATTCAATTTGCAATAGATAGAATGGAAGGTGAGGCCTTCACTTGGGGAGTCAGGAAAAAGGAAGGGACTACTAGTTATGATCAGCTTGAAGAGGAATTCTTGAAGAAATACTGGTCCAAAAGTCATCAGTGTGCAGCAATTGAGGACCTACTACACCGCAAGTCACTTAATACATGGAGAGGAACGTTGGGAGAGTTTGCCGAACATGTGTGGGAATTGAGCGAGACCTTGGAACAACCCCTGAGTGATGACATGAAGATATCTGCGATAAAAAGAAGAATGAGCTGGAAAATGCAAGAAACTGTATCCGGGAGCCTAATTAAAGATAGGGAGGCCTTGATGGAAATACTGGAACAGTTGGAATCGGTTCGACCACAGGGATACAATCAAGCTAATGATCAAAACCAAGAGGGAAGTAATGACCCAAGGAATCATTTTAATCATTCGTCGGATTATAGAGGAAGAGGTGGAGGGACCGGAAAACTGAATGACACTCCAGGTGAGGTCCAGTCAAGAGTGAGGGCTACAAGGACCCGAATAAACCTGCTAAGATATATTTAGGACATTTAGTTGTAAAACGGACATTTGAGAAAGGAAAATGTTCATTTACATTGTGTTTTCTGATGTATTATAACTAGAACTTCATATTTCATATCGACGATTACCTGAGAATGGGT
This sequence comes from Schistocerca nitens, assembly GCF_023898315.1. NCBI lineage: Eukaryota > Metazoa > Arthropoda > Insecta > Orthoptera > Acrididae > Schistocerca > Schistocerca nitens. The sequence goes on along the minus strand of NC_064619.1, from coordinate 644,546,227 downwards.
GTAAAAACCTGTAACAACTAATTTATAGTATAATAATTCATATGTCATGTGTTTAAGTAATAATTTTTGATTGTATGTTGTGTGTTTCATTCAATATTGGACTATAGAGGACTATTGCTGTTTGATATAAAAATTGTAATTTGGGCAATGCCATGTTTATGAGATGTAATAACCTTTTGTAGAAAATATTGTGGAGGCAGCCCACTACCGGAGTCGAGGGATTATTTTGGTGAATTGTAATTTCATTAATTATTTACACTGTGTGTTTTGTTCAAATGTAGCAATGTTTAATTGCCTTACCGATTCTTTTACGCCTGTGGCTCCAAAGAAGTTTTCGAGGGCGAGAATTTAAGGGGTCCGTAGGCCCTTACTATAAGTTTGCACTCGGCACAGGTCGACAGAGCAAACAATCGATTGTGTCGGGTTGCGAGAGCGAGTGTAGAGTTGAAGTCAGTTCCGGGTTGCGGGCCGAGCCGTGTGGAGGCCGGGTGCTGTGATACAAGGCTTACCGACAAAGGGAGTGGCCATCGCCGCGGTTTAACCCCTTTGTGTTAGAATAATACGAGAAAGTGAAGAAGTTTAATTACGAGAGTGCTCAGTGATAGTTTTGTGACGATATTTATGTGGTTTCGCGTCTACCCCGCCGGCATCATTTGGACTGCAGTGTTGGATTGCAGTGTTGGATTGCAGTGATTGTATTTAGCGTGTGACGATTATGAATAACGAAGAAGCCTGTGCTGAGATTAGCCGTAATTAAACATGTATGACGAAGGCAGTGGCTGTCTCCTTTTTCTTGTGTTTTAGAGACGAATATAGGTTCTTGATTAATGAAGCTGTGTTGGCGTTCTTCTTGTCACCAGACATTTCATTATTACAGCATTTGAGAAGGACAAAATGGAATGTAGCAACTCCGTAGCAGTCAAATCCGATAGCCAGCCCCATTAGGTACACGGTCACATTAATTAATATTTATTTGGGCTGCTATTCAGATCCCGACCGAGCGGGATACATTAAACCGGAGTGTTACACAATGCCTTCTCGGGAAAATGTTTGCAGTTGCCTACGGAACCATGATTGTACCCATGTGTGCTCCTCTTCGTCCAAAGCAAATCGGCAGCCACGAACCTGAGAGTTTCAAAAAATATTAAAATCGCATGAGGAGAGATCGGGATTATATGGAGGACGTATAAGAGCTTCTCATCAAAGCTTTTGCTGTGTAGTCAAAACAACCTCGGCAACACGTGGGCCCAGCCACTTCATGGCCGCCGTCTTGAGCCGGACGAAAAGGTTCACGCCAGGGTACAATTCTGGTTTTGTAGGGAACTGTAATCATTTTTCCGTGAAGGCATTATTCGTCTTGTCTCACCGTGGGACAAATGTATTACTAGTTGTTGCGATAAACAGTTTGCTTGGGAGCAAATGTTCTTTTTTTTTTTCAACTTTTGATCAGCTGCGAAATGGAAACCAGAGTGAAAATCAAAAATGTTTTATTTTTAGCGTTTAGCTACGCATTTCAGTTACTTCTCTACACAGTCGTCGCTCCGGTTTAGATATTTATCGTAGCGTGGTACAAACCCTGCCTGTGATTTCCGCCCATTCCCTGCACTGGTCTGCAGCTCGTTGTCAGTGCCGGAATGCTTTCCTCATAGCCAGCAGTTTATCCGAGCAAAGTGATGAAAATAAGAGGGAGCCATGTCTGCTCTATAATCTGGGTTAATCAACACTTCCCACCATAAACAGTTCAGGTGGCACCTTTGTTGCAGTTGGAAAGTGAGTTCCTGCAACATTGCCGCACTTTGCTGCGGTGGGTTCAAATGGCTCTGAGCACTATGGGACTTAACATCGGAGGTCATCAGTCCCCTAGAACTTAGAACTACTTAAACCTAACTAACCTAAGGGCATCCCACACATCCATACCCGAGGCAGGATTCGAACCTGCGACCGTAGCGGTCGCGCGGTTGCAGACTGAAGTGCGTAGAACTGCTTGGCCACACCGGCCGCCGCACTTTGCTGTCACGCATGACAGTTACGTTATGCGGGCTGCATGAAAACAGGCGGAAACACTCAGCGAATGACAGCACGCACTCCAGACTTGACGGGAATCTCTGATGTTCTGTGCTTCATTATTTTCTAACTGTGCACTCACAACTGAAAAGTTCGATGGACATACTTGACAAACATACGTGAGACACTGCGTTATGCATCTCCACAAAGCTTCATTGGATTTTTCATAGTGGTTTTAGTCTCATTACCGATCGGAGACTGCAAAAAAATAGGCATCGTACTTTTTCCCCCCATCTTCTCGTTTTCCTTTGACTGCTCTCATATATATACACGATACCGATAAACATCGAGGCGTGGTATAGGCGAAGAATAATTGTATATATAGACCACAGCGCCTAACTCTGGAAGTTTCTAGTGACTTTATCCAAGCAAATGTACTGCAATGCACATAAATAAAGAAAACGCTCCGATTTTGTTTGACTACATGATGGCTGATTTGTCACTAGCCTAATCATCGTCGATTATCAAGGATCATCTCCCAGAGCGATTTGATGTGGTTTGGCTACACGAATATAGTGGAGGAAGGCTGATGGTATATTCGTATTTAGTGAAAGGGAAAAAGATAAATAGTACCTTACAAGAGTCTGGTTCGACCATGAGACCCTTACGAATTAAATGTTTCGCCGCGGATGCCTTCAGTTGATGTGAGTATGTCACAGGAATGCCCAACGAATTTCAGTAGCATTCGCGACAAGAAACGTGTTGCGCACTGCGGACAGCCTTACCGACAAAATTTTCAGGTTCTACGTTACAAAACTATTCAAGAAACACATAGCTTCCTCCAGCATACAACTCGCCTAGTGATAACAATGGTTAAATTAGAGTCATGTAGCGGAGTACAGTTGTAGATGTAGATTTTAATACAGCAGCAGATGATTGGGTAGACATAAATCAAAAGTGCCAGAAAACAGTCTATCTTGTCATTCGAAACAGTTCCCCAAAGTCCCGAAACACACTGCCTGAAAAAATTATACACCCTGAAGGATTTTGCTCAGTGGTATCGCCGCGCGTTGTGGCCGCGCGGTTTAGGGCGTCATGTTACGGATGCGCGGCCCCTCCCGTCCGAGGTTCGAGTCCTCCCTCGGGCATGGGCGTGTGTGTGTCGTTCTTAGCATAAGTTAGTTTAAATAGTGTGTAAGTCTAGGGACCGATGACCTAAGCAGTTTGGTCCCTTAGGAATTCACACACACATTTTTTTCTCATTGGTATCGTGGACATAATATGTGCACATTGAAGGATTGTAGTGTTAGTGACTCATTTGTCACTGGCATTGGCGATCAGATGGCGCTATGGGACCTGATCGTGTGCCCTTTCTTTTCACTCTGCAGTCGTTAACTGTGCTGAGTCCAGAGATGAACAGTGTGTGTGCAACATTCATTTTAGGGTACAACCATGCCCCACCTACGAGTACATATTTCTGTTGAATCACTTCAGCCATTTGAACAGTGTCACATTATGGGCTTGCGGGGAGCTGGATGGAAGATCGACGGGTTGCTGCACATGTTGGGCACAGTGTATCGGTGGTATCTCGCTGGTTTCAGCAGTGGTCTGTGGAACATCCCGACACTTCTAAGTAGCAGTGGCCGACGGAACATCATCCAGGGAAGAAATATAGGCACATGTTGGACCTCATGTGTCTCCAAGGGCTAATGGGAACAAACTGCTTGCAGCAGGACTAACATCACGTGTGTATCTCGCCAGGCTACCACTGACACCACATCTCCAAGCATGGCTACTCTGGTGCCTTGAAAGAGTTGATTGGACAGTGAAATGACTCTCTCCTGTCTTCAGTGATGAGAACAGGTTCCGTTTCTACGCGAGTGATGGACATACTCGTGTACGGCGAAGAACTGGTGAGCAGCATATTCTGGAGTGTATTCGTCCACGACAAACAGGTCCTAGCCCTCGCATTATGCTGTAGGAGGCCATCATTTAGAAGTCGCAGTCACATTTGTTGTGCCTGCAGGGCAAAGCAACAAGTGCCGGCTACATTACAAATGCTATTATCACCTTGCTACTACCATTTCTTCGACTGGAAGGTGATGTGCTTTTTCAGCAGGACAAATACACGTCTACATACGACTGCTGTGATGCCAGGTGCTCTCCTAGTGTATATTATTGTTCTGTAATGAGTCCTCGTAAAATATGTATATGACTGGCTCTGAGCACTATGGGACTTCACATCTGAGGTCATCAGTCACCTAGAACTCAGAACTACTTAAACACACATCCATGCCTGAGGCAGGATTCGAACCTGCGACCGTAGCAGGAGCGCGGTTCCGGACTTAAGCGCCTAGAACAGCTTGGCCACTGCGGCCGGCAAAATATGGATATCTTACACGAAAATACTCAGACAATGTCTCCGAGCAATAAGAGAAAATTTGTCACTGGATTTCGAGTTCATTCCCTACAAAAACTAAACTCCGTCCGAACAGGCCTTGGAAGGTCCACCGGTACCTTCCGGTCGCCGTGTCATCCTCAGGCCACGGAAGTCGCTGGATGCGGATATGGAGGGGCATGTGGTCAGCACACCGCCCTCCCGGCTGTATGTCAGTTTACGACACCGGAGGCGCTACTTCTCAATCAAGTAGCTCCTCAGTTTGCCTCACAAGGGGCTGAGTGCACCCAGATTTCCAACAGCGCTCGGCAGAACGGATAGTCACCCATCCAAGTGCTAGTCCAGCCCGACAGCGCTTAACTTCGGTGATCTGACGGGAACCGGTGTTATCAATGCGTCAAGGCCGTTGGCATTCCCTCCAAATGACCTTAGAGATAACATATATATCTTCCGAGGCAGTCGACATACCGACGCAGGTGTGTAAAAGGAGAATCATTAAGAAATTGCTATAAAATTGCAGTGACAACTACAGCTATATCTAAACACCGCAAGCCCCGTTACGGTGTGTGGCGGAGGAGCAATGGTTGAAATGGCTTCAGCAACGGAATCGATGAGCTCATTCTGTATTTCACTTATGATACCTTGAAAAACAGTTGAAATCTGCAACTGATTTGACGAACATTCATCTTTTTGTGCTCTCAAGTTTAACAGTTCAACATAACTGCCCCGATTATTACTGTCCTCTGTTTCATCGTGTCCTCTGAGAGGAAGATTTTGTGCAACTAGGAAACATGCGATGCCAGTTAAACATCGCCCAATGTGACTATTTTTTTTCACATTTTCATTATGCTTCTGAACATTTAATATCTAGGTATTGTTCAAACTAACAATTATCCTTGTACTGCCAAATTTAGTAGGTGTCCATACGGATGTAATATAGTCTTTGTAATTTTCATACCGTTTCCAACAGTTGCTGAAATTTTTCATAACATTCGCGCCATTTTTCTCCACAACACATCGGAAGAAAGAAAAAAGATGGACAACAGCCATCTTTACAGCCACACAAGTATTTGTAAAAGCATTACAAGTTTCTTGAAAATTTTTGATATATTTTTTAGTTACTGTATTTAAAAGTGGAAGATTTGTTTTAGGCCGTCCCTGTTTCATCACGTCATTTTTCCTATTAAAGCTAAGTCCTCCAAATGGATGTTTCCACAAACGTTCCAGCACATATATAAGAACTAATCAATATGTTTGTATCTTTTGCCCGATAATTCGTCCGTATGACTTCAGAAACCCAACTTCATAATTATGCAGAAGCTAATTTAAGAAAATTAAAATACACTTTTTCAGTAAAACCTATGATGAATAAATAATAATATGCCCCAGAACACTAAAGTATGTACCCTGATTTATATCTGAACACTTTTGGCATTATAGCGTGCGAAAGAAGAACACATGTGTCTTTAGAAGAGCTAGAGAATCGTAGGCGTTAAAGTATTATCAACTGCCGTTAACAACTGCAAAGCCCTCCTCTTCCTCTAGCGGAAGCGAGGGAGGATAGACCTCGCAGTGGGACGCACGCGCAATGCTAGGCCTTCCAAACTGGCGCCGATCACAGTGACAGCCTTTTTAATGTATTACATGCTGCCTGGTTAGCAGGGCATTTTACAAGTATGAAGTATGAGGAAATACACATACCAACAATTTTCAAATGTAAAAAAGAAAAATGCGTTTTATCTGTAACTGTAATTGAGGATTGCAGCAGTTACTAACGCGGCTCGTCCCTGCCTGAAATGATGTTCATGAATGGCAGCGCAACATGGTGAGTCACCAGACTGACGTTCAAATTTGCAGTCAGGACGCGTGGGATAACCACGAGGGGGTTCCAGCTGTCATACGAAATCGTATCCCAGACCGTAACTCCAGGGGAAGGTCCAGTGCGTCTTGTAGGCGCTCACCTGGCCTCCTTCGAACAAACACACGGGCATTACTGGCACCGAAGCAGAACCGGCTTTTATCAGAAAACACAACATATCTCCACGGCGCCCGCCAATGAGCTCTCGCTTGACACCACTGAAGTCGCAAACGGAGATGGTTTTGTGGTCAGTGAACTGCACACTACAGAGCGTCTGTCTCGAAGCTGTCCTTGAAGTAACCGATTTGCAACAGTTGGTTGTGTCACTGTGGTGCCAACTGCTGCTAGAATTGCTGCTGCAGATGCAATACGATGCACCACAACCATTCGGTTGTGCCACGTAGGCGGTCTTCTTGCGACCGCACCTTCCCGTGACCTACCACTGCCAGTGATCATGCACAACGGCCATAATCTTGCCATGTCTTTTTACAGTATCGTGGAAGCAACATCCAGCTCCTCTTAGACCTACTGAGCGACCTCCTTCAAACTCAGTGAGGTGCTCATAATGGAATCTTCGTCGCCTTAAAGGCATTCTTGACCAATATAAAATCACTACGTCCAATCTCAAAAACAACTAAAGCTCATGACCGTAACAACGTGTATTTAAAGCAAATCGGATATTAATTCTCATCTTGGCGCTATTAGCGCCAGTCTTATGCTACAGGCGCGAAATTTTAACTGACTTCATTTTTCAGGTGTATAAATGCGCCTACCAAGTTCTGTTTCATTTTGCACAACCCTTCTTGGTGTTGAGATTGTTTCTTCCGTCAATGTAAATAATGGGAAACAGATGAACACCTTTTGCTACTGACGCCGTTGTGGAATTTCTTGAGCAGAGGAAATGCGGCTGCCGCCAAGTCATCCATAATCGAACTGAACCGACGTCACGGAGGCAAGAAACAATATTATTATTTCACGGTAACCCGTTATGCAGTGCGAGACAATACTTATTGGTACTTCGTCTGTTTCTGTGCAATTCCTCTGATGGTCATCTTGTGGTTAAGTCACACAGTGCACAATGACGGGTTACGTACACTTTTTCAGAATGTTTGTATCTAAAAGTATAGAGATAAACAGAGCCGTCTGGAATTTTTCGCTACGAGACGCCTAAGGGTAGATTTCTTGGCATAATCGGAAAGGGTGTTGTATGATGCCCGGTGCCGGCACAAACTTAATCTTCTCGAACAACTTAAAGTCCCCAGTCGACGTCAACAGCGTCTCATGCAGTCACTTCATGGTGCGCTGCGGAGAAATTTGGAACCTAATCGAGGACAGTGTCCCCAAGTCTGGCAATCAGAAATTTAACGCCACCATTTCTTTTCCCCTTACCGGCCAAATACTGGTGGTGAAAATTTCTTCCGCCACCAGCATTCCAACTGGTTACCTGCCAGTCGAGTGATACAACACACAAGTCCGTCCACGATTGCGACTACGGATGTCACAATCTCGTTTTGTCAAGTATTCATAGGGAAGTGTCATGTATGATATTAAAATGATTACTACCTCTCCAACATTCTTATCTTATCCCGACTCTTATTTTCATTGTGTTGCCTGTACGTTGTACGCTCGACATAAGTTAGGAGAGATACGAGACAGTAGCTCTATATAAAAACAGCTTCAGCCACTATGGCTACACTTTCTGAAATTGCTTTGAAGTAAAGCTTCTTGCATGCAGGTAAGTTATCACAGATACATAAAAACAAACTATCTGAAAACACTGCGGAAATATATGACGCTGGGTACCGTGTAATAGTCTTCAGAGACGCTTTCAAATGGACGGTCCTAGCTGCTATGAATGACTACAGAAATAGGAAACGCATCCGTTTTATACCACAAACTAAGACGACAAATAGCACGCGGAAAAAATCTGGGAGGGGAACCTCTGTGTGCCCGACTGAATATTCGTTTGGCGGGATGTAATGATCTGAGTAGACGGTACTAGTGTAAGAAATTTCAAAATTATATTAAACGCAAAAAATATTAGAAACGACTTTTTGGCTGGGAGGACAAAAAATAAGCTGAATGTTCTGGCGGCGGAATGGTCATTTAAGTGATGTGTCCAAACTGGATATATGAGTACAACTCGATGTGTCTTCTAAACGACGTAAGGACGAGATGTAAAGTTTCTGGTGTCATGGAGCGACACGCCTACTGGATGTGCTGTTTGAAGTCATGTTCGATTAGAATGTAGACTGTATTCTTAAACTGCCTTTTATAAAGCAGGTCAGAATGCATAATCTAAAAGTTATATTTATATCACCAAACCTACAAACCCAAATGACTTAAAACAGCGCATCGAATAAGTTTGTCACTCCGTGACACCAGCAGCCTTACATCTCGTCGCCAGATCGTTTAGAAGGCACACTGAGTTGTGTATTCAATTTGAACTCCTCACTTAAACGACCATTCCGCCCCTAGAACATCCATCTGAACACGGGAAAGCATCTACAGCATGCTATATCCATATCTAAAACTTTGAAAATTTATAACTCTCTAAGATAGAAAAAATAATGTTCCACTTCACAATTATAACACCCTGGCTTCACTTTCTGGAAAATACCTAAACATACTATGTCCAAAACTCTCCAGAAGTAGTAACGTTACTTACACTTACCTCTCTAAATAAAATTCCTTACATTTATTTGTTATTAAGCTACAGGGAAATCACCTCATCCGAATCATCCATATACCATCCCTCCGCTCGTCTACATTAATGTTATAAACCGTGTGTGAATTTCATTGTAAACTATTAACTTCAGTGTGTTAATTAAACAGGATTCTTAATGATGTTTTGTAAGACAAACCTAATTTTATTTATGTCAGGAAATAAACTTGAAAAGAACATAACTAATTAAGATAAAATATAGCTCTCGTACAAAGGAAAATATGTCTGTATACCTCAGTGCTGAAGATAAACTACTGAAGATATAATGAAGTTAAACTGCGTCACAGTTTGGCATCGTTTGTAATTCCCTTTCACAACATTATTCATCAGCAGCCTGTACTACCGGATTTGCAGCCATATTTAAAACACGAACTGCGCACAGCTGGGTGAAGAATATACATGGAATTACTGGTGTAATACTCTGTCGTGAATGCTGGAAACATATGGCTGTATCTATTTTCTTAAACACACTTCAAGGCCCGTTGTTGATACTTGGGTTACCCAGTTTCATCGCGACCTTCCTACGCTTTAGGCAACCTCTTACACGATGTCGTTGCGCGGGTTGCAGTGATGATGCCTTCAGGAGCAAGCCGTACATCAGTCCTGAGAGAGGAGTTCAACAGACGCAACTCGCCGCGTGACTTTGCTTGTTACGGAGTGCATGGACGCTGATCTATCCTGGAAGCTACTCAGCGTCGATCGAGAACATTTTTTTGCACAGATGACTTATCATTTGGCGCCAGAACCACGTCCCTCATACATTACTTCTCTTACAAGGAACCTCTTGAGTGCGAGGTCGCAAAAGGCCGCTGATCTTTAGGACGTTCAACGCCTCACATATTGTCTGTAACGCAATCACGGTACTGGCTGATTATGGCAACAGAGGGTGACACCAGAGGTATCCAATGGCGAGCACAGCATGTTGACAAGTAACTCACAACAGTGCTAGTGGTGTTTGTACAAAGAAGAGTAATGACAACGACAAACAAAGCAGACATTGTATTATATCTACGATAACAGTTGCCGAAGTTCACACATCGCCAGAAAGCAACCCAAGGAATCTCGCAGAGGGAGATCGAAGTGCCAGATGGAATATTAGCGTTTCTGCAAGATGAGTCAATGGAATGTGTCGTGTCGTATACGCTCTAACTGTGCGGACAACGTACATGGGGAGTACAATGATGACGGTACGTGCTTAACAAATGGAAGTGATACTGAAACAGGTGTAGAGACATGTTGTTCATCACCTTTGTCGGACAGGAAGCCACAAATCCCGTCTCCAGTGAAACGTAGTAAAGGACAATCGTTGTCCAAGGAGCGGGTACTAAACATAATTACGTACATGGTTGATCATCCGCAGCATAGTAAAAAAATAACAGGAACAGATTTCAAGTAAGTCCGCAATATGACCATGTAATGCATACGAAAAACTAAGGATATTCAAGGGAGTACAAACGGAACTGTTCCAAAATCTGGAGTTTGCGCGTTTCAAGGATGCTCGATACAGTCTACAGGATGTGCTTTATAGTGACCTACTACGTTATGCACATCAAATTGCGCGCGAAATACATTACAGTGATTTTAAGGGAAGCAAACGGATGTTGCATAATTTCAAACAGTGCTACCGAATTGGAAGACGTAAGATAACGAAATTACAAACTGTCAACTTGACGATGCAGAGCAAACTGCGGAATCGGCCCGAAAATTTGTGAAAGAGATAAACAATCTTACCCCATCGTTCAGTAAGTAATTTGTTTTCAACTCCGACCAATCTAGATTAGAAGAGGAAATGCATATGAAAGGAACCCTGGAAATTAGAGGAGCCAAGAGAGCTGTTTCAAGATCAACCAACATCAATGCCTTCACGCATTTGTCTACAATTATGCCGATGTTAATCTGGATCGTAAATTGGCTGGGAAGTTATTTATTGGGCTGCGAGAAGATGGATGTGAAGTGGGCGATGCTCTGCCTCCTAGTAAACAAGCAAAGAGTCCTAATAAGCACTGGTCCGGATACAAAAGGTTTCTCCGATACGACGTATGTACAAGAGTAGTAGCAACAGTGTCACAGCACAGTTAAGGTGTAAGTGTACGTTTATTTCGAAACACCGCAATTGAAGTACCAGTTACAAAATGATAAACTGCCCACGTTTAATTTTTTTTCATAATTTGGGATACCTATGTGCTAGAGAGCACCATTTCGACTACACGTGTATCGGCTGTGGCTCGCCAATACAATGAGCTCCCGAGTTCCACGCTTGAACCAGTTGGATTTTCTTGTGTGGGGAAATTTTGAAGGCTATGGTGTACTCCAGTCCTGTTGACATTCTCGATGATGTCCGAGAAGGCATTGTGAGTAGTTTTTAATGTATTCTGAACGTGTCAGAGATTTTTGAACGCGTACAGGTACCGACGAGAAGACATGCAGAATCCTGCCTTCACGGACGGCGGCCATGGTGGAACACTTATGTGTTTGTTCTCATGTGCATATCTCCAGTTTGGATCTTCGGGACCTGTGCTGTAAGGTGTTGACGAACACAGACGTAACTGGTCGCATCGGGAGAACCATTAGTTTCCTGACGTACGATTATTTGGGGTGTCTTCTGCTCGCCCCTTTCATTTGTACCTATAACACTTAAACTCTTTGTATACTTGTGAGAACTATATTTAATGTTAGAGACTGATTACTTAATTTCCTTGGTCGTGCTTTTTGCTTGTGTGAGATTTATTAATTTCGATCTGAACAGTCTCTCTCTTTTTCCCTTAGCATCGCACTCGTGGAATTAATCACTCCTAACTGACACACGTAAGTTCATTCTGCGTAACATTACGATATTAGGTCACTACTTGATGAAATAGTCATTTACATTATTTTAATTTATATCGATAATCCAGTTTTTATACAAGTATAAGCGGTGAGTTTCGTCACGAGTTCGTTATGGGAGGTACGAGAACGATGCAGAGATTCTCACTAAACGCCAGTCGCAGACGTGACAAAAGAGGCGTATTACTTCACGGAGAAGTTTACCGTCAGAATCTCGAGATCTAAGAAGAGCCAGCACGAAGCTTTACTGACGCATCGTTTCTTAAGAAACAGGGAAGAGGGTAAATTGAGAGCGTTAGCTTAAGTGGCCCCGGCACATACAGTAAGGTGGTTTGTGGAGAACAGAGCTCGACGTTTTTTAATTCTTCTTTCAAACATTTTCGAAATGTTTTCTCGCTGACTTTCCCCTAACAAAAAAATTGAAAGGAAAAACCTGTTTATCGCTTACTACATTTTCGCTGCCCATGCATTAAAACTTCAGCACCAGGCAACGCTTTCTGATATATTACTTCTGTACTGCTAACTGTAATCACAATACATTTTGTAAACATAATGAGATATGTACGAAAACTAACTGAATTATATGTGGGAGAGAGATTCTTCGAAGAATCGGTGGTGGTAGGAGGTTACTGCTTATAAACTAGTCAGCATCAGAGGGGCGGGCGAATAAAGTGTGTTGGACGTTTCATGTATGGTGCAGGTCTTGTCTCTGACATTGCATGGGAAGGAATACGCCCATAGACAACGCCCAAACAACGCATGACGCTAGGATTCGTTGCTTGGATAGAGTGGCATCCATAGTGTGTAGGTTTCAGTTGAGTAAACTGGTCAGGTTATGAACTGCTTTGGGAACTAGTTCGATAAAATCGATGAGCCATTTAGCACTTCAGACTACAGTGTTAGTAGCATATGCTCACATAGACGTGCATAGTTCAAACTAAAACCTTAGAAAGCTAACGTAAGGGCATCGAATGACCAATTCAGATTGTGTTCCTCTACGTCAGAACTGCCAGAGACCATTACTGTCTGTACATTATGGATAGGCTGATTGTGAAAAGCTTTCATTACCAGTGATACGACTGTTGATTGACCTTCTCGTTTCTTATGTCTAACAGGATAGCTTCGGTTATGAAAAACACATCGTGATACTGTAACTGTAACAGTTTGCCGGTGTATCGTCTTGCACTGTCCTGCCCTAGGTCTTTACGTTAGTTGTTAGTTGTGTGTAAAAAGATTGCAGGATTTGTTCATGCACTACAAGAAAATGTGTTTTGATGGGAAAAGATAGGTCGAACAATTACTTATGTTTCACGCCGCTCTTCTCATTTCACACCACGCAGAGGCTCTCGAATTACCTGCGGAAGATTTTCAGAACTCTTATGTCGACCGATGTGTATTTACGTACGCAGATAAATGCAACCATGTCTCGCCAGAATAAAAGAACAATTTGAGATCAGCCTCTCCAGAACAGCCAGTTGCAGTACTGACATCGAGCAACCGCAACTGAAATGGTTTTCTTTATAATGTTTCAGTTTGAGTTTGTGCGCAGCAGACAAGCAACGCTAGAAAACTTATAAGACAGGTCTTGCACGGGATATGTACTTCTCAGTTTCTTGCCACGTGGCTGCGGTGGCCGAACACAGCAACGAATTCCAGCAAGTTAAGTGTCCCCATTCAGAGGTTGATAGCGCCTGCTGCTCACGGTACGGTTCGAGAGTCCACAGACAGGACCTACAAATCACAGGAAGACATTCCCCCCCCCCCACACCTCCCCCCCCCCCCCCCACACACACACACCTAAAAAAAGAACGCCGACTGAAAACATTGAATAAAACAGCATTCCCCTTATTTACAAATTCGCACAGACCTATGTTCATAGGTTTTATATGGTGTAAATATTAATGTTGTCAAATCTTTGAAATCATGTTATTATTAGGGTTCTTAAGTGAAGTGTATGACAGATGCCCTTCTCAGATTTTCGGACGAATGCCTCTCAAATGCTCTATTTCCGCCAATAATTTCTTGCAATTTACTAACGACGGGACTACACCTACTCGTCATCATCTATTTCGCCAAAATTTGAAGTATTTGCAAAGTTTGGACCAGAAATGAAATTGACTGAAGTGGGAGCTCCAGATGGCCTAGCGTTTACAAAAAAAAATTGCATTTTTGGCGCGGTCCAACGAGGCTTGAGCTACTTTTGTTACCACAGCTTCCAGACTGCGGTTACCGCGGTAGAAACGAGTGCAGAATGGCAGTAGTATGGTCATGGGGTGGTATCCTAAGCAAAAACATTGTTTTTACTTTCAATTTTTGCGTTAGCAACACTTCAGATAAACCGAAATGATGCTCAGTATATTGTATATATTAATATTTTCATAAAAGGCTTGAAAACGAGAAGGAAAGTAAAATTTGGGATTGCAAAAGGCATACACGAGAATTTCATAAACAAGCGTAGATACTGCTATTACTTTGAAGTTGAGTTACATGTGCTGGATAGATATAACCGTAAGAAGAGAGGAAGCAGTAATTTTCTAGACATCTTCCACACAGCATAAACGCTACATTTTTATCCATTAGTTTTCCTTACAATTCCTTCTTGGAAAGTTATTTGCGGAGTCTTCGTGGACGCAGTAAATACAACCCTTTCTTGGAAATTTATTTGAAATTACAAACTTCTCTTTGCCTTTCTTTTCGTGTATTTTATTAAAATTAATAAGCGTTTATGAATATTAATAAATACAATATACTTAGCATTATGTCGTTGCGTTTGCGGTGCAATTTACGTAAAAATAGAAAATAAAAATACTTTCCTCGTAGGTACTCGACTCTACGGCCCTTCGATTACCATCTCGTACTCTTTCTGCTGCTTCAACCTCTGCCTGGATCGTTCGTTAACATACCCGGCTTATGCCTCGACCGACATGCGTCAAAAATGCTGTTTTCTCTGATCACCCGGCCATCTGGAGTTTCCGCTTCTGTCACTTTGATTTCCGGAAGAAGACACGCATATACCAGAAATTTGGGCGAAACCGGATGACGAGCCGGCCGGTGTGGCCGTGCGGTTCTAGGCGCTTCAGTCTGGAACCGCGTGACCAATACGGTCGCAGGTTAGAATCCTGCCTGGGTATGGATGTGTGTGATGTCCTTAGGTTAGTTAGGTTTAAGTAGTTCTAAGTTCTAGGGGACTGATGACCTCAGAAGTTAAGTCGCATAGTGCTCAGAACCATTTTTTTTTTTTTTTTGAACCGGATGACGAGTAGGTGCGGTCGCCTTGTAAGCACTGACGTAATGAAATTATTATGTTAAAACAATTTATATACTTGATTACTATTATACTCGAATACCTCCTCCAAGAATGTAACGTGAGGCGCGCTGGCTCGTGACACAGGGAGGAGAGACAGTCCTGAACGGAATGCGTGCGGCGAAGTAAAGACCGTGGGCTGGTACACTGGCCAGCCCCCGGCCGGTCTTGGTATTGCTTTTAGGCGGTTTCCCAAGATCGTTTGGGGAAATGCTGGGCTGATCTCCAAATTCTGTCTAAAAACATGATACATAAACAGTTCAAAGACGATGACATACAGAACGAAGTTTACACAACTGACCAGTACCCAACTGACAGGCAGCTGGCGCACACGATTTCCCACTTTTAGATTACCTCGACAACTGTGGCGTCAGGAATGGTACCCGGCCACAAAGATAAGTAATAAAATAAAAGTGAGTGCTCCTGGAGTGCTTGTATCAGCAAGAAACCTATCAATTACTTGGCACGTTCCGGCAGCCCCGCGGTTGGGATCCAGAAGAAGTTTCTATAAGATCACTTCAGTCTTGCAGGCACCAGCAGCTATAGCAAGGAGAAACAACTATCAATTTGTCGACTTGAGAATAATTCTACCTCTCCATTTGGAGATCCTCTCAGCTAGAGGTGAACAGAATTGGATCGTGTGGAGGTGGCTCAACCGTCTTCGTTCTGGAGTCGTAACTTCCAGTACTAACAACCAGAAACGTCACTTCGCTGTCGATACTACCAACTGTGGCTGTGGAGAACCACAGGCGAGGCAGAACGGGGTGGCCGAGCGGTTCTAGGCGCTTCAGTCCGGAACCGCGCGACCCCTACGGTCGCAGGTTCGAATCCTGCCTCGGACATGGATGTGTGTGATGTCCTTAGGTTTGTTAGGTTTAAGTAGTTCTAAGTTCTAGGGAACTGATGACCTCAGATGTTAAGTCCCATAGTGCTCAGAGCCATTTGAACCATTTTTCAGTATCTTGCATGTATCCACTTTTAAAGAGAACTCCCACTCATTGCGCCGCATGTAAATCGTGTCCAGTTGCCCTGCATCTTGCACACAAGACGATCTCCTGCTTGCGAATCGAAGCACAACTGAAGGTGCAAGATCCTGTTCGACATTAGTGTAACTTGACTGATGACCTTCTTTAGCTGTTAATGGTAATGATGAGATCAATTGGTTTCAGACTCGAATAAAAAAAAAAAAAAACTGTAATTCTGAAACTGCAGACCCCGTACTTGATGGACAAAAACTAGAAGAACAAGAAACTGTTATAGTCTGTGGTCATCTAAACTAGCTGTGTGAGTAGATATTGCTGACAAGGGATACTCCTCCCCCCCCCCCCTCCTCTCTTCTCAGATTTAATTGTAAAAAAAAATGGTTCAAATGCCTCTAAGCACTATGGGACTTAACATCTGAGGTCATCAGTCCCCGTAGACTTAGAACTACTTAAAACTAACTAATCTAAGCACATCACACACATCCATGCCCGGGGCAGGATTCGAACCTGCGACCGTAGCAGCAGCGTGGTTCCAGACTGAAGCGCCTAGAATCGCTCGGCCACAGCGGCCGGCTTTAATTGTAAAATGGCCCAGTGGATAGCCCGTTAAAATCTGAACATAGAAAAAACATGAAAACAGGAAGAAAGTGTACTGAAGTGTGAAAAAAAGCAAGTAGAAATAGTGAACGGTCCAAGCTCAACAAGTGTAACATCGAGCGAAGCGAAAGAGCTACAGCGTGGTGGTTAAGTGGTAGCCGTGATGAACCGCAAAGCAGACGAGCTGTGTCCAGAAGTTTTTTCACATTATTATGAACTGTCCGTCTGGTCATTGAAATGTTTGTTCTGCTTCTGTAGTCTCGGCAGTTGTCATACTTACACTCGTTATAGAATAGGAGTCCTGTGGTGAGAATACTTTACCGTCGCAAGTAAATGTGATGAGTAGTGAGACCATGCGAGATGCCACATAGACACCGCACAGTAATGAAAACATCAAATAAACGGGTGTGAACTATGTTACAACAAAGGAATTCAAGAGTCAAAAGCTCCAAAACGGAACGCAACTTCAAAAGCGTTAAAAACTTATGTTGTAATAGAGCACAGGTTAAACTATGTAATTGTGAAACTGTTGCGTTCGTTGGTTGCAGCTTATGTAACAAACTATGTTTTATTCATGTCCTTGGGAGTGATCACATTCACATTCATACGAACACCTAAATCAAACAATGAGGAATATCTCTCATCCGCGTACAAGTCAGGTGCGTCGATAAGAGATTCCTATCATATGACACACATACTGTGTATGACACGTCAGACGTATTTTCCGGTGGAGGATTCGGTTGACTTGTCGCCTTGTCATCAAACGTTTGCGGTTTCCATTCGAAAGCCACTTCCTTCCGCATGGTAATAATAATGTCGTGTGACGAGGGCCTTCCGTCGGGTAGACCGTTCGCCTGGTGCAGCAAGTCTTTCGATTTGACGCCACTTCGGCGACTTGCGCGTCGATGCCGATGAAATGATGATGATGACAACACAACACCCAGTCCCTGAGCGGAGAAAATCTCCGACCCAGACGGGAATCGAACCTGGGTCCTTAGGACTGACATTCTGCTGCGCCGACCACTTTTTTTTATATTTTTTTTATTCAATCTCATTTTGTTCGTTTTCGTTCGTTTCATCTGCTCGGTGCGGACGTCGCAAGACACCCGTTTCAGTTCGTTGTTGATCCATTAACTCAGTTTTTTTATTGCAGAGGGCAGCTAACCCTCTGACCACTCAGCTACCGGGGGCGGACCTTCCGCATGGTAACACATTAGTTGTGGAGAATCAACTTTCATCATAGGTCCTTTCCTTAGCCTAGCTTTTCAAAACGGACGTTACACCACGACAACAGACAGAAACAGCGGGAAAAAAATTGGCATGCGAGAAGTTTGAACACGGCTCTGCAGTCCAATACCGTGACAACTATTTTTTTTTTTTAAGTTTTGTTCGGCATTGTTCGTTTCGTTTGGTCTGGGCGGACATCACATAACACTGTTCACGTTGAACGTTGATTCCTCCACTCAGTTTTTTTATTTGAGAGGACAATTAGCCCTATGACCGAACACGATGAGCTACGAATGGTTCAAATGGCTCTGAGCGCTATGGGACTTAACATCTTAGGTCATCTGTCCCCTAGAACTTAGAACTACTTAAACCTAACCAACCTAAGGCCATCGCACACATCGATGCCCGGGGCAGGATTCGAACCTGCGACCGTAGCTGTCGCGCGGTTCCTGACTGAAGCGCCTAGAACCGCTCGGCCACAGCGGCCGGTGCTGAGCTACCGTGCAGGCACCACTGAACCATGATACCGTGGCTCTGGCACATTCCTCTATGGTGCACTTGGTAATGTTCGACCGTTCATTAATTTTATTTTCCTTTTTTCTTCACAGTTCTGTACACCTTCCTATTTACGTGCTTGATCTGTGTTCAGTTTCTGACGGCTGTCTACAGGGTCCTCTTGCCACTAAATCTAAGGGGGTTGCGATGGGCAGTTTCCCTTGTGACAATCTGGAGTGTTTAATGGAGCAATGATTTTGTCGGACTTCTATCCTTCGCCACTCTTAACAGGCGCAGTTAACTCGGCACTTGCTACAATGTCAATGCAACAGTTCTCAGTGACATGCAATGGACGGGGAACGGGTACCATTTGTCGAAACAACTCCGGAGTCATTGATAGCTTCTTACGACAAAAAACGCTGCACTGGAGCGAAACAAAGTGCACGGAGGTTTCTGGCTGCCGGGTGCCTCGTGACGTCACTCAGCCAGTGTCAGCAAGTGCATGGAGTCCGCCCCAGACTGGGGAATGGGGAACACAGAGACGCCGCGCCAGGCCGCCAGCGTAAACACGCGGGGCGCGGGCTGTGTCTGCGCTGCCACCCCCAGCTGCCTGCCTCAGACGATTCCCTTCCTTAACACGACATCGCGTGTTCACGCATCAGGTTCCTGCTACCGAGCCCACGTTTTACAAACCCGTAAATTGGGATATCGATATACGTACGAAGTGTGTTCCACAAATACGAGGGGTACTCCAAAAGAAATGCACACTATTTTTTTAATACATCTTTTATTCTACATATTTGAAAGTTTTATAGTGTGTAGATACTTCCTTTAGGGACAATATTTTCATTTCTCCACATCATTTCCATCCCTCTCAACTGCCTTACGCCATCTTGGAACCAGAGCCTGTATACCAGCACAGTAAAATTCTGGACCAACCTGTTGGAGCCACTGTTTGGCAGCACGCACAAGGGAGTCATCATCTTCACACTTTGTTCCACGAAGAGTGTCTTTCAGTTTCCCAAAGAGCCAGGTCAGGACTGTAAGGCGGGTGTTTCAGTGTTGTCCATCCGAGTTTTGTGATCGCTTCCATGGTTTTTTGACTGACATGTGGCCGTGCATTGTCGTGCAACAGCAAAACATCCTGCTTTTGCCGATGTGGTCGAACACGACTCAGTAGAGCTTGAAATTTCTTCAGTGACGTCACATATGCATCAGAATTTATGGTGGTTCCACTTGGCATGATATCCACAAGCAATAGTCCTTTGGAACCGAAAAACACCGTAGCCATAACTTTTCCAACAGAAGGTGTGGTTTTGAATTTCTTTTTCTTGGATGAATTTGCATAATGTCACTCCATTGATTGCCTCTTCGTCTCTGGTGAAAAATGATGGAGCCATGTTTCATCACCTGTCACAATTCTTCCCAGAAATTCATCTCCACCATTCTCGTACTGTTCCAAAAGTTCGCGGCATACCGTTTTTCTTGTTTCTTTCTGAGCCAATGTCAACATCCTGGGAATCCACCTGGCACAAACCTTTCTAACGCCAACACTTTCAGTATTCTGCAAACACTTCCTTCCCCTATCCCAACGTAGCGTGACAATTCGTTCACTGTGATGCGTCTGTCAGCAGTCACCAATTCGTTAACACTCTGCACATTGTCTGGAGTGTGTGTACTACGAAGCCTGCCGCTGCGAGGACAATCCTCAATATTGCCGTGCCCGCTTTCATCACGTAACCTGCTTGCCCACCGACTAACTGTACTGCGATCGACAGCAGCATCTCCATACATCTTTTTCAACCTCTTGTGGATGTTTCCCACTGTCTCGTTTTCACAGCACAGGAATTCTATGACAGCACGTTGCTTCTGACGAACGTCAAGTGTATCAGCCATCTTGAAGACATGCTGTGACGGCGCCACTTACGGGAACAGGTTAAACTAAGTTTGAAAACAAGCGGGAAGGATGTATTTACACACTGTAGAACTTTCACAAATGCAGAATGAAAACTATATTTTTACAAAAATAGTGTGCATTTCTTTTGGAGTGACTCTCGTCTCACTAATTTTTAATTTAGAGCTGCTGATAACCTTCGGAGAGCCAGCCATGACGAAACTCTACCATCTGGTGAGCAAGATGTATGAGACAGGTGAAACACCCTCAGACTTCAAGAAGAATATAATAATTCCAATTCCAAAGAAAGCAGGCGCCGACAGGTGTAAAAATTACGGAACTATCAGATTAATAAGTCACGGCTGCAAATACTAACATGAATCCTTTCCAGAAGAATGGAAAAATTGGTAGAAGCCGACCTCGAGAAAGAATAGTAGGAGTACGCGAGGCAATACAAATCCAACGACTCTTCATAGAAGACTGGTTAAGGAAAGACAAACTTACGTTTCAAATGGTTCAAATGGCTCTGAGCACTATGGGACTCAACTGCTGAGGTCATTAGTCCCCTAGAACTTAGAACTACTTAAACCTAACTAACCTAAGGACATCACACACATCCATGCCCGAGGCAGGATTCGAACCTGCGACCGTAGCAGTCGCACGGTTCCGGACTGCGCGCCTAGAACCGCGAGACCACCGCGGCCGGCAAACTTACGTTTATAGCATTTGTAGATATACGAGGATGAGTCAAATGAGAACCTTAAATATTTTTTAAAAATATTATTTATTGTGCAGAAGTGGTACAAAGCTGTATCATTTTTCAATATAATCTCCCTCACGCTCAATGCAAGTCCTTTAGCGCTTAGAATCTGCATAAATTCCTTTAGAAAAATATTCTTTCGGTAGTTCGCGCCACCACTCAAGCACGGCGTGGCGTACCTCCTCATCAGAACGAACTTCTTTCCTCCCATTGCGTCTCTGAGTGGTCCAGACATATCGAAATCACTTTGGGCAAGGTCAGGTGAGTATGGTGGTTGAGGAAGACACTCAAAATGTAGGTCAACTGTTGTACGGCCAGTGAGGGGGCCTTGCATTGTCATGTTGCAAAAGGACACCTGCTGACAGCAACCAACGTCGCTTTGATTTGGTTACAGGCCGCAGACGATTTTTTAGGAGATCCGTTGATGATGCATTGGTGACAGTGGTCCCTCTAGGCATGTAATGCTCCAAGATGACGCCTTTTTCGTCCCAAAAGAGAGTCAGCATAACCTTCCCTGCTGATGGCTCTGTTCTAAACGTCTTTGGTTTTGGTGATAAGGAATAGCGCCATTCCTTGCTCGCTCTCTTCGTTTCCGGTTGGTGGAAGTGACCCCAGGTTTCGTCCCCAGTAACGAGTCTTGCAAGCAAGCCATCACCTTCTCGTTCAAAGCGCCGAAGAAGTTCTTCACAAACATCAACACGTCGTTCTCTCATTTCAGAAGTCAGCTGCCGTGGCACCCATCTTGAAGACACTTTGTGAAACTGGAACACAATATGCACAATGTGGTGTGCTGACCCATGACTAATCTGTAAAAATGGTGCAATGTCATTCAGTGTCACTCGGTGGTTTTCCTTTACTATGGCTTCAACTGCTGCAATGTTCTGTGGAGCATCTTCCACTGAAGTCACACCATTTGCGAACTTCCTACTCCATTCGTAGACTTGCTGCTGCGACAAACATGCATCACCGTACTGAACCTTCATTCGTCGATGAATTTCAATAGGTTTCACACCTTCACTACGCAAAAACCGAATAACAGAACGCTGTTCTTCCCTTGCGCAAGTCGCAAGTGGGGCGGCCATCTTTATACTGATACTGCGTCGGTATGTGTGCATCTGCACTATGCTGCCACCTACAGGTCATTCTGCACGCTGTCTGTAGCACGCTTACCAACTTACAGGATAACAGCGCGAAATTTCGATTTGTTCTTACAAATTTAAAGTTTTAATTTGACACACCCTCGTACAGAAAGTTTTTGACAATGTTGACTGGAATACTCTTTCAAATTCTAGAGGTACTACTACTACTACGTGATCAGGCCCAGTGGACCGCACGCATCTACAAGTTTCCTCCTCCACTGTATTCTGTCCATTGCTGCTATCCGCCATTCGTCCACATCTATTGACATTTGTTTTAAATCTTCATGGAGTCCATCCCTCCAACGCTTCTTGGGTCTCCCTGGCGGTCTCTTTCCTGTAGGTGTGAAATCCAGGAGCTTCCGAGGCCATCTGTGATCCTCCATCCGGGCCACATGGCCGGCCCACTGCATTCGTTTGGCTTTGACAGTTCCCGCTATGTTGGGCTGCTGGTATAGTTCTTCAAGCTCTTGATTGTATCTGATCCTCCATTCCCCTGTATCTGCATCCAGAACCGGACCGAAGATCTTCCGAAGTACTTTTCTCTCAAAAACAAGGAGCTTATGGAAGTCCTGTTTCCGGATACTCCATGTCTCACAGCCATATAGAACAACAGGCTGGATCAGGGTTTTGTACAGTCGAACCTTGAACTGTCTGGAGAGGGATTTGGACCGAAGCAGTTGTGCTAGGCTGTGGTAAGATCGGTTTCCTGCTTGTATTCTGGCATTGATCTCTGCTTCACATGACGAGTTCTCAATGAAAAGTGCCCCTTGGTATTTGAATTCTTGCACTCTCTTGTAGGAATGGTCCCCAACCTGCAGTGATTGTAGATGATCAGCAGTCTGACAATGACCACGCGTCATAACGAGGTACTCTGTCTTAGCTTCATTTATGTTTAGCCCAAATTTGCTGGCAGCCTCCTTTAGTGCTTTGGTCATTTGCTCCAACTCCTCTTCCGACCTAGAGAGTAAACAGATGTCGTCTGCATAGGCTAAGTATGCCAGCCTCTTTCCTTCGATTTCAAACCCTTCGTTCTCTTGGAAGGTCTCGCGTACGATCTTCTCGAGGGCAAAGTTAAACAGGATAGGGGACAACCCATCTCCTTGCCTGAGTCCTGTCACAATTTCAAATTCCTCAGTTACGCGATTTCCCATCTTCACCTTTGCATGTGTTTCGTTCAGACAGATCTTTATAAGATTGGTGAGTTTCTCTGCTATGCCAAACTCCCTTAAACAGTTGAGCAGGCTCTTGCGATGTATGCAGTCATAGGCCTTCTTGAAACCAACGAATAAAATATGCAAATCTTTACCATATTCACCCAGTTTCTCAGTGAGCTGCCGGAGACTGAAGATGTGATCTACTGTTGACCATCCTGGCCGGAAACCTCCCTGGTACTCCCCAATCACCGATTCTGCCACTGGCTGAATTCTATGTATGAGGCAATTGGACAGGATCTTATAGCAGACGTTAAGCAGGGCGATTCCTCGCAAGTTGTCACATTTCAGTTTGTCGCCCTTCTCATGTATTGGACAAATCAGAGCTGTTTTCCATTCTCCTGGTAGTTCTTCTTTGGTCCATATTGCCTGTATCAGTCGGTGTATTTTTTCTAAAGGTGGCATGGGGAAAATACAAGGACCGACAGGCTATTTACAATTTGTGAAAACACCAGATGGCAATTATAAGAGTCGATGGGCATGAAAGGTAAACAGTAGTTGGGAAGGGAGCTTATCCCTGATATTATTCAATTTGTAAAGAGAGCAGTAAAGGAAAAAACAGAAAAGTTTGGACTAGTGTTCTGGCGTAAAGTCAAGCACCGACACGCCAGTCGGGGACGACAGAGCAGTGACGGCTGGAACAAGACTTCGGCCAACAGCACGCTGGCCGGCTCCTCTCGAGGACGACAACGCGACAGCAGCGGCCTCTAGGCGAATAGAACATAAGTGCCGCGATCGACTGATCGCGCCAGTTCTACAGAAGCGTCAGGATCAGCGAATTGGATAGAAGCATCCACTGTATTAGTTCACGTGCATTGGAATCGTTATACTGAAGGACATTGATTGTACAGTAGTGTCAGTGTCGTCCTAACCGCCGTCTGCTTCACGTCTGCTGTGCAGCGAGCTACCCTAATTTGAGTATTAACTGTATTTTTATTACTTGTCACTTCTTCTTCCGTGTGTTTTTGCTTTTAGGAAGCTTTAATTGTCGAGTGCTATTAATAGTGTTCCATAGATTTCGTGTTTGTTTTGAGTACAGTCAGAGAGAGTCCCTTTAGTCAACCATAGTGCCAGTAGTGCTAGTGTTTGTTTTCCATACAGTCCAGAGACAGGTAGTGCTATTTTCATTGCTTTCTACAAGAAGTGGCTAGCAATCACAGTTTAGTCAATAATCAGCCGCCTTTAGTGAATTAGCAGCCTAGTTAAAAGTTGATTAACTCTCTTCAGTAAATAGATTCCTTAGGATGGATAGGATGTGTGACTGCTGTGTACGGATGCACGAGGAGCTGGCCACTGTTCGCGAGCAGCTGAACGTGTTGATGGCCGCGGTCAGCCGTCTTCAGGCTGCTGCCTCGGAGTGTAGCGGCAGTGGGGAGTCTGGTGCGTCGCAAGGTACACCCCAGGTGTTACATGCTTCACCCACTGTCCCTGCTGTCGAGACATCTTCGCGGGTACCGTGCGCGGTTGGGCCACCCTTTCCCCAAGGGGAGTCGCGGGTTCAGCGGCGTTCGCGGCGCACGAGGCGGAGGGTAAATGTGGAGGCTTGCCGTGTGGCATCGCCCGCTCTGCCTGTGAGTGGACATGTGGCTGCTCCTTCAGCAAGGTCCGAGCAGGCACACGGGGGGAGGGGTTTATTAGTTAGTGGGAGCTCCAACGTTAGGCGGGTGATGGAGTCCCTTAGGGAAATAGCGGAAAGGTCGGGGAAGAAGGCCAGTGTTCACTCTGTATGCTTGCCGGGTGGTCTCGTCCGAGATGTGGAGGAGGCCCTACCGGCGGCGATAGAGAGCACTGGGTGCAGCCGACTGCAAATTGTTGCTCATGTCGGCACCAATGACTCCTGCCGTCTGGGTTCAGAGGTCATCCTCAGT
This sequence comes from Schistocerca nitens, assembly GCF_023898315.1. Lineage (NCBI taxonomy): Eukaryota > Metazoa > Arthropoda > Insecta > Orthoptera > Acrididae > Schistocerca > Schistocerca nitens. The sequence continues at coordinate 644,520,941 of NC_064619.1, read as the reverse complement.
TCGTACAGGCGGTTGGCGGAATTGGTGAAGGCGGAAAGCCTCGCTCGCGGGGTGGAATCAGAGCTAACTATTTGTAGTATCGTTCCCAGAACCGATCGCGGTCCTCTGGTTTGGAGCCGAGTGGAAGGCTTCAACCAGAGGCTCAGACGATTCTGCGGAGATCTGGGGTGCAAATTTCTCGACCTCCGCTATCGGGTGGAGAAATGTAGGGTCCCCCTGAATAGGTCAGGCGTGCACTACACGCCGGAAGCGGCTACAAGGGTAGCGGAGTACGTGTGGAGTGCACATGGGGGTTTTTTAGGTTAGAGAATTCCCTCCCTAGGCCCGACAAGACGCCTCCTGAGACGCGGCAAGGTAGGAGTAGGCAAAATGCAACAGGGAATAACAATATTAATGTGCTAATAGCAAACTGCAGGAGCGTCTATAGAAAGGTCCCAGAACTGCTCTCATTAATAAACGGTCACAACGCCCATATAGTACTAGGGACAGAAAGTTGGCTGAAACCAGATGTAAACAGTAATGAGATCCTAAACTCAGATTGGAATGTATACCGCAGAGACAGGCTGGACAGTGAAGGGGGAGGCGTGTTTATAGCGATAAGAAGTGCAATAGTATCGAAGGAAATTGACGGATATCCGAAATCTGAAATGATTTGGGTGAAGGTCACGGTTAAAGCAGGCTCAGACATGGTAATTGGATGTCTCTATAGGCCCCCTGGCTCAGCAGCTGTTGTGGCTGAGCACCTGAAGGATAGTTTGGAAAATATTTCCAGTAGATTTCCCCACCATGTTATAGTTCTTGGTGGAGATTTTAATTTGCCGGATATAGACTGGGAGGCTCAAACGTTCATAACGGGTGGCAGGGACAAAGAATCCAGTGAAATTTTTTTAAGTGCTTTATCTGAAAACTACCTTGAGCAGTTAAACAGAGAACCGACTCGTGGCGATAACATATTAGACCTTCTGGTGACAAACAGACCCGAACTATTTGAAATAGTTAACGCAGAACAGGGAATCAGCGATCATAAAGCGGTTACGGCATCGATGATTTCAGCCGTAAATAGAAATATTAAAAAAGGTAGGAAGATTTTTCTGTTTAGCAAAAGTGACAAAAAGCAGATTACAGAGTACCTGACGGCTCAACACAAAAGTTTTGTCTCAAGTACAGATAGTGTTGAGGATCAGTGGACAAAGTTCAAAACCATCGTACAATATGCGTTAAATGAGTTTGTGCCAAGCAAGATCATAAAGAGATGGAAAAGAGCCACCGTGGTACAACAACCGAGTTAGAAAACTGCTGCGGAAGCAAAGGGAACTTCACAGCAAACATAAACATAGCCTAAGCCTTGCAGACAAACAAAAATTACGCGAAGCGAAATGTAGTGTGAGGAGGGCTATGCGAGAGGCGTTCAATGAATTCGAAAGTAAAGTTCTATGTACTGACTTGGCATAAAATCCTAAGAAATTTTGGTCTTATGTCAAAGCGGTAGGTGGATCAAAACAAAATGTCCAGGCACTCTGTGACCAAAATGGTACTGAAACAGAGGATGACAGACTAAAGGCCGAAATACTAAATGTCTTTTTCCAAAGCTGTTTCACAGAGGAAGACTGCACTGTAGTTCCTTCTCTAGATTGTCGCACAGATGACAAAATGGTAGATATCGAAATAGACGATAGAGGGATAGAGAAACAATTAAAATCGCTCAAAAGAGGAAAGGCCGCTGGACCTGATGGGATACCAGTTCGATTTTACACAGAATACGCGAAGGAACTTGCCCCCCTTCTTGCAGCGGTGTACCGTAGGTCTCTAGAAGAGCATAGCGTTCCAACGGATTGGAAAAGGGCACAGGTCATCCCCGTTTTCAAGAAGGGACGTCGAACAGATGTGCAGAACTATAGACCTATATCTCTAACGTCGATCAGTGGTAGAATTTTGGAACACGTATTATGTTCGAGTATAATGACTTTTCTGGAGACTAGAAATCTACTCTGTAGGAATCAACATGGGTTTCGAAAAAGACGGTCGTGTGAAACCCAGCTCGCGCTATTCGTCCACGAGACTCAGAGGGCCATTGACACGGGTTCACAGGTAGATGCTGTGTTTCTTGACTTCCGCAAGGCGTTCAAATTGTGTGATTGGATTGAAGAGTTCCTAGATAACAGAACGCAGCATGTCATTCTCAATGGAGAGAAGTCTTCCGAAGTAAGAGTGATTTCAGGTGTGCCGCAGGGTAGTGTCATAGGACCGTTGCTATTCACAATATACATAAATGACCTTGTGGGTGACATCGGAAGTTCACTGAGGCTTTTTGCAGATGATGCAGTGGTATATCGAGAGGTTGTAACAATGGAAAATTGTACTGAAATGCAGGAGGATCTGCAGCGAATTGACGCATGGTGCAGGGAATGGCAATTGAATCTCAATGTAGACAAGTGTAATGTGCTGCAAATACATAGGAAGATAGATCCCTTATCATTTAGCTACAAAATAGCAGGTCAGCAACTGGAAGCAGTTAATTCCATAAATTATCTGGGAGTACGCATTAGGAGTGATTTAAAATGGAATGATCATATAAAGTTGATCGTCGGTAAAGCAGATGCCAGACTGAGATTCATTGGAAGAATCCTAAGGAAATGCAATCCGAAAACAAAGGAAGTAGGTTACAGTACGCTTGTTCGCTCACTGCTTGAATACTGCTCAGCAGTGTGGGATCCGTACCAGATAGGGTTGATAGAAGAGATAGAGAAGATCCAACGGAGAGCAGCGCGCTTCGTTACAGGATCATTTAGTAATCGCGAAAGCGTTACGGAGATGATCGATAAACTCCAGTGGAAGACTCTGCGGGAGAGACGCTCAGTAGCTCGGTACGGGCTTTTGTTAAAGTTTCGAGAACATACCTTCACCGATGAGTCAAGCAGTATATTGCTCCCTCCTACGTATATCTCGCGAAGAGACCATGAGGATAAAATCAGAGAGATTAGAGCCCACACAGAACCATACCGACAATCCTTCTTTCCACGAACGATACGAGACTGGAATAGAAGGGAGAACCGGTAGAGGTACTCAGGGTACCCTCCGCCACACACCGTCAGGTGACTTGCGGAGTAAGGATGTAGATGTACTGCATGTCGCCCTTTGCTTGCGACACATCTACGTATTTCTCAAAAGTTGAGTATTGTCATTTATTTTCTGTAATAAAACTCTCCAGTACGATTTGCTTGAATTGTTGTCTGGCGATCCGAGAAGCAGGTTTCCTAGACACCCCACATTCGACGACTGGGCAGGATACAACAACTAGCAATTAAAGTCCAGGGAGAAAAAATAAAAACTCTTGAGGTTTGACGATGACATTGTAATTCCTTCAGAGACAGCAAAGGACTCGGAACAGCAGTTGAACGGAATGGATAGTGTCTTGAAAGGAGGATATAAGATGAACATCAACAAAAGAAAAAAAACAGGATAATGGAATGTAGTCGAATTAAATTAGGTGATGCTGAGGGAATTAGATTACAAAATGAGACATTTGAAGCAGCAGATGAGTTTTGCTATTTGGGAAGCCAAATAGCTCAGGATGGTCGAAGTACGGAGGATATAAAATATAGACCGGCAATGGCAAGAAAAGCGTTTCTGAAGAGGAGAAATTTGTTAACATCGAGTATAGAGTTAAGTGTCGTAGCCATGTATGAAAGTGAAACATGGACGATAATCAGTTTAGACAAGAAGAGAATAGAAGCTTTTGAAAAGTGGTGCTACAGAAAAAGGCTGAAGATTATATTGTTAAATCACCTAACCAATAAGGAGGTACTGAACAGAATTGGGGAGAAGAGAAATTAGTGGCACAACCTGACTAGAAGAAGGGATCGCTTGGTAGGACACATTCTAAGGCATCAAGAGATCACCATGTTCGGGATTTTCTCTGACTCGTGATGACTTGGTGTTGTGTGATGTCCTTAGGTTAGTTAGGTTTAAGTAGTTCTAAGTTCTAGGGGACTGATGACCATAGATGTTAAGTCCCATAGTGCTCAGAGCACCATGTTAGTACTGGAGGGAAGCGTAGGAAGGGGTGGGGGTGGGGGAATCGTAGAGGGAGACCAATAAATGAATACATTAAACAGATTCAGAAGGATGTAGGTTGCAGTAGTTAATCGGTGGAGAAGAGGCTTGAACAGGTAGAGTAGCATGGAGAGCTGCATCAAACCAGTCTTTGGAATGAAGACCGCAACAACAACATTGTTGTATTAGTGCTATTCGCGCGATTGTTTCGTTGTTGTGTTGGTAAACATGTCTGAAAAGTACCTGTGCAGTGTAAGCCATAAGGGCTACTTACCCCGGTCTCAGCTTTGTTATATCGGCGATTATTTATTTCGTATAAAAATAGATCACAGAACATATGTTAAAATTTTCTGTAAGGGAATAAAGAGCAGCGTACTTTATAAATGTTTAATATTGCTTCTTGTGAGTCTGGAGTGTGTAAAACAAGTGTTTACGAGTGGTTTAAGCGTTTCGAAGAAGGCCGTGACGACGTTGAGGATGACGAACGCCCTACAACACGCAGCACATCGATAACTGACGAAATCGTGGAAAAAGTTAAAGAAATGGTTATTAACGATCGCCGAATCATAGTCCGAGAACTTGCTGATGATATTGGTGTATCAGCTGGCTCACGCCACAATTCGGGTGTATTGAGTACGAAACGTGAGAGAGGAAATTTTTTGAACATAAACACCGGCGAAACAAGTTGATCAGCAGTCGCAAGATGAATTCAACGACGACGCAGAACTACTGAAACTTATCTGAACCGGCAATGGAACATGACTTCATGGATACGAAGTCGAAACTACGCCACAGTCGTCGTAATTGAAACACTCTGCATTCCCAAGACCGCAAAACATCGACAAATGCTGTCATATATGCAGGTTATGTTCACTGTGTTCTTCCAGTTTAATGGCATAGTGTAGCATGACTTTTTGAAGAAGGTCGAGCTATCTGTTCTGAGTACTACTTACAAGTTCAACGACGGAAAAAGAATCCGAATTCGTAGCGAAACAATTCACGTCCTATGCACCAGCATAATGCAAATGTTCACACTTTATCGCCTAATACCGTAATGGGACCCTGGCCTCCATGTTCCGCATACAAGGCTCCGTGCGACTTTTCCCCGTTCCCACAAATAATAAAAAGGCATGTGTGAGAGACTGTAAGCGCATCGCTGAAAATCTGTCTCAAAAATCCAGAAGTGTTTCGAGGATCATAAAAAGCAATGGCTTGTATAGTATATGCTGGGAGTTATTTTGAAGGGGAATACAGTGATGTAGACGAATGTATAAAATTCCTTAAGAAATTCCCGTTTTTTAACACACGTCGAACTCTTCGTATTCAAAAACAAATGACAATATCCGAAGCAAACAAGGCGCCGAACCACGATGCAATGAGGATGACAATTTACATAGATCACGGTGCAAAATAAGCTTCTTTTCTAGCTCTTACACACTGATAAACCAAACTAGTAGGACCACCCACTGCCCACTGCGACGTTGGATGTCGCCCGGTTGCGTTGCGAGCACGTGACGCGGTAGCAAAAGTATGTAAGCGAAGCAGACACGGACGGGGGATCACCCTAAAACAAGATACAAGCGACTTTGACAAAGGGCAGAATATTAAGTAGAGCCTATGAACTAGCATCTGAAAAACGTTGAAGCTGTTCGAATCTCATGTGCTGCAGATGTGAGCATCTACGGAAAGAGAGAGATTCGACCGTCGATCAATAGAAAAGTATCGGCTCTTCGGGTGAACCACATTTTTACTACTCTAGGTCGATGGTCGTCCCAACAAATGCCGTCATGGAGGAGAACTGCGGCTCGAAACGTGCAACGCGCCATCGACGCAGGCCAGTGGGAGCAGTACTATGCTATGGGAGACATTCTCCTGCGCTGGCATGGGACTGTGGTCGTAATCGAAGGCACGCAGACAGCTGCGAACTATTTGCATCCCTTCGTGCTTGACGTCTTTCCCGATGGCGATGTCATCCGTCAGCCGTATAATTGTCCGTGTCTCGGGGCCAGAAACTCACGCTGATGTCTCAGCGACCAAATTCGCCTTGGTAAATCCTATGGAACCTATGTGAGTCAGGTACCATCACCTCGTACTCAAATCAGCGGCCCGTTATTTAGGCGAATTACATGACGTCTGCGTAGACATCTAATGCCACATACCTCCACTAACCTATCAACAAACTTCCGGATCTCTGATATGCAGAATCAGTGATGTACTTCGTTTCGAAGACGGACAAACAAGCTATTAAGCAGGTGGTCATAATGTTTTGGCTCATAAGAGCCAACAGTCGTTGCGTGAGTGCACAAACTTTCGTTTACCACACTATCTTAGAGCATGCAATCTGTTTTGCAAGAGCCTGCTTTGAGCAAAAACACAATTTCTTGTTTCCTATACATCTGTAGACGCTTCGATGAGGTTTTACCATCATCAGGGTGATTCCTCTTTATTTTTCTGTCGAACAATAAGTAAATGTTGTACGAGAATGAATATAATTTGTAACTGTGGTTTGTTTTCATTTTATTAAAAACGTTTTAACAAGAAATGTCTTTCTTAATAGGGTAAGTTATTGTTCACGTCCCTGTCTGTCCTCTATGGTATGTATGGTATAGCTGACACTTCAATAAGGTTTGCATCTCCAACCAACATGTGATTTTGGGCTCAAATGGCTCTGAGCACTATGGGACTTAACTGCTGTGGTCATCAGTCCCCTAGACTTAGAACTACTTAAACCTAACTAACCTAAGTACATGACACACATCCATGCCCGAGGCAGGATTCGAACCTGCGACCGTAGCAGCAGCGCGGGGCGAAACTGAAGCGCCTGGAACCGCTCGGCCACAGCGGCCGGCCTGCACAATAAGTAAAAGGTAATCATCATCATCATTTAAGACTGATTATGCCTTTCAGCGTTCAGTCTGGAGCATAGTCCCCCTTATAAAATTCCTCCATGATCCCCTATTCAGTGCTAACATTGGTGCCTCTTCTGATGTTAAACCTATTACTCCAAAATCATTCTTAACCGAATCCAGGTACCTTCTCCTTGGTCTGCCCCGACTCCTCCTACCCTCTACTGCTGAACCCATGAGTCTCTTGGGTAACCTTGCTTCTCCCATGCGTGTAACATGACCCCACCATCTAAGCCTGTTCGCCCTGACTGCTACATCTATAGAGTTCATTCCCAGTTTTCCTCATTGTGGACACCGTCCTGCCATTGTCCCCATCTACTAGTACCTGCAATCATCCTAGCTACTTTCATATCCGTAACCTCAACCTTGTTGATAAGGTAACCTGAACCCACCCAGCTTTCGCTCCCATACAACAAAGTTGGTCGAAAGATTGAACGGTGCACAGATAACTTAGTCTTGGTACTGACTCCCTTCTTGCAGAAGAGAGTAGATCGTAGCTGAGCGCTCACTGCATTAGCTTTGCTACACCTCGCTTCCAGTTCTTTCACTATGTTGCCATCCTGTGAGAATATGCATCTTAAGTACTTGAAACCGTCCACCTGTTCTAACTTTGTTCCTCCTATTTGGCACTCAATCCGTTTATATCTCTTTCCAACTGACATTACTTTCGTTTTGGAGATGCTAATCTTCATACCATAGTCCTTAAATTTCTGATCTAGCTCTGAAATATTACTTTGCAAACTTTCAATCGAATCTGCCATCACAACTAAGTCATCCGCATATGCAAGACTGCTTATTTTGTGTTCACATATCTTAATCCCACCCAGCCAGTCTATTGTTTTCAACATATGATCCATAAATACGAGGGTTGTTTTTTAAGTAAGGGCCGTTTTGATTTTTAAAAAAAGATACTAATACTTTTGTAAAAAAAAAACTTTTATTTTCTGATTCTACACACTTTTACCTATTTTTCTACATCGTTGCCTTATTTATTTAAGCACTTGTCATACCGTACAACTAAGTTTTTAATTCCCTCTTCAAAGAATTCGGCCGCCTGCTCCGACAGCCAAGAGTTCACGGCCGCTTTCAATCATCGTCGTCATTGAAGCGCTGCCCGCCAAGATGGTGTTTCAGGTACCGAAAAAGGATAAAATCGCTAGGAGCATGGTCGGGGCTGTATGGTGCATGGTCCAAAACTTCCCAGCCAAAAGAATCAACTAAATCCCGAGTCTTTTGAGAGGTGTGAGGCCTAGCGTTATCGTGCAGGAGCAAAACTCCTTTTGTCAGCATGCCGCGCCTTTTGTTTTGAATTGCTCTGCGGAGCTTCTTTAGAGTTGCACAGTAGGCATCTGAGCTGATTGTCGTTCCTCGTGGTATAAAGTCCACAAGCAAAACACCGCGCCGGCCCCAGAACACAGTTGCCATAATCTTGCTCTTTGACAGCGTCTGTTTGGCTTTGACCTTGACGGGTGAGGTTGTGTGTCGCCATTCCATCGATTGTCGCTTGCTTTCGGGAGTGATATTTGACTCAAAATATGTCATCCCCTTCTTCCTCGTAACGAATCAAAAAGTCCAATGATGTGCAAATCTCTTCCCTTTGTAGTCCTCTGTGAGGAGTCTGGGTACCCACCGAGAGCACAGTTTCATAAAGTTTAGGTTTTCAGACACAATTTTGTACAAAACCGATCATGAAACTTGCGGAAATTCCAAAGAAAGAGTGGAAATTGTGAATCTTCTCTCCTCACGAATCTTTGTTTCGACTGCAGCCACCAAATCATCAGTGATCACAGAGGGCCGGCCTGAGCGTTCTTCGTCATGGACGTTTTGGTCAATAATCTCGTAGAACAGACAATAACTTCCTCCTAGGAACCCGGTCATATGCCTTTTCTAGATCTATAAAGCATAGATACAGTTCCCTGTTCCACTCATAATACTTCTCCATTATTTGCCGTAAGCTAAAGATCTGGTCCTGACAACCTATAAGAGGCCTAAACCCACACTGATTTTCATCCAATTGGTCCTCAACTAATACTCGCACTTTCCTTTCAACAATACCTGAGAAGGTTTACCCACAACGCTGATTAAAGAGATACCTCTGTAGTTGTTACAATCTTTTCTGTTTCCATGTTTAAAGATTGGTGTGATTACTGCTTTTGTCCAGTCTGATGGAACCTGTTCCGACTCCCAGGCCATTTCAATTATCCTGTGTAGCCATTTAAGACCTGACATTCCACTGTATTTGATGAGTTCCGACTTAATTTCATCCACCCCAGCTGCTTTATTGCACTGCAATCTATTGACCATTTTCTCCACTTCCTCAAATGTGATCCTATTTCCATCATCATTTCTATCCCATTCTACCTCGAAATCTGAAACATTACTGATCGTATTTTCACCTACATTGAGCAACTCTTCAAAATATTACCTCCATCTGCCCAAGGCATCCACAGGATTCACCAGCAGTTTTCCTGACCTGTCCAAAATACTTGTCATTTCCTTCTTACCTCCCTTTCGAAGACTGCTAATTACACTCCAGAATGGTTTTCCAGCAGCATGACCCATAGTCTCCAACCTGTTTCCAAAGTCTTCCCAAGATTTCTTCGTGGATGCTGCAATTATCTGTTTGGCTTTGTTTCTTTCTTCAACATAACTTCTCTGTCTACCTGAGTTCTAGTATGTAGCCATTTTTGATACGCCTTCTTTTTCCTTTTACAGGCTGCCTTGACTGTGTCATTCCACCAAGCTGTTTGCTTCATCCTACTTTTACACACTACTGTTCCAAGACATTCTTTAGCCACTTCTAGTACTGTGTCCCTGTACCTTGTCCATTCCTTTTCCAATGACTGTAATTGACTACATTCAACTAACTGGTACCTTTCTGAGATCGCTGTTATGTACTTGTGCCTGATTTCCTTATCCTGAAGTTTCTGCACTCTTATCCTCCTACATATGGACCTGACCTCCTGCACTTTCGGCCTCACAATCCCAATTTCACTGCAGATTAAATAATGATCAGTGTCATCAAAGAATCCCCTGAATACACGTGTGTCCCTCACAGCCTTCCTGAATACCTGATCTGTTATTATATAGTCAATGACAGATCTGGTTCCCCTGCCTTCCCAAGTACACCGGTGAATGTTCTAATGTTTAAAAAAGGAGTTTGTGATTACTAAGCCCATAGTGGCACAGAAATCCAAGAGTTGTTTCCCGTTCCTGTTGGCCTCCATATCCTCTCCAAATTTACCCATAACCGTTTCATACCCTTCTGTTCGATTTCCAATCCTGGCGTTAAAATCACCCATGAGCAAAACACTGTCCTTGTCCTTTACTCTAACACCTACATCACTGAGTGCCTCATAAAAACTATCCATCTTATCCTGATCTGTCCCTTCACAATGCGAATATACTGACACAATCCTAATTTTCTTGCTAGACACCGTCAAATCTATCCACATCAGTCGTTCGTTTACATACCTTATTGCGACTACGCTGGGTTCTATTTCTTTCCTGATGTAAAGCCCTACACCCCATTGTGCTTTGACTCCTGACAGGTAGACCTTGTATTCTCCCACTTCCTCTTCTTTCTCACCCATTACCCGAATGTCACTAACAGCTAAAACGTCCAGCCCCATCTTACTTGCAGCCTCTGCCAGCTCTATCTTCTTCCCAGAGTAGCCCCCATTGATATTAATAGCTCCCCATCTCATTACCATTTGTTTGCCAAGTCGTATCTTAGGAGTCCCTGGTTTGTCAGTTAGAGGTGGGACTCCGTCACCTCCAAAGGTCCGAGGCATTTTGCTCTGATTGTTGCCAGCATCAAATTTAAAGTACCAGGGAAGCAGATTGCTAGCCTTACTTGCCCCGTGTCCCATTGGGTTTCACCCCTAACGGCTGAGGGACTAACCGGTGGATTTGGTAGTCTTTGCCGTACGAGCACAAAGGTGACCACGACTCAGAATATGTCCGAGATGCCCTGCCTTATTCCAAAGTAACTGGCATCCCGACTGTCTGGACCACTTACTTGGCCACTCATACGTTGCCCGTGGTTCATGAACTAGGACATGACTACAGTAACCCACACAGGTAAGTGTGGAAAAAATTTGCGGTCTAAGTTCCGGAATTTTTTAAACAGATCTCCTACATCCAACCGGTAATTTTATAATAGTTTGATTTTCTCTTTGGATGGTTGGTAGATGAGGGCACTCTGTTAGTTTGTGGTCAAAGATTAGTTCAAGGTATTTTCGAGTGTTAGTAAGATGGATAGGATGGATATGTGTGGCAAGGTAAAAATCTGTGTAACTGAACCAGTGGAAAGCATTTCCTATTGTTGCTGCCTGACTTTTGATAGCACGAGATGAAGTTATTAAGGTGGTTCCGAAAGGACCGTTCAGAAAATTGAATGCCGGGTAGACGTCAATGGAGGCTACGTCGCCGGCAGATAGATGGGGGCAAGTGGCAGGGGGATGTCACCATTGGCCACTTGCTGTCGGGGAGAGAGCTGCTCCATCACGGTGTGACGCGGGCGCTCCGTCATCGCTGGTTACCCCGGCCGTGTATCTCCCTGTGCGCCCACCGTGAGCCGGCCCACAATCGGAGCTCGTTACGGGCGAGCACGGCGGCAGCGATAGCGTCCCGCTGCGAAGCGCTCTCCAGATCACTAGCACGGGAGCCCTCGTGCGGAACCGACGCCAGGTGCCGGTGGTGGCGGCTTCAGCAACGAGCCTCGCTAGCGGCGAGCAATCTCACTGGGCGCGCTTCCGTAAAATTGACTAACTTCCATCGGTCAGGCAAAGAAGTACAAAAACGTCAATAACTTCTGAAAGTACACTGCTGGCCCCTGAAATTGCAGTAGCAAGAAGATAGCAAATAACGAGGTTTTGCATGTTGCGCATGCGTAGTACTGTAGGAAGAATACACGGTCACGTCAGACTTCTGCTACTGTATCAGGTATGAATGACGATGGGCAGAAAGATTGTGTCTTCAACTAAAGCCTAAGAAGCCGGACCTAATTTTCACACAGGGTCACAATTATTGAACTACATGAAAAAAACGTAAATTAGTTACTAACTACTTCGTGCACACACTTTATTCAGCATGTAAACGTCACTATAGATATTCATATTTACGTTACAACATGTTCGATATGCCTGCCGTCACTTGCGATGATGTGGCACAGATGAACAGTAAAATTTTGCATGACCCGCTGAAGCGTCGGAAAATCAGTGCTGTCGATGTCCTCATTAATGGCCCTTTTCGGCACAGCAATGGCTTTGAGGCTATTGCTGTACGCCTTGTCTTTAATATAGCCCCACGAAAAGGAGTCGCATGTGTTTAGATCCGAAAGACCTGGAGGCCAATCGAGGCCCATGCCACATGACCTCTGGGTACCCAACAGCTGGAATGCGGTCCCCAAAGTGCTGCTCCAGGACATCAAACACTGTCCTGCTTCAATGGGGTCGAGCTCCGTCTTGATGAGCCACATCTTATCGAAAACAGGATCACTTTGGATAATGGGGATGAAATCATCTTTCTAAACCTTCAAGTATCGTTCGGTAGTCACCGTGCCATCAATGAATATCGCACCGATTATTCCGTAACTGGACATTCCACATCACACTGTCACCCGATGAGGGTGAAGAGACTTCTCGATCACGAAATGCGGATTCTCAGTCCCCCAAAAGTGCCAATTTCGCTTACTGATGAACCCATCCACATTCGTGATCTCCTCGGGAGGTATAAGTAGGGGGAAGCAATATATTCGATACCTCATCCAGAAACGCACCCTCTTGAAACCTGGCGAGCAAGCTACACCGCGATGCAGAGCGCCTCTCTTGCAGAGTCTGCCACTTGAGTTTGCTAAACATCTCCGTAACGCTATCACAGTTACCAAATAACCCTGTGACGAAACGCGCCGCTCTTCTTTGAATCTTCTCTATCTCCTCCGTCAACCCGATGTGGTACGGATCCCACACTGTTGAGCAAAACTCAAGTATAGGTCGAACGAGTGTTTTATAGGCCACCTCCTTTGTTGATGGACTACATTTTCTTAGGACTCTCCCAATGAATCTCAACCTGGTACCCGCCTTACCAACAATTAATTTTATATGATCATTCCACTTCAAATCGTTCCGCACGCATACTCCAGATATTTTACAGAAGTAACTGCTACCAGTGTTTGTTCCGCTATCATATAATCATACAATAAACGATCCTTCTTTCTAAGTATTCGCAATACATTACATTTGTCTATGTTAAGGGTCAGTTACCACTCCCTGCACCAAGTGCCTATCCGCTGCAGATCTTCCTGAATTTCGCTATAATTTTCTAATGCTGCAACTTCTCTGTATACTACAGCATCATCCGCGAATAGCCGCATGGAACTTCCGACACTATCTACTAGGTCATTTATATATATTGTGAAAAGCAATGGTCCCATAACACTCCCCTGTGGCACGCCAGAGGTTACTTTAACATCTGTAGATGTCTCTCCATTGATAACAACATGCTGTGTTCTGTTTGCTAAAAACTCTTCAATCCAGCCACACAACTGGTCTGATATTCCGTAGGCTCTTACTTTGTTTATCAGGCGACAGTGCGGAACTGTATCGAACGCCTTCCGGAAGTCAAGGAAAATAGCATCTACTTGGCAGCCTGTATCTAATATTTTCTGGGTCTCATGAACAAATAAAGCGAGTTGGGTCTCACACGATCGCTGTTTCCGGAATCCATGTTGATTCCTACAGAGTAGATTCTGGGTTTCCAAAAACGAGATGATACTCGAGCAAAAAACATGTTTTAAAATTCTACAACAGATCGACGTCAGAGATATAGGTCTATAGTTTTGCGCATCTGCTCGACGACCCTTCTTGAAGACTGGGACTACCTGTGCTCTTTTCCAATCATTTGGAACCTTCCGTTCCTCTAGAGACTTGCGGTACACGGCTGTCAGAAGGGGGGCAAGTTCTTTCGCGTACTCTGTGTAGAAACGAATTCGTATCCCGTCAGGTCCAGTGGACTTTCCTCTGTTGAGTGATTCCAGTTGCTTTTCTATTCCTTGGACACTTATTTCGATGTCAGCCGTTTTTTCGTTTGTGCGAGGATTTAGAGAAGGAACTGCAGTGCGATCTTCCTCTGTGAAACAGCTTTGGAAGAAGGTGTTTAGTATTTCAGCTTTACGCGTGTCATCTTCTGTTTCAATGCCATCATCATCCCGGAGTGTCTGGATATGCTGTTTCGAGCCACTTACTGATTTAACGTAAGACCAGAACTTCCTTGGATTTTCTGTTAAGTCGGTACTCAATACAGGTTGATTATATTCTCAATTCGAATATACCACATTAATCTCCACTATTTTGGTACAAAACTCTATTTTTCAAAATACTCTCTGTTCAATACGACGGACTTGCACCACCGTACTGGGAGCGCCTGTATGTACGCATGTAACACTCTAGTGATCAACCCCGGCCCCAACACCTTGCTGCTCCAATAACCTCCTCATCATCTACGTACTGTTTCAAGTGGAGTGCATCCTTCATTGGGCCAAACAAATGGAAGTCGGAAGGTGCGACATCCGGGCTGTGTGGTGGCTGAGCAAGAACGGTCCAATGACGTTCTGTGAGACCCTTTCGAGTGCACAGACATGTATGGGGCCTTGCATTTTATGCACAAGGAGAAATGCTTTTACGTTGTTATGACGACGAACACGCTGAGGTCGTTTCTTCAATTTCCTGAGCTTAGCACAATACACTTCAGAGTTGTCGTTGAACCACGAACGAAGACATCATACAGAATAACCCCTTTATCTCAGAAGATCGCCACCGAGGCATTACCGGATGAGGGTGCGGTTTTTAACTTTTTCTTTTGAGGAACGATGTTGTATCGCTACTCGATGGATTGCAGTTTTGTTTCCAGTTCTAAGTGTCGAACCCCTGTTTCAACGCTTGTGACGATGTTCGACAAAAAACTATCATGATCAACCTCGTAACAAGCAAGTAACTCCGCATGGATGGTCCTACATTGCCCTTTATGGTTTCTGTTAGGCTGCAAACAACCCATTGGGCACACACCTCTGAGTACCCAAACTCGTGGACGAGTGTATCAGCGCTACCAACAGAGACGCGCAGTTGAGCAGCGAGGTGTTTGACTGTGATCCGTCGTTCACCTTGAATGAGAGTGTCCACACGTTCTATCACTGCAGGAGTAGCAGCTGTGTGCGGACGGCCGGCACGCGGAAGATCAGACAGGTTTGCGCTATCTTGTTGCAACGATGACAGACGCCTCGCCCAATGACTCACCGTGCTTTTGTTCACAGCCAGGTCTCCGTAGACATTCTGGAAGTGCCTATGAGTATCTGCGATTCTCTGGGTTTCAGCGAAACGAA
Organism: Schistocerca nitens; assembly: GCF_023898315.1. NCBI lineage: Eukaryota > Metazoa > Arthropoda > Insecta > Orthoptera > Acrididae > Schistocerca > Schistocerca nitens. Next base: position 644,505,602 of record NC_064619.1, on the reverse strand, counting down.
ACTCAATGACAGCTCTTTGCTTTAAACGCACCTCCGCAAGAGACACCATTTCGAAGGTTACGTGTAGCGCCGTAACCTGTCGGAACTTAATGAAACTATAGTGGCTGGAGCGGGAATATTCTACTGTGTTCCACGCCAAAACTTCGCACCTTTTCAAGCAAAATTGGTGGCGATTAATTTATTGAAAGCTCCTCATTTTATTATTTATCATCTACACTACCGTGGCTATATTTGTTATCCTCGAGTCTCCATATGCGAATACGTGCACACCGATGCTATACGCAAAACCGAGAACTGTCTCAAAAAAGGATGAGAGGCTACGTTCGGTGTTGTTCGGCGCATCACTGTCGGCGCCCCTCTCTCTGCTACCGCATCAACGGAAGCCGCAACAACGTGTAAGGTGGCTATAATTTCGCATCTTACAAGCAACCATCCACATACTTTGCCGTGATCTACACAATTAGGTATCATGTGATTGGTTGTACATTGTATATATCAATATATAAAGGAGACTGACATAGTCACGTAGGCCTTGTAAATCACTGTTAACTCAGGAAGGTGACGGAGTGTCTTTTTTATAAAAACGGCATAATGAATGATTGCCTATACTAGTCGAGGTTGGAACGGCATTGGAGATGAAACGGCAGGCAGAACTCATGCTCTGGGTGGTAGGCCTGCACAGGTGTTGTTCGTGTTTAAACACAGGAAGTAGCTAGTCAGACGTCGTGGAACCTGAGCTCTGGAGCACAACAGGGTGACGGCCGGCCGCTATTTTAGTAGAGCCGGAAGAATTACAGGATAATACTTCCGAACGCTGAAAAACTTGGACCCAGGTGAGAGGAACGAAGAAGTGGCACCTCGGAAACCACGCAGGCTGGGTTATTTCCAAGGATTTTTACTCAGAAGCGTACTATTGTACGAGTACGGGTTTCTCCTCACAAACTTTCCGTGCTGGACGACAAAAGACTAAAATATGATTGGTGGGCATTCGGAAGAATTTGCAGAGATGGAGAATATTCCATGGTTTCGGGAATATGATTCGTTTTCGGAATTACAAGGGTGGGGGGCCGGGTCTTGCTGGGAGGCCAGCAGAGACGTGGTATTCCGTTGTGAGCACCCGTGTGTGTCGGTCGCTCGATATCAGCTTTGTTGGTACAGACGTACTTGCTGTCTTTACTCTCAAGAGAGTTTATAGTTAGAACAGTTAGGCACTGTGCTGTTGCGAACCTATACAATTCTGGACTTCGACTCCGGGTTGGAAGTCGTCGTTGAGTACGCAGCGTTCAGTAATTGAGAGCACTTCCTCTGCCTATACTTACGTTGAGACGTTATCTGAACTCCGTCCTTGTGGCTGGCAGTTCGCGTTTCTCGTCTGCAGAACACAGAGAGGAGAAGACAGTATTAGTCAGAGGACCGCCTTCTGCCGTCCTAGAGCCTGAAAGAGTTTATTTGTGGCTGGAGTTCTTCCATCGTAACAGACGAGTACGAGAACCATCACTTCGACGCACCGGACGCAGTACGTACGGTGATATCGTAAATTGCTTCGGCTTATTAGGGCTATAAAAGCTTAACAGTTGTGATCACGTTAGTTTATTTCCACTGAGGTTCCACAACAACGTAGATCATCTTCGAAAGTGGTGACTTCTAGTGTTTGGTACGTAGATGATGTCAGTCATTTCGCGTAATTGATATTAGACCGCGCAATCATAATAAGGGGCAGAGTTGGGCAATTGATTAGTAATTTTACTTAGGAAATGTAAACTTTGTAATATAAAGGGTTTTTTAATCTACAATAAATATATAAGCAGGAACAACGTTTATCATTTAGAAGGATTAGTTGCCTTGATCATTAATTTATGTTTAGATTGTAATTTATAGAATCAAGAGATCCTAAGATCTGCTTCAGGGGGTAGTCAGACAGGGCCAAATCTTCATTTCAGCGTTTATGATTTTCCGTTGCGCCCATTCATTTTACGCCCGTCTGGAGTAGCATCTTGGAAATGGTCACCAAGCTGCCATTCCATGCTGCTCTAGACTTGGTTGCACTGACGGCGTGGACCTTGTCCTGCTACGAACAAACCCATTTTCTGACTCGACGTTCGTGACGTAAATGTATGATCCTGCACTTCCGAGTAAACAATCTGTCCTCCGGAGAGAGAGAGAGAGAGAGAGAGAGAGAGAGAGAGGAGGGGGGGGGAAGAAGAAAAAGGGTCGTTTACACACTATGTATAACGTTGTATATGATCCTCCTGAACCCATGTATTTTGTATGTCAATCGTGGGAACCCGATCAAGACGAGCAGTGATATTGCACATTCAACTCATCTATGTTAGGAAACACACATCACCGGGGCACGCTCCCCGTTGCGGGGTGCCCGACTAACGGTTTCCAGGGTCAACAAAAACTTTATTTTCAACATTTCATACAATTATTGACCGACTTTAAAAAGTTGTCGCAATCCGCTCATTAAGATTTTTAATCTTATGCCTAATATCTGACACAAAGAGTCAAATTTTACAGTCTGGAAGTGTGTACATGATTTACGGCGGACTATTTCACAGCGCACATACCCAGCTTATTTTCATCCAATATTTCAGAATGAGGGCACTCAGCAAATTCCAACAAACTTTACAGGTAATTCCAGATCTTTACGAAACTTTTTCATTGTGACATCCCACACAAAATGATGAAACGAAAACACCTTGTGGCTTACCACATTTTCGTTGTTCACGCAGTAAGACAGCAGCATCCGGCATGATATTTAATTATTACTTCTTCGCTACTAACTCTATTAACAACACATTTTTCAAACAGTATTCACACATACCACTGAATGTTTTCCACACGTACCATTGAATTTACCTGTAAAATTATATCACTATACGAAACATAATTCGGGGGATATGACGTTTTATACCCGGGACTTCGGTTCTTTAAAGAGTCTGGGCTGTTTCCTAAAACCAATAGTAGATCAGTAGCCAGACAAGTTCCTCCTTTTTTCCGAATACGGAAAGCAGTTACTCAGGTCGTGGAGCACTTTGACACGTCACACACCGGAGCTTCTACCCCAAGTAGGACACGGGCCTGTGTCATATGGCAATGCTCTATATTTAGGCATGTTACGGCCACTTCTTTGCATCTGAGCGACTGGAATGATGTCCGGCATGACCTTGTGGTAGGCGTCACTTGGTGTAGCTTGTCGGTTCCTATCTCCAGCCAGTCTTTCTCCTACGGTCACGTAAGGTTTCTCCCAAACTGTGAGATGATGGCGGGTAATGGAATGGCACACTGAGTTACCACACGAACATCAGAGGCGTCCCTGACTGCTCCGTCAGTTTTCTCATTCACATAAACTCCCAGCTGAATGATACAACTTTCCCTGACATTATAAAAGGAGAATGTTCTAGATATTCTGCACCATAGTTTTCAGCGGACGGATTTTCAAGAAAGGACTAGCTAAAATCAAATAAAAATGATATTAAAATATGGAAATGTCTTTTCTACCATCTATGAAATTCCTTCATCCGTAAAACTGAAGAAACAAATCTATGTAACAGATACTTTTTACCACCTTATTCACAATAGTTACAAACGAGATACTATTTAACAAAGAAAAGTGATATGAGCTTGAAACAATATACCAGGTAGAAGTTTGTGTAGTCGTATGTTCTCCACTTAATCGTCGTCGAAGTGGAATACTTATTTTCTGCTAGACAATTACTCGTAAAACACAAGATGATGGAAAGATATGCACCCTTGGACAAGAGTAACTTGTGGGTAGGCTACATCGTCTTGTTGTATCGGAACACGGGACACCAAATACGCGAGTGTGGGTGCTTGTAGTTAAGGGACACTCAATGACGATGCTATCAGTGCCCTTTCGAAAATCAGTAGAAACTAATGCGGTAAAAACGTATAAAATGTTAAGTAAGAAGCAATCGGCGGCAAAATTGATATTGTGACTGTGCGCCTGATCATAGCTGAGTAGTCCAACATCAACAGCTATAGTGATCACAATATCCAGATCTACATCTCCAGTGTTATCTTCCCGATCCTCTATCCCATCGCGAATGGCTCGTGGGCAGAATTCTTCTAATTTTCTGGTTGTGGTCATTCCACCAGACGTACGTGGAAGGAAGTAATAAATGGCTCTGAGCACTATGGGACTTAACATCTATGGTCATCAGTCCCCTAGAACTTAGAACTACTTAAACTTAACTAACCTAAAGGCATCACACAACACCCAGTCATCACGAGGCAGAGAAAATGAAGGAAGTAATATATTGCCGCCTTTTCCCAGAACGTGCTCTCTCGAAGGTTCAATATTAAATCTCACCGTGATGCACAACGCTTCTCTTTCAGTTACTGCCACTGGAGTTTGTTGTGCATCTCCGTAAAGCTTCCGGCCAGGCCAGACGAACCCGTGGCGGAACACACCGCTCTTCCTTTGACCTTCTGTGTCTCTTTTAATACAACCTAATAAGGGTCCCAGAATGATGGGTAGTGCTCAAGAATATTTCGGACGAATGTTTTGTAAGCCAATATGTGCTCATTTCAACTGTGCTTTAATCACTTCACTGAAACCCTACTCTTCCGCTTCGACAACAAATAAGGAACGAATGTATGATACCTCTGCAAATTCTGTTTTGGAAAATATGACTCTGCAAGTACTGCACGAGTTAAGATGTACGTTACCGGATACAGAGACGAATCGAGGCGGGAGGGTGAGTCTATGGGGCAGCAGGCCGCCCCTGCCCTCCAGAACTACACTCTTTTCTTTTGTGTCGTCTCGTTGTCACTGTAGGGTTGTACCACGGGAAGTAAGGAGGGGATGTTGTTTCGTTGCCGGAATCCTCTTTCTGTAACACAACTACACGCATATATTAACAGGGTTCTTTATACAGAAGAACAAGAAGTTACTTAACCTAAGATGGTCAACAGTCCGCGTTAGCCTCACTGCTGGTGAAGTACAGGTCTGCTATGTACACTACTCTGGTCGCTAGGTACTGACTCTGAGCTAGAGGCTGAGCTAACTGAGACTGCGACTCCCACTGGGCTGCGACTCGTCGACTCACTGGATGGCTAACTGGGCCTCCGGTCCGCGGCGGCGATCTAAATACTGGCGGCTGACAGGGCGTTGGCGGCACGTTTCTTGCTAGTTTGTCTTTGGCCTCTATAGATCTTCACTCAACACTTTTGCCATCTAGGGTGCTGGAGCCAGTTTACGCCAGCACAGTTTCTTTACAAGAATGTTCTTTGCAACCATAACTTTCACATTTAGCAGTCTCGATAATTTGGCACATTTTGACTTCACTAGTTTGTGTTCATTTAATCGAAAACCTCTTTACCAAACTTTTCCGACCACGGGAAATGGTATCTGTGTAATGGAGGTAAATGTTCTAACAAATTCCAAAGGTGTTCCACTGAGTTCAGCTTGGCACTCTGAACAGGCCAATCCAGTTCAGAAATTTTATTTCCACAAACTGACGCCTTATAGATGTCGGTTTATGACAGTGTCCACTTTCATGGTAATGCAAACACTCACTGCCTCCAATAGAACTCTCTATTGCTCACAGTAACATGTGTTCATATCCTTCTGCTTTTAGTGTTTTCTTAAGCTCAATAAGGGTGAACATCTCTAGCACAGAAAACACCCCTGTACGATATCAGCAGCTCCTCCGTATTTCATTGTCGGTACTGCATATGATAGCAAGTAACGTTCTCCAGGCATTCACCAAACCCGAACTCTTCCACCGGATTGCCACAGGATATAGCGAGATTCGGCACTGCTATTCACTAGTCTCTAGTTATCCACTGTCCAGTGAGGTTGCTTTTTACACCACTTCATTGACTACATAAATATCTGGCTTACGAGGTGCTGTTCCACTATTGTATCTTATTATTTTTATCTCCCTGCGCACACTTATTATGCTAACTTTACTGCTGACAGTATTTCGCAACTCAAGGGTGATGCCTTCCGCTGATATGCGATTTTTAGCCACCAGCCTTCGCAATGCTCGTCGGTCCCTGTCCCCATGCGAAGTCTTGGTCTTGCTCTTAGCCTGTGGTTGTTCATTTGTTTCACAGTGGCTTCACCAACTGTGGAAATGGGCAGCTTTAGAAGGGTTGAAACTTCCATGATGAATTTGATACTCAAGTGAATCTGATCACACCAGGAACTTCTTGCCATCTACTTCTACGTAGATATCCGCAAGCCACCGTACGATGCGTGGCGGAGGGTACCCTGCACCACTGCTTATCATTTCCCTTCCTGTTCCACTTTCAAATAGAGCGAGGGAAAAACGACTGTTTATGCGCCTCCGTATGAGCTCTAATTTCTCGTATCTTACCGTCGTGGTCCTTACGCGCAATATATGTTGGTGGCCGTATAATCGTTCGGCAAAATGCCGGTTCTCTAAATTTCCACAATAGTGTTTTCTGGAAAAAAGGTTGCCTTCCCTCCAGAGATTCCCCATTTCAATTCTCGTAGCATCCGCGTAACACATACGTGTTGCTCGAACCTACCGGTAACAAATCTAGCAGCCCGCCTCAGAATTGCTTTGATGTCTTCCTTCAATCCGACCTGGTACGGATCCCAAACACTCGAGCAGTACTCAAAGAATAGGTCGAATCAGCGTCCTACATGCGGTCTCATTTACAGGTGAACCACTCATTCCTAGAATTCTCCCAATAAACCGAAGTCGACCATTCGCCTTCCCTAACAGTTCTCACATGCGCTTTCCAAGTCATATCGCTTTGTAACGCTACGCCCAATATTTAAACGACTTGACTGTGTCAAGCAGGACACTAGCAACACTAACCGAACATTACACGTTTGTTCTTCCTACTTATCCGCATTAACTTACAGTCTTCCACATTTAGAGCTAGGTGCCATTCATCAAACCAACTGGAAATGATGTCTTGTCGTTCCGCCTCTCATTGATACCTTAGTTTTCAAGGTGGCATAAAGCTCTGCGTTGAGGACTGTAAATGCTGTGCGGCTGGTCCCGGTGGAGGTTCGAGTCCTCCCTCGGGCATGGGTGTGTGTGTTTGTCCTTTGGATAATTAAGGTTAAGTAGTGTGTAAGCTTAGGGACTGATGACCTTAGCAGTTAAGTCCCATAAGATTTCACACACATTTGAACATTTTTGAGGACTGTAAATGACTAGTCCACGTTCGAAGTCACTGTGTGTTCTGAGCGACCCATTTTGCTGTTATTGCTTTTCTACTGACAACAGAAAATTCCGCGCTTCATTTTCTTCTGGCCTGTCCACCTCTCGTGATATCTAGTAGTCAATGCCGCATTACAAATGGATGTCCGGACACTTCTGATCACATAGTATATTGTTTGAAACAAGCATTGAGCTTGTTGTCAAATAATACTCGTAATTCGTTTCTGCCTCTTACGAATCTGTTGGCCGTAACTGTATGCTACTAGACGTTGTTCCTTTAATGTCTCGTCCTTCTGCCGTTTTCGGATTCGTTAACCTTCAAACATAGACTGTACACTAATTCAGAGCTTCACAGATAAATGACGTTGATGGATAGTAGAAGAGATACAGCTCCGTACTTGAAAAATTTTTTTTTTAGTTTTATGCGCTCGAGAAGGAGTATCTGTCTTGTTAGTACGCTGACGGCTAGTAATGTAATCTGGTCATAAGAGGAGGTTCCTGCCTTGAGGCCTTGTTATTCGCGCCTCTCATTCATACCTCACACCTTGGGTTTAAGGACGGCAGAAAGCTCTGCATTGAAGACTGATTTGGTGGGCGAGCCCTGAGAAGAGGGACGTTTGGATGCGCGCCCTTTGTGGCAGACGAATCTCGGCGAATGAGTTGAGCGCCGGCTGTGATAGGTGCGAACGGGGCGTTATGCGGCGTGGCGGGCGCTTTCTCATTTCACGCCGCGAGACAATCGCGCCGGTCCCAGAGGTTGCACGGAGAGGCTGGCTATATTTCTCCCGGGACGTCGCGCCGGTAGGGGCGAACGGAACGGGCCTGGGCCGCGGGTTTACTCTCGGTAATGAGGCCGGCGTGAGTCAACGGCCGCGCCCGCGCTATTGGTCCCCACTTCGCCGAGACCCGATCAAACCGCTCGTCTTCGCAGCTCCGTCTGTCCCACTCTACTGTGCTCGCTTCAAATGGAGTGCACTGAACCCTCCAGGGGTATGATCCATTTTCTTACAGGGCATACATCTGAACACCACAAGACGACGACTTAACAGCAACGGTTGCAGATCGTAGACCTTACCGGAACGTTCCACTCTCACGTTAGCGAGGCCAAGTCGATCGTTACGTGCAGCGCGTACAGTGAAAGAGAACGTTATGAACGAATTAGCTTAAATTCCGATCACTGATTTTAAAATCTAATGAAATTACGAATAGAATTACGGCAATCACGTGTCGATTACATGTATATTAATCAAATCCGTAAATTTAATACGCAAATTTCTCCCATTAAATTACGTGCAAAATTCTGAAGCTACCAATGCGTTTTTGAAGTTTAGGATTATCAAACAGTGATGTTTGAACAGTTATGTGATTATCTCAAATCACTTTCGAAGTATCTGCGCTCGCAGAATAGAAATGCGGAAAGCCCAAGTCCGAAAACAATTTATTGGACTCACCAAAACGAAACAATAATACAGTCTCCAAAATAACGACAGACTCGATCCCAACTGTGGATTATCACCAATATACAGTAACAAAGACTAATAGAAAAGACCCGACTCTTCACGGGGAAAGATCACAATGAAACAATTCTACAATGACAAGATGTTCGTCGACTACACCAAGTCCACCTGCAAAAGATCGGCCAGCTAGAAGAGGCGTCTGGGCGTGGCTGCCGGGGTGGCAGTTCTGTATACTTCCTAGCGGTTGAACTGCCATTTGCCGGCAGTGCGCCGCCTTATAAAGCCCCTTTGGCGGATGTATCTTCCGGAACTATTTGCGATCACGTGCCTGGCGTATCAAAGTAGCTGCGACCTCCGGTGAAGCTGTTCTGCAGGCTCCGCGAACGGGTAGCGGTCCCTGGCGGCCGTTGGTGGAGACCTGGTGTTGTGTTGTGGCCGATGGTAAATATTTGTGTTGACAACACAGACGATGTAGGTTTTCCTGGTGAATATACGCCCTGTGATGCAGGCATCCCGTGTTGGTTGGACGTCAATAGGGATGCAGATGCAGTAGGCACTGCGATGTATGAAGTGGGTGGCCACAGCAACTTTTATTAAAACCTAACTGAGCACAAGCGTTGCTCTTATTCTGATCTTCTATAGTTCATCTCCTTCTTCACTCCCTCTCTGTCCGTCACCTCAACACCCCACTCTGTTCATCTCCTGCTATCCCTCTCTTCTCCACCTTATCCTGCATTGTCTCTCTGTCCATCTTGCCCTCTCCCCTCTTTTTGTCTGTCTGCTCCTGCCCCCTCTCACAACTTGCTCCTTCCCTCTCTATCCGTATCCTACTCTAATTCAATATCCCCCTCCACCTCTCTTTGTTCATCTCCTTTTCTTTCCTTTCTCTGTCCATCTCCTCCTACCCCTCTCCCTGTTGCCCGCATCTCGTGGTTGTGCGGTAGCGTTCTCGCCTCCCACGCCCGGGTTCCCGGGTTCGATTCCCGGCGGGGTCAGGGATTTTCTCTGCCTCGTGATGGCTGGGTGTTGTGTGATGTATTTAGGTTAGTTAGGTTTAAGTAGTTCTAAGTTCTAGGGGACTGATGACCATAGATGTTAAGTCCCATAGTGCTCAGAGCCATTTGAACCATTTGAACCCTCTCCCTGTTCATCTCCCCCACTTCCCACCTCTTTATATTTTCTCCTCGCCAACTCAATACTTCCTCCCCCCCCCCCCCTCTCTATCTCCACCAACCACTTCGTGTGGCTGTCTCTTCCTCCGCCCTTTTTTGTCCATTTCCTCCTCCCCTCCCTCTGTCTATCTCTGTCTCAACCCTGCCCCCCCCCTATCTGTGTCCCTATCTGTCTATGCATCTCCTGCCCCACCCTTTTCTATCCATTGCCCCCCCCCCTCCCCCAACTGCAATAGCAGGCTGGTGGTTCTTAACACAACAGTATTTCTTTCCAGGGGTTTTGGAACATTTTACCCATCACTTTGCCCGCATTAACACATCAAATATATTTCACATATATTTAAAATAGCTCACAAGTATTTGTGCACATTTTCACCTGTATCTCTTGCCCTGCAGTTTCATTTTCACGCAGCTCAATGGTTATTGAACCACTTTAAGTACAATGACATAATTTTCTAGGTATATTCAGCGGCATATGTGGATACTGTCTGGGAGATACATTGCGAATAGAGTTGATAGTAAAGAAACAATAAATTAAAACGCCATGCATGATGTGGCAGTTTTTCACGCATCTCAGCTTTTGATGTCATATCTCCTAAACTATGTGCTGCGCAATGATAAATTTTTGTAGTGACATTCAGCGGTACACAAGTGCGCTCATTCTCAACTACCGGATGAATAAACTGAACTATGGGTATCCGCGCGTCGTGGGCTACACTGCTTTTTCAGCTCAATCTTACCCTTTTAGGAGGTAAGTGGTTATTACCTCTACAACTATTCTTTCCAGACAGTAAGAGATATTTGTACCAAGTTTGGTTGAAATCGGTCCAGTCGTTTAGAAGATGTGGAACATACATACATAAATGAGTATGTACGTATGTACGTCCATTTTTACACTGAAGCGCCAAAGAAACTGGTATAAAAAAACACTCCGTCTTCAGGCCACGAGTGGCCTACCGAGACCATCCGACCGCCGTGTCATCCTCAGGGAGGATGCGGATAGGAGGGGCGTGGCGTCAGCACACCGCTCTGCCAGTCGTTATGTTGGTATTCTTGACCGAAGCTGCTACTGTTCGGTCGAGTAGCTCCTTAATTGGCATCACGAGGCTGAGTGCACCCCGAAAAATGGCAACAGCGCAGGGCGGCCTGGATGGTCACCCATCCAAGCGCCTACCATGCCCGACAGCGCTTAACTTCGGTGACCACACGGGAACCGGTGTATCCACTGCGGCAAGGCCGTTGCATGATGTCAAATGCCTGTGACAAATCTAAAAATATGCCCATGGTAAGTTTTTTGTTGTCTAATGCTATCAGTGCCTGTAACAGAAAGGAGTGAACTGCTGATTCGGTTGAACGGTATGCTCTAAATCCATGTTGAGATTCTGACAGAATGCCATTATCCTCTAAGAAGTCTGTTAGTCTCTTATTGAAGAGCCTTTCTAATATTTTTGAGAAAACAGACAGAAGTGCCAATGGTCTGTAGTTGGAAATATCATATTTGTTTCCTTTTTTTGTATAATGGCTTTACTTTTGCTACTTTCAAACATGAAGGAAAAGTTCCTGTAGCAAAAGATAGGTTACATAGGTGAGTTAACGGCTCAGTGATTAAGTCCCCACATTTATTTATAATGAAATCAGGTATATCATCTACGCCTGCAGAGTGTTTCATTTTGAGACTTTTTATTGTAACCTGTACTTCTTTTACATTTTTTGGGTACAGAAACATTGATCTGCTTGAGACTTTCTTCCCTGTTTCTTTACGCTGTTTTCTATTAGAGGTCTGTTGTAAAGAAACTGGTATAGGCATGTGTATTCAAATACAGAGGTATGTAAACACGCAGAATACGGCGCTGCGGTCGGCAACGCATATATAAGACAACAGTGTCTGATGCAGTTATTAGATCGGTTACTGCTGCTACAATCGCACATTATCAAGATTTAAATGAGTTTGAACATAGTGTTGTAGGCGGCACACAAGCGATGGAACACAGCATCTCCGAGGTACGGATGAAGTTGGGATTTACCCGTACGACCATTTCACGAGTGTACCTTGAATATCAGGAATCCAGTAAAACACAAATCTCCGACATCGCTGCGGCCGGAAAAAGATCCTTCAACAAGGGGACCATTGACAACTGAAGACAACCGTTCAACGTGCAGAACCGCAACCCTTTCGCAACTTGCTGCAGATTTCAATGCTGGGCCATCAACAAGTGTCGGTGTGCGAAACATTCAACGAAACATAATCGATATGGGCTTTCGGAGCCGAAGGTCCACTCGTGTACCCCTTATGACTGCAGGACACTAAGCTTTACGCCTCGCCTGGGTCCGGTAACACCAGCATTGGACTGTTGATGACCGGAAACATGTTGCCTGATCGGACGAGTCTCGTTTCAAATTGTGTCGAGCGGATGGACGTGTACGGGTATGGAGACAACCTCATGAATCCATGGACCCTACATATCAGCATGGGACTGTTCAAGCTGGTGGAGGCTCTGTAACGCCGTGGGGCGTGTGGATTTAAGTGATGTGGGACCCCTGATACGTCTGGATACGACTCTGACAGGTGCCACGTACGTAAGAATCCTGCCTGATCACCTGCATCCATTCATGGCCATCGTGCATTCCGACGCACTCGGGAAATTCCAGCAGGCCAGTGTGACAGCCAACACGTCCAGAATTGCTAAGCAGTGGCTCCAGGAACACTCTTCTTAGTTTAAACACTTCCACTGGCGACCAAACTCCCCAGACATGAACATTATTGAGCATATCTGCGATGCCTTGCAACGTGCTGTTCAGAAGAGATCTCCACCCCTTCGTACTCTTATGCATTTACGGTGCCAATTCCTTCCTGCACTACTGCAGACTTTAGTCGAGTCCATGTCACGTCCTGTTGCAGCACTTCACCGCGCTCGCAGTGGCCCTACACGATATTATGCAAGTGTACCAGTTTCTTTGGCACTTCAGAGTATAATGTATATGGATTCCAATATACGTTGACTGTTAGGAATATCTGTGTCCTATCATATTTTGTTCGTGGCTCATACAGTCGTAGAGGGACACGATATCTATACTGTCGCCACATGGAGAGAGCAATCCTAGAGCTAACAAAAGTCCTCGTCCATGCCTTGACAATAAGGGAACTTTTAAAGTCAAAAAGTATGTATTTATATGTCTTGAGACAATGTAAAGCACGGCGCGCGCATTACTTACATTATATTCATTCTATATTTGGGAATGAGAACTCTTAGCGGCTTCCAAAAAACTTAATACACAATTTTAAACCTTTATGAGACATTTATCTCTGACACACTCATGAAACAACGAAAGGAAAGGAGTTTATCGCTTACTGCATTTTTCGCTGTTAGTGCAGTAAAACGACGGCATCAGGCATGATGTTTTAATTTACCACTTCTTTACTGCTAGCCCCATTTTGCAGACAGTATGCACATATAATGGATTAAAACAACAGTCCAGATCTCAGTAACGTTTTGTTTACGACCACTTTTGTCTTCAAGCAGAGCTCACCTTCAGGAAATGAGCAGCATCTGGATGCTGGTGGCGGCTCCTGGGATGCTCACGCGGCAGCACGATCGTAAACTCGGGACATCGTGTTGCCGCGTGAGCATCCCAGGAGCCGCCAGCGGCATCCAGACGGTGCTCATTTTCTGAAGATGACATCTACGTGACGTCGAAAGCGGTCATAAATAAAACGTTATTGCGGTCTAGACTACCGTTTTAAACCTGTTGTTTCACCAGATCGCTGTTACTCTTCTGGATCATGTTGTCCAAAATTGCATCCACATAGACCACTGAATGCACTATATTACTGTAGGACACACTGCGCAGGAGATGTGCCATCATAAATACCGAAATGCGGACAACATTAGCTTTTCCTTAAGCGCAATGCAAATTATCCAGACTATAATCATCCAGAGAATAACTCGAAACTAATAAAATTAACATAATTATGGTTTTACGTCTTCATCCGAAAAATGTTTATATGCTTCACACATGACGTCATTTCTCAGTTATCAGACGACCGAAGCTGTTTTATACTTGGGAGTTCGTTTCTGTAGAGACTCGGGGCTGGGGAGGTAGTGGTTCCTAACATCGCCAATTCTTTCATCAGACTCAGTGAACAAAAATCTATCAAATTACTTGAATTCACAGTTTTCAAACACCACGTGTGGTGAAATTCGAACGGCGGACCACTATATTCACTTCAGAGAGATCGTCGAATACGAAAGAATAGGATGTAAGAATATACGAAATTGTACAAGTCGAATCATTATAGCACTAGTCAAAGCAGATACGCAGAGCTGAATGTCACCTTCAATGAAAAGAGAAGACAGTCGTCATATCATCGTAATGAACTAATTGTATAGATACACCCCGAATATCACGGACAAAATTTCTCAGGTTGCTGAGTAATATTTCTGAGCGTTCTGCTGTAAAGAAGTCTTAGTCTCCTCTGGCTCGCTACAAAGTAAATGCATGTCGTTTCACACCTTATCCACACTTATCTATGTAACTGTATTGCTATGAAAATTTCAAAATATGTCGACTGCGTGCGCTTGTTGTCTTGTCTGGAAAAAAAATCTGTTGCATTCACTGAAGGTAATTACTCGCTGCTGGTAATAAAGTCTTCAGCCTAAAGCTTGCATTCAATACTGCTCGGTTCTGTGTCCGGCTTGATCATCACGCCGCGTCAGTTATGCTCTACCTGTGATGCACAGCAGTGTGGATAGGGCCGGCCGGAGTGGCCGAGCGGTTCTAGGCGCTGCAGTCTGGAACCGCGAGACCGCTACGGTCGCAGGTTCGAATCCTGTCTCGGGCTTCGATGTATGTGTTAGGTTAGTTAGGTTTAAGTAGTTCTAAGTTGTAGGGGACTGATGACCTGAGATGTTAAGTCCCATAGTGCTCAGAGCCATTTGAACCATCTTTTTTACCCTGAATAAAGAAAAGTGTGAAGTTATTCACATGAGTACTAAAAGAAATCAGCTAAATTTCCATCACGCGATAAGTGACACAAATGTGAGGGCTGTAAATTCAACTAAATACTTAGGGATTACAATTACAAATAACCTAAATTGGAACGATCACATAGATAATATCGTGGGTAGAGCAAACCAAAGACTGCGATTCATTGGCAGAACACTTAGAAGGTGCAACAGGTCTACTAAAGAGACTGCTTACACTACGCTTGTCCGCCCTATTCTGGAGTATTGCTGTGCGGTGTGGGATCCGCATCAGGTGGGGCTGACGGATGACATCGAAAACGTACAGAGAAGGGCAGCTCGTTTTGTATTATCGCGAAATAAGGGAGATAGTGTCACAGGCATGATACGTGAACTGGAGTGGGAATCATTAAAACAAAGGCGTTTTTCGTTGCGACGGGGTCTTCTCATGAAATTTCAATCTCCAGTTTTCTCCTCCGATTGCGAAAACATTCTGTTGGCACCAACCTACATAGGGAGAAATGATCATCACGATAAAATAAGAGAAATCAGGGCTCGCACAGAAAAATTTAAGTGATCATTTTTCCCGCGTGCCGTTCGAGATTGGAACGGTAGAGAGACATCACGAAGGTGGTTCACTGAACCCTCTGCCTTTATTGTGAATAGTGATCACGTAGATGTAGATGTAGACGACGATAAATACATGCTGCGACGTGTTCTTTATACTGTATTTATCAACCAGAGTGCTGTGTAAGTAAGAAGGTGGGTAAGTGAATGTCTTCTCTGTAGAAATAATGCTTCGTGACGTCCCAGTGTGCTCTCTCTGCCTCTGTCCCACACCACTCGATCGACTGAGCGGGGTGTAGCGCAGTGGTTAGCACACTGGACTGGTATTCGGGAGGACGACGGTTCAAACCCGCATCCAGCCATCCTGATTTAGGTTTTCTGTGATTTCCCTAAATCGCCTAAGGCAGATGCCGGGATGGTTCCTTCGACAGGGCACGCCCGCTTTCCTTCTCCATTCCTCGCCGCGCGGAGCCGCCGCGCGGTTTGAGGCATCATGAAACGGACTGCGCGGCATCTCCCGCCGGAGGTTAGAGTCCTCCCTCGGGCATGGGTGTTTGTGTGTTGTTCCTAGCATAAGTTTGTTTAAATAGTGTTTAAGTCTAGGGACCGATGACCTAAGCATTTTGGCCCCTTAGGAATTCACACACACATTTGAACATTTTTTTTCTCCATCCTTCCCTATCCTAGTTTGTGCTCCGTCTCTAATCACCTCTTTCTCGACGGGACGTTGAACGCTAATCTCCTCCTCCTCACCCCACGATCGAGGTGTTTTCTGTCCTGTCAACTGGCAACACTGTGGCGTCCTCCAGATGGAGCCACTGTTTCTGCTTGTCTCTCTCTACGAATAACTTGAATAAGTTAACGTTAATAATCGATGTGTTTGCTTTGTGTCAGCCACAATCAACATTTCACCTCACATTAAAATCAACGCTAAATGGATGCAAAGCCTGGCAGTTCATCCTGAGCATAAATAAATGTGACGTATTGCATGTACATAAGCGAACAAATCCATTACTGTTCGATTCCACTTCTGGTGTTGCTCTCAGTAACAAGTGTAAAATACATAGGCGTAACTGTCTAGAGCAGGGTAGTTAACATTTCTTACCTACCATCCACTTTTGTATCTCTGTCGATAGTAAAATTTTCTAACCGCCCATCGGTTGCACTATAACGGTGGTTTATAAAATAACGAAGTAACTTTACATTATAAAATTTGTAATGTAGAGTTACAGCAAGTTAAAGCATACAGCAATAACACATTATCAGATACTTTATGCACACTTTCCACAAGCCCTTGCATTTGCCTTACTATTGGGGGCAATTACCCTCAAATGCAGCAATAGTTGAGTCTACTGTCTCCCTATATTTTCTTATGTGTCTTGGTGTATTCCTGGGTTTTTATGCAGGATCCTTATGTCTTCGTTTGTGGGTCCCCCCATGGCAGTCATCGCTGTTACTGAAGACGGTTTGTTCCGATTCGTCATATTAGTTTTAAAGAGTCGCTTGCGTAGTAGTTTCTCGCATACTTTGGTTTTTTTCTGTGTAGGTGGCTACTTGTGAGTGCGGTCTTTAGGATTCGTCGTTCACTTCCGCGTAACTGCCGTGTTTGTATGCTGTGATTCATCGTGAATGTGGCTGCATACTTTAAGACTGAAGCGCCAATGAAACTAGAATAGGCACGCTTATTCAACAACAGAGATTTGCAAAGAGACAGAATACGGCGCTGCGGTCGGCAATACTTACATAAGACAACAATTGTCTGGCGCAGCTACAATGGTAGGTTATCAAGATTTAAGTGACTGAACGTGGTGTTATAGTCGGCGCACGAGCGATGGGACACAGCATCTCCGAGGTAGCGATGAAGTGGGGATTTTCGTGTACGATCATTTCACGAGTGTGCTGTGAATATGAGGAATCCGGTAAAACATCAAATCTCCGACATCGATGCGGCCAGAAAAAGATCCTGCAAGAACGGGACCAACGACGACTGACGAGAATCGTTCAACATGACAGAAGTACAACCCTTCCGCAAATTGCTCCAGATTTCAATGCTGACCCATCAACAAGTGTCAGCGTGCAAAACATTCAGCGAAACACCATCGATATAGGCTTTCGAACCCGAAGGCCCACTCGTGTACCCTTGATGACTGCATGACATAAAGCTTTACGCCTCGCCTGCTCCCGTCAACACCGACATTGCACTGTCGATAACTGGAAACATGTTGCCTGGCTAGATAAGACTCTGACAGGTGGCAAGTACGTAAGCATCCTTTCTGATCACCTGCATCCATTCATGTCCATTGTGCATTCCGACGGACTTGGGCAATTCAGGAGGACAATGCGACACCCCACAGGCCCAGAATAGCTACGGAGTGACTCCAGGAGCACTCTTCTCAGTTTAAACAGTTCCGCTGGCCACCAAACTCCCTAGATATGAACATTATTGAGCATATCTGAGATGCTACGCAACGTGCTGTTCAGTAGAGATCTCCAGCCCCTCGTACTCTTACGGGTTTACGGACAGCCCTGGAGGAGTCATGGTGTCAGTTCCCTCCAGCACTACTTCAGACATTAGTCAAGTCCAGGCCACGTCGTGTTCCAGCACTTCTGCATCCTCGCGCGGGCCCTACACGATATTAGGCAAGTGAACCAATTTCTTTGGCTCTTCAGTGTATATGCGTAACATGGTTGCAATGTTAGTTCCATTTGCCTTGCCTTTACTAGCTTCATTTGTACCATTCAGTTTCTTGCTTTTGCAATTGATGCTGCGATGTATTGGGTCGAGAATAGTGTTCTATACAGGGTTATGTCAAGGTACGTTGCAGTCTTTTTGGGGGTTTGTTTGTTTCATTTTGTTTTGCTTCAAAACTAGAAATCACGAAGACAGCGAGGAGTTAAAAAACAACTATACGTCTGTCCTAATTGACATAAAAGTAGACAGCTAAAAACAGGGACGTGAAGAAAGGGCCTAAAAGACACGGAACAGAAACGAAGGTCCAAAACTAAAAATTAAATGGCCTTCGCCATATTGCTTTGGCGGATATAAAGTAAAATGCGGTCGTCAGACCGCGCGTCATTTGTTAAAACGGGCAATAAATCAGACGGCAAACACAAGCGGAAATGCAAACGGTTAAAAAATGTGCATTCGTCAGGAAGTGGCGGACAGTTAAAACTTCGGTGCAATGTGTACAAAGTGGTAGGGTAGCGCAACTTACCAAAAGACTATAGCTAAAAAGGCAGTGCCCAATACGCAGCCGAGTTAAAATGACCTCCTGCCGGCGGGAGGGCCGAGAGCAGGTCGACCAAGCCGCTGAGAGATGCTTAATAAGCCGGAGCTTATTCCCGTGAAGGGAGAACCATTGGCGATACCAAAGGGACACCAACGCCTGACAGACAGCAAGCAATACAGAGATATCGGAGGGAATATAGGAACTAGTGGGCTGAGGTACGAGGACTGCAGACTTGGAAGGAGCATCAGCAGCCTCGTTTCCTGGCAGACTTTCATGACCAGGAACCCACATAAACATCACACTGGCTCCACCAAGAGTGGCAAGTGACAGGTTTCTTGGAGTCGTTGCACTAAGGGATGGGCGGTATACAGCGCACGTAGACTTTGAATGGCGGTGAGTGAGTGAGAACACAATTGAAAAGTCTGTGTCGCCAGATGTACTCCGTGGCCTGATACAGTGCGAAGAGCTCGGCTGCAAATGCTAAGCAGTGTGCCGGAAGCCGATAGCGAAAGAAAGGAGCGCCAATGACGAAGGCGCACCCGACCCCACGGTCAGTCTGAGAGCCATCAGTGTACACAAAGGTACCATCGCAAAATTCTATGCGAATGTCATGAAACTGAAGGCGACAGAGCGAGGCTGGAGTAGTGTCCTTACGAAGCGAATGAAGGCCAAGATTAACATGGGCCGCTTCACGAAGTCGAAGTGGTGAAGGGTTCACAACCACCGGGAAAGTTGCAGGTAGTGTGAAGTTAAGCCGGCGTAGCAAGGGCCAAAAGCGGACTCCAGTAGATAGAGAAGAGGGACGCGCCCCATACTGGCGATCAAAGGAATCATCGAAGAAGGAGGCATAGGATGAGTGGCCACGCATGGCAAACAAATGGCATGCATGCCTGCTGAGGGGAAAGTCGCGGCGATAGGGCAGCAGCTTCAGGATACAGACTCTATACTGGGTTATTGCGAAAAGGCACCAGGGCCAAAACGATGCCCCGATGGTGGATAGTGTTGAGACGGCGTAAGAGGGATGGACGTGCAGACGCATAAACAATGCACCCATAGTCGAGCTTCGAATGTACGAGGGGCCGGTACAAACGGAGGAGGATGGTTCGATCGGCATCGCATAAAGCACCATTGAGGACACACGTGACACTGAACAACCGTGTACAGCGGGCTGACAGGTAAGACACATGGGAGGACCGAGAGAGCTTCCTATCGAGCATCATCCCCGGGAATTTCGTAGTTTCAACGAACGGAAGGGCAACAGGCCCAAGATGTAAAGATGGTGGGAGAAACCATTTGCACCGCCAGAAATTCATACAGATGATTTTGTCAGTGGAAAAACGAAAGCCATTGTCGATTTTCCAGGAGTAAAGACGATCAAGACATCGCTGAAGACGCCGCTCAGTGAGACAGGTCCGTGGAGAACTGCAATACATGGAAAAATCGTCAACAAAAAGGGAGCCGGAGATGCCCGGCCGGATACAGGACATTATAGGTTAATGGCGATAGCAAAGAACACGACGCTCAGGACCGAACTCTGAGGCACGCCGTTTTCCTGGATCTACATCTACATGGTTACTCTGCAATTCACACTTAAGTGCCTGGCAGAGGGTTTATCGAACCATTTTCATACTACTTCTCTACCATTCCACTCTCGAATGTCGCGTGGGAAAAATGAACATCTAAATCTTTCCGTTCGAGCTCTTATTTCTCTTATTTTATTATGATGATCATTTCTCCCTACGTAGGTAGGTGTCAACAAAATATTTTCGCATTCGGAAGAGAAAGTTGGTGATTGAAATATCGTGAATAGATCTCACCGCAAAGAAAACCGTCTTTGTTTCAGTGACTGCTACCCCAACTCGCGTATCATATCAGTGACACTCTCACCCCCATTGCGCGATAACACGAAACTAGTTGCCCTTCTCTGCACTTTTTCGATGTCCTCTGTCAATCCTACCTAGTAAGGATCCCATACCGCGCTGCAGTATTCCAGCAGAGGACGTACAAGTGTAATGTAGGCTGTATCTTTAGTGGGCTTGTCGCATCTTCTAAGTGTTCTGCCAACAAAGCGCAGTCTTTGTCTCGCCTTCCCCACAATATTATCTATGTGGTCTTTTCAATTTAAGTTGCTCGTAATTGTAATTCCTAGGTATTTAGTCGAATTGACAGCCCTTAGATTCGTGCGATTTATCGTATACCCAAAATTTATCGAATTTCTTTTAGCACCCATGTGGATGACCTCGCACTTTTCTTCGTTTATTGCCAATTGCCACTTTTCGCACCATACAGAAATACTCTCTAGGTCACTTTGTAATTGGAATCGATCGTCTGATGATTTTACTAGACGGTAAATTACAGCGTCATCTGCAAACAATCTAAGGGGGCTGCTCAGATTATCACCTAGATCATTTATGTAAATCAGGAACAGCAGAGGGCCTATGACACTACCTTGAGGAACGCCAGATATCACCCCTGTTCTACTGGATGATTTATCGTCTATTACTTACTACCAACTGTGACCTCTCTGAGAGGAAATCACGAATCCAGTCACACAACTGAGACGATACTCCATACACACGCAACTCCGTACCTCTTGCTCAACTAGAAGCCTATACTTCCGTGTGGTGAGAGGAAATCACGAATCCAGTCACACAACTGAGACGATACTCCATATACACGCAACTCCGTACCTCTTGCTCAACTAGAAGCCTATACTTCCGTGTGGGGGCAAGGTACAGCCACACGACAACCAGCGGCAAGGCGCACAGGTATGAATGCACCTTTAGTTAGAAGACATAAAGGTGTCCGACAAGGCAGAGCCAAAATGCACCTTGAAAACTCTGTCTTTTAAGAATTCCTGAAAGCTGGGTGAGACATTTTTCAGATTCTGAGTTCTATGGCTAAATGGCTCTGAGCACTATGGGACTTAACTTCTGAGGTCATCAGTCCCCTAGAACTTAGAACTACTCAAACCTAACTAACCTAAGGACACCACACACATCCATGCCTGGGGCAGGATTCGAACCTGCGACCGTAGCGGTCGCACAGTTCCAGACTGTAGAGCCTAGAACCGCTCGGCCACTACGGCCGGCTCTGAGTTCTAACCTCCGTCCAATTTCTCTGTTGGGAAACCATCAGATGGCTCTAGGGGACATTAGGTGGTATTATTTCGATAGTCATTGTTCTAGTTTTGTATGTATTGGCGGTTCATTTCTGACGTTTATACAGCTGATTTTGACTGCCGCCAGTATGCTGCATCGTCGGTATAAAGCGCTACTTCATTGTTCTACCTGGTGAGTTATGGTGATAGGATTGTTCCTCGTGGGACTGCTGTCTCTGGGTAGAAGATGTTGGAGGGCGTCTATCTCTGTGCCCACCTCTGCAAGCGCATCCGATCGAGGGATCCACCAGCAGCTGTGGGAGGCATTTCCTCTCGGCGTGCCTGCAGGTGCCAGCCAGCTGTCGGCACGGCCCAGCAAAGTTCCCCGACGGTGCGCTAAGAAGACGGAGGGCAGGCAGTAAAGTCCTCAGAGGCAGGCTTCCCGTGACGGCGTTAGCAGCGGCGGCTGTGAACGGCGAATAGCGGCCAGAGAGCGGCTGCCAAAATTACTGCGGCGCCGCATTCGACACGCCTTCCCGCGCCTAATGGGCTCCGTCACAGCCGCGGCCGGTCACCGCGATTTACGCGGGAGTCCATACCTCTCCTCTCCTCTCTTCTCTACCTGCGCCCCCTGAAGAATGGTTTCCGGACGGGAGGTTGCCGTGAAATTGGGGCAGCTGCGGTCGCGGCCGGGGAAACAGTTCTGGGGGGGTCAGCATCGGCATCCGCAGGCTCCAGACGAGGTTGCCCGACCGTCCAAATTATTTATTACGCTCGTAACGCAGCCGCGTGCTGGTTCCATTAAAATACGGCTGACACTGTGGCACGGCAGGTGTGATACTTTTAGACTTTCAAGACTGTGGTTACAACGCCGGCGAGCGGATCGTAAAGCTGTCTGCTCGAAGGAATTCAGTTGAGTGTCCCACCGAAGACGGCCATCTCGAGATGGAACAGACGGCTAGGCTGAATGGTACGCCTAAACGTTTCTGTACCCGATCCACACGGAGGTCGTGGCTTCGCGCGATGTTTCACTCGCGAGTAAGGACGCAATCCAGGCGATGCAGGTGAACGAGACACTTCAAACTTCTCTTTACACCGAAGCGAACGTGCAACGGCGAACGAGAAAACATTCCGGTGTAAGCGCTTGAGCACGCGATCAAACAGCATTTGGTTCTGCTCGATTCGTTTTCGCTTTTGCCCGCTCCTGCTCCGCTAGTCGTCAGTGTTTGAGTGAATTATCAAAGTCAGGGCGCATCCTCTCCGCTTGAAAAAAAAGTTCAAATGGCTCTGAGCACTATGGGACTTAACATCTGAGGTCAGGAGTCCCCTAGAACTCAGAACTACTTAAACCTAATGACATCATATACATCCATGCCCGAGGCAGGATTCGAACCTGCGACCGCAGCGGTCGCGCGGTTCCAGACTGAAGCGCCTAGAACCGCTCAGCCACTCCAGCCGGCTCTCTCCCCTTCGACGCTAGCAGTACAGAAAGCTGTCGTCTGTCATCTTGTCTGCTTTTGTTTTCGTTGAAATGAACTGCGCAAGCGATGGAGTGGTCGTAAGATTGCTGATATTATACGGACAGTATATCGTTGCAGTCGGCCGCGACCGTAAACAGACGAGAACTTGCACTGTCCGAGGGGAGAGGAGGGATGTGGGGGAGGGGGGAATAAGCCCCGCCTTTATCTCAAAGCGCTGCCATCCACGGTCGGCGTTCTCGGCTTCCATGAAAGTGGAACTGACATAACGGTCATAGGGGTCGCCGATTTCTTTCCTCGTGGTGACTGTCTCATTCGAATCAATTTATGCGCCATGATTAGTCGCTTCACTCATTTCAAAATTCTATACGAAAGAAACAAGTAATCCACAAAGTAAAGCAAACTGAAGTAAACAACGCCAATTGGTAGTTGTCACAGCGCAATTGTTTGCTGCGGTTAGTTGCGGTAGTTCAGGCCCGAGTTCTACCGGTGTGTTAGGCAACCATAGTTCAAAACATTCCCGACCTAAAACTGCCACGATACAGTATCCGCATAACAGAAGAATAGATACCATGGGTGGTTCTGAGATCCAAGGGATCCACAGCACCACTCCCGAAGGAAAAGAGATATGATTCGAAGAAAATTGCCGGAGCACTCATAGGTTCTATTGGGAACGTCACACAAGACGATAATTCATTAAATGCTTGCATCAAGCGGGAACGGAGTCAATACGCACAAGCTTTGTAATTCTTTAGCCATAGTAAATTTCCATAAAAGTAAACAGGCGAGAATATGTATCCATTACGCCAATTAAAATAAAAAAGTATACGAAAGAACTGCTCATTCCTGTTAGTTAAGTTTATAGTAGATGTAATTACGTGGCTGATGTATCACCGTTATGTCAGAGATTTCTGATGTTTAATAATAACGGTTCATAGAGAATGGCGCTATCGGCCCTTGATAAAGTAGCCTGTGTGACAAGTCGTAAGCATTTCACTAATCATGGTTTACTGAAATTATCTTCCTTATTTGTACTAACATAAATGTCTCCGGTTGCTAATGAACGGTATGTAAATGCTATCCGCTGTTTATGTTGTGTTGGTCGTCAGTGTTCTGCTTTTAAAATCCCTGATCAGTTGTAATGAGAAGCCAGCAAAAAGCGTCAACCTACATATGTGCAAAGCTTCGGACTAATGATATGGAAAACTGGAGCTGCTATTCAGTGTTATGTACATTGCCTACACCCACTTCACGTTTACGTAAAAACTGAGACTACTCAGTTGTTCCTTTCTTATGGCATTTTTCTTACTTCGCCAAAAACGGTGCGCTCGCCACATGAAATAACTTCCTCTCAATATGAAACTTCTGCGTCGTAGCCTAAATGTACAGGGTGGTTTTTTTTTTTTTTTTTTTCACCGTATACAAACCTAGGGATTGGTTAACGAGAGGATACGGAACAAAAATGTCTAATGTAGTTATGTCCTGAAATGCATTGTTTCCTTGGTAGACACCATTTATTCAATCATACTTTGCTACAGAGAATACGGTCTATTACGCGCTGTGCCATGCAGACACAGTTGCAGTGTGCATAGTTTCCTCCTAGGGGGTCGTACTATACCTCATACGTCATGTCCTAGCGCCCTCTCCTGCCATAGTCATTGGTAATGCGGAGTCCGATTCACCTCTCCTGCTGACTCACCTTGTAGTGGATGTGCTACAGAGTTGTACACTATGGTTCCGTATTCGGATCCACAGCTTGCCGACATGGTGTTTACTGACGGAAAGGCAAACGGCAACGGTCGGCGGGCAGCAAGTTGGTGTCACGAGACCTGTCCCGCCGACAACAAGAACAGCGGTCAACGTCTGCAACAGTGTTTCCCCGTTTGTCTGAGACAGGATCGTTTCAGGAAGCAGGGAATCAGGAAGGACGTATCCGAAATGTTCAGACATCAGAGTTGGAGGTAAATGTCATGAACAACGTGGAAGGCGACCGCCCTGTCAGTACCGGGTAACCCAAACGACCGAATGGAACATTCTCCATCACAATTGTTACTACCCTTATCACTTACAGCGTGTGCAAGGCTTACTAGCGACAGACTTTCCACATCGAGTGCAGTTTTGTCACTGGTTTCTTCACTAGGCAACCACGATTCCGGGATCTGTGTCATCCATCCTATACACAGATGAGGCCAGCTTTAAGCGGAGTGATATGTTCAACTTTTTATGTGGGATGGTGTATCCGAAAGAACAGACACCATACCCATATAATTCCATTTCACGTGGGTTCTACATACCATCCCACATACACAATATCCATATAAGTACATTGTTCTGACAATACCGGCCATGACCTTCTTCTTCTGTGCGGATGCACACATACTCCCCGAACTCTTGCGGGACTTGGTAAGGCAAAGGAGGCAGGGTAAGAGATTACTCCAGAAAGACAGGAAGAGAATAAATATTGTGGACATGGACACCAGTAGTTACCAGAGGCAAAGCAATATTGTCAAAAATTAAAATAAAAACTTTAAATGCGAATTGCTGTAAATTGACATTTTTGGGCTATAATGTGCATTTTCTCGGCATCCTGAAAATTTGGCATAGATCTTAGGAATTACTGAATAATCCTGTGTAGCACTTTTCCGTTATCTTTTCTTTTAGATAGTTCTCGTATAAAATTTGAGAAAATTAAAGCAGTCCCGGTGACACAACACTGAAAAATTAATTTCAATTCGACTATGACCTTAAACAAAAACCTGTTCCACACGTTTTATTATCCTCTTAATCAGATGTAAACTATGAAATTCCAGTTTTATTGCTTGATTAGTTTACGAGAAAGGGTACATTACAGAAACAATGGTACGTCATTAAAAATTCAAATCCTTATAAAATACATGTCGATGTGTATTTTCACACAAAAATTGCACAGAATGTCAAGCAATATGTTGACATAACAATCTTAAATTTTACTATTTTGGCTTAATATTTTTGGAGATATGTATGTTTGAGTACAAGAATGCATTTTACGATACGTCTGTCCTTAAACGGTTCAATTCGATTCTTGTATTTGTGCAAGACGAGTAGCCATGTCTATATTACCATTTTAAATATTATACTGTATTCATCATACGTTTGGTCTTCGCATTTTTATCTCACACCTGCTCCGTTGTTCACGAATTCCACCATATGCACGATATCTCCATATGTATATGCCTAAGATTTGCCTCATAAAACGTCCTCCATTCAGTTAAATGTGCACAAAGACTGCACTATATAAATGAACAGCATTAGCAGTTATCTTCCGTAAGAACCTTACACCACGTCAGCACTTTGAGACACACAGCGGCACTAACATTTATTTCTTCCGCCACAGGAGCTTCTAGTTTGCCAGGTTATTGGGCAGCGTAGGCCACAAATGATAAACACATTTGTCCTGCGCAAGTTGTCCTATAACGCTCAATTTATTACACTTTGAGGCAGTAATGTAAGGGTTTGCAGTGAAGGGTCTAATTCAAATCTCAGCTGTGTTATTTCCGAGTAACAATCACCCCCTCTCCTTTTATTGTGCTTTGGCAAAAATTTTGCCATCTCCATATTAGTAGTTACATTGCGGTATTAATGGGTTATGCTGAGTGTCTGGGGGCATATTTTAGGCCAGAAACCAGGTACACAATTTATAGGAACACAGTGATTCAGTTTCAAAAGTAGTGTCAGGCATTCAGCTGGAATACTAAATGATGCGCGAAGACAGCAGCCACGATCTGTACCTACGAAATGGGCTATGTCTTCGACATCATAGAACAGTCTCTAAATGTATTAAACACCAACAAACAGTATTTAGAACATGGCACAGCTGTACTCTGTACCGATCTCTTGCTTGTGGAGTAAATTGTTGGATATCTTTCAGAACAGTTGTGTTTACTAGTATTGTGCAATTTTTCTACTGGGCTAGTAAATATGTCCATAAATTGACTGGTGTCCAAGTAAATTTTCCAAACAGTCATAAGCAGGACATGTTATAAACTATATTCTGTCTGCCTTTAGTTTTAATTATTTGCCTGTGTACTATATGGTGGAGAACGCAATAAAGCCAATATAAGAATTATACGTAAATGTTATATTAAAGCGAGAAAAACACATTTCTAATCTCAGGCATTGTTCTCTGAAGTACTGTCAGATACCAATATTAGCGAATTAGGATTGATTCCCACAAATAATGTTATTCCACAAGCCTTAAGAAAAAGAACAAATGTATCCAACCGACATAAACCATACACCATTAAAGAAATTACACCCTCAAGTGCAGTTAATGCGTTATGTATACGAAAAATAGAGGTGGAATTGAAACAGGACGAATTAGAAAAACGAAAACTGGAGTATATGATGAAAACACTTGCCGCAAACTAGGAATATAAACTGTTATTGGAAAAAGAAGCTATTGCAGATATGCAGGCGGGGTTCATATATCACTTTGAAGGCACTGCATGGAAAAGTCTGGATATGAGTGGGGTATACAAAAATATCAACATTTATTGTAAAAACCTTTGAAAAATTCTCGAACAATTCAGTGAATCAACAGACATTAAATATGTTAAGAGGTACACTTTTTATAAACATTCACTCCCATCTGAATCAGTTTACAAAGGATGGCAACATTTTATCTAATTGTGGCGGACAGGACGTTGCGTATCTTGCAACAAAGGATGCCATTTGAAAGGTTAAAAACTGACGGAATAACTACATTTAACGGTCATTCACTTGCAAAATTTTACAAAAGTTTTATATAGAATTTCCATAACAATGTTGGCTGTTAGAGCTACCGCCATACACTCAAGAAGATGTGGAATGTTTTTACAGTAGTGTAATGCAGAAAATAAGAGGCAAAATTTGCAGCTATACTTGTCGAATTACTTGTTGGAGAAAGAATTAGATGATTCAAATCAATATTTAAATTAAAAGTTAAAAATGAGCCAGGATAGTATTAAAACTACAACAGCAGACATTAAGAAAAAGTTGTTGCCTGTGTCTAAATGTATGTGCAAATATTAATAAAATTTTTGCAGCCAGATACTTGCTTTCTCATTCCTTAGCCACACAACATCCTAAAACATCACTTGTTTCTGGTGATCTATATGTGTCTTTTGGATGGTGACGTGAGAATCGAGTCCAATTGTTTGACTTGTATCTCCGAAACACTACATCAGAGTAAAAATAAAATTTCTCGTACTCTCGTACACGAGAAGAAGTACAATGTGAGTAAACTAAGCAATGCATAATCAAAGGTAGAGCAGCGAAGCTTATTTGATCGTTACTCGGGAGAAGTGTTAACCTGCGTCCTCTATATTCTCGCCATTAAAAGAACCATTATCTTAGGAAAATACAACGCTTCAATTTATTAAATTCTTACATCACAATTTGGTGATCATCCAACAATGCAATACATTCACTCTATACATGGCGGGGGATACTTGATAATTCAAAACTCCACATAACATGCTGACAGCCATGACACCCAAGAACATACAAGAACTTAAATGGAGCATTGTTAACACCTTACACTAAGAAATGGGAAGGTTATAAACGAGGAATGAGTGAGGGAGGATGTGGTGCGTTGTATAAGAAGGATGGAACTGGGAAGCTGGCATGGATAATTAGCGCTTTGCTATATTGGAGTACTGGCTGTTCATCGTGTTTATAGCGTCACTATTAATACATACCGGTGAAACGAATGTCGAACTAGAATAATTTGGGACCGCTGTATCGAATTATTACGTACAGTTCTGTTATAAAATGATTATGTTTGTAATGGGAAACAATTGGAAGATGACACTGATTGATCAGGACTTTGCTATGCTGGTGTACTGGCTATTCTGTGTGTTTTTAATGTGCCTGTTAATACACAGCGATTAAAAGAATACAGAACTAGACCAAATTTGAGATCTCTATATCTAGTTATCTCCTATAATTCCGCTTTAAAATCATTTCGTTCTTAACAGGAAACAGTGGGTAGTTGACATGGATGTATTAATGCTTTGCTGTGTTGGAGTACTGGCAATTTTTTTTTAATGTCACTGTTAATACAGCCGATTGAACGAATGTCGAACTACATTAATTTGGGACCGTTGTACCGGATGAGAATGTAAAATTTAGCTTTCAAGACGCGATAAGCAAGACTTATTTCGGTGAACTCCCGCTACAACTTGCAAGAAATGAAATTGCAAACATATACCCAAATACCTGAAATATCCATCCCCCGGCTCTTACGAGGGTCATACTGTATCTTCGACCGCAAAGATAGTTGTATTTGTCTGGACACTTTTGTGCAAATAGCGTGTTGCACTCCACGTATAGAATGTTATAACGGCTACATCGCCTTCCTGCAGTCAAAAATAGGGAAGCACCAGAAAACATACTGACGTCCCGACTCTCACATCATATCCCCAGCATTCTCTCATCTAATGTCCACTAGTGAATGTATGGATATTTTGAACAGTGTATGCCGTCAGAGAATGACGAGTCTAGCATATACGAGGGTGGTTTCTCGAAAATGAGTTTCCTCCACGCCTGCAAAATAATTGTCAACTCCGGCTATCAATTCTTCGTTTGAAGTGAATCTCAGTCCACCAAAAAAAAAAAATTTCAGAAAAATAGCAAAAACCCACATTAAAAAAATAACAACTTTTTCTAGCTGAATCTATCTCGGAATAGAAACAACATAAAAACACTTTGTAAAATAGTAACTGAAGTAATTGTGTGTTACATCGAAAATCCTGCGTCGCTTTACTGCTTTTGAAGTAGTTCATATTCGCCGTTTAGAAACTAAGACTTAACACTTTTTTTAACTTTTAAGATGCGGAGAATGTGGTGTTGCCACAATGAAGCACTGTCAATACAGTATGTAGAGTATAAGCTAAATGTAATTTAATAAATAGCAGTCTGAAGATATACTTCGGTTAAAAACCTGTAACGGAGCTATTTGTACCTAAGAAATAGCGTTATTAACAGCGGCTGAATACTGTTTTTACTTTTTGTCGGAATTAGGTAGCATTGTTACGCCGGCACGGTGTCAATATGTCAGTTTTCTACCAAATAGCACCCGCTCAGTAGTCAGATTACTACCACACTCAGTATATTTCATTGTTATCCCACACCGATCATAGTAAAAGTTACGATATATGCGTGTTTTAAACAAGCAAAGCGTTGCTCTACCGACCTTCTGCGCAGGATCAGCGGACTGCGACGTCAGCGCGTTGCCGATCCATGCCGCGGCGCAAGCTACTGTTGCTAGGAAACGTACGCCAGCCAGAGCCAACACAGCACAATGTTGCGACAGCACGGAACTCACCTGTAACACAAGCAATCAACAGTCAGTCACACAATGATAAGGAAACGAAATCACAATTTTACAACTATTATACTGAACTCAGCGAAGCGAAATATGACTTCAGATATTAATACAATTACCGCAATCACTCGTTTTCCCATATGTGCCTCCAATTTATGTCACTTCATTTGAAACTTGTAGCTTTGCACACTCAAGACATACAACACTGTAAGGCCCGCGACACGCGTTCCCGTATACCACCTGTCAGGTAAACCTGTACAGGTAAACCGTAGCGTGTGTGCCAGCCGGTTCAGTCCAAACTGTACAGGCATAGCGACCTGCGCAGACGACGGGAGAAGAATCAAAATTGAATTTTTTCTACCTGCGCATGCGTGTAGACGTGCGCGTGTGTGTGAGTCACTCCGGCGCGCCTGTACAGGTGTATGGTGAGCTGGGGCTAGCTCCTTGAGTAGAGAGCGCCCGCTGTCTTTGTAATTAGGTGCACAACAGTGTTAACTAGTGACTACATGGGCGGTATTGCTGAACTGTTCTACTCAACATGTCAAATCGAATACGGAACCAAGTGATAGAAGAGTATATTCGAAATGTATCAGTTGGAGCGTTGTCTGTCGCAGGTGAAAAGTAAAGAGTACCACGACCGTGAAAAGAGAGATGCAGCCTATAAACGACTTGTTATTAAATGGAACGAGTTAGAACCCGACGCTACAAAGCAATCTGTAGTGGAAAAAATAAATTATTTAAGAAGTAATGTACGTAAAGAAAAGAAGAAACGTTATATGTCAGTGAAATCTGGAGCTTCAACAGACAACATCTGTTGTTGTGGTCTTCAGTCCTGAGACTGGTTTGATGCAGCTCTCCATGCTGCTCTATCCTGTGCAAGCTTCTTCATCTCCCAGTACCTACTGCAACCTACATCCTTCTGAATCTGCTTAGTGTATTCATCTCTTGGTCTCCCTCTACGATTTTTACCCTCCACGCTGCCCTCCAATGCTAAATTTGTGATCCCTTGATGCCTCAAAACATGTCCTACCAACCGATCCCTTCTTCTAGTCAAGTTTTGCCACAAACTTCTCTTCTCCCCAATCCTATTCAATACCTCCTCATTAGTTACGTGATCTACCCACCTTATCTTCAGCATTCTTCTGTAGCACCACATTTCGAAAGCTGCTATTCTCTTCTTGTCCAAACTGGTTATCGTCCATGTTTCACTTCCATACATGGCTACACTCCATCCAAATACTTTCAGAAACGACTTCCTGACACTTAAATCTATACTCGATGTTAACAAATTTCTCTTCTTCGGAAACGATTTCCTTGCCATTGCCAGTCTACATTTTATATCCTCTCTACTTCGACCATAATCAGTTATTTTACTCCCTAAATAGCAAAACTCCTTTACTACTTTAAGTGTCTCATTTCCTAATCTAATCCCCCAGCATCACCCGATTTAATTTGACTACATTCCATTATCCTCGTTTTGCTTTTGTTGATGTTCATCTTATATCCTCCTTTCAAGACACTGTCCATTCCGTTCAACTGCTCTTCCAAGTCCTTTGCTGTCTCTGACAGAATTACAATGTCATCGGCGAACCTCAAAGTTTTTACTTCTTCTCCATGAATTTTAATTCCTACTCCGAATTTTTCTTTTGTTTCCTTTACTGCTTGCTCAATATACAGATTGAATAACATCAGGGAGAGGCTACAACCCTGTCTCACTCCTTTCCCAACCACTGCTTCCCTTTCATGCCCCTCGACTCTTATAACTGCCATCTGGTTTCTGTACAAATTGTAAATAGCCTTTCGCTCCCTGTATTTTACCCCTGCCACCTTCAGAATTTGAAAGAGAGTATTCCAGTTAACGTTGTCAAAAGCTTTCTCTAAGTCTACAAATGCTAGAAACGTAGGTTTGCCTTTCCTTAATCTTTCTTCTAAGATAAGTCGTAAGGTTAGTATTGCCTCACGTGTTCCAACATTTCTACGGAATCCAAACTGATCTTCCCCGAGGTCCGCTTCTACCAGTTTTTCCATTCGTCTGTAAAGAATTCGCGTTAGTATTTTGCAGCCGTGACTTATTAAACTGATAGTTCGGTAATTTTCACATCTGTCAACACCTGCTTTCTTTGGGATTGGAATTATTACATTCTTCTTGAAGTCCGTGGGTATTTCGCCTGTCTCATACATCTTGCTCACCAGATGGTAGAGTTTTGTCATCACTGGCTCTCCCAAGGCCATCAGTAGTTCTAATGGAATGTTGTCTACTCCCGGGGCCTTGTTTTGACTCAGGTCTTTCAGTGCTCTGTCAAACTCTTCACGCAGTATCTTATCTCCCATTTCATCTTCATCTACATCCTCTTCCATTTCCATAATATTGTCCTCAAGTACATCGCCCTTGTATAAACCCTCTATATACTCCTTCCACCTTTCTGCCTTCCCTTCTTTGCTTAGAACTGGGTTGCCATCTGAGCTCTTGATATTCATACAAGTGGTTCTCTTCTCTCCAAAGGTCTCTTTAATTTTCCTGTAGGCAGTATCTATCTTACCCCTAGTGAGACAAGCCTCTAAATCCTTACATTTGTCCTCTAGCCATCCCTACTTAGGCATTTTGCATTTCCTGTCGTTCTCATTTTTGAGACGTTTGTATTCCTTTTTGCCTGCTTCATTTACTGCATTTTTATATTTTCTCCTTTCATCAATTAAATTCAATATTTCTTCTGTTACCCAAGGATTTCTATTAGCCCTCGTCTTTTTACCTACTTGATCCTCTGCTGCCTTGACTACTTCATCCCTCAGAGCTACCCATTCTTCTTCTACTGTATTTCTTTCCCCCATTCCTGTCAATTGTCCCCTTATGCTCTCCCTAAAACTCTCTACAACCTCTGGTCCTTTCAGTTTATCCAGGTCCCATCTCCTTAAATTCCCACCTTTTTGCAGTTTCTTCAGTTTCAATCTGCAGGTCATAACCAATAGATTGTGGTCAGAATCCACATCTGCCCCTGGAAATGTCTTACAATTTAAAACCTGGTTCCTAAATCTCTGTCTTACCATTATATAATCTATCTGATACCTTTTAGTATCTCCAGGATTCTTCCAGGTATACAACCTTCTTTTATGATTCTTGAACCAAGTGTTAGCTACGATTAAGTTATACTCTGTGCAAAATTCTACAAGGCGGCTTCCTCTTTCATTTCTTCCCCCCAATCCATATTCACCTACTATGTTTCCTTCTCTCCCTTTTCCTATGACTATTAAATTTTCGTCTCCCTTCACTACCTGAATAATTTCTTTTATCTCGTCATACATTTCATCTATTTCTTCATCATCTGCAGAGCTAATTGGCATATAAACTTGTACTACTGTAGTAGGCATGGGCTTTGTGTCTATCTTGGCCACAATAATACGTTCACTATGCTGTTTGTAGTAGCTAACCCGCACTCCTATTTTTTTATTCATTATTAAACCTACTCCTGCATTACCCCTATTTGATTTTGTATTTATAACCCTGTAATCACCTGACCAAAAGTCTTGTTCCTCCTGCCACCGAACTTCACTAATTCCCACTATATCTAACTTTAACCTATCCATTTCCCTTTTTAAATTTTCTAACCTACCTGCCCAATTAAGGGATCTGACATTCCACGCTCCGATCCGTAGAACGCCAGTTTTCTTTCTCCTGATAACGACGTCCTCTTGAGTAGTCCCCGCCCGGAGATCCGAATGGGGGACTATTTTACCTCCGGAATACTTTACCCAAGAGGACGCCATCATCATTTAATCATACAGTAAAGCTGCATGTCCTCAGGAAAAATTACGGCTGTAGTTTCCCCTTGCTTTCAGCTGTTCGCAGTACCAGCACAGCAAGGCCGTTTTGGTTAATGTTACAAGGCCAGATCAGTCAATCATCCAGACTGTTGCCCCTGCAACTACTGAAAAGGCTGCTGCCCCTCTTCAGGAACCACATGTTTGTCTGGCCTCTCAACAGATACCCCTCCGTTGTGGTTGCACCTACGGTACGGCCATCTGTATCGCTGAGGCACGCAAGCCTCCCCACCAACGGCAAGGTCCATGGTTCATGGGGGGAGACAACATCTACACATCAAAATTGTGGTACTTAGATTTGTTCGATTTTCTTGGCGATCAAGATACTCCTT
The DNA here is from genome assembly GCF_023898315.1 of Schistocerca nitens. Classification (NCBI taxonomy): domain Eukaryota; kingdom Metazoa; phylum Arthropoda; class Insecta; order Orthoptera; family Acrididae; genus Schistocerca; species Schistocerca nitens. The sequence continues at coordinate 644,470,972 of NC_064619.1, read as the reverse complement.
ATGCGTCTTTGTCAAACTTGGATGACGAGGATGGATATGAGATCGATGAAGTAAGTACTCAAATTATTTATAATACTCATACATTGCGGAGACATGGATTAGCCACAGCCTGGGGGATGTTTTCAGAATGATATTTTCACTCTGCAGCGGAGTGTGCGTTAATATGAAACTTCCTGGCAGAATAAAACTGTGTGCCGGACCGAGACTCGAACTCGGGACCTTTGCCTTTTGCGGGCAAGTGCTCTACCAACTGAGCTACCCAAGCACGACTCACGCTCCGTCCTCACAACTTTACTTCTGCCAGTACCTCGTCTCCTACCTTCCAAACTTTACAGAAGTTCTGCGAACCTTGCAAAACTAGCACTCCTGAAAGAAAGGATATTGCGGAGACATGCCTTAGCCATGGGAACATCCCCTAGGCTGTGGTTATTAAACGTATTTCGCATGGTTAATTTTAAGGGGTGGCCAGATGCCTTTCCTGCCGCCACCTCATTATCTCCTTACGACAGAATAGTCCGCAGCTCGTGGTCGTGCGGTAGCGTTCTCGCTTCCCGCGCCCGGGTTCCCGGGTTCGATTCCCGGCGGGGTCAAGGATTTTCTCTGGCTCGTGATGACTGGGTGTTGTGTGATATCGTTACGTTAGTTAGGTTTAAGTAGTTCTCACCCCAGTATTCACCTAGTCTGACGTGGTAAACCACCTAAAAACCACATCCATGTTGGCCGGCACACCGACCCCCGGCGGATTCGCTTAGGGTGCCGCGCACGTCCTCGTCTCGGAAGCGGCGCTTTCACATGCACGGCTATCTGGGGTGGGGTTCATCCTTATACACTGATGATCTAAAACATAGCGACCACTGCCCATCGAGATTCTGAATACCGTCTGGTTGCGTTGCGGGCAATGACGCGGTAAGCAAAGTATGTAAGGAGAGCAGACACGAATGGGGAATTGCTTTAGTAGCGACAGGGACAGTAAACACGGTAGTGTGCTACTTGGTTCAAATGGCTCTGAGCACTAAGGGACTTAACTTCTGAGGTCATCAGTCCCCTAGAACTTAGAACTACTTAAACCTAACTAACCTAAGGACATCACATACATCCATGCCCGAGACAGGATTCGAACCTGCGACTGTAGCGCCTAGAACTGCACGGCCACTCCAGTTTGCTACTATGAGTGACTTTCACTGAGGGCAGAATGTTTTGATTCTGTGTCTGGGAACGAGCAATTCGGATATGGCAAAACTTGTCAGCTGTTCGCGTGCTACAGTCATGAGCATCTTGGGGAAGAGGGTGACGAACGAGTAAAGAACGAGTGTGAGGTGATGTGTTGGACGTCCGCAGCTCGTCACATTGCGGCCCCGGTAGCTGAGTGATGCCGGCACGGTAGCTCAGAGTGTTCGGTTAAAATGGTTCAAATGGCTCTAAGCACTATGGGACTCAACATCTAAGGTTATCAGTCCCCTAGATTTAGAACTACTTAAACCTAACTAAACTAAGTACATCACACACATCCATGCCCGAGGCAGGATTCGAACCTGCGACCGTAGCAGTTGCGCGGTTCCGGACTGAAGCGCCTAGAACCGCTCAGCCACAGCGGCCGACAGCGTGTTCGATCAGAGGGTTAGCTACCCTCTGTAATAAAAAATTGAGTGAACGGATCAACGAAGACCTGAACGGGCGTCATCGGACGTCCGCCCCGAACAAATTCAACAAACAGTACAGAACAAAATGAGATCAACCAAATTAGAGCGTCTCCCATGTAAGCAGGAGGTCCCGGGTTTGAATCCCGGTCGGTGCACACATGTTACAAAAAAAGAAGTGGTCAGCGCGACAGAATGTCAATCCTACGGGGCCGGATTCGATTCTCAGATGGGTCAGAGATTTCCTCCGCTCAGGGACTGGGTGTTGTGTTGTCCTTATCATCATCATTTCATCCCCATCGACGCGCAAGTCGCTGAAGTGGCGTCAAATCGAAAGACTTGCACCCGGCGAACGGTCTACCCGACGGGAGGCTCTAGTCACACGACATTTTTATTTTACCTCCTCACAGAACGTGGAGGATGGAGGCTACACTATGCGACAAAGCGGAAATCTGTGGTATATTTCACGACCGATGACAGTTCTGGCGCAGGCCAAATGTTTTAGAACACACGTTTGGTGCACATTATTGAACACGGGGCTTCATCGCACACGACCCATACGTGTTTTTATGTTGACCAGCAAAATTACACAGCAATATCCCTAACATCGGTTTGCTGCAGAATTCTAGAGCATATTCTGACTTAGAATATAAAAAATTTCCTAGAGATCGAAACGCTCATGTCTGCTAATCAGCATGACTTTCGAATGCATCACTTGTGCGAAACCCAGCTTCTTGTTCTCTCACATGATATATTGCGAACTACGGATGAAGGGCAACATATAGATACCATATTTCTAGATTTCCGAAAAGCAGTCGACACGACATCGCACTGCAGATTGTAAACAAATATTCGTGTCCATCGGAGACAGGGATAACATCGGGAGTGTCCCAGGAAAGTGTCATAGGAGCGGTGCTATTTTCTATATACTGTTCTGACAGAGACGGTGAGCAATCTGCGGTTGTCCGCTGACGATGCCTTGGTATACAGGAAGATGTCGAAGATAAGTGACTGTGCGTTGAAACAAGGAGATCTAGACAAAATTTCCAGTTGTTGTGATGAATAGCATGTGACTCTTAATGTAGAAATATGCAGGTTAACGCGGATGAGCAGGGAAAAAAAAGTAATGTTCGGATACAGCATTAGTGTCGTCCTGCTTGACACAGTCACGTCGTTTAAATATCAGGGAGTAACGTTGCGAAACAATATGAAACGGAACGAGCATGTGGGGTTGTGGTAAGGGAGAATTTTAGCAGTGTGATTTATTTGCAACGGAGACCGCATATATGAAGCTTGTGCAAGCTATTCTTGAGTGCTATTCGAGTGTTTGGTATCCGCAACAGGTCGGATTGAAACAAGACATCGAAGCAGTTGAGAGGTGAGCTGTTAGATTTGTTACCGATAGGTCCGATCAGCATGTAAGTGTTACGGATACGCTTCGGGAGCTCACATGGAAATCCCTGGAGGGCAGAAGACATTCATTTCAACGAACACTGCTCAGAAAGTTTAGAGTCAGCATTTCGAATACGGTGTTGCACTTTATTCAATTTTTCAAGCAAAATATAATGCAAATTCTTTAATCCATCTTTATCGAAAGTAAAAATTCGCCGATCACTCGAAAATACGTATGATCTTTTTCGATTGTCATCAATAAACTAAATATTCAAAACAGCTGAAAACATACACAGGAACACGTGTACCAACAAGATAAATTTATTTTTGAAAATCGGATGTATAAAGCTTATGGAATTAAAAAGATTTCTATTACTTTTTGATCACACCTCACCTATGTGACTATTAAACACAATACTTGTTGTTTGCATACGGCACCATAGTTTGGTGGGCACCTTAATTGACTGAGATACCACCAGGAGAGTGATCCTATGCTCTGATTGGTTCAAAAATGGCTCTGAGCACTATGGGACTCAACATCTTAGGTCATAAGTCCCCTAGAACTTAGAACTACTTAAACCTAACTAACCTAAGGACATCACACACACCCATGCCCGACGCAGGATTCGAACCTGCGACCGTAGCAGTCCCGCGGTTCCGGACTGCAGCGCCAGAACCGCTAGACCACCGCGGCCGGCGTATGCTCTGATTGCGTCCCGACGTCGAACATGCGCGCCAAAACGTATAGCTCCACTACTTATTATTTTTTAAGTAAACATTTTTCTCTGCCTCGTGATGGCTGGGTGTTGTGTGCTGTCCTTAGGTTAGTTAGGTTTAAGTAGTTCTAAGTTCTAGGGGACTTATGACCACAGCAGTTGAGTCCCATAGTGCTCAGAGCCATTTGAACCATTTTTTTTTAAGTAAACATCATGTCTCTCGTCAATGTAGTCATTACGAACTACTCATGAAAATCATCTGACAGCAACATTTTAAAGATAAGAAAATTTATGATCAGCCCGAATTACATCGTCCATTGTCCTGTTGTTATGAACGAAAACCTGCTCAAGACATTCGCGACGGCAGTTAGTAGGGTTAAAGGATTCAAGTCTTCTCGGCGGCCAGTACATTTGAGTATTGGTGGGCTAGGTAATTAAATTTCAGAGCTGCGTGCGGCTAGTCTGGGAGCAATGCAGATCAGTTACAAGCTAGGGAAAGCTTTTATCTATTGTTCATCAGTGCACGAAAAGCATATTAATTGCAATGGTAGATTATCTTACGTGTGGATTTGTAGATCGCCTATAGATGTAAACATACGACTTTGTAATGATCGTGATTTCACTATTTTAACCAATGTGATGTTTGTGAATAAAATAGCTGGCATAACTTTTTGAAATCGCGACTACACATCTTAGCTGGGTGCTTGGGCCTAAAGGTGGGCATCACATATAATAGGAATCCATCTGAGCCAGTAGTGTCTGACAGAAATCCGACACCTCGCCATTCAATATCCAGCATTACCGATGGAGGGCGCCACAAACTTGTAAGTCATTTTCAGCCAGGTGTCCGGATACTTTTGATCACATAGCGTACGTAAACAGGCAGAATACGGCACTGTGGTCGGAAACGCCTATATAGGACAACAAGTGTCTGCCGCAGTTGTTAGACCGGTTAATGCTGTTACAGTGGCAGGTTATCAAGATTTAAGTGAGTTTGAACGTGGTGTTACAGTCGGCGCACGAGCGAAGTGACACAGCATCTCCGACACAGCATCTCCGAGGTAGCAATGAAGTGGTGACTTTCCCGTACGACAATTTGATGAGTGCACCGTGAATATCAAGAATCCGGTAAAACATCAAATCTGCGACATCGCCGCGGCCGCAAAAAGATCCTGCAAGAACGGGACCAAAGACGACTGAAGAGAATCGTTTAACGTGACAGAAGTGCAACCCTTCCACAAATTGCTGCAGATTGTAATGCTGGGCCATCAACGAGTGTCAGCGTGCGAACCAATCAACGAAACATCATCGATATGAGCTTTCGGAGCCGAAGGCCCACTCGTGTACAGTGCAGTAGACGCTCTTTGCCTTTTGCATAGCAAACAAAGGAGGTGACACGAGAGGAGCAGTAAGTCGCAATAAAATTCGTTTAAACCAAACAGTCACTGAAACTTAGGAAAAGCTGCAGCAAGCACCAGTGTTTGGGTGGTTGAAGGACTTCAAAGAGGGCGTGCTTGTCTGTGTCTGAAGTCATCAACACAGCTCCTGTGACTGTCCGGAAGAATCAGCCGATAACTTTACGTGACTTCAGTCAAATTCTGAGAATTTCATATGGCAGTGGCTTTACGGTTGTACATGATCACCTCCATGATGGTGCAGCTTTTCTGCCCGTTGGGTGCCACGTCTGTTGACTTCCGAACAAAAGGCCGTGCGAATGGTGACAAGCCGTGAAATGGTGCGAATCTTTACAGATGGGTGGGATGCGTTTCTGCAAAGGATTAACACCGGTGATGAGATATGGCTGCATCACTATGACCCTGAAGGAAAGCGAGCCAGCGCAATGTGGAAATCGTCAGGTTCTCCGACACCGAAATAGGCGGAAGGTGTTCCACCTGCAGGGAAAGTATTGGTGATCACATTTTTTTACTGTCATGGAATCATTTACCAGCATGCAGTTCCCCCTCAGCTTACTGTTACAGCCGCATACTAACTTTATTATTGGCCAAACTGAGGAGATATATTGCAAGTAAATGACCAGAATTTTTTCGGACAGGATGACGACTTCATCATGACAATACGCGACCTCACGTCGCCAGTAAAATCATGCAGTTTCTGGCTCAGTACAACATTACCTATGTACCCCATACCCTTTGTAGCCCCGATGTTGCACAATGTGACTGTTTTTATTCCCAACATTAAAGACAAAGCTTCAGGGCATTCGATTTGAGAACTCTGAAGCAGTGTTGAAGAAAAGTGTGGCGATTTTCACGGACCTGACAAAGAAAGGCCTGAACCATGTTTTGAGGACTGGAAGAGACGTTATAAGTGTGGTGTCACCGCCAGACACCACACTTGCTAGGTGGCAGCTTAAATCGGCCGCGGTCCATTAGTACATGTCGGACCCGCGTGTCGCCACTGTCAGGATCGCAGACCGAGCGCCACCACAAGGCAGTCTCGAGAGACGTACTAGCACTCACCCCAGTTGTACGACGACGTTGCTAGCGACTACACTGACGAAGCTTTTCTCTCAATTGCCGAGAGACAGTTAGAATAGCCTTCAGCTAAGTTAATGGCTACGACCTAGCAAGGCGCCATTTGTACCATTGCATGTATCTCAAGATAGTCTCACTTGTATCATCAAGAATGCTTTATACCAAAGGACGATATAAAAGTTAAGTGTTCTAGTAGCTATGTTCTTTTCTTTATCACATTCATCAAGTATCCTGTTCCAGACTTCGCGCCAGTCGGCGTGTGTGTACGTGTACCCTTTCGGCTACCCGTCTCTGTGGACTGGCTACCTTGTCAGTCCACTACATTGGCGACGAGTCTAAAAAGGGACTTTAGCGTTCGTATTTTATTCATTTGCTTGTGTCATGGCTTCGCCACATTCTCCAGATGTACTGTCCGAATTTTCTCGCTTGCAGAATCAGCAGACGCAGGCCTTGTTGGATGCCCTTGGACAGCTCGTCCAGGGTCAACGTGCGCTGCGAACCGATGCGGCCGCCGCCGCTTCATCGCTACCGCAGCCACACCATGCTGTTGCACCTCAATTTAGGCCCTACGAGGCGGCCAACGAGACATGGACAGAATGGTCCCGACAATTTGGATTTCATCTCGCCGCCTACAGAATTCAAGGTAATGAGCGTCAGCCGTTTTTGCTTTCGTGTGTAGGTGTGTCCACCTACCGTGTGATAGTGAAATTGTTTCCCCGACGCGACGTAGCAACTCTGTCATACGAAGAAATTTTGTCTGCTTTAGATGCCTATTTCAAAGAAACAGTTAATGTAGTTGCAAAACGGTATACGTTCTTTCGTACAAAACGTACGGCCGGTCAGACTAATCGGGAGTGGGTTGCAACTTTGCAAGGACTTACTAGGGGTTGTGCATTTGACTGTGACTGTGGACTCCCTTATTCAGATACTATGGTGCGTGATGCAATAGCACAGAACGTTTCTGATGTTCGCATACGGGAACAGATTTTGAAACTCGTCAATCCCTCCCTTCAACAAGTGATAGTCAATCCCTCCCTTCAACAAGTGATAGACATTTTAGATAGGCAAGACACACTCAACTTTGCTCAGGAATCATTTGAAACTTCGCCAGCCGTGTGTCACATTAACCGGCCCGCCGGGCCCGCTGCACGGAACGCTAACCTGCCCTCGCGCACGTCCGCGCAGCCACGTGTCCCGCGCCAGCAAGCAAATGCAGTGAAAATCATGCCCGCGGTGTGCAACTAGACATTCGCGTGAGAATTGCCCGTCACGCCAGGCTATTGGCTTTTTCTGTAACAAGAAAGGACATGTTCAAAGTGTTTGCCAGAAAAAGCTTAGATCGGACACTCACAACCATTCCAGGCCCTTTGCTTCGCGCCGGAATCGAATCAAGGACACACAGGCTCGGGAACCTTCGTCCGTGGACATTCATGTAGTTAGTGCCACTCCGCCCAGTGTTCCTCTCGCTAACAGTGACTGTGTTCGTCCCACAAACAGTGTGCGTCGACGTCGCCGGAAATCCCGTCAAGTCGCAAGTGCTTCTGTACCTGTATCAGTTCAAATTACTCCAGCAAGTCGCTCTTGTCGTCGGCAGGACAATAAACTTTTTGTAGACTTGGACTTTGAAGGCAAAGTGATACCATTCCAGCTCGATACCGGAGCTGCAGTTTCAATGATCAATCACGACACGTACAAACAACTGGGCAAACCTCCGTTGCGTGCCGCAAATGTTAAGTTAAATAGTTATTCCGGACAAGCTATCCCTGTATTAGGACAGTGCACTCTTCTTGCCACATACAAGGGACAAACAAAACTTGTGTCTTTTTACGTCCTTCGTTCTTCTTCTGCAGTGAACTTGTTTGGTTTAGATTTATTTCAGTTGTTTAACTTGTCTATCGTCAATCAGGTCCTCTCAGTGAATCAGACTGTGCCTTCAGCCAGTGTTTCTAGTCTATGTGAAGAATTTGCAGACATTTTTGCACCGGGCCTTGGTTGCGCTACGAACTATGCAGCACATTTGGAACTTAAAGTCGACGCGCAACCGAAATTTTACAGAGCGCGCAATGTTCCCCACGCATTGCGTGATGAGGTCGCAAGAACTTTACACGATTTAGAATCACAAGGTGTAATTGACCGTGTGCAGGCTTCTCTCTGGGCCTCACCCTTAGTAATTTTGCCTGTTGCTGAGGATAAAGCATTCGATTCTTCCGAACTTGCTTGCATGTTCATTGATGCGGAAACCGATAACGTGGTCGAATCGTTTCCGATTGATTTTCGTCGTGTAGCTACAGCCACAGGTGCTGACCCTGTCCTTGCTACTGTTTTGCGTTTTGTTGCTACGCAATGGCCCTTGTCAACGTCGCGGATCACGGATCCGTTGGTTCGCCGATTTTTTGCTCACAAGGAGAGACTTTTTGTACGACGTGGTGTTTTGTTGTTGCGTTCTGATAATGATCAGTCCAGAGTCGTGGTCCCACGTTCGTTACAGTCCTCTGTCTTACGGCTTCTTCACCAAGGACATTGGGGGTATAGTGCGAACGAAACAACTTGCTCGTCAGCACTGTACTTGGTTCGGAATCGATGCTGCGATTACGGATATGTGCTCATCTTGCCTGGCGTGTGCCGCACAACAATCCGCGCCGCCGCGGAAATTCTTTGCATGGCCGAAAGCCACTTCCCCTTGGCAACGCTTGCACATCGATTTTGCTGGTCCATTCTGGAATGCTCGATGGTTGGTTGTGGTCGATTCTTTCAGTAATTTTCCTTTTGTTGTCCGGATGTCTTCCACGACGTCTTCTGCCACCATCCAAGCGTTGTCTGCTATCTTTTGCATTGAAGGTCTTCCGCAGACTATTGTTTCCGACAATGGCCCACAATTCATGTCCGCAGAATTTCAGTCATTCTGCAAGGCCAATGGTATTCAACATCTGACATCCGCGCCGTTTTCGCCTCAGTCAAACGGTGCCGCTGAACGTTTGGTCCGGACTTTCAAGTCACAGATGTTGAAGTTGAAAGAGTCGCATTCTCGGGAGGACGCATTGTTGCTCTTTTTGTCTTCGTCTCGCTCTCAGCCCCGCGATGGTCGCTCGCCGGCTGAGTTGCTCCATGGTCGTCCTCATCGAACCTTGATGTCTTTGCTGCATCCGCCGCATCCGGTTCCTGTGCAGCGGCAGACTCCTGCTTTTGCTCCAGGCGACGTTGTCTTCTATCGCAACTATCGAGGTTCACGGCGTTGGCTCGCAGGGCGCATTCTTCGCTGCCTCGGCCGCGCGATGTATTTGGTTTTGGGGGCCTCTGGTGAGGTGCGTCGGCATCTCAATCAGCTGCGCCTCTGTCGTCGCCTGGGTTCTGCCGCTCCCCGTCTGCTTTCAGCGACGGTGCCGTCCGGTCAGCGCCCTGGGGACCCATCTACTGGCTCGCCTCATCCCCAGGTGTTACCGACGATGCCTTCCATTTTGCCCCATGGCGACGCGCCGCTGCCGCCGCCGCCGCCGCCTGTTCTCCCGCCGGCGCCGCCCGCAGTGGACGCTTCGCTGCAGCCGCCCAGCGCCTCCCTGGGTCGCGCGCCGCCGATCGCTTCCCGTGACCAGCTGTCCTCCGCCATGGAACTCTTAACCGCTCCGGACCAGTTGTCATCGCGCGTCGGATCCCCCGACGCAATGGAGGTCGACCCTTCGGCCCCTCCTGTATCATTACCGGCGCATACACCGCATGTTGACGTGCACCCTGGACTGGGTTTTCAGGCGTTTCCTAGCTCCCCTCGGACCGAATGGCAGGGTGCGGGTGGCACAGCCTCGCCTGTTGTTAGGCTCCCCACCTCGTCGCATACGTCAACATGGGGTCCTCCCCACGGCGGGCGGAAGCCTTATCACACGTCCGTTCGCCGATTCGCGGGGGAGGAATGTGGTGTCACCGCCAGACACCACACTTGCTAGGTGGTAGCTTAAATCGGCCGCGGTCCATTAGTACATGTCGGACCCGCGTGTCGCCTCTGTCAGGATCGCAGACCGAGTGCCACCACAAGGCAGGTCTCGAGAGACGTACTAGCACTCGCCCCAATTGTACGACGACGTTGCTAGCGACTACACTGACGAAGCTTTTCTCTCAATTGCCGAGAGACAGTTAGAATAGCCTTCAGCTAAGTTAATGGCTACGACCTAGCAAGGCGCCATTTGTACCATTGCATGTATCTCAAGATAGTCTCACTTGTATCATCAAGAATGCTGTATACCAAAGGACGATATAAAAGTTAAGTGTTCTAGTAGCTATGTTCTTTTCTTTATCACATTCATCAAGTATCCTGTTCCAGACTTCGCGCCAGTCGGCGTGTGTGTAGGTGTGCCCTTTCGGCTACCCGTCTCTGTGGACTGGCTGCCTTGTCAGTCCACTACAATAAGAATTGCGTTAAAATAGGAAGAAAGTACTTTGAAAAATATGATGTAACCATTGAAATGGAGTAATAAACATCTGTGAAAAAAAACCAGTCTCAGTCTTTGTTAATCCCTTCGGATATGTGTGTGTGTGTTGTCTTTAGCGTAAGTTAATTAAAGTCAGATTAATTAGTGCCTAAGCCTAGAGACCAATGACCTCAGCAGTTTGCTCCCATAGTCCTTACACAAATTTCCAAATTTCTTTGTTAATCAGCCTTCCTATATGCATCGAAATTTAATTTGAATAAATGACAGAGAAGATGTATCTTACAAATAATACTGTACAACAAGTAGACACTTAAAATGCAAATTGTCTGCAGAGTCATTACTAGGGACTCATTCATGTGTGATCCCGCACGTCGATGGAACTTACACTCAATCAACCCCGTGGAGCACAGAGGCATATCCATCCTGTTTCTGATGGCAGCCGAGTGTGAGTTCCTGACCAGAAGTTTTACTGCGGACTTAGCATGCACGATTTTGAAATGAGCCAATCGACGTTCGCCAGATTCCGCAGCACAAATCAGGTCACTTCCCGTCGTTGAAAATACTGGTGTGTTACGTAATCTGTTGACCCCCTCCTGCCTCCGTGCACCCTATTTTTTAGAGAATCGAATTCTCTTGTCTAAAACAGTTTCGAACATCTTATTACTTTACAAATCAGTTAATGTGTTAAATAAAGGACTATCTATCTATAGCTTTTATGACCGATTACACAAAACCGTAATTATGTAGGTTTTATTGCTTTCGGATTATTCACGAACCAACTAATAACAGTCAAAACCATACTGGTAAACCAAAAATGTGATAACCCTAATATATGTACGTGTAAGACCTTTTCAGAAAACAGTGCACTCCTTATCATTCAGAGGGTAATATGGAAGCCATGAGTTAAAATGCCTCAAGATGTATAAAAAGTTTCTAACTCTAACACTTGGCTTATTGTATGGAACCTTTAACATAAGATTGTATCGCTGAGTACATTACAATAGCATTTTAAATTTTGAAATTAGGTCAAAAACTATGTGACTATAGAACATCAGATACTGGTTGCCCCTGGAAACTGTTACTTGGGGAACTGACGGGATGGCCGTTTTAGGAGTCTAGTTATAGCGATGTTTGTGAAATATGGATATCCTTTTAATGGGAGACCTCTCTCTCTCCCCCTTCGCTCTTAAGTTCTTATTACTTTAGATCGCACACTGTTCTAATAATTCGTAATTCAGTATTCGTTATTTCGCGCCATAGTATTTTCTCAGGATTTCTCTGCTGATTCAATATCCTTCCACTCGAAGATTGTGGTGGGGATGAGTGACACCCATCCTCCAACGGCTCCTTCTAGGCCGCTGTAACATGCCATGGGGCACAGCTTTCTCCGTGAGGACCAATCACATCCCCACCGTTACTAGGCGCCAGGCTAGCTTTGTCGACTCATAGAACAACCTGACAAGACAGTAGCCACCGTTATCTTACAAGTGATAACATTCGTAAGGTTAGCGTTCTACATAGAGATGGTGTGTATGAGAGACTTAATTCTTAAATTAACCAATATTAATTGTAACCTTTAGAAAATCTTAGCACACTGTTCGAGACCCGTGCCAAAAGTGTCATCAGCACGTCCCAACGCTTGATTTTGCATTGCAGAAAATTGATGACGAATGGAGCTTCACGTTCGTCCAGAGTACATGGTTTGTTTACGTACTCCTCTAGATTGCAGGCGAACAGAACTACACACAAAAGGAGGTGTGGCAGTAAAGAAGAGAGAAGAGAGAGACAAGAGGAATAGAAGATGTAACGGAAAATGAATGAATACAGTACGAAGCTGCCTAAACCAGGCAGTACGTGCAAAATGTGCGCGTATAATGAGGGCGGTGCCCAGGTGCGCGACGACGATAGGACAGAGGTCGCCGTACATCACCGGGACGGCGCACGCCGAGACCCAACCGCCGTCGCTAATTAAGGACATTGCAGGAGGAGGAGATGCGAGTCAGTCGCTTAGCGGCAGCGGCCGCTTACCACGGAAATCTCCGTGTGACCGGCGCCACAAAAGGATTACAAATACCGTCCCACGTACGCGGCCGTCTTGTTTACATAAATCTTCGCCACTTAAGTGTGCTTTGCATATATCTGTGTAGCTCTGGGTGAGGTGAAATTTATCACCGTCTTCTAGATAGAAACTGAACCGAAACCTCCGTGTCTGGTAGTGATTAGACTGGAAAGGAATTAGCATCTTCGGCAAATCACAGAAAATACTAATTAGGAAAAAAATCGCAACACCAAGACGGAGTTGTAAAACGAAAGTTGATAGGCGTGTTTCTACATCCGAAAGATGGATGTCTCTTGAAATTTCGCGCATAAGAGTGGTGTTAGTTGCGCCAGTATGAGGATTCAAATAAGGTTTGCTTTAAATACCGGGTGATCAAAAAATCTGTATAAATTTTAAAACTTAATAAACCACGGAATAACGTAGATGGAGATGTAAAAATTGACACACATGCTTGGAATGACATGGGGTTTTATTAGAACAAAAAAAAAAAAGAACACCTCATATTGCTAGACGCGTGGAAGATCTCTAGCGAGCGTCGTTTGGTGATGATCGTGTGCTCAGCCGCCACTTTCGTCATGCTTCGCCTCCCAGGTGTCCAGACCTTGGGGTTACCCGAAGTCGCAAGTGTATCGTGATCGACCGACATCTCTAGGGATGCTGAAAGACAACATCTGACGCCAATGCCTCACCATAACTCAGGACATGCTTTACAGTGCTGTTCACAACATTATTCCTAGACTACAGCTATTGTTGAGGAATGATGGTGAACATATTGAGCATTTCCTGTAAAGAACATCATCTTCGCTTTGTCTTACTTTGTTATGCTAATTACTGGTATTCTGATCAGATGAAGCGCCATCTGCCGGACATTTATTGAACGTAGGTATTTTTTCGGTTCTAATAAAACCCTATGTCATTCCAAGCATGCGTGTCAATTTGTACCTCTCTATCTACATTATTCCGTGATTTATTCAGTTTTGAAATTTATACTGACTTTTTGATCACCCGGTACACGCCGTAACGGTCGAGAAAGTTGGTTACAAATGGTTCAAATGGCTCTGAGCACTATGGGACTTAACTTTTGAGGTCATCAGTCCGCTAGAACTTAGAACTACTTAAACCTAACTAACCTGAGGACATCACACACACCCATGCCCGAGGCAGGATTCGAACCTGCGAGTGCGGTCGCGCGGTTCCAGACGGTAGCGCCTAGAACCGCTCGGCCGCAACGGCCGGCAAAGTTGGTTACCTTTGAGATTGGATGTGGCGAGTGTATGCTACAATCCGTTCATCATAAGAATGAATCTGATGTAACACAAATGCGATGATTGGTCAGAAGCAGTAGTGCACGTACACTGATGTTGTTACGCTGTTGGAAGTAGGTCTTACTTAAGTATTAGATATCTTATTACTAAGTTATATTAAATTAAACTTAAAGAATATTCAAATGTATTAACAGCCATCAACGTTTTCCTTAGTCACGCTTTAGCTACGTAGTTTTTATTTCAAAAATCGTGTACAGTCACAGCCTCTGCAGCGTTGTGCTCTGATTGTCGCGCTGTTAATGCGCAGCATGGAAATGGCTGAGGCTGCTCTCTGTTCCGTAGTGAAACATGCGCGTGGAATACGGTTCACAAGTGCCGAGAAATAGGCTGTTCTTAATGTTTTTCGTAAATTTACAGAGATAATCGGCTTTGAGGTTTTTCCCAGCGTTGTATAAACTTCTTCAGTTTATGAAGAAACCCGCTTTGAAAATGTAGCGCAATCGGCAGCAAAGTGGACTGTGAATCTAATGCTATTACTCGTGCGTTGTTTCGAATTTTGCCAACATCGTTTTTTTTCCTCGTTCATTTTGAAATACCTAAATCTCGTAATTATAAAATTCATCATCATTTTTATGAATAATGCACGTCTTCTTGTTTCTAATTACATATTGAACGGAAAATTCCTGTTTCCATTTCAAATATAAATTCTTAATTATCGATGTTTTATGAAAGACTTCATAAAAGTTGTTTAAATTAAGAAAATATAACAATTTAATGATTTAAGGCAGAAATGAAAACCTAATCCTCTTTATACCACAGGGGTAGGTAAGTGTCGTAGAAACAAGAAGAACAATAATTTTCACTGCATCGAGCACATCATACAATTGCTGCATTTTTACATTTGCTACTGTACCATTACAATATGAACCCAACGTAACTTATCTGGAGCCAAGTTGCGGGATCTGGCCCGAGAAGTAACAAGACTGTTAAGCTGCCAGACATACGGGAACTAACGCACGCAGCTTTTTCACACGTCACTGCCGAACGCTGGCGGGATATAGAACGGTTTGTCATAAATGAAGGAAAAATGCTGCGCCTGGTTGGCTTCGTGGATTGTGAAATCCTTCAGTACTCTCTTACGCTGCGCACAGCTCATGCAGAAAAATTACCCTGTGGTTAAATCAGAAATGTTCATCATTCTTTTTTTAAACTGCAATACCACGTTAGCTAAAAACGACAACGTGTTGCGCTTTTCGTCTAGCCGTCTAAGGAGCGTATTGTGGGAGATTTGCAGTGTATTATTCCATTCTGCTTAAAAATTAAATGACATTCGAAGCTGTATTGTTCCTCGCTCTTCTCTTTTTACGTGTGAACTGCAGCTGGCCACGCCACTGCAGGCTAGCTGTACAAGCATACCGGAAAGTGCTGTCCAAGGTAAAATGCGCCGGTAAAGCTGTTGCCCCCTATTGTCGCTCAGTCCATGTGCGCGTAACGCACAGCACAAAACGTATCCTTGTTATCGTACTTGACAGTACTCGAGACAGTTTGGCTGCAGTCCCACGTGAAACGGAAATCGAATGAGGTTCCAGCAAACGCGGAAGAATACATAGTGCAATGTTTACATCAGGTTTATTCTTAGGATGAACGGATTATAGTCAAGATTGCCTCCAGGCGAAAAAGACGCAATTAACAACTCGTCACTGAATCTGAACTAGTATGTGTAATAGGGCTATGAGAAGCTGACTGTTCCTTCTGCGAAAATGCAGAGAGACTTGGCGGGAATCGAGCCACTGTACATGAGTTCTGGTAGTGGTGGTCTCGAGAATGTGCAGCTGCAAGAAGACAGAGCTCCGGACGGTCACGTGACACTACCCAGAGGGAAGACCATCGTGTTCGGTGTTTGGCTCTGGCGCATCGTACTGCATCCGGAGCAGCAATCTGAGGAGCAGGTGGCACCACAGTGACACAACGAACTGTTACAAATCGGTTACTTCAAAGACAGCTTCGAGACATACGTCCTGTACCGTGCATTCCACTGATTCCAAACCACTGCCATTTGCGACTTCAGTGGTGTCAAGCGAGAACTCATTGGAGGACAGGGTGGAGGGCTATTGTGTTTTCTGATAAAGGCTGGTTCTGGCTCGGTGCCAGTGATGGCCGTGTTTTGGCTGAGAGGAGGTCAGTTGAGGGCCTGAAACCAACCTCTCTGTGTACTAGACACACTGGACCTACACCTGGTGTTATGGTCTGGGGTGCGATTTCGTACGACACAGCAGCCCTCACGTGGTTATCCCACGCACACTGACTGTAAATTTGTACGTCAGTCTCGTGATTCGACCTGCTGTATTGCCATTCACAAACAACATTCCAGGGGCTGCTTTCCAACAGCATAATGCTCGCCCACATACCGCTGTCGAACCCCAACAAGCTGCACATAGTGTCGACTTGTTGCCTTGGCCTCCTCGATCATCAGATCTGGCTCCAATCGAGCACATATGGGACATCATCGGACGACAACTCAAGCGTCATCTACAACCAACCAAGTGCAACAGCATGGAACTACATCGCACGAACTGACATCCGGTATCTGAATAACACAATGCATGCTCGTTTGCATGCTCGCATTCGACATTCTGGCGGCTATAGAGGTTATTAATGTGCCAGCAACATTACTCTTTCACCTTGCAACGTTAATCACTTACGTATGTTACCTAGGGAAATGTATGTCCGAAATTTCTTCCGTCAGTGTACTCAACTTGTCATTAAATAACGATCAGATGAATGATGAGATGATAAGATGAATGATGAGCTGATAATTGTATGTTGATTTTATTCATATTCCAGAGCCGCTTGAGAGATGACGATAAGGTAATAATGTCCCTTAGGAATAAGAGTACTTTCTGCGGCTCAATATGAATTGAAATTAACAAGTTACAATTGTAGCCCAGATGGCGATATCCGTTAAAACGAAGCCTACTTCGAGAACATTTTTGTGCAGCTGATAAACCTGCAGGGTGAAACTGCTACTACAAACTTCGCCAGTGGCTAGTAAACCGTCAGTTCCTTCAGAACTTGACGCAAAAAAGTACCCATTTAGTTCGTTAATTAGAAGCCAGAAAGAGTAGTCACCTTATAGGTAGAGTTCGAGGACGCAATATGCGCATCTGCATTTGGTTTGGTCTGCATCCAGGTCACATGCACCTACGGTTAAGATGGCATCTTAGTTGAAGTATTTCCTAAGTGCTGAATCCCGAGAAGAATAAGAAAGGCGACTAACGCAGTGAGCAGTTATTTTGTACGTTTTATTATTCACAAGTCACGATATGTAACCTGCCGATTTAGCGATGGTAGCACGAATGGACGATCGTTGGTGAGGATAGATTTCAGCAAAATTCATTTGACAGTCAGAACAGAATGTTCTATTACCATGGCGAGTCATGACCTGCCAGTCTCTCCCCCCCCCCCCCCCCCCCCAACCCTCCTCTATCGCTCGCACGTCTCTTTATCTTTCTTGGCGGTATTGAATTTCTGTAATACATTTATCTAGGCAATCTCTTACAGAAAATTTCATGCTTTTATGTGTGGACTGGTGATATACACACTCTCCGCCGACTTTGCGTTGCCGTTACTAGTCAGTTTGTTTGCTGTATTTGTACTGCTACATTTGTATTTCTGTATTTGTATTGCTACGTTTGAAGAACATAATACACACGGTGTATCGGAAAAACATCCGTGGCAAATATTGCGAAAATAAAGTGCATTTGATGTGCGGTTTTCATAAAATGCATTGGTAGACAGGGGCTAGAATTGTTTGCTAATCAACAGATTGTAATACTACTTAGAAAGTGTATCTTTTGTGCAAGCATACACTTTTTTAGAAGGAAAATTAGAATGTCTCTCGTGTTTGTTGCAGGATTCTAGCGCGAGTCGTTTACGAGATATCGTATTTTGTAAAGCACCCACATCGACACTTGTACAATAGTTGTGGTAGCACACACTGAAAAACCAACGCAAGTGCATACACTAGTGATATAATTCTGACCAGTAAAGAGACAACTAACCATAACATGTTATGTTCAAAATGACCACCGGTAGCAGCAATACACGCGTCCAGTCTGGTATGGAGCGACTGCTGCACACGTGCTAGCATTTCAGCGGAGATGTCCGAGCAGGCTGCAGTAATACGTCGGTGCATATCATCGGATGTATTTTGTAAGCCCTTGTGGACAGCGTCCTTCAGCTTTCGTCTACACGCGTAAAATACCGGGAACGAGGTGGCCAATGTATAGGTCCTCTACGTCCAGTCCAACGATTTGGAAACAATTTGTGGAGACATACTATGGGTTGGACAGTCATCAAGTTGGTACCACATGTTGCTCCTAGTCTATAGGCGAACGCTTCAAGCACCCGTGGAAGATGGTCTGTTAGGAGGCTGCGATACTTGTGGACATTTAGTGTTCTGTCTTTGAAAAACGGATCTACGAGCTGATCTACATCTACATCCACATCTTCATAGGTATTCCGCAAGCCACCGTATGGTGCCTGGCGGAAGGTACTCTGTTGTCCTACTAGTCATTTCCTTTCCTGTTCCACTCGCAAACAGAGCGAGAGAAAAACGACTGTCAACATTCCTCCGTATGAGTCCTAATTTCTTATATCTTGTCTTTTTGGTCCTTACGCGCGATGTATGTTGATAGCAGTAGAATCGTCCAACCATCAACTTCGAAAGCTGGATCTCTAAATTTTCTGAATTGCGTTTCTCGAAAAGAAAGTCGTCTTCCCTCCAGAGAAGAGTTTCCGAAGCATCTCTTCGAACCTAACTGTTACTAATCTAGCAGCCCGCCTCTGAATTGCTTCAATGTCTTTCTTCAGTGCGATCTGGTGAAGATCCCAAACACTCGAGCAGTACTCAAGAACAGGTCGCACCACGTCCTATATGCGGCCTCCTTTACGTGTGAACTATTCTTTCCTAAAATTCTCCCAATAATTCGCCTTCCCTATCAAGTTCTCACACGGTCATACCGTATCATATCGCTTTGCAACATTATGGCCAGATATTCAAAGGACTTGACTGTGTCAAGCATGATACTAGACTGTATTCAAACGTTACAAGTTTGTTCTTCCTTCTCATCTGCATTAACTTACATTTTTCCACATTTAGGGCAATCTGCCATTCACCAAACCAACTGGAAATTTTCAGTCACTAAACTTCGACGCCTTACCGTACACCACAGCACTATCAGCAAACTACTGCAGATTGCTGCCCACCCTATCAGCCAAATCATTTATGTACGAGGTGCATTCAAGTTCTAAGGCCTCCGATTTTTTTTCTAATTAACCACTCACCCGAAATCGATGAAACTGGCGTTACTTCTCGGCGTATTCGCCCTGCAGACGTACACATTTTTCACAACGCTGACGCCATGATTCCATGGCAGCGGCGAAGGCTTCTTTAGGAGTCTGTTTTGACCACTGGAAAATCACTGAGCCAATAGCAGCACGGCTGCTGAATGTGCGGCCATGGAGAGTGTCTTTCAGTGTTGGAAAAAGCCAAAAGTTACTAGGAGCCAGTTCAGGTGAGTAGGGAGCATGAGGAATCACTTCAAAGTTGTTATCACGAAGAAACTGTTGCGTAACGTTAGCTCCATTTGCGGGTGCGTTGTATTGGTGAAACAGCACACGCTCAGCCCTTCCCGGACGTTTTGCAGTGCAGGAAGGAATTTGTTCTTCAAAACATTTTCGTAGGATGCACCTGTTACTGTAGTGCCCTTTGGAACGCAGTGGGTAAGGATTACGCCCTCGCTGTCCCAGAACATGGACGCCATAATTTTTTCGGCACTGGCGGTTACCCGAATTTTTTTTGGTAGCGGTGAATCTGTGTGCTTCCATTGAGCTGACTGGCGCTTTGTTTCTGGATTGAAAAATGGCATCCACGTCTCATCCATTGTCACAACCGACGAAAAGAAAGTCCCATTCATGCTGTCGTTGCGCGTCAACATTGCTTGGCAACATGCCACACGGGCAGCCATGCGGTCGTCCGTCAGCATTCGTGGCACCCACCTGGATGACACTTTTCGCATTTTCAGGTCGTCATGCAGGATTGTGTGCACAGAACCCACAGAAATACCAACTCTGGAGGCGATCTGTTCAACAGTCATTCGGCGATCCCCCAAAACAATTATCTCCACTTTCTTGATCGTATCGTCAGACCGGCTTGTGCGAGCCCGAGGTTGTTTCGGTTTGTTGTCACACAATGTTCTGCCTTCATTAAACTGTCGCACCCACGAATGCACTTTCGACACATCCATAACTCCATCACCACATATCTCCTTCAACTGTCGATGAATTTCAATTGCTTTCACACCACACAAATTCAGAAAACGAATGATTGCACGGTGTTCAAGTAAGGAAAACGTCGCCATTTTAAGTATTTAAAACAGTTCTCATTCTCGCCGCTGGCGGTAAAATTCCATCTGCCATACGGTGCTGCCATCTCTGGGACGTATTGACAATGAACGCGGCCTCATTTTAAAACAATGCGCATGTTTCTATCTCTTTCCAGTCCGGAGAAAAAAAATCGGAGTCCTTAGAAATTGAATGCACCTCGTACAAACAGCGGTCCTATCACACCTCCCTGGGTCACTCCTGACGATATCTTTGTCTCTGACAAATACTTGCCGTCGAGGACAACATACTGGATTCTATTATTTAAGTACTCTTCGAGGTACTCAGATATCTGTGAGCTTTTTCCATATGCAAGTACCTTCCCCCATGAACCATGGACCTTGCCGTTGGTGGGGAGGCTTGCATGCCTCAATGCCTCAGCGATACAGATGGCCGTACCGTAGGTGCAACCACAACGGAGGGGTATCTGTTGAGAGGCCAGACAAACATGTGGTTGCTGAAGAGAGGCAGCAGCCTTTTCAGTAGTTGCAGGGGCAACAGTCTGGATGATTGATTGATCTGGCCTTGTAACATTAACCAAAACGGCCTTGCTGTGCTGGTACTGCGAACGGCTGAAAGCAAGGGGAAACTACAGCCGTAATTTTTCCCGAGGACATGCAGCTTTACTGTATGATTAAATGATGATGGCGTCCTCTTGGGTAAAATATTCCGGAGGTAAAATAGTCCCCCATTCGGATCTCCGGGCGGGGACTACTCAAGAGGACGTCGTTATCAGCAGAAAGAAAACTGGCGTTCTACGGATCGGAGCGTGGAATGTCAGATCCCTTAATCGGGTAGGTAGGTTAGAAAATTTAAAAAGGGAAATGGATAGGTTAAAGTTAGATATAGTGGGAATTAGTGAAGTTCGGTGGCAGGAGGAACAAGACTTTTGGTCAGGTGATTACAGGGTTATAAATACAAAATCAAATAGGGGTAATGCAGGAGCAGGTTTAATAATGAATAAAAAAATAGGAGTGCGGGTTAGCTACTACAAACAGCATAGTGAACGCATTATTGTGGCCAAGATAGACACAAAGCCCATGCCTACTACAGTAGTACAAGTTTATATGCCAACTAGCTCTGCAGATGATGAAGAAATTGATGAAATGTATGACGAGATAAAAGAAATTATTCAGGTAGTGAAGGGAGACGAAAATTTAATAGTCATGGGTGATTGGAATTCGTCAGTAGGAAAAGGGAGAGAAGGAAACATAGTAGGTGAATATGGATTGGGAGGAAGAAATGAAAGGGGAAGCCGCCTTGTAGAATTTTGCACAGAGCATAACTTAATCATAGCTAACACTTGGTTCAAGAATCATAAAAGAAGGTTGTATACCTGGAAGAATCCTGGAGATACTAACAGGTATCAGACAGATTATATAATGGTAAGACAGAGATTTAGGAACCAGGTTTTAAATTGTAAGACATTTCCAGGGGCAGATGTGGATTCTGACCACAATCTATTGGTTATGAACTGCAGATTGAAACTGAAAAAACTGCAAAAAGGTGGGAATTTAAGGAGATGGGACCTGGATAAGGTGAAAGAACCAGAGGTTGTAGAGAGTTTCAGGGAGAGCATAAGGGAACAATTGACAGGAATGGGGGAAAGAAATACAGTAGAAGAAGAATGGGTAGCTCTGAGGGATGAAGTAGTGAAGGCAGCAGAGGATCAAGTAGGTAAAAAGACGAGGGCTCATAGAAATCCTTGGGTAACAGAAGAAATATTGAATTTAATTGATGAAAGGAGAAAATATAAAAATGCAGTAAATGAAGCAGGCAAAAGGGAATACAAACGTCTCAAAAATGAGATCGACAGAAAGTGCAAAATGGCTAAGCAGGGATGGCTAGAGGACAAATGTAAGGATGTAGAGGCTTGTCTCACTAGGGGTAAGATAGATACTGCCTACAGGAAAATTAAAGAGACCTTTGGAGAGAAGAGAACCATTGTATGAATATCAAGAGCTCAGATGGCAACCCAGTTCTAAGCAAAGAAGGGAAGGCAGAAAGGTGGAAGGAGTATATAGAGGGTTTATACAAGGGCGATGTACTTGAGGACGATATTATGGAAATGGAAGAGGATGTAGATGAAGATGAAATGGGAGATAAGATACTGCGTGAAGAGTTTGACAGAGCACTGAAAGACCTGAGTCGAAACAAGGCCCCGGGAGTAGACAACATTCCATTAGAACTACTGATGGCCTTGGGAGAGCCAGTCATGACAAAACTCTACCATCTGGTGAGCAAGATGTGTGAGACAGGCGAAATACCCACAGACTTCAAGAAGAATATAATAATTCCAATACCAAAGAAAGCAGGTGTTGACAGATGTGAAAATTACCGTACTATCAGTTTAATAAGTCACAGCTGCAAAATACTAACGCGAATTCTTTACAGACGAATGGAAAAACTGGTAGAAGCGGACCTCGGGGAAGATCAGTTTGGATTCCGTAGAAATGTTGGAACACGTGAGGCAATACTAACCTTACGACTTATCTTAGAAGAATGATTAAGAAAAGGCAAACCTACGTTTCTAGCATTTGTAGACTTAGAGAAAACTTTTGACAACGTTAACTGGAATACTCTCTTTCAAATTCTGAAGGTGGCAGGGGTAAAATACAGGGAGCGAAAGGCTATTTACAATTTGTACAGAAACCAGATGGCAGTTATAAGAGTCGAGGGGCATGAAAGGGAAGCAGTGGTTGGGAAAGGAGTGAGACAGGGTTGTAGCCTCTCCCCGATGTTATTCAATCTGTATATTGAGCAAGCAGTAAAGGAAACAAAAGAAAAATTCGGAGTAGGTATTAAAATTCATGGAGAAGAAGTAAAAACTTTGAGGTTCGCCGATGACATTGTAATTCTGTCAGAGACAGCAAAGGACTTGAAAGAGCAGTTGAACGGAATGGACAATGTCTTGAAAGGAGGATATAAGATGAACATCAACAAAAGCAAAACGGGGATATTGGAATGTAGTCAAATTAAATCGGGTGATGCTGAGGGGATTAGATTAGGAAATGAGACACTTAAAGTAGTAAAGGAGTTTTGCTATTTAGGGAGTAAAATAACTGATGATGGTCGAAGTAGAGAGGATATAAAATGTAGACTGGCAATGGCAAGGAAATCGTTTCTGAAGAAGAGAAATTTGTTAACATCGAGTATAGATTTAAGTGTCAGGAATTCGTTTCTGAAAAATATTTGTATGGAGTGTAGCCATGTATGGAAGTGAAACATGGACGATAACCAGTTTGGACAAGAAGAGAATAGAAGCTTTCGAAATGTGGTGCTACAGAAGAATGCTGAATATAAGGTGGGTAGATCACGTAACTAATGAGGAGGTATTGAATAGGATTGGGGAGAAGAGAAGTTTGTGGCACAACTTGAGTAGAAGAAGGGATCGGTTGGTAGGACATGTTTTGAGGCATCAAGGGATCACAAATTTAGCATTGGAGGGCAGCGTGGAGGGTAAAAATCGTAGAGGGAGACCAAGAGATGAATACACTAAGCAGATTCAGAAGGATGTAGGTTGCAGTAGGTACTGGGAGATGAAGAAGCTTGCACAGGATAGAGTAGCATGGAGAGCTGCATCAAACCAGTCTCAGGACTGAAGACCACAACAACAGTACCTTCGTTAACAGCCTGCAATGGAGCACCGTTTCAAATGCTTTGCGGAAATCTAGAAATATGGCCTCTGCCTGTTGGCCTTCATCCGTAGTTCGCAGTTCAGGTATATCATGTGGGAAAAGGGCAAGTTGAGTTTCGCACGTGCGATGCTTTCTAAAACCATGCTGATTCGTGGAGATAAGCTTCTCACTCTCGAGAAAGTCTGTTATATTCGAACTGAGAATATGTTCAAGGATTCTGCAGCAGACAGAAATTAGGGGCTTTTTGTGCGGGCGGGAGATCTACGATAATTCAGGCTATGTAAGGGGCCAGTGCTGTCGAGCACTGTTTGTAAAATCGAACTGGGATTCCATTCGGACCTGGTGATTTATTCGCTTTCAAATCTTTCAATTATTTCTCTACACCAGAGATCCTTATTATTATATTGTCCACCTACATCTACATCACACGCCGCAGCTATCAGCGTAGCGGCAGCCACCGATCCGAGAGGAAGCGCAGCAAAGCAGCAGCAACACCTTATGTGATGAACTGTAAATTATTTCAGTCTTTGTTTTTTGTTCATGTGCTTCTGCAAAGAAGTGAGCTGTACGCGTGTATTTTACTGTGCAGACTAGTGGTTAGAAAATTAATCGTAGTTTTTGTTGCTGCAGAAGTCTTGTGAATATCCTTGTGTAGGGCGGCTTCCTAGTGTAAATTTTACTTGTAGAGAAATTTATTTCTGTTTAATAGCTTTCTGTCTCAGAGTACAGTGAGAAATCTGCAAACCACGTTTTAGTGTTACTTTATTCTACTTTGGTTTATTTTCAAACTCTGTAGCGCTATTTGAGACCTTATATCTATCTTATTCACAGTACGATATGGTTAGGGACTGTGCTTGTTGTGAGAGGACACAAGGAGAGTTGGCTGGAAGTTGCGTTGGTTGCCGTCGACAAGCTGCTAGCTAATGCTCGAAGTTGGGGGGACGTCGGGGCGCCAGCGACGAGACCTGGGACACCTTTGGTGCCACTGGAATCCCGTGGTGACCCGGACGTCGCTCCGGCTTCCGATACGCAACATCTGACCGCCCCGTCCTCACTCCACAGTGGGTGGCAGACAGTGGTGGGTGGGTTCGCGTGTCACTCGGCGGAAGGCGAAAGAGGGAGCAGGTGGTGCGGCTCGCTCCCGACGTCTTAGCAACAGCTACGAGGAGCTTCCCAGTGTTGATGATAACTCTGAGCCAGCACGGGATGCCTCTCCTGCTGGGCCAGCGGTCGATTTTTCCGCCCAGTTCGGACAAGTACAGAGGTGGGTATGCTAGTGATTGGGAGCTCCAATGCTACGGTATGTTTGCCGGGAGGTCTCATCCGTGATGTGGAGGAAACCCTGCCGGCGGCTAACGAGCGCATTGGGTGCAACCGGCTGCATGTAGTGGCACAAGTCGGCACGAATGACGCCTGCTGCTTGGGTTCTCAGGCATCCTCGGGTCCTTTCGGTGGCTGGCTGATTTGGTGAAGGCAACTAGCAACACACGCGGGGTACGGGCTAAGCAGTCTATTTTTAGCATCTTACACAGTGTTAATCGCGGTCCTCTGGTTTGGAGCAGAGTGGAAGGTCTAAACCAGAGGCTCAGACGGCTCTGCGACGGTATCGGACGCGAATTTCTCGACCTCCGCTATCGGGTGCAGAATTGTAGGGTTCCCCCCCCCCCCCCCCTTAGTAGGTCAGGCGCGCACTACACGCAGGAAGCGGCTACTAGGGTAGTGGAGTGCGTGTGCCGTGCACATGGGGCTTTTTAGGTTAGAGGACCCCTCCCTTGAGAAGTAAGACGATCTGCCTGTTAAATGAGCCACAGAGACCTCAGAGAATCTTGGTTCTCGCAGATGAAAGATAGAAAAGACTAATATGATATTAGTAAACTGCAGGAGCGTCCAAGGAAAGGTCCCAGAATTAGTCCCGCTTACTGAAGGTTATAATGCACATATAGTACTGGGAACAGAAAGCTCGTTGAAGCCAGACGTCAATGACAACGAAATCCTAAGTTCAGACAGGAATGTTTATCGTAACGATAGGTTATTCGTCAATGGTGGTGGCGTGTTTATTGCGGTAAAAAATTCGATAAAATCTGACGAGGTTATCACGGATTCCGAATGTAAATTAATCTAGGTAAATTGAGTAACAAAGAACGGTCAATAATGGTGATCGGATGCTTTTATAGACCACCTGGGTCAGCCGGCCGGTGTGGCCGAGCGGTTCTAGACGCTTTAATCTGGAACCGCGCGACCACTACGGTCGCAGGTTTGAATCCTGCCTCGGGCATGGATGTGTGTGATGTCCTTAGGTTAGTTAGGTTTAAGTAGTTCTAAGTTCGAGGGGACTGATGACCTCAGATGTTAAGTCCCATAGTGCTCAGAGACATTTGAACAATTTTGAACCACCTGGGTCAGGATCTGTAGCTGCAGAGCGCTTCAGACAGAACTTGCAGAATATCATTAGTAATTTTCCTGGTCATGCCGTTGTAATAGGGTGTGACTTCAACTTGCCAGGTATAGATTGGGAGTGTTATGCCATCAAAACTGGTGCCAGTGACAGGGACTCGTATGGTATTGTTCTGGATATGTTGTCCGAAAATTACCTTGAGCAGATAGTTACAGAACCAACTCGTGAGGGTAATATCTTAGACCTCCTGGCAACAGACCTGAACTTGTCGAATCAGTTAACGTAGAGGAAGGTATCAGTGATCGTAAGGCTGTGACAGCATCTCTGACGACGGGTCCTACAAGGAATTTTAAGAAAGGTAGGATTTGCTCAGCAAGGGTAACAATATACAAATTGCACAATATCTCAGCAGTCAGCATCAAATATTCGGTGATGGAGGACGAAGATGTGGAGAACAAATGGAAAAAATTCAAATTTATCGTTCAATATGCCCTAGACAAGTATGTTCCGAGTAAGGTCTTATGCAAACAAAGAGCACTTCATCTCAGATTCAAGAGAAGTGAAAACCTAGCTGACAAACAAAAGCTAAATGAAGCAAAAATAGCGTAAGGAGAGCAATGAGAGAAGCGTTCAATGATTTTGAAAGTAAGATGTTGTCACCCGACCTGAGTAAAAAGCCGAAGACATTTTCGTCGTATGTAAAATCAGTAAATGTCTCAAAATCATCTCAGCGAGCACACCGTACCGAAACGGAAGATAACAGAAAGAAAGCCGAAATACTGAATTCTGTCTTCCAAAGTTGTTTCACAGCGGAAGATCGTAACGCTGTCCCTCCTCTCAATCGTCGTGCGAACGTCGAAAAGGCAGATACTGCGGTAACCGATCGCGGAACTGAAAAGCAGCTACATTCGCTTAGTAGGGGAAAGGTTTCAGGATCAGATGAGATACCTGTAAGATTCTATAAAGATTATGCGAAAGAACGTAGTCCCCTTCTAGCAGTAATTTACCGTAGATCGCTTGAGCACCGAAAGGTACCTAACGACTGGAAAAAAGCGCAGGTCATTCCCGTTTTTAAGAAAAGTCGTAAGTCAGATCCATGCAATTACAGACCTAATAACGTTGACGTCAATCTGTTCTAGAATCATGGAACATGTTTTATGCTCAAGAATTATGACGTTCTGGGAAAATGAACATCTCCTCTATAAAAATCAACATAGATTCCGCAAACAGAGATCCTGCGAAACTCAGCTCGCTCTGTTCCTCCATGAGATCCACAGCGCAGTGGACAACGGCGCTCAGGTTGAGGCCGTGTTCCTTGATTTCAGTAAGGCATTTGACACCGTCCCGCATTGCCATTTAATGAAAAAAATACGAGCTTACGAAGTATTGGAGCAGACCTGCGATTGGGGTCAAGAGTGTCTTGCAGACAGAACTTAACACGTCGCTCTTAACGGAACTAAATCGACAGGTGTAAAGGTAGTATCTAGAGTACCACAGGGAAGTGTGAAAGTTCCTTTGCTGTGTGTAAATGATCTGGTAGAAGGCATCGGATGCTCTTTAAGGCTATTCGCAGAAGATGCAGTTGTTTATACCAAAGTAGCAAGTCCAGGATATAGTAAGAATTTGCAGAACGACCTGCAGGAATTTGATGAATGATGCAGACTCTGGCAGTTGACCTTGAACGTAAATAAATGCAACATATTGCGCATACATAGGAAAAGAAATCCACTACTGTACAGCTGCACTATTGATGACAAACAGCTGGAGACAGCGTCTGCCGCAAAATATCCAGGCGTAACTATCCAGAGCGACCTTAAGTGGAATGACCATATAAAACAGATAGTGGGAAAAGAATGTGCCAGACTCAGATTCATCGGAAGAATCTTAAGGAAATATAAGTCATCCACGAAAGAAGTGGCTTATAAGGCGCTTTTTTGGCCCGATTCTTGAGTATTGTTCTTCTACTTGGGATCCCTATCAGGAAGGACTGATAGAGGAGATCCAACGAAGAGCGGCGCGTTTCATTACGGGATCGTTCAGCTGGCGAGAGAGCGTTACGGAGACGTTAAACAAACTCCACTGGCAGACGTTGCAAGAGAGGCGTTGCGCATCACGGAGAGATTTACTACTGAAATTTCGAGGCAGCACTTTTCAGGACGAGTCAGACAGCATATTACTTCCCCCACTAACACATCGCGTACTGACCACGATGTGAAAATTAGTGCCAATACAGAGGCTTATCGACACTCGTTCTTCCCACGCACTATTCGTGAGTGGAACAGGATTGGAGGGATCAGATAGTGGTACCGAAAGTTCCCTCCGCCACACACCATTAGGTGGCTTGCGGAGTATGACGTAGATACGGTAACCTAACCGACGGTCAAATCACGGTATGTTTATACGGTTCTACTGTGTGAACGATTTCTTGAACTTGAAATTTTAAAACTTCTGCTTTCTTTTTGTTATCTTCAACTGCCACACCAGACACGCCAACAAGGGACCGAATGGAGGCCTTAGACCCGCTTAGCTATCTTACAGAGACCCAGAATTTTTTGGGATCTCTGCCAGATCTTTTCCTAAGTCGTGACGGTGGTAGTTGTTGTATGCTTCGCGCATACACCTTTTCACAAGTGTACGAATCTCTACTAACCTTTGCTTGTCGTAATTTCTCGTTTGAACCGAGAGTGCAGCAGTCTCTACTTCCTCAGAATCTTACGAATTTCGTTATTAAATCATGTTGGGTCTTTCCCAGTCTTTATCCACTAACTAGGCACATAGCATTTCAGACCACAATTTAGAATTTGCTTAAACTTTGCCCGTAATTCCTCTATGTTCATCTTACTTGAACTAAGTGATGTCATTTCATTGTCTAAGTGAGATGTCAACAACTGCTTATCTGCTCTGTCTAGCAGAAACTCTTTCCTAGCCTTCTCGGCTGATTTATTAACTTTAGCCACATAGTTGCTATCATGCATCATGAACACTAATCGCCGTTTTTATAATGACATTGTCGATAAGGTCCGGCCTATTTGTAGCTACAAGGTCTACGATATTTCTATTGCGTGTGGGCTGCCGAGCTGAATGCTCAATTTTTAGAAAAAAGAGTACAAAAATATTTCGCATGACTTTTTGTCTGTACCCCCCGCAATGAATCGATAGATATTTACCCCCCGCAATGAATCGATAGATATTCCAGTGTATTCTCGGTAGGTTAAAGTCGCCTCCAACTAGTATTGCATAATCTGGGTATTCACGCGCTACTGACGTAGACTTTATTTGAATGACTCTAGAACTGCCACAGCGGAATCGGGTGGCCGGTAAAAACAGCTAACTTAGTTTCACCCACACCTGTTATATGCGACCAGGTAACTTCACTGTCGCACTCCACTTTGACCTCAATAATGGCTATATTTTTGTCAGCTGCAATGAACACTCTCCTCCTATGCGCTCTAAACTGTCCTTACGATATACATTCCACGACTCGCTAAATATCTCGG
Organism: Schistocerca nitens; assembly: GCF_023898315.1. Taxonomy (NCBI): domain Eukaryota; kingdom Metazoa; phylum Arthropoda; class Insecta; order Orthoptera; family Acrididae; genus Schistocerca; species Schistocerca nitens. The sequence goes on along the minus strand of NC_064619.1, from coordinate 644,441,019 downwards.
AGCTTTCCACTTCGGATTTCAGCCAGCTCACGGTCCCAAGAATAATTTGAGCAGGAGAACTTTCCTGGATGGCAGTAAATTCGGGAACTTTATTACGAATATTTCGACTGTTTACTGATAAAATTTTGACAGTCGAAGTGCCTGACTTCACTTGCTGCCTATCGACTGGCGAGTGTTCATCAAAGCAGCTCAGACTTTCCTCTAACCTAAGAAACCCTCATGTGGACTCTACGAGAATTCTGCTACCCTAGTAGCTACTTCCTCTGTGCAGTACACCCATGAACTATCAAGGGGACACGACAAGGACCACAAGACAACACAGGTCTAGATATTTGCAGCCAAGACTGTCACAGAGCCGATGAAGCCTTTGAGACCCTCGACTCAGCTCTAAACCAAAGGATTCCGATCAGTTCTGGCAACAATGTGACAAACTGCGAGCTTGCTTGCACCCCGCACGTGATGTCAGCAGTTTTCACCACATCCCCAAGCAGCCTGTATAAACTGGCCTCAGACAGGCGTACCGACGTGAGCCACATCTTGCAGACGATTGCACCCTGTACGGTCGATACCCACAGGGGAGGCCGCCTCCACATTTTGGATGAGGGACCCCCCCCCCCCCCCCGGCAGACATACTGAGTACACACTGGATTTCTTTCCAGCCCTGAACGCTATCTGCCTACGAGGCTCTATAACGCACCTAACGCTGGAGATACCGGTAACTAGTAAACCCCTCCCCCGTGTGTCCTTTGGGACCCTTCTGAAGGAATAGCGACCTCTCCACTCACAACATGAATGGGCGAGACCAGGCGGCCGGTCTCCACATTGGCTCTCCACCTGGAGGGACGCGAACGCGTTATCACCCGCCACTCATCCTGCTGTGAGGGCGGATAGACCGCGTCGGGTACCTCAGAAGCGGAGCCCATGGGCGAAACAAACGACACCTGAGGTGTCCCATGTGACAAGCCAGATTCTCTGCCACCGCTACACCCCATGACAGCAGCCCGAACGTGACTAACCGTATCCAAAAGCGCACTCAACTGTTCGCGATCTGCGGCCAGTTTCTCCTGCATCCGCCCACAGCATGCGCATATCCTAACCATTCGAACAAGACTAACAGAAGAAACCTATAAAGGGAGACACAATCCTAAATATGTAACTTGCTACCCTCCCGAAGTGTCACCAAAGGACGCTGATGTGTTAATGAACTATGTAGCTTGCTGTTCAGTGAACAAATATTGCACTACAGACTGAATGAATTCACCCTTACAAAAAAGCGAGATTCAATATCTTAAACAGAGAAACACACATGAAATTTAGTAAATATACTACGAGAAAAAACAAAGAAAAAGTTAAACATTTAACTTTCCACTTTGTAGATGTATATCAACCGAGAGCTGGAGCCTGACTGATTGGCTTACTAAACGAACGAACGGTTGTCTTCAAAACGAAACAAATGAGTAACTACTGCGCTACAGTCTGAATGAATTTACACTTATAAAATGCGAGAATATACCTCTTAAACAGAAAAACACGCACGAAATTTAATAAATATACTACGACAAAAACACAGAAGAAGATAGATATTTAACTTGCCGCTCTGTAGATGTACAGGGTGATTCAAAAAGAAACCACAACTTTAGGAATTTAAAACTCTGCAACGACAAAAGGCAGAGCTAAGCACTATCTGTCGGCGAATTAAGGGAGCTATAAAGTTTCATTTAGTTGTACATTTGTTCGCTTGAGGCGCTGTTGACTAGGCGTCAGCGTCAGTTGATGCTAAGATGGCGACCGCTCAACAGAAAGATTTTGTGTTATTGAGTACGGCAGAAGTGAATCGACGACAGTTGTTCAGCGTGCATTTCGAACGAAGTATGGTGTTAAACCTCCTGATAGGTGGTGTATTAAACGTTGGTATAAGCAGTTTACAGAGAATGGGTGTTTGTGCAAAGGGAAAAGTTCTGGACGGCCGAGAACGAGTGATGAAAATGTAGCACGCATCCAGCAGGCATTTGTTCGCAGCCCAGGAAAATCGACTCGCAGAGCTAGCAGAGAGCTGCAAATTCCACAATCAACTGTATGGAGAGTCCTACGAAAAAGGTTAGTTATGAAACCTTATCGTCTGAAATTGGTTCAAGCACTGTCTGCAGCTGATAAGATTAAAAGAATCGATTTCTGTGATTTTATCCTTGCTCAAATGGAAACAGATGAATCTTTCGTTTCAAAGATTGTGTTTAGTGATGAAGCAACTTTCCACACTAACGCGAAAGTCAACCGTCACAATGTCTGTATATGGGGCACTGAGAATCCGCGGGAAACAACTCAGTATGTACGTGACTCGCCTAAGGTGAACGTTTTCTGTGCCATTTCAGCCAATAAAGTTTTTGGTCCCTTTTTCTTCGAAGGTGCTACTGTAACTGGACTACAGTATCTGGAGATGTTAGAGAATTGGCTGTTCCCTCAGCTCGAACAAGAAGCACAACAATTCATATTTCAGCAGGATGGAGCGCCACCACATTGGCACTTATCTGTCCGTAACTACCCGAACGTCAACTACCCGAGGCGATGGATCGGCCGCCAGGCAGCCCGTGACAGAGCACTTCATCACTGGCCTCCAAGAAGCCCTGATCTTACCCCCTGCGATTTTTTCTTATGGGGGTATGTTAAGGATATGGTGTTTCGGCCACCTCTCCCAGCCACCATTGATGATTTGAAGCGAGAAATAACAGCAGCTATCCAAACTGTTACGCCTGATATGCTACAGAGTGTGTGGAACGAGTTGGAGTATCGGGTTGATATTGCTCGAGTGTCTGGAGGGGGCCATATTGAACATCTCTGAACTTGTTTTTGAGTGAAAAAAAACCTTTTTAAATACTCTTTGTAATGATGTATAACAGAAGGTTATATTATGTTTCTTTCATTAAATACACATTTTTAAAGTTGTGGTATTCTTTTTGAATCACCCTGTATATCGGTCGAGAGCTGGAGCTCATGGTTCACTATCCCACACCACACGTTCACTCTCCATGGATGCTAATGTTCCACCTGACGAAGCCAACGGGGATTGATAAAGACCAATAGTGCGTGTTTCAGCGGTTTACCTGGCCATGATTAAATGTAGCTTCATCACTAAACAAGAGACATGATACATCTGAGTATCCTGTCTTAATGCCCATGTACAGAAGTTAACACGATTCTCATAACTGTTTACAAGCAGCTCTTAATGGAGAGAGATGTGACAGGAATGGATCCTGCCTCGTGCGATTGCACGGTAGTTAACGTGCGCATCAACCGCAGCAGCAGCAGCAAGAAGACCATTGATTTCCCCCTGTTCTGTCGTCACTTGTTTCCTCCTGTTATGTTGTGTAGGCGTTACACTACCATTTTCATGTAATTGGTTAAGAGGGTGATAAATGACTGTCGAGATGGTTGATATATACAGGGATATCTTGCCGCATTCACTGTACAAGAACGAGCTCCATCCTTCCCACGTTCTTCAATCGCCATGAGCATGTCGGCTTTTCCTGCATTAGTAAATCCAGTCGCCCACTCACGATCTATTGCTTGGGCAGACACACACTAACTGACTAGCAAATCACAATGCACTCAAGAAACAGATAAGCATATAGTACTAAGCAACTACGGAGATTAAATGGCACAAACAACTGTCGGTGGGGAAACTTTTCGAAATACCATATCTCGTAAAGAATCCTCCAAAAATCACCACTGACATTCTAATTTACCCTGCTTTTAGTTTGTTAATGTCAGTAGATTTTGTTCCATTTAAAAAGTGTATGTTTGCAAAAAAAATACACTTTCAAAGTGTTCTTACAATCTGTTTGTTGGCTAACAATACGAGCCCCTGACTACCAATCCATTGTGTGAAAACCACACATTCTACTTCCGCAATATTTTGTGTGAAAATTTTAAGTGATTCACCCTGTAGGACCTATTACACTCGTCTTCAGAACATATTGAACGATTAGAGATAGGATGTTCATATTCACAGGTCATGTACGTTAGTATGTTCTGCAGAAATGATTAACATTTGAAACATGCCAGACCGTTGGTTCAAGGTTAACAGTAATATCGCAGCGCAACACCACCTACCGTTAAAATGTGCCTGTGGCTATCGTTGTCGCTATTAAACCGAAGGTAATGCCTCAGTGTGAATTGAGCAGACGCGCAGCATGCTTCGCAGACGTGTGCGCGAATCGTGCCGTCAAATCAGTGAATTTGAAAGAGAGTGCATTATTGGCATGAGAGAATGCGATGCATCCATCAGGGAAATTGCTTCTCGTGTGGGACGAAGTGTTTCGGCAGTGCAACGGGTATGTGCAGAATGGTTCACGGAAGGCCGTAGAACACGACGAGATGGGTCAGTCACACAACCAAGGCCACTCCCCGAGAAGATCGACACCTAATCAGAATGGAACTGAAGGACAGATATGCTTTCTCCTCGGCTCTGGCGCAACAGTGGAACACATCGTACAGTATCAGGGGTGACAGTCCGAAGCCATTCATTTCAAGGGTTACGTGCGCCAACTTCGACGAATGTGCAGAAACATGCTAGACGGCAATGGTGTGTGGAATGACGTCACTGGGGACAAGAATGGCATCAGATAGTGTTTCTGGACGAATCCAGGTTCTGTTTGTTTGAAAATGATGGCCGCATTTTGTTGCGCCGCAGGCAGGGTGAGCGGCATTACAGGGACTGCATTCGCACACGTCACACACCTCCAACTCAAAGACTTATAGTGTGGGGTGCTATTGGCTACAACACAAATCACTGTTGGTGCATGTCCAGGGCACTGTGACCAGTGTGACCTGCGTGAATGACATCCAGCTACCCATATTCGAACCTTTTCTGCACACCACCACAGACGTCATTTTTCAGCAAGACAAGGCACGACCACATGTTGCTTGCACAAACACGTATCTTTATTACAGCATATCATTAACGTCGATATGCAGCAGGGTTCTGGAACACATATTGTGTTCAAACATTCTGAATTACATCGAAGTGAACGGTCTGTTGACAGATAGTCAACACGGATTTAGGAAACATCGTTCTTGTGAAACACAACTGGCTCTTTACTCGCACGAAGTGTTGAGTGCTATTGGGAAGGGGTTTGAAATTGATTCCGTACTTCTCGATTTCCGGAAGGCTTTTGACACTGTACCACACAAGCGGCTTGTAGTGAAATTGCGTGCTCATGGAATATCGTCTCAGTTATTCGCGATTTTCTGTCAAAGAGGTCACAGTTCGTAGTAATTGACGGAAAGTCATCGAGTAAAATAGATGTGATTTCTGGCGCTCCCCAAGGTAGTGTTATACGCCCTTCGCTATTCCTTATTTGGCAGACAATCTGAGCAGCCGTCTGAGGTTGTTTGCAGATGACGCTGTCGCTTATCGACTAGTAACGTCATCAGAAGATCAAAACAAATTGCAAAACGATTCAGAAAACATATCTGTATGGTGCAAAAGTGGGCAATTGATTCTAAATAACAAAAAGTTTGAGGCCATCCACATGAGTGCTAAAAGTAATCCGTTGAACTTCGGTCATTCGGTAAATCAGTCAATTTTAAATGCCGTAAATTCAACTAAATACCTAGGAATTACAGTTAGGAACAACTTAAATTGGAAGTAACACATAGAAAATGTTGTGGGGAAGGCAAATCAAAGACTACAATCTATTTCCAAGACACTTAGAAAATGTAACAGATCTACTAAAGAGACTGCCTACACTACGCTTGGCCGTCCACTTTTAGAATACTGCTGCGCGGAATGGGATCCTTACCAGACAGGGCCGGCCAGTGTGACCGAGCGGTTCTAGGCACTTCAGTCGGGAACCGCGCGGCCGCTACGGTCGCAGGTTCGAATCCTGTCTCGGGCATGGATGTGTGTGATGTCCTTAGGTTAGTTAGGTTTAAGTAGTTCTAAGTTGTAAGGGACTGATGACCTCAGATGTTAAGTCCCATACTGCTGAGAGCCATTTGAACCATTTACGAGACAGGATTGACGGAGTACGTCGGAAAAGTTCACAGGAGGGCAGCACCTTTTGTATTATCGCGAAATAGGGGAGAGAGTGTCACTGAATTGATACAGGTTTTGGGATGGACATCTTTAAAACATAGGCGTTTTTCGTTGCGGAGGAATCTTCTCACCAAATTCGAATCACCAACTTTCTCCTCCGAATTCGAAAATATTTTGTTGACGCCGACCTATATAGGGAGAAAGGATCACCATGATAAAATAAGGGAAATCAGAGTTCGCACGGAAAGATACAGGTGTTCCTTTTTTCTGCGCGCTATACGAGATTGGAATAATAGAAAATTGTGAACGTGGCTCGATGAACCCTCTGCCAGGCGGTTAAATGTGCTTTGCAGAGTATCCATGTATATGTATACGTAGAATCCACGTGGATGTAGACGTAGATATCTTCTTGGTGTCACAGGATGTCAGCCCTTTGCCCTGGCCCGCCAAATGACAAGACTTCTCACCACTCGAAAACGGTTGGAATATAGAGAAATTACGGATGCAGCGCTGTGATCCAATGCCAACCACCACAGATGAACTTTGGAACCAGATGAATGCAAGATGGATGGCTGTTCCACAGGACAACACTCGCACCTTATACACGTCGAAGCTATCAGGCATGGAACAAGTTATCAGGGCCCATGGGGGACCCTGTGCCTACTAGGCAACAGGGCACATGCTCAACCGTGGTGACTGAAATGTTAATCATTTCTGCAGAACATACTAATGTACATGTCCTGTGAATATGAACGTCCTATCTCTAGTCGTTCAAAGTTTTTTTTTTTAAATCATAAGTGTATAAAGGTAATTCCCGGAGTACTCCAAGGAAGTGTGATAGGATAGTTACTGTTTACAATGTATATAAACGATGGCCGGCTGGAGTGGCCGTGCGGTTCTAGGCGCTACAGTCTAGAGCCGAACGACCGCTACGGTCGCAGGTTCGAATCCTGCCTTGGGCATGGATGTGTGTGATGTCCTTAGGTTAGTTAGGTTTAATTAGTTCTAAGTTCTAGGCGACTGATGACCTCAGAAGTCAAGTCGCATAGTGCTCAGAGCCATTTGAACCAATGTAGTGCATAGCTTCGGAAGCTCTCTAAGATTGTTCGCTGATGATGCAGATGTCTATAGGAAATTAGCGACGCCACAAGACACTATCGATTTGTAGAATGACCTGCATAGCACTGATTAATGGTGGAAGCTCTGGTAGTTGACCCCGAACGTAAATAAATGTAACATATTGCGCATAGATGGGAAAAGCCACTATCTTATACCTACACTGTCTATGACAAATATCTACTGTAAAATATCTAGAAGTAACTATCCAGAGCGACCTCAAGTGGAGCGACCATATAGTAGGGAAAACAGATGGCATACTGAGACCCATAGGAGAAAACTTCAAGAAATTTAATTCATGAACGAAGGAAGTGGCATTACAAGGTAAGTGTTCGACCTATTCTGGGTATTGTTCATCTGTGTGTAATCCTTACCAGGTAGGGCTGATAGATGAGATAGAAAAGATCCATCGAAGAGCGGCGAGTTTCGTCGTTTGTTCGTTTAGTTGACGCGAGAGCGTTGCAGAGATGCTGAACAAACTTCACTGGCAGACGTTACAAGAGAGGCGTTGTGCATCACGGAGAGGTTTGCTATTGAAAGTGCGGGAGAGCATTATCCTGAAAGAGTCGGATCACATATTACTTCTTACCACATACATCTCACGAAATGACTACGACGAGAAAATCTGAGAGATTGAAGCTAACAGGGAGGCTTACCGACAACCATTCTTCCCAAGCACTATTCACGGGTGGAACAGGGACAGAGGGAATCAATTAGTGCTAGCAGAAGTAGCCTCCGACACACACCGTTAGGTAGCTTGCGGAGTATGATGTAGATGTAGATATTTAGCATCCCCCATCTACAGCGTGTATCGACGGCTCGTCAGAGATGCTGCACCTCGCTACTACGCAGACGCGGAACCGATGTCTCAAGTGGGCGACATCTATCACACAGATGTCCGTCAGCCAGGCGGCCTTTAATCACTTGCTCCCAAGCTGTATCAAGTGCTCAGCACCTGCTACGTCTGGATTTGTTTGGGACTGAATTGTTCCGCTACTGGGTTGAAGCATTACTGGAAAACCGTCATCTCATTTTAAATATAGAAAAATATTTCGAAGTGATTTTCTTGCGCAACTGTGCGTTCTTTTCTTAACGCAATGCTTCATGTTGTCTATGAAAAATGTAGTAAAACGTGTATGAACTGCGAATTCAGATCAACGATATCAGAGAAAACAACCTGTGGCTGATACGAATGGGAGAAGTTGTATTTTCATCTTCAGAGGTTAAGTGGCGAACCGCAGCGTTTCGTCGCTTTACCACGGAAAATGTCTTCCGCAGTCGAAGATAATACGTTAGGGGAACGTTTCAGGCGTCGACCACGGCCTATCAGCCCGAAGGTTTTAAAGTGAAGGGTATTTTCAGATGTTTATAACAGAATGAAAGCGAGGAGCGAAGCTGCTTCACAACAATCGGTACTTTTTTCTTTTGTCTCCATCGAACTGTGTAGACGTAATTTATGTAAGGCATTCCCAGTAGTAGAATTAGTTTTGCTTTATGAAAAAGGCTATATTTATGTTTCATTTAAAAGGAAATTTACTCGCCGCAATTATTAAGTGACACATGATTTGTGATTTTTGTAATATGTTTTAGAAAAGCCTGGTGGAACTGCAAGCTCATCAGATAAAGAGATGCCAATGTGCCGAATGTAATTCGCATTAAGCCACTGATTTGATTCTGCTGTAAACAAAGCTCGTTCTGAGATTACTTGCTCATCATTTAACAGTGACTTGAGATCGTTTTGAGCAGGCACAAATTACGTCTGATTTGTGCCATTGTCTCCGTATTGTAAATTTGCTGCTTCGCTTCTGTCAACTAGAAGCCCCACAGAACTGATGGTGGTGTTACATGACTACGGCTGAAAATGGTAAAAAGTTCAGGAGCAAATTTTACTTCGAAATCATCCCCTTCTTTCAGACGTGTATGAGATACAGTAGGAAGAATGCTCACCACCATCAACAATGACCGTTGCTCCAATGCTCAATGACAAGGAAACAGTATTCATTTGCTAACTAGAATTTTACAAATCGTGCCACTTTATTCAAATACCGGAGCACAACAACGCGTCTGGATACATTCAATGTACAGCTTACGATGGCACTCACTCTGTTTTCGGTTTACACTTTCGTACCGCAAGTGGACAGAAAAATATATCCATTTCCCCCAGTCTGACTCTCCTCTGACTGGTGTTTCTAAGCATTATTCCTGTGCTTATGATGATGATGAGGTCCCATACTCCGAGGAACGTAGGGGGCGATGCGGGAGACCCGCACCGTACTAGGCAAGGTCTTAGTGGAGGTGGTTTGCCATTGCCTTCCTCCGACCGTAATGGGGATGAATGATGATGATGATGAAGACTACAAAACACACAGTCATCTCGAGGCAATAAAAATCTCTGACCCGCCGAGAATAGAACCCGGCACCCCATGCGCGTGAAGCGAAAACGCTACCGCAAGACCACGAGCAGCAAACTGTGCAGTATTAATAATGTCAAAAATGATGTAGTGGAAGGACTGGGCACAAATTTAGCCTACCTCGAGAAAAAGCAATTTCTTGGCTTCGTGGTGTACCACCGACCTGACAGGAAATTTACGTGCTGATTCCCATTTTTATTAAAACTTGGTTCACGGCAGAGGATACTTCATGCTCTCGCAAGCGAGCACTGGATGCAACTATATAGGAGCTCGACACACAGATAATAAGAACAGTAGACCGACAGGAAGAAGATGAAGATTTAACGCTCCGTCGACAACGAGGTCTTTGGAAACAGCGTACGAGGTCGGATTGGGCAAAGGTGCGGAAGGAAATCGGCCATGCCCTTTCATAAGAACAATCTCGCAATTTATAAATCTGGACACAGGACAAGGATTTGAACCGCCGTCCACTGGAAGACACGTTTTAACGTATCATCACGGGTCATAACGTTGGCGAGTCGCTATTGTGAGCGAAGCGTCGGTTTCTTCGGTTTCCGTGGAATGGGAAGCGTTGTCACGCCTGGAGATAGGTTTCTGGACATTGCTAAAGAGCGGTATCGCGACCCGACCTCGGGTTTTCAAACGCGAGTTTTTGGCACAGGATGGCTGGCGTTTCCTCTTACCCTTTGGAAACAAACTTCTGAAAATGTCGGCAGGCAGCAGCACTTCGCAGCAGTACTACAAGTAGAAAATGACTAATCACAATGGCTGTTTTCTGCTTTGGAGGATGACTGCCCGAAACGTAAGCGTGTGAAAATAATTTGGAGGAGCTAAGGGCAGCTCGCCAAGTCGAGGAGTCGTTCGGCAGCCATGGTGGGGTGCAGGAGGTGTTTAGAGGCCTGTGGAGCAGAAGTGCTGTGGCGATGTCTACTGCACAAGTCTGTAATCATGGGCGATAAAAATTACTCGTTCGGTGTGGGATCTCAGAAAGTGTTGGGAAGTGCGTACCCGAGAGAGGGCCTGTTTTCGAGATGGGTATTTTTGTTTAGCGTGAATACACGGAATGGTTAGAGAGAGTCGCCTAACAGAGCGCGGAACAACAAGCTAGCTGGGGATATTGTTTGATGAATGAAATGGAGGTGGTAGAATGCGGTTGGCGACGGTGCAGAGATTGAATGCGGTGTTCGTTGTCCAAGCGAACGATCGGATCTGGAAGTCTTTGGAGAGCAGTCAGATTGTGACAGGGCACTCATCAGTAGCATAGAGGGAATGACTCTTTTAACCCTGTCTCGCAGGGCAAAGCGAGGCTGGCGACCATTATACAAGAAGTCTACGGCAGAGCAAAACGTCGCGTGAATTGCCTCGCGCACCGCACGGCGCAGTTACTGGACTCTGAACACGGCTGCGAAGGGGAGTCCACCAGACGCTACAGCAGCTCCGACACGGCGGGTGAGAAGGAACATTTCAAAGTCCAGTGTCGGCTCGTTCCGTCACCAAATTCCCCACACGCCATTACGTGTATTGAGACCAGACCAAACAGTACTACAGGTAGACATCCCCCTGGTTTGGACGGACATTCAAAGATGTGTTTCATCAGTGCTTCGATGGATTGCAAAAGAGTCCTCTCCTAAGATTTTTGCAGCAGCTCCGGTGAAATTTAAAGATAGAAACGCGTACTGGCGAGATTAAGCTGGGAAGGCGCGTCGTGAGGTGGTGCAGGGAAAGCTCAATCGGTAGATCAGAGTGAAAAATCATTCTAGAATCTTTATAAAAATTGTTCAAATGGCTCTGAGCACTATGGGACTCAACTGCTGAGGTCATTAATCCCCTAGAACTTAGAACTAGTTAAACCTAACTAACCTAAGGACATCACAAACATCCATGCCCGAGGCAGGATTCGAACCTGCGACCGCAGCGGTCTTGCGGTTCCAGACTGCAGCGCCTTTAACCGCACGGCCACTTCGGCCGGCAATCTTTATAAATTTTGGCAAAAGTATACAGGGTGATTTTTTACACTGTGTACTAACTCTACCTATTGATAAATGAGAGGATACGAAACAAAAAAGGTCTAATGAACTTACGTCCGGATATGCATGGTTTCAATGCTAGAGAGACCATTTATTCAATCATACTTTGTTACAGAGACTGCGGTCTAATATGCGCTGTGCCATCCAGTCACAGTTACAGCATGCACCGTTTCCTTCTAGAGGTTGGTACTGGTAATGTTGTGTCCGATTCACTTCACTTTGTTACAGAGACTGCGGTCTAATACGCGCTGTGCCATGCAGTCACAGTTACAGCATGCACCGTTTCCTCCTAGAGGTTGGTACTTGGTAATGTTGTGTCCGATTCACTTCTCTTGGTGACTCAACTTGTAGCGGATGTGATACAGCGTTGTACACAATGGTTCCGTATTCGAATCGAGAGCTTGGCGACAGGGTGTTTACTTACGGAATGGCAAATGGCAACGGTAGGCGGGCAGCAACGTTGTATCAGGGGGTCTATCCCCGTCGACAACAACCACAGCATCCAGTGTCTACAACAGTGTTTCGCCGTTTTAGAAAGCAGGAAATCGTGAAGGACGTACGCGAAATGTTCGGACACCAGACTTGCAGGAAAATGTAATTAACGCTGTGGAAGGCGCCCGCCGTGTCAGAACCAGGCAGTTGGCCCGCCAGTACAGGGTACCCAGATGAGCGTGTGGAACATTCTCCATGACAGTTGTTACTGCCCTAGTCACTTACAGTGTGTGCAGGGCTTACTAGCGATAGACTTTCCACATCGGGAGCAGTTTTGTCACTGCTCTCTTCACCAAGGAACCACGATTTGTGTCATCCATCCTACTCACAGGTGAGGCCTCCTTTACGCGGAATGCCGGCCGTTCTGGCCTAGCGGTTCTAGGCGCTTCAGACCGATGCCGCGCTGCTGGTGCTGCAGTCGCAGGTTCGAATCTTGCCTCGGGCATGCATGTGTGTGATGTTCATAGGTTAGTTAGGTTTAAGTAGTTCTAAGTCTAGGGGACTGATGACCCCAGATGTTAAGTCCCATAGTGCTCAGAGCTATTTGAACCATTTTACGCGGAATAGTATCTTCAACTTTCATAACAGTCGCCTGTGGGACATTATGCAGGACCTGCATTGTATGGTGGTTCAAATGGCTCTGAGCACTATGGGACTCAACTTCTGTGGTCATCAGTCCCCTAGAACTTAGAACTACTTAAACCTAACTAACCTAAGGACGTCACACACATCCATGCCCGAGGCAGGATTCGAACCTGCGACCGTAGCAGTCGCACGGTTCCGCATTGTATGGTGACAGCGAATCATAAGCATTGGTGCAACCGGAATGTGAGGGCCGGGATAATTCGCAGCCGTACTTTCGGACCAGTCTTCCTTCCACGCCGCCTAACAGGCCGGATCTATCTGCGTTTCTTGCGGGTGACTTTGCCATCCATGCTGAAAGAAGTGCCATTCATGATTCGAATGGTTGTGTGGTGCTCGCCACTTCGCTCTTAATGTACAGATGCATCTCAATCGTGTCTTCCCTGGTCGATTGATCGGACGAAGGCGTCCAATTGCATGGCCTCCTCGTTCGCCTCACCTCAAACCGTGCGATTTCTGATATGCGGCCATCTCAAACGTATCGTGTATGCAGAGCCCATTCCAGATGTGGGACACTAGAGCAGCGTATTCATGCTGCCTTTGACACTGTTTGGATGAAACCTGGAGAATGTGAACGTGTGAAACAGAACATGCTACGGCGCGTACACGCATGCGTTGATGCACATGGAAACCCGTTTTCAACACATACTGTCGTTGTGGCCCCATGGTACAATGCGTATTAGACCGCAGTCTCTGTAACAATGTATGACCGAAGAAAAAGGTCTCAAGCATGGAAACAATACATTTCCGGTCATAAGTTCATTTGACCTCTTTTGTTCCGTATCCTCTCAACGATCAACCCGTACAATTTGTACACGGCGGAAAAAATTCCAGTCCCAAAGAAAGTAGGTGTTGACAGATGTGAAAATGCCGAACAATCAGTGTAATAAGTCACAGCTGCAAAATACTAACGAGAATTCTTTACAGACGAATGGAAAAACTGGTACAAGCCGACCTCGGGGAAGACCAGTTTGGATTCCGTAGAAATGTTGGAACACGTGAGGCAATACTGACCCTACGACTTATCTTAGAAGAAAAATTAAGGAAAGGCAAACCTACGTTCCTACGTTTCTAGCATTTGTAGACTTAGAGAAAGCTTTTGACAATGTTGACTCTCTTTCAAATTCTGAAGGTGGCAGGGGTAAAATACAGGGAGCGAAAGGCTATTTACAATTTATACAGAAACCAGATGGCAGTTATAAGAGTCGAGGTGCATGAAAGGGAAGCAGTGGTTGGGAAGAGAGTGAGACAGGGTTGTAGCCTATCCCCGATGTTATTCAATCTGTATATTGAGCAAGCAATAAAGGACATAAAAGAAAAAATCGGAGTAGGTATTAAAATCCATGGAGAAGAAATAAAAACTTTAAGGTTCGCCGATGATATTGTAATTCTGTCAGAGACAGCAAAGGACTTGGAAGAGCAGTTGAACGGAATGGACACTGTATTGAAAGGAGGATATAAGATTAACATCAACAAAAGAAAAGCGAGGATAATGGAATGTAGTCGAATTACGTCGGGTGATGCTGAGGGAATTAGATTCGTAAATGAGACACTTGAAATAGTAAAGGAGTTTTGCTATTTGGGGAGCAAAATAACTGATGATGGTCGAGGTAGAGAGGATATAAAATGTAGACTGGCAATAGCAAGGAAAGTGTTTCTGAAGAAGAGGAATTTGTTAACATCGAGTATAGATTTAAGTGTCAGGAAGTCGTTTCGGAAAGTATTTGTATGGAGTGTAGCCATGTATGGAAGTGAAACATGGACGATAAATAGTTTGGACAAGAAGAGAATAGAAGCTTTCGAAATGTGGTGCTACAGAAGAATGCTGAAGATTAGATGGGTAGATCATATAACTAATGAGGAGGTATTGAATAGAATTGGGGAGAAGAGGAGCTTGACTAGAAGAAGGGATCGGTTGGTAGGACATATTCTGAGACATCGAGGGATCACCAATTTAGTATTGGAGGACAGCGTGGAGGGTAAAAATCGTAGAGGGAGACCAAGAGATGAATACACTAAGCAGGTTCAGAAGGATGTGGGTTGCAGTAAGTACTGGGAGATGAAGAAGCTTGCACAGGATAGAGTAACATGGAGATCTGCATCAAACCAGTCTCAGGACTGAAGACAACAACATATTGCCCGTGGCAACTATTTTGAAGAAGTTTGGTGACTTGTCGTTCACGTCTTCTGCATTCTTCCTTGTATGACGCCATTCACCTTCCACTGGAGTCTACTCGCTGCTGGTTTCTCGTGTGGCGCTGACGTTTCCGGCAGGCCGCCGCACCTCCGCAGTGCAAGCCAGCTGCGGCTTACTCTCCTTCCGCGACGCAGTGCGTGTTGACCGAGATGACTGGCGGCCACGCGGCGGTGCGTGAAGTGGCAGAGCACACACTCGCACGCCGGCCGTCGCCGCCTCGCCAGCCGGGCGGCATTCGTACGCAGCGGCCGGCGCCCGGGCGGCCGCTCTCTCGCAGAAAGACCAGCATTCAGCGGGAGTCATTAATATAAATAGAGCAGAGGCGAAGTGAGACGCGGCCGCGCTCTCGACGCGCCGTGGAGCGCACCGCGGCCGCGTTATACGCGCTAGACCTCTTCATTCCACAAGTGCGGCTTTTACCGACGGCGGGTAAGATGGCATTTCCGTCCAGGACGGTGCGGCCTGCGAGCGAGAGCTCTGAAGATCTGCGCAGTGCCGGAGCAAGCCACCAGCGCTCGTGACCCATTACCTGCCGTCGCTTTCCCGAGCTTTGATGATTGGTTTGGGGGAGTAAAGGGACCAAACTACGTGGTCATCAGTCCCTTTTCCCGAGTTTACGAAGAAATACCTCTTGGTGACATTTTATCTTAAGGGGGGGGTGCGACGTCAAACGGGCTGACTTGGAGCAGGAGAAGCGCCAGAGGACATTTTAATTTCCACTGTCTGTACTTTTACAAGTAAATTCACAAAACTTTGTCAGCATGACCAGGAAGGATTCAGGATTCACACTCGTAGCAACGGAAGTTCAAAAACATAGCAAAATATATATATTTTTTTACATGTGAAATTTCATCATTTTTTCACTTACTATTGGCTGCATTTGTTGCTATAGGTACACTTTTCTTCATAAGTAGGAGAGACTGTTCGATGAATTTCGCACAGCATACAAACCATTGTTGTGTACATAGTTCCGCGTAGTCAGCGCGTACACAACTTTCCCAATAGAGCGCACCCCCCTCAGATTTAGTTATAAGTTGGCACAGTGGATAGGCCTTGAAAAACTGAACACTGATCAATCGAGAAAACAGGAAGAAGTTGTGTGGAACTATGAAAAAATAAGCAAAATATACCAACTGAGTAGTCCATGCGCAACATAGGCAACATCAAGGTTAATGTGAGCTCCGGAGCACCGTGGTCCCGTGGATAGCGTGAGCAGCTGCGGCACGAGAAGTCCTTGGTTCAAGTCTTCCATCGAGTGAGAAGTTTAATTTTTTATTTTCAGTTTATGTGACAAACTCTTATGTTTTCATCACTTTTTTGGGAGTGATTATCACACCCACAAGAAAACCTAAATCGGGCAAAGTAGAAGAATCTTTTTACCCATTCGCCAAGTGTACAAGTTAGGTGGGTCGACAACATATTCCTGTCATGTGACGCACATGCTGTCACCAGTGTCGTATAGAATATATCAGACGTGTTTTCCTGTGGAGGAATCGGTTGACCTATGACTTTGCGATCAAATGTTTTTGGTTCCCATTGGAGAGGCACGTCCTTTCGTCTATTAATAGCACGATTTTGCGGTGCGGTCGAAAAGCACAGACACTAAACTTACTACAGTGAACAGAGACGTCAATGCACGAACGGGCAGATCATAAATTTGCGAAAATAAAGAATGCAAACTTTTCTCTCCACGGGGGACTTTAACCAAGGACCTCTCGTTCCGCAGCTAGTCACGCTAACTACGGGACCACGGCGCTCCTGTGCTTACACTCTCCTTGACGTTCCGTATGTTGCACATGGACTACTCAGTTTGTATATTTTACTTTTTTTTTTTTTTTAATAGTTACACACAACTTCTTCCTGTTTTCTCGATTGATCTGTGTTCAGTTTTTCAAGGCCTATCCACTGTGCCAACTTATAACTAAATCTGGGGGGGGGGGGGTTACGATGGGGAGGTTCCCTTGTAAGCACAACAGCGCAGGAGCAGCGCTCGTCCGTCTCCGCACTACGAGATGGCGCTGTCTTAGAGGCGGACCAAATTCTGCTTCCACCGATCCGCGTATTAATATGTCACGCAGCGAATGAGATTGCTGCTAACGTAGAACCTTTTCTCCTCGCGGATCACACTCGCGCAGTGATACCTGAACGCTCGAGGTTTTATAACGAGTGGACAGACCTCCTATTAGTCAATCTGCATTAGTCTGCATTTGTCTGCACCAGTCTGTACCAGTCTGCATTAGTGTAGGCAAAAAAAATATAGTCATGTTTCAGTCTGCACCTAATAAGATTGTAATATTCCTGTACATAGCCATGAAGATAAATGTATAGACACTTTGTCAAGTATCAGAGATATGTGAGAATAAGATTAACGTACCAAGACCAAAGGAACTTCAGATTGTCAATTGTAAATAGCATCCAGAACCAAGTTAAGTTATTTTTATGCTTGTTATTATTTTAATAAATGTGCTTGAAAATTAATCAAGTTCTGTTTAAAGCTGGTCACCGTCAATCTGCTACTCCAAGCGTGCAAGTGGCATTTCTATCGTCTGACCTAACGGCAGAAGATAAACACGCCACGATAAGACCACGAGACATATTGCTGACATTCGCCTACTTCGTTAGAGCGACAAGTCAAATAATCTGATGGTGTGTGTACCGAAGGTCTTACAGTACGCACACCACAACCATACTTACAGTTGTCTGAAACTCTAGAATCTACTTAATTTATGAAAAATTGAATGAGCTGTTACGTTTTAAACTTTATGTTTAGAAACAAAAATCAAATTTTGTAGTTAATTATCTCAATTTTTACCACAGTTTTTAATAGATTTGGAAAATTCTAGAGTTTCGTACACTTGTAAGTACAGTTTGTATGCTCTCCAAAATTCATCAAAGAATCTCTCTTACTTGTGACGAAAAATGTACCTACAGCATCAAATGCAGCCAATAGTAAGTGAAAAATTGATGAAATTTCATATCCAAAACAATATTTATTTTGTTATGTTTTTGCACTTCCACTGCTATGAGTGTGAATCCTGAATCCTTCCTGGTCATGCTGACGAAGTTTTATGAATTTATTTGTAAAGTATAGACAGTAGAAAATAAAATGTCCTGTGGTGCTTCTCCTGCTCCAAGTCGGCCCGTTTGACGTCCTACTCCCCTTCAGGAGCTCTCATTATTCTGCTTCCGTATGTGCTTGAACTGTACGAGGAGTAGCCATAAACGTCTAATTATCTCCTCGGAAAAATTTTGCGGCAACTATGACGACTGGTGGAAGTCACTCTCCACAGATTCGCCCTTCACTGCGACACATTTTTGGCAGAGATGGATGACTTTTTGGAGGCTTTTGTTCTAGAAGTCTACATTTTGATTTTTCCATCTCGAAAATCATCTCGTCGCCTGCCGGGCAATGGTTTGTTCATCCGAGAAACAGGAAGAAGTTGCTGGGTGCCATATCAGGACAACAGGAATAGGTGAGACAAACTTTTTGTAGCTGAAAGAAGCAGGATGTGGGAATGTGTCCTGCTGGGGTGTTATTGTGCAGCAAAAACACACCCTTAGGCAGCTTATGGCGACGCGTCTTCTCGACGGCTACCCGTGACCTCGTCAGGGAGTTTCGATAGTATTAACTTCTGATGGATTGGCGCGTTCGAGCATAGCTTAACAACGTTAACTCAAAAAGCTAACTTCGCTATTTGTCTAACCAGTACTACAAAACTTAACTTTGTTCAACGTTAAAATGTTACTGTACAGGAGATTTATCGTAAGTTTGAAGTTAATCCTTAATCATTAACTAATTTATTGTGCATTGGTCCACACTAGCTTGAGACACGCTGCTGACAACTGAGGCAATGCCAAAGTAAGCTTAGGGACCGATGACCTCAGCAGTTTGGTCAGCCACTAAAATAGTGAGTTTCGATGTGGTCTCTCTCTTCACTCGTGTTCCTCTGTCTGATTCGTTGCGGTTAATTGAGGCCAGGTTTGGTGCTGAATTAACTAATCTCTTTCGGCATGTGTTGACATCCACTTACTTTTTATTTGATGACCAGTATTACGAGCCGGCCGTGGTGGCCGTGCGGTTCTAGGCGCTTCAGTCTGGAACTTCTAGGGGACTGATGATGACAGATGTTAAGTCCCATAGTGCTCAGAGCCATTTGAACCAAGTATTACGAGCAGACAAATGGAGTTGCGATGGGTAGTCCGTCGTCTCCTGTGATCGCAAATTTGTTTATGGAAGACTTCGAGGAACGTGCATTGGAGTCGGCGCCTTTGAAACCCGCCTGTTTCTTTAGATACGTTGACGATACCTTCGTTGTTTGGCCTCATGGTAGACAGAATTTGAATGTCTTTCTAGAACATCTGAACTCGATCCAACCGAACATTCGTTTTACGGTGGAGGTGGAAGAGGATGGTTGCCTTCCCTTTCTTGACGTGTTGGTTAGGAGGAAGGATGATGGCTCATTGGCACATTCAGTCTACAGGAAACGTACTCACACCAACTTGTACTTAATACAGGCTAATAGTTGTCACCATCCGGCTCAGCGTGGAGGGGTACTTCGTACCTTGGTACACAGGGCACATGTCATTTCTGACGCTGAGACTTCGCCAGCTGAGCTGTCCCATCTTGAAGCTACATTTCGACAAAATGGTTATAGCGATAGACAGATTGAAC
The DNA here is from genome assembly GCF_023898315.1 of Schistocerca nitens. Taxonomy (NCBI): domain Eukaryota; kingdom Metazoa; phylum Arthropoda; class Insecta; order Orthoptera; family Acrididae; genus Schistocerca; species Schistocerca nitens. Next base: position 644,421,428 of record NC_064619.1, on the reverse strand, counting down.
GTGCGCTGCGCTATCGACCAACTGTACATCGGGTGATTGATGATAGTTCTGAGTCAACACCTGAGTCAACTGCCTTTTTGCCTTACGTAGGAAACACGTCCAACAAGATCGGTCGTATTTTACGGAAATACGATGTGAAATGTGTTTTCCGACCTCCATCTAAAATTAGAGCGCTTTTGAATTCCATTAAGGATGATCTTGGACTGCGTAAGGCGGGTGTATATCGTATTCCTTGTAGCTGCGGCATGACATTGGTCAAATCATCAGGACCATGGAGGACCGATGTACTGAGCATAAACGGCACACACGATTACAGCAGCCAAGTATATCTGCTATTGCCGAACTTTGCTTGGATACTGGTCACCCCATGTTATATAATAACAACGAGGTATTGGCATGCACGTCCAGCTATTCGAACAGTGTTATTAAGGAGGCAGTTGAGATTAAATTAGCGAGCAACCTCGTTAACAGGGATGGAGGTTTCTGTTTAAACTCTGTTTGGAATCCGGCTCTCTCCCTGGTCAAGAAACAGAGAGACAGAGTCAATGCTACCTCACCTGTGAATTCGCAGTCTCACTATCGATAGTTCTGACTTTGGTCATATTTGGTGGCACTAGTGTTCAGTGTGTGTGTTATCTTTCCTGCTTCAGTCCGAGATCCGAGGTTTTAAATTTGCATGTACGTCGCCTGTCCGTTGAAGTTTGCCTTGAAAATGGCGGGGTGTTCTCCCGCCGAAATATCGTCGGTCGCTGAAAGTGTTACCTGGATGAATTCCCGGAAGTTATTTGAAACTCGATAAGAGGTTAGGCTACTGGATTAGAGGACGTTCCCAACAGGCCAGACATGCGTAACAAATCACTGCTCATCCAGTGGCAGATTATCGTACAGCGCGAGAACAACGACGCGTCCCACGTGAGTGTAGAAAGGTAAATTTCGTTTTGAATAACAGACTTCTTTCATCAATGACAGTCTATGTAAAAAAATGGTTCAAATGGCTCTGAGCACTATGGGACTCAACTGCTGTGGTCATAAGTCCCCTAAGGACACCACACACATCCATGCCCGAGGCGTTGTATAGAATCCTATCACAAGGACTTAGGTCCGGTGAGTATGTTGGATGGTACAGTCGAGTACTTCCCAGTCCCGTCGACCGAACAGAGCAGCCATAGCTTGCGCTGTACGCGCCCATGCATTGTCGTGCAAAATGATGGGTGAGTTGTGCAGAAAGTGTCGCAGTTTCTTTCGCAAAGCTGGTCACAGGTGATGCTTCAAAAACGGACAGTAATACTGTGCACTGACGGTCTGCCGTGGAGGAACGTAATGCGTTAGGATAACACCATCACACTCGTACACGAGAATCACATAACTTCAGACCGCTCCATTCGCACCATCAACAGAACAGGATCTGTAACGGTATACTACGCCTTCTACATCGCTGACAACGGGTTCTACACAACGCTGATAGCAACTTTTAAGGACAGTAGCAGGTGCAAACATGTAACTCTTTTGTATCGGTTGTGAATAAATAGTTGCCACTATTTAAGTTCCAACCCTCGTATATACACTCCTGGAAATGGAAAAAAGAACACATTGACACCGGTGTGTCAGACACACCATACTTGCTCCGGACACTGCGAGAGGGCTGTACAAGCAATGATCACACGCACGGCACAGCGGACACACCAGGAACCGCGGTGTTGGCCGTCGAATGGCGCTAGCTGCGCAGCATTTGTGCACCGCCGCCGTCAGTGTCAGCCAGTTTGCCGTGGCATACGGAGCTCCATCGCAGTCTTTAACACTGGTAGCATGCCGCGACAGCGTGGACGTGAACCGTATGTGCAGTTGACGGACTTTGAGCGAGGGCGTATAGTGGGCATGCGGGAGGCCGGGTGGACGTACCGCCGAATTGCTCAACACGTGGGGCGTGAGGTCTCCACAGTACATCGATGTTGTCGCCAGTGGTCGGCGGAAGGTGCACGTGCCCGTCGACCTGGGACCGGACCGCAGCGACGCACGGATGCACGCCAAGACCGTAGGATCCTACGCAGTGCCGTAGGGGACCGCACCGCCACTTCCCAGCAAATTAGGGACACTGTTGCTCCTGGGGTATCGGCGAGGACCATTCGCAACCGTCTCCATGAAGCTGGGCTACGGTCCCGCACACCGTTAGGCCGTCTTCCGCTCACGCCCCAACATCGTGCAGCCCGCCTCCAGTGGTGTCGCGACAGGCGTGAATGGAGGGACGAATGGAGACGTGTCGTCTTCAGCGATGAGAGTCGCTTCTGCCTTGGTGCCAATGATGGTCGTATGCGTGTTTGGCGCCGTGCAGGTGAGCGCCACAATCAGGACTGCATACGACCGAGGCACACAGGGCCAACACCCGGCATCATGGTGTGGGGAGCGATCTCCTACACTGGCCGTACACCACTGGTGATCGTCGAGGGGACACTGAATAGTGCACGGTACATCCAAACCGTCATCGAACCCATCGTTCTACCATTCCTAGACCGGCAAGGGAACTTGCTGTTCCAACAGGACAATGCACGTCCGCATGTATCCCGTGCCACCCAACGTGCTCTAGAAGGTGTAAGTCAACTACCCTGGCCAGCAAGATCTCCGGATCTGTCCCCCATTGAGCATGTTTGGGACTGGATGAAGCGTCGTCTCACGCGGTCTGCACGTCCAGCACGAACGCTGGTCCAACTGAGGCGCCAGGTGGAAATGGCATGGCAAGCCGTTCCACAGGACTACATCCAGCATCTCTACGATCGTCTCCATGGGAGAATAGCAGCCTGCATTGCTGCGAAAGGTGGATATACACTGTACTAGTGCCGACATTGTGCATGCTCTGTTGCCTGTGTCTATGTGCCTGTGGTTCTGTCAGTGTGATCATGTGATGTATCTGACCCCAGGAATGTGTCAATAAAGTTTCCCCTTCCTGGGACAATGAATTCACGGTGTTCTTATTTCAATTTCCAGGAGTGTATATTTTTTTCACAGAATTATGTATTTTCCGTCCGGTCATTGACATGTCTGTTCTCCTTGTGTAGTCTTTGTAATTGTCATACTATAATTGGTTATAGAATATGAGTCCTGTAGTATGAATATAGATTGAAGAGCAAAAGAAACTGGTAAACCTGCCTAATATCGTGTAGGGCCGCCGCGAGCACGCAGAAGTGCAACAACACGATATGGTGTGGACTTGACTAATGTGTCAAGTAGTGCTTGAGGGAATTGAGACCATGAATCCTGGAGGACTGTCCATAAATCCGTAAGAGTACGAGTGGGGAGAGATATCTTCTAACAGCACTTGAAAGCCACCATAGATATACTCAATAATGTTCGTGTCTCGTGAGTTTGGTGAGCAGCGGAAGTGATTAAACTCAGAAGAGTGTTCCCGGAGCCGCTCTCTAGTAATTCTGGACGTGTGGCGTGTCGGATTGTCCTGCTGGAATTGTCCATGCCTGTCGCAGTGCACAATGGACATGAATAGATGCAGGTGATCAGAGAGGAAGCTTACGTACCTGTCACCTGTCAGAGTCATATCTGGATGAATCAGAGGTCCCATATGACTCCAACTGCACACGCCCCACAACAATGCAGAGCCCCCACCATCTTGAACAGTCCCCTGCTAACATGTAGGGTCCATGGATTCATGAGGTTGTCTCCATACCCTTACACGTCCATCCGCTCGATACAATTTGAAGCGAGACTCGCCTGACCAAGCAACATGTTTCCAGTCATCAACAGTCCAACGTCGGGGTTGGCGGATCCAGGCTAGAGCCAGTCATGAAGGGTACACGGGTGGGCCTTCGGCTCCGAAAGCCCATATCGATGATATTTTGTTGAATGGTTCGCATGCTGGCACTTGTTGATGGCCCAGCATTGCAGCAATTTGAGGAGGGATTGCACTTCTTTCACGTTGAACGGTTCTGTTCGGTCGTCGTTGGTTCCATTCTTGCAGGATCTTTTTTCGGCCGCCCAGTGTCGGAGATTTGATGTTTTACCGGATTCCTGATATTCACGGTACACTTGTCAAATGGTCGTACGGGAAAAACCCCACTTCATCGCTGTCTGGGAGACGCTGTGTCCCATCGCTAGTGCTCCGACTATTACACCACATTCAAACTCACTTAAACCTTGATAACCTGCCATTGTAGCAGCAGTAACCGATATAAAAACTGCGCCAGACACTTGTTGTCTTACATTGGTGTTGCCAACCGCAGCGCCGTATTCTGCCTGTTTACATATCTCTGTATATGAATATGCATGCCTATACCAGTTACAGAGCGAGGTGGCGCAGTGGTTAGACACTGGACTCGCATTCGGGAGGACGACGGTTCAATCCCGCGTCCGGCCATCCTGATTGAGGTTTTCTGTGATTTCCCTAAATCGCTCCAGGCAAATGCCGGGATGGTTCCTTTGAAAGTGCACGGCCGACTTCCTTCCCCATCCTTCCCTAATCCGATGAGACCGATGACCTCGCTGTCTGGTCTCCTTCCCCAAATCAACCAACCAACCAACCTATACCAGTTTCTTTGCCCGCAGCTCGTGGTCGTGCGGTAGCGTTCTCGCTTCCCACGCCCGGGTTCCCGGGTTCGATTCCCGGCGGGGTCAGGGATTTTCTCTGCCTCGTGATGGCTGGGTGTTGTGTGATGTCCTTAGGTTAGTTAGGTTTAAGTAGTTCTAAGTTCTAGGGGACTGATGACCATAGATGTTAAGTCCCATAGTGCTCAGAGCCATTTGAACCATTTTGAGCCAGTTTCTTTGGCACTTCAGTGTGTTACCGTCGCAAGTAAATGTGATGGGATAGTGAAAGCAGGTGAGACACGGTGTAGAACTCTCACAGAAATGAAAACAACAAATAAACGGGTGTGAACTATGTCACAACAAAGGTATTCAAGAGTCAGAACTTCCAAAACGGAACGCAAGAGTCATAACAAGTGGTACTTGTGCAGAAGTGGAGGTCCGCTCCGTACACCGTGTTGTTGCTAACGGACTTTTACACCACGACACAGACATACATTTGAATACAGGGAATAGACATGTTAATGACCGGACGGACAGTTCACAATTGCTTGAGAAAAAATATGGGTTACGAGAGAAATTTGAACACCGATCTCCCCCTTCGCTGTCCAATACTGTGACCAGATAACCACAACGCCATGGCTGCATAAATTCGCTCGAATTTGCACGTCTAGAGGTTGGGACGTTTACTGTTTCAATTTTACTAGTTTTTTCATAGTTCAGGATACATTCTCTCTGTTTTCATGCTTTATGTGTGTTCGGTTTCTGACGAGCTATTCACTGGGCCACCTTACCACTAAATCTGAGACGGGTGCTACAGGGAGTTTCCCTTGTTAAGTGGAATGGCCCAATTGGTGTACACTGGAAAAATCAATGGTAGACCTCTCAACAACGACTGCTGTCGAATCACCAGGACGACATGGGGTGCTGGGCTCATTAGCTCCAAACCTGGCGATCGTGTAAGAGATTTCCGAGATTTTTTATTTCTTAAATTTGTTTTCCAATATCCGTCAAAGTTAGTCATTTCGTTCTGGCGACTCGTTCCGGAGCACCACGCCCATCCGAAACTACTCGCGATGACTATTATCGCAATTCGAAAAAATTAAAAATATTTCATACCCAAGTTGCTGGTCTTATCCCCCATTACGGTGAACTACATAAATTTCCAGGATTACTTGTTTTTCTTACAGCTCGTGAAAAGTGGTTCTACTGTTGGAATTCAACCATTAAGTCCATATCAACTGCAAAACTTCTTAACATCTTATGAGAGGCTACGTCCTTCTAGCTGTGTGAGTTTAACCCAAACAGATTGAAGAACGTGACGATCGATTCCGATAGTACGAAAATTAATCGCAGGCCGGCCGCGGTGGTCTAGCGGTTCTAGGCGCTCAGTCCGGAACCGCGCGACTGCTACGGTCGCAGGTTCGAATCCTGCCTCGGGCATGGATGTGTGTGATGTCCTTAGGTTAGCTAGGTTTAAGTAGTTCTAAGTTCTGGGGGACTAATGACCACAGCTGTTAAGTCCCATAGTGCTCAGAGCCAATTAATCGCAGCCGAAGCCCTTTGTTGATAAACCACACTTTCGTAAAATTCGGCCAATAAACCAAAGTCGACCATTCGCCTTCCATAACAGCATCCTTACGTGCTCGATACGTTTCACATCACTTAGCAACGTTACACCTAGATACTTAGTCGGTGTAACTAACACGTTAACAGCGCTGCAAGCCTCTGTTCCACCGCTTCGTAGAAGATGTCTCAATAAACGTCTGCCTATTGTACCAAATATAAGCAGACACGTAACTCATGTTCGGTTCGTGTGTTTTTTATTATGGCTGTCACATCAAGTGCTCACGTGCATTGCTACATGCTGCAAAGGGATTTCGGCAGACACAGTATGCGTGAAACTTCATCTTACCGCATCAAAGGACACTATTATAGGGCATTTAATTTCTTCAGAAGCGATATTTGTTTCCTTGCATTCATTTTCCCTACAGATGACAGTCCAGAGGTGAATGTACAGACCATACCGATTCAATGATCTCCAACTGCGCCGTTCAGGTCTGTATTTACCAGTGCAGAAAGGATGTCACATCCGCCATGTTGATACCACATGGTACGTTTTATGGCAGAACTGGGGCTGTTCGGGCGTAACATTAAGCGCCAGAACGACGATCAGGAACAAACCAGCAAAGAGGGCTGTGAGACGACGACAGCCAATAGTATGCTGAAAGACCCCTCTCTAGGACGACACCGAGACAGGAGCGTCATCTAGGCCATGAGAATATAAGCGCCGTTCCGCATGCCGCATCCCGAGTTGAAGTCGATCCGACCTACGAGCGCTACAGCAGTGACGTAGAAACTGTATTGATTCACTTGTATTACAAATTGTATACACTGAAGAGCTTACTTACGTCTATCTGTTATCCCTTGCTTGCGACACCTCTGTATCTTACGAAGCTAAGTATTATAATCATTTCCTTTTGAAAGAAACTCCATTAATACGATTTGCTTGAATTGTTGTCTAGCGATCCGAGAAAGCAGCTTTCCTAGGCACCCTATATTAGACGAGTGGACAGAACTCAACGATGGCAACGAGGTGTACCACAAACTACGAGCCGACAGCCACCACCGCTTCCCTGTCTTGCCTTTTCAAGGGCTATTGTTCTGCTGTCGCCTTAATTCTCTCTTGTCTTTTCTTTGCAGGGGTGTTTTACTTGCTTTAACAGTCTCTTATCGTGTTTTTGCTAATCAGTGTTTTCAGGTGGGCGTTGCAGAAATTGTCTTTGCTTTTGTACTTATTTTCCTTGCTTGCCTTGTTTGTTTCTTGCATTTGTCTCTTCCAACATGCCCACCCCACCCACTGCTCAGGCGCCACAACTGCCAGTGTTAGATGCAATGCAGCTAATGCAGATGTTTCAGTTTCAGACCCAGCAAATATCCTCGCTGATAAACATGGGACAGCAGCCAACCAAACTATTAATGCAGTATAAGAAACACCAACAGTCGCTCAAAGTGCCTATACCGCCTCTTCGCCAGTTTCATGAACAAGACTTGCTCAAAACGTACCTGGTACTGTGAAATTGCCTTGTTTGTTGCCCATGGAAGGAAGTGTACTCTTCCTGCTCATTCAAAACCTCTTTCCTAACGCCACTCTGAGTGAACTTTCGTATGATCAGGTTGTGGATTCGATAACTAACTATTATGATCAACAAGTGAATGTGGTAGCGACTAGGTAACAATTCTTTAATTGCAAGACATGATCAGAACAAACTTATCGTGAGTGCGTAACAGATCTGCAGGGTATGACGAACAAATTCAAATGCAAATTTGTCAGCTGACAAATCTGAGCAGCCAGCAGTTTGTCAGGTGCCGGACGAGGTGGCCGAGCGGTTCTAGGCGCTACAGTCTGGAACCGCGCGACCGCTACGGTCGCAGGTTCTAATCCTGCCTCGGACATGGATGTGTGTGATGTCCTTAGGTTAGATAGGTTTAAGTAGTTCTAAGTTCTAGGGGACTGATGACCTCAGATGTTAAGTCCCATAGTGCTCAGAACCATTTGAACCATTTACACTCTGTATTTTACTAGCTCTGGATAAATTTCGGGTGGCCAGAGTCCTGTATACTGCACTCTGCGAAACACAGTGATGTGAATTACTGAGGGTATTTTATTTTGGACTATACGTTAAGATTTCTTGTCATTTGATTCAGGGATACGCAATGATAAAAATGATGGCCCATATGTTCCTGCTTGCGCTGCTATCAGTATAATTTAATCTTTAGGTGTCTATGGAGGAAATACGTATGATCCCAGACAAAATCTGTAGGAATGCAGATACAGAAAACGGTTCCTGGAATTTTCTAAGTAGCTGCCCGCGAGATCTACGAAGCCTTTCTTTGAGAATGTGTCAGTTATGTCTTCTCACCATTTCCGTTACACTCCTCTTCAGGGCAAATAAGACCGAAACTAATCGTCACGTATTTCCTTGAGTGGCCTCGATGCGATCTGTTACAGATTTCACAAACTTTTCCTTTGTTTTACGAGCTATCATTCATACCGAAACAGCATTTTCTCTGCGTCCATTACTCAACAGAAGTCTGTCATTTGCGTTGCCTAAAATTGAGTGTTTGCCATCGCTCCATGTCATAGCTCCACGCGTTGCTACCCTCGGGTATTAGGGTGATATTACTACTTCAGTTGTGTCTCATTTACCTTTTAATGAAAGGCTATTACATTTGAATATTAAAGCAGGAACTCTTATTTTCTACCGTTGAAAGGGCAGGTATTAGTGGCTACTCTTAAACTGCCCTGCTAGGTATCAAATTCATCGTTTCCTCTCTTCTGTATGCCAATGTTGGGGAAAGTGTAATAGATTTCTCTTCAATATGAGTAATACGGCAGTTGAAGGAAAACTGAAAATGTTTGGGAACAATACCGCTCACGTGTGTACTTTGTGGTTTAGGGAAACAATGAAGTTCACAAGACTAACAATAAATGAAGCGTTTGCTGACAACCACAGACGCAGAAGGAAGTGAAAGAAACTTGAAAATAATAGTATACAAGACATCGCATAAGAAAAACAGTTATAATATCTGGTTTCGCTGTAACTTGAGGATTCATACTGGCAGACCAGGTTTAAGGTTTTGAAGCTACTGGCAGACCTGCAGATGTTCTCAGAACGATGAGACAATAAAAATCCTAAATCGTCATCCAAACTGATAATGGAACGTGCACAGCCTAGACACGTGCGCCACCAGTTGCCTAAAAATGGTTCAAACGGCTCTAAGCACAATGGGACTTGAGAAGAGCAGCACGGGGCAAGGGGCGAGTAATTTCCGGTGGGCTCAAGGGCGCCGGCGGAGGTGCCTGATGGAAGCAAAACAGAAGCGCGCAACAGCCGAGGTCATCAGTTCCCTAGCCTTAGAAATAATTAAACCTAACTAACCTAAGGACATCACACACATCCATGTCCGAGGCAGGATTCGAACCTGCGACCTTGGCAGCAGCGCGGTTCCGGACTGAAGCGCCTAGAACCGCTCGTCCATAGCGGCCGGCACATGTTGCCTATGCATGCGGAATAATTACGTGGCAGTGACTGGAAAGTATTAAGGAAACAACGAATATTGCTTCTTAGTAGCTTAGGAATTAGGCGTCATAGTGTGCAGGTTGCACAACTAGTTTAATACGTATTTAATTTCTTTTTAATTTTCTCACCTCTCGGCACAGATCACATCATCACTTGGGACGAAGACGCAATTAGGACTTTGATTACAGTGTGGAGAGAGGTCTACTAAGTTATCTTTAATAAAGTGAGAGGGAGAAAGTGTCCTCAGATGCTTAGTACTGGTTATTTTAAAACGGAGAGAAAAAGTTGTTGACTTTGTAGAAAGTGAAGCAGTGTCCATACACTTAAGAATTCAATTTATGAGCCATTTATTTCGCAACAGTACGACCTTCTTCAAAGAGGTGTCTTACAGTGGGTTTACACCTTCGCGAATCAATTTGTACACCCTACCACTCTCCTTCTTCCCTATATGTTAGTCCTTTCTTCCTTCCTAGAGTATTACCTTTCGCTGTCAGAGTCGAGTGCTCCGCTTGCAACTCGTTCCGACAATACACAATCAAATACTTCAATCACAATGGGACAAAAGTGCGAGATAGCATTTTTTCCTCTTGATATTCTGACGCACAGAATTTATCAACTATTATTTGCTGCGACTATACTCGCTCATTCTCAATAGCACAAAATATGAATTATTATTCGTTGCTAGTACTAGAGCCAAACTATCCAGAGCGTCTTCTCTACTAGCAGGTAGAGACCTCGTGACGTAGTTTTTACTGCATCGGCATCAAAGTGTGATCCTACCGTTACAACCCCCCGAGCTCAGGTGTTGTAAATATGCCAGAACGACCGAGACGTATGGTTTGGGAGAGAGGGATGACACACCGAAGCGTGCGGAGAAACACAAGCAAGTGTGTCATTGACTTGATTACATCGAAGATACACAGCGGGCCTTCTGCTGAAGGCACTGGGCAGCGTCCGTGGGTCAGCGCCAGTCGCGAATGTCGGAATCTGCAGCGTCGGCGTCCGGTTGCCCAGCCTTGTGGACGTAGCGACACGGCTAAGCTGCGCTCCGTGGCCCGGAACGCGACTGGCTGCTCCCTCGAGCGCGACTCGTGGACCCCAAGTACGAGGTGCGTTTGAAAAGTCCATCCAAAAATAAAAACTACTTACGTAAACTTCTTTTTTATTTTTCGACGTAGTCTCCTCTTAGACTTATAAACTTCTTCCAACGCTGTTCTAATTCGTTGATCCCTTCTGAATAATAGGAATTGTCCAAGTCTGCAAAACAGCTATTAGTCGCTGCAATCACCTCCTCGTTTTAATAAAATCCTTGTCCCGCCAGCCATTTCTTCAAATCTGGGAACAAATAGTAGTCCGAGGGAGGCAAGTCTGGAGAATAAGGGGGATGTGAAACGAGTTGAAATCCTATTTCCAATCATTTTGCGACAACTGCTGAGGTGTGTGCTGGTGCATTGTCGTAATGGAAAAGGACTTTTTTGCGGTCCAATCACCAGCGTTTTTCTTGCAGCTGTTTTCAAACGGTCCAGTAACTATGAATAATATGCACCTGTAATAGTTTTACCCTTTTCCAGATAGTCGATGAGGATTATCCCTTGCGAATCCCAAAAGACAGTCGCATTAACCTTTCCAGACGAAGGAATGATCTTCGCCTTTTTTGGTTCAGATTATCCCTTGGTAACCCATTGTTTACATTGTTCTTTGCTCTCAGGATTATAGTAATGTATCCATGTTTCACCCACAATGACGAAACGACTTTCAAATCCTGAAGATTCTTCCTGAACAGCTGCAAACCATCCTTGCAACATTTCACACGATTCCGTTTTTGGTCAAGCGTGAGCAATCGCGGAAACCATCTTGCGGATAGATTTATCATGTCCAAATGTTTATGCAAAATATTATGTACACATTCATTCGAGATGCCCACAACACTAGCTTTCTCACGCACCTTAACTCTTCTGTCATCCATCACCACATCATGGATTTTAGCAATGATTTCTGGAGTCTTAACCTCCACAGGGCGTCCAGAACGTTCAGTATCACTTGTGCCCAAACGACCACTCCGAAAATTTTGAAACCACTTATAAACTGTTCTAATCGAAGGTGCAGAGTCACCGCAATGTTTATCAAGCTTCTCCTTAGTCTCCTGAGGCGTTTTGCCTTTCATAAAGTAATGTTTAATCACCACACGAAATTCTTTTTCGTCCTTTTTTGACAATCACTCAACTTCGTTGATTCACACGAATGCCAAACACAAAGAAATAGACCAATATGGCTGAAACGTGGTGTGCGTTCTTTCCAAAGATGTTACTAACTAGACTGATGACCATAGATGTTAAGTCCCATAGTGCTCAGAGCCATTTGTTACTAACTAAACATGACCTCGATACGTGCCGGTGGTGCCATATCTCGGACTTGCACGGACTTTTCAAACGCACCTCGTAGAGTGCCGAAGAGAAACAGCTGACCGCCGTCGTTGTAGTGAGTCTTAGCAGCTCCGACCGTCCGTCCATGGCAGTTCGTTCAGTGTCCGCAGGCACCTCTCCACCCGGGAGGCTGCGAGCGCGCGCCTGTACCCCCTCTGCGGACGGCAGTTTGCGGTCCGCTGGACGATGTCCACCAGAGAGCGGTTGCTAGCAGCCCTCTCGCTCTTCGCGCTGGTGTAGCTCCAACGTGCGACGCGCCCGGCCACAGCAATGACGCGTCCGTGCAGCGGAGGTTGGAGATAGCTTCAGCGGGCCAGTTGGCCGCCAATATCAATCATCAAAAAGGTCGTAGTGGTTGGCACGCAACTTAAAGAATCGTCATTCTCTTCGTTTCTAGACGCGGACAAATGGCGAGATGACTGCGCGCTTTGAACCTCCGGGTTCACTTATCACTTATTTATACAACTTTTCCCGACGCCTTTGGCGTAGTTCCTCTGCAGGAGGCAAGTGGAGTGCTCTTTGATAATTACAACGTCAATTTTCTTCGGCCAGCTTCGGCCCCTACACGCAAGTCACTAGGCGGTGTTGTAACTGCAACGTATGGGTTCTTCGCAGCACGTCTGTACCCTGTGCTGCCCAGATTAAAAAATGGCTCTGACCACTATGGGACTTAACATCTGAGGTCATCAGTCCCCTAGAACTTAGAACTACTTAAACCTAACTAACCTAAGGACATCACACACATCCATGCCCGAGGCAGAATTCGAACCTGCGACCGTAGCGGTCGCGCGGTTCCAGACTGTAGCGCCTAGAACCGCCTGGCCACTCCGGCCGGCCGCTGTGCAGATTACTTCACATGTGTATACAAGGGTGGCCTCATAAGTACCTATTTGACTGAGAGATGGCAGTCGTTGTTGACAAATATCTCTGGATTAGAAAGTATACGATCTATGAAGCATATGTTTCAAGTCTGAAGACGCCACATTGTTAAGTATTTCTTTGGCAGCCATCAATAGTGAACTTTGTGAAAATGGAGAAAACTGGTCTCGTTGTGTGATACTTCTTTGAAGGCCTCGCCGCAACCAATATTAAAGCTGAGCGAGATTCTACTTTGGGAGAGTTTGCTCCCTCATTGGCAACAGTAAAATATTGGGTAGCTGATTTTAAACGAAGTCGCACGACCTGCCAAGACGAGCATCTCAGAGCTCGGCCAAAACAGATGCCGACTCCATAAATGGTGAAGAAAATCCACAAATCGGTATTGGATGGTCGTAGACTGAAAGTACACGAGCTAGCAGACATGATAGGCATTTCAAAGAGTGCGGTACATCGCATATTACCTGAACATTTGGACATGAGAAAACTGCGTGCAAGGTTTGTACCGAGTTTGCTCACACTCGAGCAAAAACAGTGTTGTAGAGATGCTTCAATTGAGTGTTTAGCGAAGTTTTGCTGCAACAAAGCTGATTTTATGCGCCGTTCATAACCATGGATGAAACATGGGTGCACCACTTTACTCCCGTGACAAAATAACAATCAAAACAATGGACACAAATTGAAGAACCGACTCCAAAGAAGACGAAGACCGTTTCGTCTGCAGGCAAGGTCATGGGGTCGGTTTTTTGGGATGCGCGTGGGATAATTTTCATTGACTACCTTAAAAAGGAAAAACTATCAACTGCGAGTATTATGCGAAATTTTTGTAACGTTTGGGCGAATAAATCAAGCAAAAACGGCCACATTTGGCCAAGAAGAAAGTGTTGTTTCTTCAGGACAATGCAGCAGCTCACAAGTCCGTTATTGTAAAGAAGATTCAATTGTTATCTCATGCTCCGTATTCGCCAGATTTAGCCCTCGCGGGTTATTTTCTGTTTCCAAACTTGAAAAAATGGATCGGTGGTCGAAGATTTTCAACAAATAAAGTCGTGATGTCAGCAGTTAATGGCTATTTTGAGGAGTTTGACAGTTCTCATTATAAAAAGGGTATCGAACTTATTGAGCATCGCTGGGTAAAGTGTGCAGAGCTGAAAGGAGATTATGTTGAAAAATAAATACATTTTTTCCTAATTTTTTTTTGTTTTTCTTTGTTGGGTCGGGTACTTATGGGACCACCCTCGTACAGTGCTTGCCCGTCCGTGCCTTCTAGCCTGAGGGCGGTGACATAACCTGCCTCGCAGAATCGTTTGCCAAATATCAGCATTGCCCGCACCTGCCATCCGATGTGCTTTCCAGCCGTAGCCCTGCTACACACGTAAAATTAGTCTAAATAAGGGTCGCCACACTCGCTCTGTCCTCGATACCAGCTTCAAATTTCTCACTATTCCAAAGTCAATAATTAAAAGCCATGTAGCAATCTAAGCACTTTCAGAAACATTCCTAGGTCCCACCACCGGACTTGAATACGTACACCGCTAACAGCCCACACCCAGCCTCCAACTGGCCACCAGCAACTCCCGCCGATAATCACCGTTTAGGTTCGGATACTTTTGCCACTACAATAATTGCCGACTCTGGAGGGACAGGAGTCAATAAATTAACATATTCTGCAAAATAGTAAAGTCGGAAGTCACTAGGAAACAATAACTCAAAATTTGTACGGAAACAAACAGAATTTTTGGTATCAGTTAACCGTAACCAATCCCGTCACTTTTATGCAACGCCACCTCTAGCTAGCTAATGAAACCACGCTCTTTCTATCGAACCGGTCCAAGCTGACTAATCGGCGTCATTTGTCGAGAGAAACAATAAAATGCCTACGCAGAACCCGACGCCTGCGCACAGGAACGCACTTGCGAAACCTCGTTGATCACGAAAAATCATCAACTTCGGAAAGAACAACCATTATAAAACACAAACTCCGCCACAGAGGGCGCACGACTCGCCACCTCAACTCCACGAGCGCTGCCGCCCTCCTCCTCTATTTCGCGAACTCCAGATCGTTCCACGAAATTATGGTACATTCTGGACTTTCGGCCGGTCAGACGCAGTGAGCACAAGTAGGCTGATTCTCTGGGCATTCCCAATTAGCGATAATAGTGCCTCTGTAAGACCTTGTTTTCTGCGTGGACTTTTAGAGATTTCCCTGAGTGTTGGTAAAAACAGACCAGCACGGAAATTACTCTGCTCTTGAGATGAGCCCAGACGTCCGCTACTCATTTAAGAGGATTAGCGAGAAACTGGGCTATCACCTCCACACCGAAGAAAGCCTCCTTCCCCCAGAATCGGAAACCGACAGAAGCCACAACAATGGCGAACAGAATCGATAGGAAATTATACACTACTGGCCATTAAAATTGCTACACTACCAAGATGACGTGCTACAGACGCGAAATTTAACCGACAGGAAGAAGAATCTGCGACATGCAAATGATTAGCTTTTCAGAGCATTCACACAAGGTTGGCGCCTGTGCCGACACCTCCAACGTGCTGACATGAGGAAAGTTTCCAACCGATTTCTCATACACAAACAGCAGTTGACCGGCGTTGCCTGGTGAAACGTTGTTGTGATGCCTCGTGTAAGGAGGAGAAATGCGTACCATCACGTTTCCGACTTTGATAAAGTTCGGATTGTAGCCTATCGCGATTGCGGTTTATCATATCGCGACATTGCTGCTCGCGTTGGTTGAGATCCAATGACTGTTAGCAGAATATGGAATCGGTGGGTTCAGGAGGGTAATACGGAACGCCGTGCTGGATCCCGAAGGCTTCGTATCACTAGCAGTCGAGACGACAAGCATCTTGTCCGCATGGCTGTAACGGATCGTGCAGCCACGACTCGATCCCTGAGTCAACAGATGGGGACGTTTGCAAGACAACAACCATCTGCACGAACAGATCGACGATGTTTGCAGCAGCATGGACTATCAGCTCGGAGACCATGGCTGCGGTTACCCTTGACGCTGCATCACACGCAGAAGCGCCTGCGATGGTGTGTTCAACGACGAACCTGGGTGCACGAATGGCAAAACATCATTTTTTCGGATGAATCCAAGTTCTGTTTACAGCATCATGATGGTCGCATCCGTGTTTGGCGACATCGCGGTGAACGCACATTGGAAGCGTGTATTCGTTATCGCCATACTGGCGTATCAACCAAGGCGTGATGGTATGCGGTGCCATTGGTTACACGACTCGATCACCTCTTGTTCGCACTGACGGCACTTTGAACAGTGGACGTTACATTTCAGATGTGTTACGACCCGTGGCTCTAACCTTCATTCGATCCCTGCGAAACGCTACATTTCAGCACGATAATGCACGACCGCATGTTGCAGGCTCTGTACGGGCCTTTCTGGATACAGAAAATGTTCGACTGCTGCCCTGGTCAGCACATTCTCCAGATCTCTCACCAATTGAAAACGTCTGGTCAATGGTGGTCGAGCAACTGACTCGTCACAATACGCCAGTCACTACTCTTGAACTGTGGTATCGTGTTGAAGCAGCATGGGCAACTGTACCTGTACACGCCATCCAAGCTCTGTTAGACTTAATGCCCAGGCGTATCAAGGCCGTTATTACGGCCAGAGGTGGTTGTTCTGGGTACTGATTTCTCAGGATCTATGCACCCAAATTGCGTGTAATCACATGTCAGTTCTAGTATAATATATTTGTCCAGTGAATACCCGTTTATCATCTGCATTTCTTCTTGGTGTAGCTATTTTAATGGCCAGTAGTGTATGTTACAAATGGTGTGGAATTTAAGAAATATCACTCTTATTAACCCTCTCTATGAATAGGGTAACTCCACAGGTGATAACTTCCTCACAGCGTCACTCTTTACATCATTTTATAAAACTTTTTAACATGGTACTGTACCCCAAATCTGTCACTCTATTTCAAAAGGGCTATTCCATTGAGTCGACTATTTATACATTTACTCAGCACATAATAAAATCTTTCAATCATAAAATGTGTGTCAGTCAAAATATTCTATTAGAGAAGTTACGTTTTTATGGAATATGTATTGATTGGTTTTGCACAAACGGGCTAGTCCTAAACTTTGAAAAAACGCAATTAATCCAGTGTAATACTGTGAATAATGTGACACTTCTTACTAACCTGTTACACCAACAAGAAATACTAAACAGAGTAGAATGTTCTCTAAGTTCTTATGCGTGCCTATTGATAAAGCGTAAAGTGGATAAACACTATAGAAGGCTTGCTAAAACGTTTAGGTTCGGGTACTTTTGCCGCACCAATAATTGCCGACTTTGGAGACACAGAAGTCAGTAAATTAACATATTTTGCATATTTTCATCCACTGATTACTTATAAGATAATATTCTGTGATAATTCACCACTTAGGGAAAAAGTAGTCATTGTACAAGAGAAAGTAATTGGAATTACGTGTGGGGTTGAGGTATATACATCTCGCAAGCATCTTTTGACATCATAGTCACACGTCGGTAATTGATATTTGATTATTTTTCTGCTCATTTCTTGTTTATTTTTGAGGAGAGTAGAGCCTAGCTAACTGAGAAATAAGATTTCCAATTATCTAATTTAAAAACGATTGGGCCAAGGTATTCGTCCTGTGGTCTGGCTTGACCACAGGAAGTCAGTCTAGAGAAGGGAAGTGGGTCCCGAGGACACTGCAGTTTGTGGAAGCAGTTGCGATAAGCTTCTGCTCCACATTTTGGTGGCAAATGCGGTTTTCTCCTTGAAGGCAGTTTGCTGCTAGTCCCTAGAGTGTATCTGCATGTGACGAATTCACCTCCCTGTATGCAGGTCTAAGAATGAGCCGCCGCAGCCGCTCGGCCACCATGAGGAAATTCGTTGCCTTTCACTCCAGAACTTGTTATTCTGCCAAACGAGTCTTGTACGCTACCATGCTTGGGCACGAAGGGCTTCAACAACGAGTGAAACATCGCTAGCAACCGATAGCAACCTCCTGCTTGTTAAGAAGCGTTCATTAAGATAAGACTGGAAAATTTCTGCAGGGTTCCATCTTATTCAAGTATTTTGTTGACACCCACCAACGTAGGGAGAAATGATCATCATAATAAAATAAGAGAAATCTGAGCTCGAACGAAAAGGTTTAGGTGTTCCTTTTTCCCACGCGTCATTCGAGAGTGGAATGGTAGAGAGTAGTACGAAAATGGTTTGATGAACCCTCTGCCAGGCACTTAAGTGTGAATTGCAGAGTAACCATGTAGATGTAGATGTAGTAATGAAGCGACATTCTCGCTGGTCACTGTGGCAATGGCTGGCTGTGCTCCCCTACGTGTAGGGTTTTCTAAAAGTGGGGAGGTAGATTTATAGGATAATAACTTTGGGCACTGGCCGTACTGCCGCAGAGGAAGAGAGACTTCTGGTCCTGGTGCCGAGTAGAGTGCGCTTTCGCTGAGCTTTGGATGGAGTACACATTCGCTGAGTTTTGGAGTAAGTACAGCATTTCTCAACAGCGGTATCCAATTTCTGAGCAGCTCGCGATTTGTAGAATTTGCTATGCAACTGTTGCCTGATTCATTGTCCCTTTCCGTGGGTCTTGAACTCGTTTACTTTGCATCTGCGAGCTGCACAGGTTAGGAAAACCTGCAGCGTTTCCCAAGCAGTCTTCCACATAAGTGAGATACCTCGCCATGGTGTTAGCGGGACATTCTTGATTGAACTGACCTGCTAAAGACCTTTATGTTTCAGTATTTTAGGTGACTTTGTGCTCGTTGTGTTGGAGCAATTCTCCGTCATTTTATGGTGTTATGATTCGCGACCTTAGTGTAAGCAAATCACTTATTAAACCCAGACTTGATTTGAATCTCAAACTATTACCCTACAACTGCTCCTCGCTAGGCGACCCTCAAAAAAAGAAATATAACCTTTTTATCTGTTTTTCTAATTTGTTTGTCTCACTTTAATGGTGTTCCATTGCAAACCAGGGGGTGCCGATCCTTTTTGTTTAAATCTTAAATATGAGTGTAATTAGATCTGTAGTTATGATATACGGGTATTGCAGTGAGCTCATCACAAATGTGCTAAAGAAAAGTTAGAGAGACTAAGAAAGATAGACAGGAAAAATCCAATCTCTTTAAGCATTTGGGGGTATTACTCAGAACCTCACAACATATTTATTCACTTGTGAGATTTGCTAATAATAATCCTACCGTGTTTGAGAGCAACAGAGATATTACAAGCAGAACACTAGAAAGGAAAATGATCTGCATTGCCCTTTAATGAACCTAACTTTGGCACAGAAATGGGTGAAATATGTAGCTATAAAACTCTTTGAGAATATGGAAATAAAGTATTAACACTTCTTAGAACTGTTTTCAAATGTAGAATAAAGATGCTATTCTTGAAAACTCCTTTTATACTAAAGAGATATCCCTGAATATTTAGTCATATTAACAGAAAACGCAGCAAGACCAGCAAGCAGCTAGCAAGACGTTAATGTTTATTTTCCCTGAGCAGCAGGACACGTATTGAAGTGTGGACGCGTGGACACAAAACGGTTATCTTAAAAATGAAGAAATTCCTCCAGCTGTGTTACTGACCACCTTCCACAAGGAGCACGTCCGTATCTCACCACTGACCTCTAGTATCAGCCGCACGCAGTTAATGTCAACAAGATTATGGGCCTGAAGATGACGTTGTTACAACATTGAAACTAGTTGCCAAAATAAAATCGACACCTTCAATACAGCTGGAGGGATTTCTTCATTTTTAACATAAATTTATACCAGCTGACGTCCCACTGTCCTCCGTTTCAACTATGGATGTACGAAGACAAAACGGCTAGTCTATACTCTCAGGCCTTGTCCACATAGTGGTGCAGTTACGACCTTGCAGGAACTATCAGGTTGTGAAGTCTGTGACGTGTTTATGGGAAGGACGGGGAAGGAAATCGGCCGTGCCCTTTCAAAGGAACCATCCCGGCATTTTCCTGGAGTGATTTAGGGAAATCACGAAAAACCCAAATCAGGATGGCCGGACACGGGATTGAACCGTCGTCCTCCCGAATGCGAGTCCAGTGTGCTAAGCACTGCGCCTTCTCGCTCGGTATACCTGTTACTGTGTGTGTGTGTGTGTGTGTGTGTGTGTGTATGTGTGTGATGATTATTCTGTCGGCACATTTCAAAATCTATCATGTAATCTATGGAACACGTAACTAATTTATAACCGTGTTAATCAGTTTTGTCAATACGCTGATCTCGAATATGAGCAATACGTGTAACAGAAATGTATCGTAGCGATACAGAAGGTATCACATGTAGAGGAGTTGAGTGGTCAGAGGAAGAACGTGAAACAATATAAGATTATCAGATGTAATGGTAGGAGGAAAACTAAAATAGGCAGATTAAGTGAAGCATAGACAGACATACTGTTTCATTTTTGGGGGAGAGAAAAACAGTTGGGATATTCCGAGAGGAAAGATAAGCCGATGAACAACGTCGCAAGTTTGTTCCACGGTCGTCTCACTGATGTGCAGAAAGAGTCGAAGAAAGATGTGTTATGCAAAAGTACAGGTAAAATGCTGGACGTATCCGACCTGATAATACATTTATGGACTGTTGATATTTGTTTGGTAGGTGAAGAAAGGCACTGAGGAGACCAATGACTCAGAAATCAACGAAGTAAAGAAGATGTGAGAGACTTATGTCGTCTATCATCTCGCATCTTTACTATCGTCCCAGGGCTTTTTTATTTAGGAAGTGAAGAAAACTGATTATAACCACTGAGCGTATCAGTGGGGATGCCACGTGGCGTATTTAGTCTAGAATTCATGCATTTCACAGTTCAAGTTGGCAGTAACGGAAGTCCGTTTCCGGTGCGCGAGCAGAGACTCGTTAACGAGTCGCGTGGGTAAAAATGAGGCTGACTACCCTTCTTAAACAGTTTGATGAGTTTAGGGTAAATGAGCTTGATTGAGTAGATTAAACCTGAATGTTTCTTTCTTTCCTTTTATGACTGTTGACTGGTCATCTGAAATATTGACCAGTCTGGCAAAATAAAATTTTATGTCGTATCATACGCTGTACTATCAGCATTAATGAGAGCCCTGACCATAATGGAGGAACTTAGTCAAGTGAAGAGAATCTGCCTTTCAGTCATTTGTGGATGCATGCTTCCGCACACGAAGCAGCTTTGCAAGACAAATTTGCCTCTAAACTTTTCTTAGTCACCATACATAAATGAAGTATGTGTTTTCCATATTACGTTGCACCGTATTATAACAGATGTCAAAAAGTAAATCATTCAAGTAATGAGTAATGATGCTGATTATGATAAACGAAGTTATTATTTTCTTCTTAAGTAATGATATCATTTCAGTATTTTCAAACAATAATCAAATATTACAAAATTCATTCTACGACCAAATTACTCTACATGTTCCGTGATATAATAGCTCTTCATAATACCAAACTATTAGTCAGATTCTAAGGCTCTGTCTAAACGAAATTATTTTATGGAATACA
The DNA here is from genome assembly GCF_023898315.1 of Schistocerca nitens. Classification (NCBI taxonomy): domain Eukaryota; kingdom Metazoa; phylum Arthropoda; class Insecta; order Orthoptera; family Acrididae; genus Schistocerca; species Schistocerca nitens. The sequence goes on along the minus strand of NC_064619.1, from coordinate 644,399,981 downwards.
TCAATATTTTCCACCTATCGGCACTGTTAAAACATAAACTTTGGCAAAAAGAGGCAGTTATATTGACGATGCAGTACTACAAGTAAAATTGCTGCAAAGTATTACATGCTGTTTACAAATAAGAGAATTGACCTTAAAGTGAACCGTGTTATTTAAGCGACATGCTGTCAAATCATAAGTTTATTTATGCGGACACCGGTGAAATTACCATATAATTGTCGCCGTATATTATGTCTGAATTTCAAATGCAACCAGTTCCACTGCGACTGGCTCGTAGGTGGTCGTTGGGTAACAATACGGGAAAGGATATGTGGTGTAAGGAGTGAGTGATCAATAGGCTTGCTGAAAGGGTAAAGGGCGAACGTCATGTCTCCTGGAGTAAGATAAGAAACATCAGGAACGGGTTCTTTAATCTCGATGGAAGGTAGGGCAAGGGAGAAAAAAGAAGACAATGAGCAGATTTTCGCCTTTGCCTGCGGCCTAGAACAGGTGGGAAGCCTCCGTTGCGCGCTATTTAGATAAATTTTTCTAGTTGATCATATCCTTTGCCATCTGTCCCGTCGTTTGGCAAAGATATAGGTATCCATTGTATCATTTAGCACGAAGCGGTGTGTAAATTTGGGTCTTTAGGGCACCCAGCGCTACCTTGATCGTTTCTTAGCCCTCTTTCCAGACATAGATTCCTGTCCTTAAATTATTCCTCAAGACATCACTGCCAACAACACTCTCAAGTTTTTTGTATAGCTGCTGTAACAAAAATCTCCACCTGAACCAGCACTCAGATCTTGAGGAATGTCCTCAATGTTACACAGCTTGTGCACTTTTCCTCGGAATATCGCTACTTCTTTATCAACGCAGTGTTCTAACGTTAGTTGTCATGTTACCTCTCTGCCGATGACGTTCCATGCATGTGTGATCTATGACATCACGCAAAAGATATGTTATACGAGCAGCAATGGAGCGAAGAGATAACGTTAGGAAGTACATTTCAGCAACACAGATGTTACTCGGACCACCGCAGAAAATCTCTGCCCCTGAACTCTCCTCTTCTGGTGATAAATATACTAATGTCGCAAAAAATAGAGAGAATAACAATGTTAATGCATTCACACTGGAAAAACACCAAACTGGAATTCACTCTAATTGATAGTTTGTTTCATTTCCACTCCGCTACAATGGTTGACTGCTTAATCCACATAGGATGCTGGTGGTCTTGTCTTTCTAATACAGTCTTAACTCTCAACGTCCAGCCGATATTATCATTAAATCCTTCACGACAACCCATCGGTCTCAGAACTGAGCCAGCATTCCTTTATGATGAAGGTGATGTTGACCACAGGAAGATAATCACCCATTACGTATCTTGAGCATGCGATTTTTCAGTAACGTTTGGTATATAGCGAGAAACATAATTTACTATGACGTGCATGTAATTTTAATTGATCATAATTTTGCCAACCCATAAACTGAGTTACCTGAATAACACTTTGAATGTATAGCACGTGATATTTAAGAGGTATGCTTTAACTGATCTTTTAAATGTTGCAGTTTTAGCCATTTCTTTTATCTTCTTCGGGAAGTTGATTGTAGAGTTTGATCCTCTGGTAAATGATAATGGTTTTGATTTTATTTTTTCTGTTAGGTGTAAGCAAGATCTGAATCTGATCATGGATAAAGCTATTGGTATAATAATATTTTGCTTGATGCACATAATGGATTGTTAGATGTACTGATACGGTTCTCTTACAATTCCCAACTCGTTTAACACTTTCTTAGAATGAGCCCCGTTATTGTTTTTCGTTATTATTTCTAAGAATCTTTTAATTCTTTGAAAGTTATGCCTATGTTCCATGTATTTGATCATCAGGGAACGACTCCATAGTTAAGAAATGTGTGCATAATACACTAGTTATTTTTCATCTTGTTTTCTGTCTACATCATCACTAGAACCTGAGACAACAAGCACAGGTCTCATTAACATGCATACTACAGGCTGCTGTTTAGCTCTTTCCATAAATCGTAGCTTCTACATTATGGTCGCAAGCCTCACTTTTGACATTCAATACCCTGTGAGACACGATGTCAATCTAAACATATTTGTGGTTCGTTCTCTGAATCGGTGAAATACAGAGAGATCAGCAGTCGCAGAAGATAAACTACAAAAAAATATTATACAAACACTTGAAGCAACCAAAAGAATAAGATAAGTATTAAGAAAGAACACGAATGGCAATAAAATTATAAAATAACGTTTATTAACTTTCACTGAGATTATTTTCATGTTCCACTAACAAGCTATAGTTAACCAGATTTTCATCATTATTACGATTCCTAGCACAGCACAGGAAATGTAGATAAGCTGTAATGTGCCCTCTCCAGTCCACCCTCAAAAACTCTGTCGGTCATTTCCACGCAAATCTGCTCTTCACCTCTCTATTACTTAATTCAACCCTACATCAGAACGCCTCACAGTATTTTCCAACCGACTTAAATCATCTAATTCAGATTAAATGATACGTCGCTGCAGTCGTGCGATCTCCAGTTCTCTCACCAGCCCCATAAACCCTAAACGTCCAGCTCCACTTGAAGCGTGTTTGGTTTCCCAATCCTTTTTTCTCGAACAACCACATTCTAAACTCTCCTTACCGGTTGTCTCGTAGTTGGTGTATATGTTCTCCTTATCTGCACATGTTAGAAGATAAGTACATCTACATCTACATTTATACTCCGCAAGCCACCCAACGGTGTGTGGCGAAGGGCACTTTACGTGCCACTGTCATTACCTCTCTTTCCTGTTCCAGTCGTGTATGGTTCGCGGGAAGAACGACTGCCGGAAAGCCTCCGTGCGCGCTCGAATCTCTCTAATTTTACATTCGTGATATCGTCGGGAGGTATAAGTAGGGGGAAGCAATATATTCGATACCTCATCCAGAAACGCACCCTCTCGAAACCTGGACAGCAAGCTACACCGCGATGCAGAGCGCCTCTCTTGTTGAGTCTGCCACTTGAGTTTGCTAAACATCTCCATAACGCTATCACGTTTACCAAATAACCCTGTGACGAAACGCGCCGCTCTTCTTTGGATCTTCTCTATCTCCTCCGTCAACCTGACCTGATACGGATCCCACACTGATGAGCAATACTCAAGTATAGGTCGAACAAGTGTTTTGTAAGCCACCTCCTTTGTTGATGGACTACATTTTCTAAGGACTCTCCCAATGAATCTCAACCTGGTACCCGCCTTACAAACAATTAATGTTATATGATCATTCCACTTCAAATCGTTCCGCACGCGTACTCCCAGATATTTTACAGAAGTACCACGGTTGGACAGCGCCCCGGCCATTCCCTTGTTTAGGTCATCTAGATGGCTTGACACGAAAAGACAAACTGACTACATACATTAAAGTTTCATGGTTATAGCAAGTTCCCCATAGAGATATGCTGTTACCATGTACACTTGTAATACGTCATATTAACATACGGGAGACGAAGAAATTGATGACTCTTTAATTCACTAGGGGATGAGCAGTGGCGTGAAAATTCACCGGCTGCCACTTGCATTTTGTCCAGGCTACCTTCTATTCCGTTTGATCTCTCGTAACTCGTTAAGCGCTTACACAGTGCAGGCTGTCACTTTAGCAAACCTTTATGTGCAAGCTACTGGGGACCATCATAAAACGGAATACCTGTACCTACTCGTTTCCACTTCTCACCACTCATTCCCTTGCGAAATAAAGAGGCATCAATTTCTTCGTCTCCCATATGTTATATGATGTATTACAAGTGTACATGGTAACAGCATATGTCTATGAGTAACTATGAAACTTTAATGTACGAGACCTGTCTAAAAAGTATCCGACCTTTGACCAGAAAAAATATTTCGAAAACCTGACGGGGTTGGGACCCTAATACCCTTCAAAGGAGGGCCCTTGTGCTTGCACACACTTAGCCTACCGATCCTTCCACTGCCGGAAACACCTCTGGAAGTCTTCTTTTGGAATGGTGTTCAGCTCCGTCGTCGTGTTCCGCATTATCTCTTCTCTACTCTCAAAACGGGATCCTTTCAGTGGCGCCTTCAATTTTGGAAACAACTAGAAGTTGCAAGGAGCCAGTAGGGAGGTTGGCAAGCGGCAGTTGCCAGTTTTCCGCCGTCCACGTGTCTGGTCTTTTGCGCCGAACTGCGCCACAGAGTCGCCGGAGAACATCTTGGTAGTACTCCTTTGTCACTGTTCGTCCTTCCAGTGCGTATTTGTAATGCACAATTCCATGGACATCAAAGAAGACAGTCAGCATCACCTTGATTTTGCTTCGTACCGGCCGCACTTTCTTCGGCCTTGGAGACTCGAGATGCTTCCATTGCGACGACTGACCTTTCGTCTCTGGGTAGTACCCGTACATCCATGACTCATCTCTAGTTTTCACAGTGTTCAGAAACCCAGGATCAGTGTAGGTGGTGTCCAGAAGGTCCTGCGCAACGTCAGAACGGAGGTCTTCTTGTTCTGGCGACATCAACTTGGGCACGAATTTCGCAGTCACTCGGTGCATATTCAAATCATCACGCAAAATTGCATGTGTAGAATCTTCCCTCTCTCCAACCTCTTGGACAATCTCCTGCACGATTAAACGAAGATCTGCCACCACCAAATTTTCTATCCCCTCAGCAACAGCTGCACTCCGAGCAGTTTGGGGCCTACTAGAACGCTGGTCACTCTCTGCTGATGTGCGCCCATTTTTGAATAGGTTGAACCACTCGCATCTTCTCCAAACACCTGCTGAATCTTACGAATTGTTTCGCTTTGAGAATCACCGAGCTTTTGACAAAATTTGATGCAGTATCTTTGCTCAGCACGTTCAGTCATCTTGAGAGATTCGGTAATCCGACGAAGACCTTGTGCAGCACCTCACTCGGCGACCGACAGGCAGCGGCTGACGCGATGGAAGGCGGGGACAAAATTCACGCATGCGCATAAAGGTCTTTTCCTTTACTGAGTACAGTGGCGTCGCGCTATCGTCTCTGTTATGCGCGGGAAAATCAAAGGTCGGATACTTTTTAGACAGACCTCGTATATAGTCAGTTTGTCTTTTCATGTGAAGCTATTCTTGATCTCTGTGATATACTTCCATGTGCTATATACTACGAGGGTGAGTCAAATGAAAACCTTAAATTTGTAATAACAAATCTAAATTTCGCGCCTTTATCCTGTAAGTTGGTAAGCGTGCTACAAACAGCGTGCAGAATAGTCTGTAGGTGGCAGTACAGTGCAGATGCACACATACCGTCGCAGTATCAGTATAAAAATGGCCGCCCCACTTGCGACTTGAACCAGGGAAGAACAGCGTTCCGTTATTCAGTTTTTGAGTACTGAAGGTGTGAAACCTATTGAAATTCATCGACGAATGAAGGTTCAATACGGTGATGCATGTTTATCACAGCAACAATTCTACGAATGGAGTAGGAAATTCGTAAATGGTGTGACTTCAGTGGAAGATGCTCCTCGTCCAGGTCAGGCACAACGAATTGTGACTCCACAGAGCATTGCAGCAGTTGAAGCCATAGTGAAAGAAAACCGCCGAGTGACACTGAATGACACTGCAGCATGTTTAGAGATTAGTCATGGGTCAGCACACCACATTGTGTATGACGTGCTCCTGTTTTACAAAGTGTCTGCAAGATGGGTACCACGGCAGCTGACTCCTGAAATGAGAGAACGATGTGTTGATGCTTGTGAAGAACTTCTTCGGCGCTCTGAATGAGAAGGTGATGGCTTCCTTGCAAGACTCATTACTGGGGACGAAACCTGGGTTCACTTCCACCAACCGGAGGCGAAGGGAGGGAGCAAGGAATGGCGCCATTCCTTATCACCAAAACCAAAGACGTTTCGAACAGAACCATCAGCAGGGAAGGTTATGCTGACTCTCTTCTGGGACGAAAAAGGCGTCATTTTGGAGCATTACGTGCCTAGAGGGACCACTGTCACCAGTGCATCATCAACGGATTTCCTAAAAAATCATCTGCGACCTGCAATCAAATCAAAGCGACGTGGATTGCTGTCAGCAGGTGTCCTTTTGCAACAATGCAAGGCCCCACACTGCCCGTACAACAGTTGCAACAACCACAGACCTACATTTTGAGTGTCTTCCTCATCCACCATACTCACCAGATCTTGCCTCAAGTGATTTCCATACGTTTGGACCACTCAAAGACGCAATTGGAGGAAAGAAGTTACGTTCTGATGAAGAGGTACGTCACGCGAAGCATGAGTGGTTGCACGAACCACCAAAAGAATTTTTTTCTAAAGGAATTTATGCACTTTGTAAGCGCGGGAGGACTTGCATTGAGCGTGGGGGAGATTATGTTGAAAAGTGATACAGCGTTGTACCACTTCGGCACAATAAATAATATTTTTTAAAAAAAGTTTTCATTTGACTCACCCTCGTAATATTCTGAACTGTCCTTACATTATGCTACGGGAATAGGTGAAAGGGGCGCGGAGAGGCTGGCTTTACAGGAGGAATCTACATTTTGGGGATAGTTGATGTGTCCGCAGCTCGTGGTCGTGCGGTAGCGTTCTCGCTTCCCGCGCCCGGGTTCGATTCCCGGCGGGGTCAGGGATTTTCTCTGCCTCGTGATGACTGGGTGTTGTGTGCTGTTCTTAGGTTAGTTAGGTTTAAGTAGTTCTAAGTTCTAGGGGACTGATGACCATAGATGTTAAGTCCCATAGTGCTCAGGGCCATTTGATAGTTGGTGTACACTAACTGTCTTGGAAAAAAAAGAAAGAAGAAAGAAAAAAAAAACACTCAGAAGAAATGGTCGGATGTCAATGTAACTTCGCACCACGGTCGGATATGTAAACAATTAGAGTTGCTGTTCTGTGTGACAGGTATAACTGCCACCACAGTGCATTTATTGTTGTTCCTGTTTAGTACCGTCACCTGGTAGGACATATAAGCAATGATACAGCGTCACTTGTTGAGTCAGTCATCACTGTGAAGGACACAGATGTACCGTACACACGAATGAGACAGCGTTACCAACATCAGACAGAGTCTGCGGGTCTATTTGGCCAGCTGGTGCTATATACAGATTTGTGGGGCATTCGGATGTGACAGTGGCCCGATGCTGGACTGAATCGGAATGAGAGGGCAGGTCTATTCGTCGTCAAGTATCTGATCGACCGCGACAGACCAGCACAAGAAGGGATCCCCGTTTTGTGCACAATGCACATCGTAAGGCCTTCACCTCCGCACCTGCCATCCAAGAACATGCAATGAGCTTCCTGAAACACTACGAGTCGTTCTACACCTTTGGTCGAAGAGTAATAGCAGCCAGGCTATGGAATTACCATCACATGCGTAGGCTGCCATTAATACCTTAACACAAATGGCTGTGGCTGGAGATGTGCTGTCAACCGCGACTATGACGGCAATCTGGGGAGAGGTCCCACTCTATCATTGTTTTGGAGAGCCACTGCGATGTTACTCCCGGCGGCATAATGTGGGGAGCTATAGGGTTTGACTTCAGATCACAGCTGGCGGTGATTGAGGGAACGCTGACAATAGTACGACACGGACATCAGTCATCATACGTCTTCAGGTGTTACCCGCCATGCGACAGTATCATAGTGCCTTTTCCTTTCAAGAGCGCAACGGTCGGCCACACACGGCACATGTCTCAATCAACGGCGTGCATGATATTGAGGTAGTCCCGTTGGCAGGAAGATACCTGATATGTCCCTGTTAGAACAGGTGTGGGATAATCTCGGACGTCTATTCTGTCCTAATGCCAGTATTCAAAATATCGAGGACGAATTGAAACAGTTGCGGGCCAGTTTGCCTTAGGAAAGAATAGAATGACTTTATGACACTCCTCCCAAACGGATCACTGGAAATTTGTGGTAAGTTCCTATAGGACCAAACTGCCGAGGTCATCGGTCCCTAGGCTTACACACTACTTAACTTAACTTACGCTAAGGAAAACACACACACCCTTGCCCCAGGGAGGACTCGAACCTCCGACGAGGTAAGCCACGCGAACCGTGTCAAGGCGCCCCAAACCGCGCGGCTACCCCGCGCGGCACGGATCAGTGCAACCATTCAGGCCTTAGAGGTGCAACGTCATACTGGTAAGTGCGCTCTCACTGACAAGTTCTTTATAAGTATGACTCGAGTTTTATGATCACTGAAATAACATGGATGCACTCTCCGAGTCGTGAAATTTCAGTTCATTTCCTCCTCCCATTAAGTCCTTCACTTGTTTATCAGGCAGTGTAGCTTAAGGCATACGCACAAATATTGAGGGTATCACTGCTGTTCCACGTTATACATGATCCCCATCTAGGGGAATAACAAAATAAAAAAAAACTGAGAAAGAAAATTACATTAGGGAAGTTATACATAATATAGCATTAAATGACATGAGCGCCTATCACACATACTAATTTTTCAAAGAAAAATCGGATAAGATAAGAAAATAAAACTCCAGTCCACGTGTTAAATCAGCCAGAAGAAAATATTAATATATTAGTCTAATTTACCGAAGCAGGGTGAAGCGCCTGAGTTATACATCCACAAATCGCGAGAAATGAAGAGCAGAACTTCAGAGGTCATCAGTCCCCTAGAACTTAGAACTACTTAAACCTAACTAACCTAAGGACATCACACACATCCATGCCCGAGGCAGGATTCGAACCTGCGACCGTAGCGGTCGCGCCGTTCGAGACCGTAGCGCCTAGAACCGCTCGGCCACCCCGGCCGGCATTTGCTTGTTGCAAGGATGTGAGGGATGATGAAAGGAAAAGAGTTTTTTCCAACTTCTTTCCTTTCCTTTCTCCTCTTTTCCTTTCCTTTCCTTTTCATCCTCCTTTCGACGTATTGATGGAACTAACGTTGAATACATAACGTGCCGATGACGCTCTCGTAGTTTGTGTGGTCATTGCACTTCAACTTATAATATGCGTCTCAGCGTTTGGTTGGCTGAACTGGTTGCAGCACTGTGAATCAAACAGATATAAATATTGTTTAAAAAAAAGCGTTACCTATTCGTACAGGCGACAGTATTGGTCAAAGTTAGCAACTGGATTTGTCCGGAAATCAATAGCTGTTGAAATGTGGAACATTTTATTTATGACGAGTAATGTTTAGCATTCGGTGATGTAGACCGTGTTACTGTTGCAATTAATTGCACGATGAATTACCAGCGTTACCTTATGCACTACGAGCCACTACCCATTTTCTCCGTGCCGTTCGACTTTATTTCACAGCAGCGTTTCATGGCGGGTGGATTGGTCGAGGCGGTCCGGAAGCATCGCCTCGCCGCTAACAGGATTTGAATAAATAGAATTTATGGCTATGGGAACATTTCAGAGGCACTGGTGCAAGCCCAAGCCATCGACAATATGCAGATGTTACAGGAGCGCGCGACCCGTGCACGTCACGCAGTCGGAAAGGAGTCAGGATTTAAAGAGTGAAGGAGTTCACTGCAAGGAGAGCTGAAGGAAGTGGCAGGGTGCCTGCTGACCACACGCAGTCCTACCTACAGTGTCCACTTCTACTTAACAGACAGCAAGGAATGAGAGGACAGATTGACCAATATGTCAACAGGAGTTGGTTTCCGGAAATGCCATTATCGAATCTATTCCTCTACTTTTGACCAATGCTACCATCTGTAGAAATTTGCGACATTTTTAAACACCCTGCATGTTTGAATGTCTGTCTCTTTAACAAAGTAAATACAGGATGTCGCAGAAAACCTGTTTTGGTTCAAATGGCTCTGAGCACTATGGGACTTAACTTCTAAGGTCATTAGTCCCCTAGAACTTAGAACTACTTAAACCTAACTAACCTAAGGACATCACACACATCCATGCCCGAGGCAGGATTCGAACCTGCGACCGTAGCAGTCGCGCGGTTCCAGACTGTAGCGCCTTTAACCGCTTGGCCAATTCGGCCGCCCGAAAACCTGTTTTAATTAGTCGCGCGGTTCCAGACTGTAGCGCCTTTAACCGCTTGGCCATTTCGGCCGGCCGAAAACCTGTTTTAATTAGTCTCTAAAAGTGTCATGTAACTATAGACAGTACTAAATGCTTGCAGTATGTTTCAGGTAGGCACGGAATTTGTTGAAATGGAGCGGACCTGGATGTGCTGTGGCTGTGAAAGCCTTTTTTAAAAAAAAGGTGACTGTGTTGTTGCCGCTAGACGGGAACACCGCCGTCATTTTAACTTTGGAAGCAATGATCCCGTACAATCGCAAATGCGGTCAGGTTATGGCTGAAAACCTCTGAAGAAACAGGAAGTGCACTTCTGAAATCGTCAGAGAGGCCCAGAAGTCGTCGCTCACAGGAGCGAATAGAGGAGGTGCAAAATGTTGTAACCAACAGTCCAAAGCGTTCCGTCACACAAATTTTGACAGTAGTGGGACTGTACACTCGTAGTCTCCACACAGTTTTACGGCGTGATTTAAAGTTGCAACCGTACAAGATACAGGTTGCGCAACAGTTAAATGAAAGTGATTATGGAAAGGTGAACTGTTGATTACAATTTTCCACAACAAAGGCTTCTAAAATTTGCTATGGATGAGTGACGACGCACGTTTTCATCTCAGTGGTTATGTCAACAAACAAAACAGTTATTGCCGGCCGAAGTGGCCGTGCGGTTAAAGGCGCTGCAGTCTGGAACCGCAAGACCGCTACGGTCGCAGGTTCGAATCCTGCCTCGGGCATGGATGTTTGTGATGTCCTTAGGTTAGTTAGGTTTAATTAGTTCTAAGTTCTAGGGGACTAATGACCTCAGCAGTTGAGTCCCATAGTGCTCAGAGCCATTTCATTTTCAAAACAGTTATTACCGGTGCGATGATAATGCTCACGAACTCCATCAACGCCCCTTACACACCCAGAAAGTCACAGTGTAGTGCGCTGTCTCTTTGACGGTCATAGCCACCCCTTTCTTTTTTTCTGAATGAACGTGGACCAGCAACCACAGCCACATCTCAGCGGTATGCTACCATGGTTGAAACATTCCTCACGCCAGAACTTGAACAGTTTCCTGCTAATTAGTATTGTTTTCAGCAAGATGGTGCTACGTCCCACGGTGCTCAAATTTCAACGGTAACAGTCCGCAGCGTGTTTGGAAACCAAATCATTTCTAGGAATGGGGACATTTTCCAGCGTTCCAGACCTACCAACTTATTGGTCTGTGATTACTTCTTTTGAGGCTTCCTGTAACACAAGGTCTATGCTAGACGTCTACACACAATTGCGAAAGTGACAAGACACCATTCGTGCAGAAATCGGAAACATTATTATACAGATGCTTGATAGTGCCATGAACGGTTTACGTCGTGGATTGTCTGAGCGGCAACGTAACAATGCCGGCCACCTACAAAACATCATTTTTAAAACCTGAACAGTGCGTGGAACGGCAAAAGGCAAGGGTTTCGTTGTTGTGACTGAAATTTTTTACAATATAATCTTCAACCTATTTTGCTAAATTCATATCGGATCGTTTTTTGCCACACTCTGTATGATAAAAACTTTATTTTCCGATGCTTTACAGTTACTGTTGCGTTTCTTATCTGTGTCCTCTCTACAATTTTATCTCAGGCAATGAGGTATAATATTAGGTTGGTGCGCAAGTTCGAAGCGTTTTTGTTCTGCACTTTGGTATTCCGGTTGCTATGCGTTATCCCCGTCCGCATTCTGATAGGCTTACTAAAAAGGAATAAAAATAAAAATAGCCTCTCACTATACTGGGTTCTGTCTCGGGTTTTTCGGCCGACGTTCATCTATGATTTTACTGACGTTTCGCCAGCACAAGTGGCGGGCATTGTCAAAGATTCACCCTCCATTGCCGGTGGTGAACTGGAGCCGAGCTCGCGGCCGCAGACTATATGCACCGCAGACTATATGCACCTGGCGACATTGCAGGTTGGGGCAGGTGGAGAAATCGGCCGTGGCAGAGCACGCAATGAGTGAGACCGACCACGTAATAAAATTCGCCGACACGGAAGTTGTGGCTGTAGAGAAGCACTATCATACGCGCTTGTTCGAGAGAAGGTGTAGAAATACAAAAACACGCGAACAGTTTCAACAAGAAAGAGAAAAGCGTTAAGGTAAACGGATCCTGGCTTCCTGCACTGCAGCGAACGACCGTTGCAGGTAGCAAGAGGAGAAACGCACCGGAAATGACCGTTGAGAAGCCCTAGGACGTTGGCGCGCCAGGTCCATATAGTCTGCGGCCGCGAGCTCGGCTCCAGTTCACCACCAGCAATGGAGGGTGAAGCTTTGACAATGCCAGCCACTCGTGCTGGCGAAACGCCAGTAAAATCATTAGATGAACGTCGGCCAAAGAACCCGAGGCAGAAGCCAATAGGCAGTTTGTCAGCTTTCAAGGAACTTCCTTCCGTATGAAAATACGCTCCGACCATGGCTCTACGCCTCAAAACCAAGTGATCTGTGCAGCCGCGGAATCAAGAAGTTACCCCAGCGTTGTCAGACACTTGTAAATAGTCAAGGAGAACGTATGATCGATGACTAAAGTCTCTGTTATGTAATCTGTTGTGTTTATTAAATTTATGGAAAAACGCTACGAAGTCCTGAACCAACCTAATACATTCAGCGACGTAGACCAGACGACAATGGAATAAAAAAAAGACAGAGAACGGGCCGACAAAGGAGTAAGGAAGCGACGATAAACAACAAACAGACGACCGTTCGGGGCTGAGGTATACTAGAAACGAACATTCAGTAAAAATTTTGCGCTTTGATGAAATACTGTCAGAAAAATCACTTCTGCTGATTCGGTCAAGAAGAGCCTGTTTCCCAGTACGCCTCACGGACCGTAAGAAGAGCGCTCAGCGCTCGTTCATTGCCGCCCGCCTCCCCAGCAAAACCGCGCCTCCACCCGACCCCTCCCTGGAAGCCTCAATTGAGAGAAAGAGGCCGCGCCAGCTCTTCCGCTCATAAACTAAAAAGAAACAGGATAATGGAAGCTCCGACCCGAGCGCGAGGCGAACAAAGAGGTGGCCGCAATTCGCCGAAGGCCGTCATCGGCGGATGACGGCTCCGGCTGCAGCGCCCCTGTCCAGGGGGATTCCCGCGCGCGCACAATGGCGGCGGCGCGGCCACCTGCGCGTATTGTGCGCGCCCGATCGGGCAGGGCAGGCGCGGGGCTGCGGCGTAGCGCGCCGAGGCAGGGCCCGCGGCTGTCGGCGGCGCATCTGGAAGCTATAGAGGGGACGAGCCTTCCCAGGCCAGCCGACTCATAACCCGGGGGGAGGCCGAACAGGCGCGCGCCCGCACTCCCGGTAATAGCTGGCGCACTGCGCGAGGTGGCGGCGAAAACCTGTCCTCCTAAAGGCCACTGCTAGCCGGCCGACGACTCCACCTGCATCTGCAAACCACTGTGACGTGTGTGGCACAGGCTACTTTTCATTGCAGGCCTCACCGTATATTGGAGTTCCTTTCTCTTCCATTCGGCTATGAGACACGGGAGGAATGGCTGCATAAATACTGGAGGTGGCCAAAAATACACTCCTGGAAATGGAAAAAAGAACACATTGACACCGGTGTGTCAGACCCACCATACTTGCTCCGGACACTGCGAGAGGGCTGTACAAGCAATGATCACACGCACGGCACAGCGGACACACCAGGAACCGCGGTGTTGGCCGTCGAATGGCGCTAGCTGCGCAGCATTTGTGCACCGCCGCCGTCAGTGTCAGCCAGTTTACCGTGGCATACGGAGCTCCATCGCAGTCTTTAACACTGGTAGCATGCCGCGACAGCGTGGGCGTGAACCGTATGTGCAGTTGACGGACTTTGAGCGAGGGCGTATAGTGGGCATGCGGGAGGCCGGGTGGACGTACCGCCGAATTGCTCAACACGTGGGGCGTGACGTCTCCACAGTACATCGATGTTGTCGCCAGTGGTCGGCGGAAGGTGCACGTGCCCGTCGACCTGGGACCGGACCGCAGCGACGCACGGATGCACACCAAGACCGTAGGATCCTACGCAGTGCCGTAGGGGACCGCACCGCCACTTCCCAGCAAATTAGGGACACTGTTGCTCCTGGGGTATCGGCGAGGACCATTCGCAACCGTCTCCATGAAGCTGGGCTACGGTCCCGCACACCGTTAGGCCGTCTTCCGCTCACGCCCCAACATCATGCAGCCCGCCTCCAGTGGTGTCGCGACAGGCGTGAATGGAGGGACGAATGGAGACGTGTCGTCTTCAGCGATGAGAGTCGCTTCTGCCTTGGTGCCAATGATGGTCGTATGCGTGTTTGGCGCCGTGCAGGTGAGCGCCACAATAAGGACTGCATACGACCGAGGCACACAGGGCCAACACCCGGCATCATGGTGTGGGGAGCGATCTCCTACACTGGCCGTACACCACTGGTGATCGTCGAGGGGACACTGAATAGTGCACGGTACATCCAAACCGTCATCGAACCCATCGTTCTACCATTCCTAGACCGGCAAGGGAACTTGCTGTTCCAACAGGACAATGCACGTCCGCATGTATCCCGTGCCAACCAACGTGCTCTAGAAGGTGTAAGTCAACTACCCTGGCCAGCAAGATCTCCGGATCTGTCCCCCATTGAGCATGTTTGGGACTGGATGAAGCGTCGTCTCACGCGGTCTGCACGTCCAGCACGAACGCTGGTCCAACTGAGGCGCCAGGTGGAAATGGCATGGCAAGCCGTTCCACAGGACTACATCCAGCATCTCTACGATCGTCTCCATGGGAGAATAGCAGCCTGCATTGCTGCGAAAGGTGGATATACACTGTACTAGTGCCGACATTGTGCATGCTCTGTTGCCTGTGTCTATGTGCCTGTGGTTCTGTCAGTGTGATCATGTGATGTATCTGACCCCAGGAATGTGTCAATAAAGTTTCCCCTTCCTGGGACAATGAATTCACGGTGTTCTTATTTCAATTTCCAGGAGTGTATGTAAACACCTGATACGGTCCAGGAAACCAGTGGGCATTCTGTTCACACGCAGACCGAAACTACTGCGCAAACATCAACACTGTAGACCGATAACACTACATACACGCCCAATACGTTTCCGAGAGAAAATCAGATACCTAGGTGTTTGGCTGGGCCGGAAACGTACATGGGGGGACCACATTGAGTACGTTGCCAACCGAGCGCACGCGAGGCTCAAACAGCTCTACCCAATGCTCAACAGGGAAAGCACACTGAATAGGAGGGTGTCGAGGTCCATATACGTGACACTAATTAGACCTCTGATGACGTACGCAACTCCTGTCTGGGGATATGCAGCTCCTACACGACTGCGCCGCCTGCAGATCATACAGAACAAAGTGCTACGAATCATTAGCAAAGCTCCACACTACACACGCACCGTGGATCTTCACCATAAATACCGCCTTGATACCCTCAAGGAAGTATTCAAAAAACACGCCACACGACTATACAGGAACTCGAGACACTCGAACAATCCTTTCATCCTCACTCTGGGAAACTACGAACACAACCACAGGTGGAAGCACAAGCGGCCAAAGACACTGCTAGCTAGGGCATAGCCACCAATGGTAAACTAACATACACCAACAAGCGACAAACGCCGGCAAGCCCCTGCATATCAGCGACACTGACTGGTAATTACCAGCTGCTATTAGAGCCGACCAACAGGCCACAGCAGGGACACCGACGAGCTCGCCCACTGACGCACAAACAAACCGCTAACATTACCTTACACTGTGCTTCCGACTTATGGCCTATCGGACAGAAAAGCGATAATAAACCTAACTGTTGCAGGTTGCTGACGCTGAACGAAGACTACACCGGCACCCAGCGCCAGCCTCCGAGCAACACAACCGCACAAAGTCAAGGTATCGACATGCATGATACCCACTACTAACAAAGCCTATCCTTGCACAACCTATCGCAGGCAGCAAGACATCCGCTACTGCTCTTACCACTCGACCTAACTATCGCAGAGGTTTTTTTCCCTTGGCACTTCTTTTTTTTCCTCTGCCCTTCAAACCGCCACCCTTCGTTCGATTTCGACCCAATCTATCTCCAGATGAGCGCGTATTAATGGTTAACCTTAACCAGACGTACGCAGACATCGCAGTACCCACATCCTGCGACACCTCACTTTAGTGAATACTAACCCTTATGCAGAGACGGCAGTAGACCTCTTGTGTTGGCCATCATACTGCTGTTGGCGCGGAGGGGCTCCACCTCTATTTTTTTTTTTCAAAACAGCTTCCAGTCGTCCTGGACGGATAAATACAGGCCCGTATGGCTCTCGAAGGAATCTTACTAAATTCTTTCTGCGAAACAGTGGCCATTTGAAGTAACGATGAGGTGTATAGCGATCACTCACGCTTCCCTACAAAGTAGAACACAAAGGCACAACGATAGTGAGACCTGGTGAATGTGCAACAGTTCATCTTCAAGTTCAGAGAATCAGTGCTGGACGTATAGAACTGTGTTAACAGAAGCCCTGTCTTCTTCGGAAATAGCATCACTATTGGGGAACAAATATTGAACCATCGAATGGACGTGATCAGCCAAAATGGTCACAAAACACTTGGCAACAATTTTACCTTGCAGAACAACCATTGGGTCCATGGAATACTACAATATGGCTGCCCAATACATCAAGGAACCCCCGTCAAGTTTCACTCTTGGACAGAAGTTGGAAACAGTGAAATAAGACTAATTGGACGAAATGATTTTCTTCCATTGCTCCATAGTACAGGCTTTGCAACTCTAAAAATGGTTCAAATGGCTCTGAGCACTATGGGACTTAACTTCTAAGGTCATCAGTCCGCTAGAACTTAGAACTACTTAAGCCTAACTAACCTAAGGATATCACACATATCCACGCCCGAGGCAGGATTCGAACCTGCGACCGTAGCGGTTCCAGACTGTAGCGCCTAGGACCGCTCGGTCACCCCGGCCGGCTGTTTGCAACTCTGGGGCACCATGATTTTCTGTTACGGGCATTTTACATCCCTGCTGTCTGGCTTTGGAAATCGAGCTCTCCTTGCAATTCCTATATATTCTCCTTGCAATTCCTTCATATTCTTCTGGTGCTGACAGAGCTCGCTAGTGCAACATTCAGTTCTGTAGTGACTTTTCCAGCTGTCGTTCTTTTATTTTTCGGTACAATCCTTTTCGCACACTTTCGTCCGCGTTGTGACTTAGCGGATGATATTTTTCCGCTTTCCCTGTGCGCAGAATACATCTTCAATGCGTTGCCTCTTCGAACACCAAACACTTCAGGCACCTTGGTTACACAAGTACCCACCACACGACCACCAAACGTTTTCCCACGTTCGAACTCACTCAGCTCCGACATAATGCAGTCACAACTACACAGAATACTGTTCTGCCCGCGTCTGATACTGGCAATATATTGGCCGGCCGGTGTGGCCGTGCGGTTCTAGGCGCTTCAGTCTGGAACCGCGTGACCGCTACGGTCGCAGGTTCGAATCCTGCCTCGGGCATGGATATGTGTGATGTCCTTAGGTTAGTTAGGTTTAAGTAGTTCTAAGTTCTAGGGGACTGATGACCACAGATATTAAGTCCCATAGTGCTCAGAGCCATTTGAGCCATTTCTTGGCAATATATTGAGGGCATTGCACAGGTGCCGTCCGTAGTCAAAACAGCGGTGAAAACCTGTAGGTTTGGCTAGCATCTAAATTTTTTTCAAGTATGCATTTCTCGCGGTTTTTCGATGTTTTGTCCATCCCCAGTATCTCTCCCCGTGCTGTAATTTATTTCGCTACGGGAGATAGTTATACGTAGATTCCTCACTTAGTACCTGGTCTTGAGACTTCTTCAGTAGTCTTCGAGGGATCGATGACGTCCATCTTCACGCGCCAGCCAGTTCAAGTTTTATAACAGTTCCACGGCGCTCTTCCATAGTTCAATTCTCGCTGTCCTTCTTTGTATAACTTGAAGCCCACCTGAGCAAAATATTCTAGAATGACTCTGACGAATGTCTTGTAAGCAATCGCCTTTACAGACTGTCAGCATCATCTCAAATGCCCAGAAATTCTTACACCCAGTTATTAAAGAGTTGACCAATTCATTGAAACTGTAGGCAAAGATACTTCCATCGTTTTGTGAAGTACCTAACTTTAAATTTCTTAACATTTAAAGAAAGTTATTAATTTTAAAATCATATCGAGAAATGGTTGAATATTAGAGTAAGTTTTTTTTCCAGATAGTACTTCATTTAAGACAACTGAATCATAGGCATAATGTATGGCGTTACTCTTAATTTCATCTGCCAGATTCGCATCAGGTGGGACTGACGGAGGTATCGAAAAAGTACAAAGAAGGGCAGCTCGTTTTGTATCATCGCGAAATAGGGGAGATAGTGTCACAGACATGATACGTGAATTGGAGTGGCAATCATTAAAACAAAGGCGTTTTTCGTTGCGACGGGATCTTCTCATTAAATTTCAATCACCAGTTTTCTCCTCCGATTGCGAAAACATTCTGTTGCCACCCACCTACATAGGGAGAAATGATTATCACGATAAAATAAGAGAAATCGGGGCTCGCACAGAAAAAATTTAAGTGCTCGTTTTTCCCGCGTGCCGTTCGAGAGTGTGTGGGGCGGCGGGTGGAGTTATTTGTTATATATAAAATGTAGAATGTAATGTAGAAAAGATGCATTTCCCGACCGATTAGCAACATATGTGGGGCGGCGGGTGGAATTATTGTTATATACAAAATGTTCCTATTATTTATTTAATGCTGTAGTTTGCCGTTCTCAACACTGGCTCTCTAACTACAATATTGGCAACCAGAAAGTGATTAGCAAAACGTGAAGCCTGTAATTAGAATTCCTAGTGCCCACTTCATCTGAGAAATACACTTATAGCTACAGCTTATAGCTCTGAGGAATTAGGAGATTGTTTGGGATTCATAATCAAAAACGATTCTCTCTAAAATGTTCACTATATTCTGAAAGTCACAGACCAAAAAAGAATCCACACAATCCAACTACCAGAGCAGTACAGAGTCTAATGCGCTGATGAAACTATAACTGTTCAAATTAAAGGTTTAAGTGAATGCTCGCCATAATTTGATGATGATGTTCATCAAACGCCACGCTAAATAATGGTAGAATGTCTGTCCCGCGGCGGCACGTGAAAATACGACATACGCAAACTGAAGATAGATCAGTCATCCGAGAATTAACACTTCACTCGAAAACGATTTTACGCGTATCCCGAGTAACTTATTACGGCATCCGAGGCTGTTTATAGCAATGATAGCGACGCGACGCGACTCCCGGCACAGATTGTGTGCTAATCAGCGTCTGGAGAGAACTGGGGCCTTCCTCTCTCGCGCAGCGTTCTTATATATAAAGCCGCGGTGCGGACGGCTAAGGGAACGCCTGATCAAATCAGCTCTCCCGACTAGCCGCTGGGCTAGTAATGCACCACTTTAAGTTATCGAATAAATCATTGCTTCCTTTGCTGATGGCCGATGAAGCTCTCAATTTAAATGTGCAATCAGCACACAGGGAAGTAATCATAATAAAAGTCTGACGTGGCTAAGTCAAATATTTTGGGCGAGAGAATTAATTTAATTACACTACACATAGTAGACGAGCTCTGAACTTGCCCTTTGGAGATACGCTATCGCTATAGTTTTATAGTTATTCAGTTGAAATTTCTCATATCTTTATGATTATAGCGGATCTCCCTTCTACTTAAATTTAAACATCCTAGCTTTATTTATTCGCCTACTTAATCTATCTTGCTTCCTTAATTTTTAAGAAAAAACCAGAAAATCATGAATTTCAACTAAAATTTTAATTTGTGAGATCCAGAATACTGTTTCTACTAAATTATTATGAAAAAGGAATCTAAATATAAATTTTTAAGTTTCTAGCTCTTTTCTGTTGCGCCAATGATTTTTACAGAAAAACATCCAAATTTCGAAAATGGTTAAAGTTATTGAACTGATATTCAACACACATTGATTTAGTATTACTCCTGACATGCTAGAAACGTTTCAGGTTATTTACTTGATTTTTAAAGTATTGCGCAACGTTTATGACGTCAGAGCTAGTTACAGCGGACTGGCTGGCACACAATGGAAAGACTGATGTAAATTTTATACGGCGTGAGTAGGCTGCTTCCCTACAAGTGGAACGGTAGAAAGACAGCTTGAATGAGATTCATTGAACCCTCTGCCAGGCACTTTATTGTGAATAGCAGAGTAATCACGTAGATGTAGATTTAGATGTGTAGACTGCATCTCCATGACTATCTTGGCCAATAGCCTTCATGTCTGATAAGGCCTTCGTGTGGTATGGCCCTCATGTGAAGTATGCCCGAAATGGATTTGATATGGACAATGCATTCAGAAAAGTTGGTTGGCATGGAGGGGGTTATTCTACTCGAGGTATCCCATTACTTCTGAGCTTAGAATATGATATAATTTCTTTTTTTTTAACAATTGGATGTCAGTAATACTGAACGGTAGTTTTGATAACGATTTCTGCTGCCTTTCTTGCAGAAGCGTGTGTGTTGTGTCCAATTTTTTGATCAAGGGATGTATGGTTGAAAGATGAGGAAATTCAACCGCAAATTCTGTACAGAATCTGGTAGGGGTTCACTCTGGCGACGCCACTGACACGAATACCTGCAAAACTCATCTTTGCTTTGGTGGCAGTACTGAACTAGGGCAGTACCCTTGAATCCTCACTGACTAAAGGATTTGTCCAAGGCTTCTGCTTTTGCTTTAAATGACGTACCGGTACATGCAGAGTGGAAATAAAGACAGCTCAAAAGCTAAAAGTTACTGCAGCAGTGATGAGTTTGGTGCATACTACAAAGCGTGTTCCATGGATTCATTCCCTTTTTAAAATGCTGTTGAAACTAAATCCTCTTGAATACGTGTGTCCTGTCCAGCGTGTAATGCAATGTCTGTAATCTGTTGTCACCAAGTTTTAAAGCATTGCGAAGGAAGAGTTGGTCTTTCAATTTTTTTTCAAGGGGTCCTATCAAGTGATGTTACCACCATCAAAGGCGACTTCATTGAATGTAGGATAACACACATATAGACGTCACGTTCAAGAACACGGATACATCACACAACATTACAAAAGGAATACATTTGTTTTATGAATTAAATGCCTTTCTCTTGCGGCAACAGAAATATTTAATTTCCAGATTGTGGAAACTGGACACACCGACCATTTTGCAAGGGATAATTTCCTTAGAGCTATGCGTAGGAGAACAGCTGTGTCAGAGAATCTCTCTTTTAGAATCTAACGGATATTTTTGCAAACTTTAAACAAAATTATTGATGATGAATCAAGTTCGATTAAACCTTAGTCACGCCGTTGGCTCATGTATAATATCGTTCTAATACAGTTTATCTCTACGTAAATGAACTAGCTGAGATGGGTGCGAAGGAAAAGAGTAGCATGAATAACAAACAGTAGTGTACTTATTTTTAAAAGTCGTTACTACTTACTGGACTTTTTACCATTATGCTGAGATTCAGAGATCTATCCCAAATTTTTTCAGAGTTATGTTTACATTAATTATCAAATGTTTCAATTATGGCAAAACTGTTTATGATGTGTTCAAATTCAAATGACTCTGAGCATTATGGAACTTAACAGCTGAGGTCATCAGTCCCCTAGAACTTAGAACAACTTAAACCTAACTAAACTAAGGACATCACACACATCCATGCCCGAGGCAGGATTCGAATCTGCGACCGTAGCAGTCGCGCGGTTCCGGACTGAAGAGCCTAGAACCGCTCGGCCACCGCGGCCGGCGTTTATGGTGTGTGGTAACACATAATTGCACTAGGGTTCAAGATCCAAGTTACGATTGGATCCCCTTGCATACTGACCTTCCGACTTATCTTAGAAGAAAGATTCAGGAAAGGCAAACCTACGTTTCTAGCATTTGTAGACTTAGAGAAAGCTTAGAGAAAGCAATGTTGACTGGAATACTTTCTTTCAAATTCTAAAGGTGGCAGGGGTAAAATACAGGGAACGAAAGACTATTTACAATTTGTACAGAAATCAGATGGCAGGTATAAGAGTCGGGGGGCATGAAAGGGAAGCAGTGGTTGGGAAGGGAGTGAGACAGGGTTAAAGCCCATCCCCGATGGTATTCAATCTGTATATTGAGCAAGCAGTTAAGGAAACAAAAGAAAAATTCGTAGTAGGTATTAAAATCCATGGGGAAGAAATAAAAACTTTGAGGTTTGGCGATGACTTTGTAATTCTGTCAGAGAAAGCAAAGGACTTGGAAGAGCAGTTGAACGGAATGGACAGTGTCTTAAAAGGAGGATATAAGATGAACATCAACAGAAGCAAAACGAGGATAATGGAATGTAGTCGAATTAAGTAGGGTGATGCTGAGGGAATTAGATTAGGAAATGAGAAACATAAAGTAGTAAAGGAGTTTTGCTACTTGTGGAGCAAAATAATTGATGATGCTCGAAGTAGAGAGGATATAAAATGTAGACTGACAATGGCAAGGAAAGCGTTTCTGAAGAAGAGAAATTTGTTAACGTCGAGTATAGATTTAAGTGTCAGGAAGTCGTTCCTGAAAGTATTTGTGTGGAGTGTAGCCATGTATGGAAGTGAAACATGGACGATAAATAGTTTGGACAAGAAGAGAATAGAAGATTTCGAAATGTGGTGCTACAGAAGAGTACTGAAGATTAGATGGGTAGATCACATAACTAATGATGAAGTATTGAATAGAATTGGGGAGAAGAGGAGTTTGTGGCACAACTTTACAAGAAGAAGGGACCGGTTGGTAGCACATGTTCTGAGGCAGCAAGGGATCACAAATTTAGCATTGGAGTGCAGCGTGGAGGGTAAAAATCGTAGAGGGAGACCAAGAGATGAATACACTAAACAGATTCAGAAGGATGTAGGATGCAGTAGTTACTCAGAGATGAAGAAGCTTGCACAGGATAGAGTAGCATGGAGAGCTTCATCAAACCAGTCTCTGGACTGAAGACCACAACAACAACAGCAACAACAACAACAACCTCTTGCTTGTGGTGCATCCTAGGAGTGCTGCATCTTACTAACAACATGGACGGTCACAACTATCTAGACCAATAAAGCACATACTGACGTCAATGTTCTACACCTACATTTACCGTCTTCAAGCTACTCTACGGTGTAAAGTCGAGAGTAATTCTGATATCATTCTGATCTCACTCTTTCTCTGTTCCATTCGCGACCAAGGAAAGAAGTTGCGTGTCCACTTCTAACCACCCACTCAGTCTTCCCTGATGAGCTGCAGCTATAGGCCGCGCGGAGTGGCCGAGCGGTTAGAGGCGCCATGTCGCGGATTGCGCCGCCACTCCCGGCGGAGGTTCGAGTCCTCCCTCGGGCATGGGTGTGCGTGTTGTTCTTAGTATAAGTTAGTTTAAGTAGTATGTAAGTATAGGGACCGATGACCTCAGCAGTTTGGTCCCTTAGAATTCACACACACTGCAGCTGTAATGGCTCCACAGACGAACTCGCCTCCACTCCATGGCACGCTTTTGGACTTTTTATTTACTCTGTTTTATGCATTTGACACGCCAATGTGGCATCTTTGTGTTATAGATGGAGTGTGCTCTCATTGTGATTGTGCAATTGATGCAAAGTAATATTATTTCCAGAAGGTGTGTACAAAATGTAATCTGGTTATTACGTTTTTCCACGTGTATGTGGGTTGTACAGTTATGCAGATTCTTCTTTTGTTATATTGTAGTTCCGTAGATGACAGATGGACTCTGTCAAAACTGCTCATTGGGCGTATCAGTTTTGATAACAAAATTGCAAGTTAATGTTAGGCGACGATAGCGGCCGCGAGGGATCTGGCGGACCCAATGAAGCACACCCACTGAGCCACGCCTGCAGCAGCTCTGTACAGTGAGCGCCCTCTGCTGCAGCGATATACGAGGGTGAGTCAAACGAATACCTTAAATATTTTTTCTAAATATTATTTATTGTGCAGAAGTGGTACAAAGCTGTATCACTTTTCAACATAATCTCCCCCACGCTCAATGCAAGTCCTCCAGCGCTTACAAAGTGCATAAATTCCTTTAGAAAAAAATTCTTTTGGTGGTCCGCGCAACCACTCATGCACCGCGTGGCGTACCTCTTCATCAGAACGGAACTTCTTTCCTCCCACTGCGCCTCGGAGTGGTCGAAACGTACGGGCATCACTTGGGGCAAGGTCTGGTGAGTATGGTGGATGAGGAAGATACTCAAAATGCAGGTCTGTGATTGTTGCAACTGTTGTACGGGCAGTGTGGGGCCTTGCACTGTCATGTTGCACCTGCTGACAGCAATCCACGTCGCTTTGATTTGATTGCGGGCCGCAGATGATTTTTTAGGAGATCTGTGTATGATGCACTGGTGACAGTGGTCCCTCTAGGCATGTAATGCTACAAACTGGCGCCTTTTTCGTCCCAAAAGAGAGTCAGCATAACCTTCCCTGCTGATGGTTCTGTTCGGAACTTCTTTGGTTTCGGTGTTGAGGAATGGCGCCATTTCTTGCTCGCTCTCTTCGTTTCCGATTGGTGGAAGTGAACCCACGTTTCGTCCCCAATAACAATTTTTACAAGGAAGGCATCACCTTCTCGTTCAAAGCGCAGAAGAACTTCTTCACAAGCATCAACACGTCGTTCTCTCATTTCAGGAGTCAGCTGCCGTGGCACCCATCTTGCAGATTCTGTGTGAAACTAGAGTACATCATGCACAATGTGGTGTGCTGACCCATGACTAATCTGTAAACATGCTGCAATGTCATTCATTGTCACTCGGCAGCTTTCCTTCACTATGGCTTCAACTGCTGCAATGTTCTGTGGAGTCACAACTTGTGCTTGACCTGGGCGAGGAGCATATTCCACTGAAATCACACCATTTGCGAACTTCCTACTTCATTCGTAGTCTTGCTGCTGTGACAAACATGCATCACTGTACTGAACCTTCATTCGTCGATGAATTTCGGTTGGTTTCACACCTTCACTACGCAAAAACCGAACAACAGAACGCTGTTTTTCCCTGGTGCAAGTCGCAAGTGGGGCGGCCATCTTCATACTGATACTGCGACGGTATGTGTGCATCTGCACTATGCTGCCACCTAAAGGCCATTCTGCACGCTGTTTGTAGCACGCTTACTACCTTACAGGATAACGGCGCGAAATTTCGATTTGTTATTACAAATTTAAGGTTTTCATTTGGCTCACCCTCCTACGTGTAGGTCGGCCGGCGGTAGCGGCTCAGCCCAATTGCAGTTGGAACCTCAAGACTCCGACACCATAGTTTGTGCTTACTACAGACAGTTTCATCTTTGTTGGCATTGTGATTGCTGGATTCTGCATCTTGCTGTATTATTTGCAATGAGTCTTCGTTTGCTTGGAGAAATACAAGTAAAGAAAATCTTATGTTTGTTATGTTAACATGTTTGTTAATCATTTCTGCCTCCGCTCAGCTTTCCTACGACGGCAGTTGCCGCACCACTCTGTAGCCCTCCTATCCGTAGTGTTGTGTACGAAGTTGAACACAACAATCTTCTTGGAACATACACTCTCAGAATATCAACAGTAAACCACTCCATGAGGCATAGCGGTAATCTTGCACCGTATGCCACTAAATTTTTTTTTAATATATCCGTAACGCATTCGCTCTTGCTAAATGATTTCGTGACGAAATGTTCCGATCTTCAACGAATCCTCTCTATTTCTTCTACCAACCATCCTGGTTAGTGTGACTATGTAGGCTTTCCCGGCGCAATAAGTCTTGAAAGTCTCTTCGGGTTTGCTGCCGGATCCTAAATCAACTTGACTCTCTATTTCGGCGATCCATTTGGTCGCCATCTTCAGGAGAATTCTGCTTCTGCTGATGAGTCCCGCTGAAAACTGACGCCAGGCTGCAAATCGACATTCTGCGCCCCCATCACGGTTGCTGCCTTCCAAGACAGGGAGGTGGCGATGCCGTTAATAGAACACTGCTGGCAACGATATATCGCACGCAGGGCCGCACCGAAGAGCGTTCAATTTTGATGCGAGATAATACAGGACTCCACGTCTTGCTAAGAGGAAACCCATTGTCTCTGTTGATTAAATTGTCCGCCAACCTAATTTTAATCGCCTTTAACATCAAGAGTGTGTTCCGTCCATTTTCTAAGATTAGGGCACTACTCGGCTCTGAGAAAGATGATTTGGGGCTTAGGAAAAACGGTGTGTAGAAAATTCCGTGTCAATGTGGGAAGGCTTACATTGGCCGTTCGATTCGTACAGTTCCATGACAGGTGTGTGGAACATTGCCGTCATACGAGGCTACAACAGCCGGAAAAATCGGCAGCAGCAGAACACTGCTTAAATGAGGGAGATAGTATGAAATTTAAAGAAACTGTGGTAGCTGCCAATATTATGATTTTGGAACAGTGTCTATAAAGAGGCGATTGAAATTAGGTTGGCGGATAATTTAATCAACAGAGACAATGGGTTTCCTCTTAGCAAGACGTGGAATCCTGTATTGTCTCGCATCAAAATTGAACGTTCTTCGGTGCGGCCCTGAGTGCGATGTATCGTTGCCAGCAGTGTTCTCCTAAGGGCGACGCCACCTCCCGGTCTTGGAGCGCAGCAACCGTGATGGGCGGCGCATGCGCCGTGTACTGAACGGTGGCCTATATAGGATGTCGATTTGTTCAAAAAAATGTTCAAATGTGTGTGAAATCTTATGGGACTTAACTGCTAAGGTCATCAGTCCCTAAGCTTACACACTACTTAACCTAAATTATTCTAAGGACAAACACCCACACCCATGCCCGAGGGAGGACTCGAACCTCCGCCGGGACCAGCCGCACAGTCCATGACTGCAGCGTCTCAGACCGCTCGGCTATTCCCGCGCGGCGATGTCGATTTACAGCCTGGCGTCAGTTCTCAGCGGGACTCATCAGCAGAAGAAGCATTCTCCTGAAGATGGCGACCAGCTGGATCACGGAAATATAAAGTCAGTTGATTTTAGGATGCGGCAGCAAACCCGAAGAGACTTTCAAAAAATGGTTCAAATGGCTCTGAGCACTATGGGACTTAACATCTATGGTCATCAGTCCCGTAGAACTTAGAACTAATGAAACATAACTATCCTAAGGACATCACACAACACCCAGTCATCACGAGGCAGAGAAGACTTTCAACATGGTTCAGTGTCCGAAGATGATGGATAAGGAGTTTATCTGACTTGAGTTGTGTGGGCCGCTCCTTTCGTGAATGAACTTCTTCAAGATTCTTCCAATGAATGTCATCCTGGCCCTGGCATCCGCTTCTCCTACAATTAGTTTTATATCGTTGTTACTCAATTTTCAGTTCCTCCGGGCTACTACTTGTTATTTTACTGTTGTTAATGTTTCAAGTGATTCGTCGCTAACAGTGTAATCGAACACCTATTACTACTTCTACATCAACTACATCAATACTCCGTAAGCTACCTGACGGTGTGGGGCGGAGGGAACTTCTAGTACCACTAACTGATCGCCCCTTCCGGTAAACCTCTGCATTAGTTCCAGTCTCACGAATTGCCTCGATGTGGTCATTTCGCGAGTCCTATGTGGGAGGAGCAATATGTTGTCTGACTTTTCTACCAGTCCTATCTGGTAAGAGTCCCAGATTCATGAATAGTACTCAGATCGGTAGAACAAGCGTATTATAAGCCACTTTCTTAGCGGATGAATTGCACTTCATTAAGATTCTTCTTACGAATCTTTGTCTCGCATCTGCTTTTCCTATTATTTGTTTTATGTGGTCGTTCCACTTACGGTCGCTTGGGATACTCTTACATATTTTGTGGTGGTTACTGTTTCTAGTAATTTGTAATCAATAGAGCAGATGTACAGTAATGGGGTTTCTTTTCCTATGGATGCGCAGTATGTTACCTTCATTCACGCTCATGGTCAATTGCGAAAGCTTGCACTATTCATCAATCCTCTGTAGGTGCTTTTGCAAATCTTTACTGTCCTTTGGCATTGCTAACTTTTATAGACAAGAGCATCATCTGCGAACCGCATTAAAAAGCTTCCGACGCGTCCTACCAGATCATTTATACGCAGTGTAAATCGCCTTACAGTTAGTATGTTCAAAATCAACTACCATGAATTAATCATTGAGCCTTTGCGGGTCTGCCAGGCAGAGTCTTTTGACGTTTCGACCGACTTGCAAACAACAGTATTATCTGCGAACGGCATAATGGAGCTTCCGCCGTTATTCATTGCATTCTTCATATAACGGCAACGACCAAATATCACTCTCTTTGAAGTGCTTCTAAAATTATCTTTACATCTGCAGGAAGCTGTTTTGCTTTGTTTTGCGTTTACGGTACAAGGATATTTCTTTTTCGTGCATACTCATTCAGATAGTTCACAGGTAGAAAAGGAGCAAATGTTTGAAATATTGACGAAATGTGACGTTATTAATTGAATGAGACAGCGACTCGTACAAAACTTGTAGAATACTAAACAATATTTCTTAATTTTATTACCGGTTGCAATCTGTACGATCATCAACATATACGTCTTTCATTCTAAACTATTATATAGAACATAAAAAACTTATAGCCACGATAAGGCATCGTCCACAGATGTGAAGACATAGAACTATAATAAACAAACATAATCGAGCAGTGGTGTAAGGTCACTGTTAGAATGAAATCTCTAACCTTGTACCTACGTTACGGACAAGTAGAACCATTGGAATCTGAGTCAGCAAGTAAGAACGCCACGTGAGTCGCGACACCGCAGAGCAAACTCTTTCAACTCGAATGTTAACTGTATTACAAGAAGCAACAGATGGCGGCCCGTTTGTCTCTAGCCGTCTTGACGGCAGATTAAGCCACCAGCCGGGTCGCTAAGCGCATTAAACCCGACAGCGCGCCTTTATACTGCATGCGAAGTCGATCCGATTACGCGATAGGTCACTAATTACGGCGGGTATTAGCAGTAATGAGAGGCCACTCGCCCACAGGTTTCTTAGACGGAGTCGTAATCAGCCAAGAGCGGGATTCCGATTTTGTGCGTAAAGGTGAACGTTCCACGGCGGATCACTTAAACATTACGGTTTGCACGAGGAAGCAAACTGATGCAGCCTTCTATTGTTTCTCTCATTTACCTTACTGGATATCCATATCTGGTGTTAAACACTTGAATAAACCATTCTCGGTTTTCTTGACGTGTTCGAGCGGACTAAAAGCTCAAACTTTCGTCGATGACGTTCATTCAAATGTAATTGCGTGCGATTTCGCGGCACGAGACAGTTAACATAAATTTTTTCTCGTTTGGTACCGCGTCATAACAACGCTGGAGAAACCAACGAGTCGGTCACGGTTGCAGTGGCCTTCTTCGGGGTCTAAAGGTGTCTTTTAGCTGTGCAGAGTCACTTTTGTTTTATCATTACTGATCACTCAGCCTGACATTACGTTACACGTTCAAAATAACGTTATTGTACGAGTAATTGGTCTCTTCAGGCGGAAGGAGTGGGAACGTCAGTCCCGGATCTACGACATTTCTCAACCGGGGCAAAAGCTTTATAGTGGCGTCTCCCCCCCCCCCACCCTCCCTTCTTCCTCCTAGAGGTAGGACGTCAAAAAAATTTCAAAAATAAATTCATTTTGCGCCGCACATCTTTCTGAAGAGTTATATATACACTCCTGGAAATTGAGATAAGAACACCGTGAATTCATTGTCCCAGGAAGGGGAAACTTTATTGACACATTCCTGGGGTCAGATACATCACATGGTCACACTGACAGAACCACAGGCACATAGACACAGGCAACAGAGCATGCACAATGTCGGCACTAGTACAGTGTATATCCACCTTTCGCAGCAATGCAGGCTGCTATTCTCCCATGGAGACGATCGTAGAGATGCTGGATGTAGTCCTGTGGAACGGCTTGCCATGCCATTTCCACCTGGCGCCTCAGTTGGACCAGCGTTCGTGCTGGACGTGCAGACCGCGTGAGACGACGCTTCATCCAGTCCCAAACATGCTCAATGGGGGACAGATCCGGAGATCTTGCTGGCCAGCGTAGTTGACTTACAGCTTCTAGAGCACGTTGGGTGGCACGGGATACATGCGGACGTGCATTGTCCTGTTGGAACAGCAAGTTCCCTTGCCGGTCTAGGAATGGTAGAACGATGGGTTCGATGACGGTTTGGATGTACCGTGCACTATTCAGTGTCCCCTCGACGATCACCAGTGGTGTACGGCCAGTGTAGGAGATCGCTCCCCACACCATGATGCCGGGTGTTGGCCCTGTGTGCCTCGGTCGTATGCAGTCCTTATTGTGGCGCTCACCTGCACGGCGCCAAACACGCATACGACCATCACTGGCACCAAGGCAGAAGCGACTCTCATCGCTGAAGACGATACGTCTCCATTCGTCCCTCCATTCACGCCTGTCGCGACACCACTGGAGGCGGGCTGCACGATGTTGGGGCGTGAGCGGAAGACGGCCTAACGGTGT
The DNA here is from genome assembly GCF_023898315.1 of Schistocerca nitens. Lineage (NCBI taxonomy): Eukaryota > Metazoa > Arthropoda > Insecta > Orthoptera > Acrididae > Schistocerca > Schistocerca nitens. Next base: position 644,369,473 of record NC_064619.1, on the reverse strand, counting down.
GCGGGACCGTAGCCCAGCTTCATGGAGACGGTTGCGAATGGTCCTCGCCGATACCCCAGGAGCAACAGTGTCCCTAATTTGCTGGGAAGTGGCGGTGCGGTCCCCTACGGCACTGCGTAGGATCCTACGGTCTTGGCGTGCATCCGTGCGTCGCTGCGGTCCGGTCCCAGGTCGACGGGCACGTGCACCTTCCGCCGACCACTGGCGACAACATCGAAGTACTGTGGAGACCTCACGCCCCACGTGTTGAGCAATTCGGCGGTACGTCCACCCGGCCTCCCGCATGCCCACTATACGCCCTCGCTCAAAGTCCGTCAACTGCACATACGGTTCACGTCCACGCTGTCGCGGCATGCTACCAGTGTTAAAGACTGCGATGGAGCTCCGTATGCCACGGCAAACTGGTTGACACTGACGGCGGCGGTGCACAAATGCTGCACAGCTAGCGCCATTCGACGGCCAACACCGCGGTTCCTGGTGTGTCCGCTGTGCCGTGCGTGTGATCATTGCTTGTACAAGCCCTCTCGCAGTGTCCGGAGCAAGTATGGTGGGTCTGACACACCGGTGTCAATGTGTTCTTTTTTCCATTTCCAGGAGTGTATATATATGAAGAGTCAAAGAGACTGGTACACCTTCCTAATATCGTGTAGGGGCCCCGCGAGCACGCAGAAGTGCCGCAACACGACGTAGCATGGACTCGACTAATGCCTGAAGTTGTGCTGGAGGGAACTGACACCATGAATCCTGTAGGGCTGTCCATAAATCCGTAACAGTACGAGGAGGTATCCAAAATATGCTCAATAATGTTCATACTTGGAGAGTTTGGCTAGTCCCGGCGGAGGTTCGAGTCCTCCCTCGGCCATGTGTTTGCGTGTTTGTCCTTAGGATAATTTAGGTTAAGTAGTAGATAAGCTTAGGGACTGATGGTCTTAGCAGTTAAGTCCCCTAAGATTTCACACTTAAAAAAAAAAAAGTTGCTGAGTTTGGTGGCAATCGGAAGTGCTTAAACTCAGTGTTCCTGGAGCAATTCTGGACGTGTGGGGTGTCGCATTGTCCTGCTGGAATTGCCGAAGTCCGTCGGAATGCACGTTGGACATGAATGGACGCACGTGATCAGATAGAATGCTTACGTTCTTGCCACCTGTCAGAGTCGTATCTAGAAGTATCAGGGGTGCCATTTCACTCCAATTGCACACGCCCCACGCCATTATAGTGTCTCCACCAGTTTGGATAGCCCCTGCTGACATGTAGGGTCCAAGGATTCACGAGGCTGTCTCCGTAGCCCTACAAGTGCATCCGCTCGATACAATTTGAAACGAGACTCGTTCGACCAGGCAACATGTTTCCAGTTATCAACAGTCCAATGTCGGTGTTGACGGGCCCAGACAAGGCGTAAAGCTTTGTGTCGTGCAGTCATCAAGGGTACACGAGTGGGCCTTCAGCTCCGAAAACTCTTATCGATTATGTTTCGTTGAATGGTTCGCACGATGACATTTGTTGATGGTCCAGCATTAAAACCTGCAGCAATTAGAGGAAGGGTTGCACTTCTGTCACGTTGAACGATTCTCTTTAGTTGTCGTTCAGTTTACAAGTCACACGAATAAATTCAAAAACGGTGTACTCGGCACCCTTCAATACGGCCCTTAAAAATCGTGTTCAAATTAAAATACACCAGCCAAGTCGTCGCTAGGGAGCTATACAATTAAACACACAGAAACACTTCGGTAAAATTTTACTCGGAAATACGCACTGGCTGACAAAAAAGTGAAGCACCCCGAGGAATGTTCGGATGTTAGTGTAACTTCGTGGACGTATACACCATCAGCGGGTATGGTAACGACTAGAGTTGGCAGTTCTCTGGGACAGATAGAGGACCACCATAGTGCACTAGTGTTGTTAGTGTTTGGTATTGTTACCAGGTCTACCAGCGTACGTAAGGGGTGCAAACAGAGCAAAATGTTGAGTGATCACTATGATGGACACTGGGAAGTCGCGTATTCGTATGAGCGTTGTCAGCATCTGAGGGTATTTGAAAAGGGCATCATTGTATGACTTCAATTGGCCGGTTGGTCGAATCGTGCTATATATACAGATTTGTGTGGCGTTCGGATGGCACACTAGTTCGATGTGGAGACTGCATTGGAACGTGAGGGGATGCATAGTAGTCGTCAAGATTCGGGTCATCCACGTTTGACCATGATAAGAGACGACTGCCGTTTTGTGCATCAGCACATCGTAACGACCTCACATCTGCGCCTGCGATCCCAGAAAAAGTGAGGTCTCCCTGCAGCATTCCGTCATGCCATACCTTTGGTCAGAGACTAAGCCTGGTCCACTGTTTTGTCGTCAGTTTTGCATGATCATGCCAGATTTGTCAAATAAACCCTTACGTGTGGAGGGAAGTTTGACAGTCTTGCATGCACTGAGTGAAGTTTGAAAGACTAATGGACTGGAGCATTGTGTACATGCAAGACTGCCGACAAGTCTGTACAAATAGACGCACGTCAGTATTATCGCTCAAAACTAGCTCCGGTGCCAGTCTACTACTTGTCCACGATAAGGGAGAAACAAATGTACCAATGGAACCCCTAAAGACATGTAATTGGCACCACCAGCCACGAAAGTACGACATGAATTTACCAGTCGATTTGTTTCACCAGAAGAGAAAATCGAATGGCAGTACAGATGTCTTTAAATTTTGGTCCATTCTTTAATGTTACCGTGATCATTTTCTTATACTGTTGTCGAATATTGGACTGTGCAATAAACAAGAGAGGTTCCAAGTTTGTATACGATATCCTCTGAAAGTTTTTAATCTAAGTAAAGTTCTCTGATTTTAGTTCACTCAACAGCGTTTCTTTGTAACTTCAGTATTTACTCCATTGTATACCTTTTTTCAACCTAACGTTCCTCTTTTCCTGTTTCTTAATTTTTGCGTGTCATAACGACAAAATGTAGTTCATGCAAGACGGAACTCGAACCCATCGAAGCAGGAGAGTGTTTGGCGTTCTGGAGGAGCATTTCGAGGACCGTATTCTGGCTCTGGGGTATCCAGAGGCCACTGGCATGGGCCTCGATTGGCCGCCATATTCTCCGGATCTGAACAGATGGGACTCCTTTTTGGGGGGCTGTATTAAAGATAAGGTGTACAGCAATAACCCGAAAACCACTGCTGAGCTGAAAACAAACATTCAGAAGGTCATAAGACAGCATCGATGTCATAGACAGCAGGTCATGCAGAATTTCGCTATTCGTCTGCGCCACATCATCGCCAACATGTCGTAACCTAAATCCGAATATCTTTAGTGACGTTTACATGTCGAATAAACAGTGTGCACTCCGTAGTATCTAACTACTTTATGTATTTTCCATATAGTTCTATAATTGTCACCCTCTAAGTAAGTGCGCCGTAGTTCGCGGAGAAGATTCACATGGGAGAATGTTCCTCTATTCAATAACCAATCTCGGGACCATCGTGATCGACGTGTAGATTTTCTCTTCTTGCTCAATTCAAGAACACATAGTGCAACTTTGGTCAATAAGAGTGGTTGCTTCATGATGATTTCGGAACGACTGAGCAAAAAACTGAGCGGAAGTTCGAATGGTGTAGCTGCGCAACTTGTGCCAGTCTTCCATGATCATGCAAGACTGATGACATACGTTACGTGTGGACCAGGCTTAACAGCGGCTAGATCAGGGAACTGCCGCACCATGCCTGGGCTGCCGCTACACCGCAGAACAAACGCTGCCTTTGGAGTGGCACTGTGACCACACAGCAAGGACTGCTGATGAATGCTATCGTATTGAGTTAAGCGGTGAAATGTGGTTTCCCACAACACAGCGGTGTTACTCCTGGCGTCACAGTGTAGGGGGCCACTGGTTATTACTTTGGGTCACGGCTGTTAGTGACTGAGAGAACGTCACCGACACTCTGCATTCCCATGTATTATCATTTACGCGACAGTATTGCGGTGTCATTGTTCAACAGGACAACGCTCATCTGTAGGTGCACGTGTCTGCATTCTGTTCCCTATAGAACATGAGTGCTACCAGCACGAACGTCAGCTCCCCGAGTGTCAGTATTCAGTACATTGAGGACCACTTAATCACTTGTGGACCACCTTGTGTCAGGAGAGGCTACAAAGGCGTTATGACTCCCTTCCCAGCTGGATGACTGCGTGTATCTAGGCCAGAGAGAGTGTGACGAATTAATGCCAAGTTATTTGTGAAGTTGACTCGACCCCGTAATCAATGAAATACACTACTGGCCATTAAAATTGCTACACCACGAAGATGACGTGCTACAGACGCGAAATTTAACCGAAAGGAAGAAGATGCTGTAATATGCAAATGATTAGCTTTTCAGAGCATTCACACTAGCTTGGCGCCGGTGGCGCCACCTACAACGTGCTGACGTGAAGAAAGTTTCCAACCGATTTCTCATACACAAACAACAGTTGAAAGGTCTCTGTTGGATTCCTTTCATGTTAATTTCATAAATACACTCCTGGAAATGGAAAAAAGAACACATTGACACCGGTGTGTCAGACCCACCATACTTGCTCCGGACACTGCGAGAGGGCTGTACAAGCAATGATCACACGCACGGCACAGCGGACACACCAGGAACCGCGGTGTTGGCCGTCGAATGGCGCTAGCTGCGCAGCATTTGTGCACCGCCGCCGTCAGTGTCAGCCAGTTTGCCGTGGCATACGGAGCTCCATCGCAGTCTTTAACACTGGTAGCATGCCGCGACAGCGTGGACGTGAACCGTATGTGCAGTTGACGGACTTTGAGCGAGGGCGTATAGTGGGCATGCGGGAGGCCGGGTGGACGTACCGCCGAATTGCTCAACTCGTGGGGCGTGAGGTCTCCACAGTACATCGATGTTGCGCCAGTGGTCGGCGGAAGGTGCACGTGCCCGTCGACCTGGGACCGGACCGCAGCGACGCACAGATGCACGCCAAGACCGTAGGATCCTACGCAGTGCCGTAGGGGACCGCACCGCCACTTCCCAGCAAATTAGGGACACTGTTGCTCCTGGGGTATCGGCGAGGACCATTCGCAACCGTCTCCATGAAGCCGGGCTACGGTCCCGCACACCGTTAGGCCGTCTTCCGCTCACGCCCCAACATCGTGCAGCCCGCCTCCAGTGGTGTCGCGACAGGCGTGAATGGAGGGACGAATGGAGACGTGTCGTCTTCAGCGATGAGAGTCGCTTCTGCCTTGGTGCCAATGATGGTCGTATGCGTGTTTGGCGCCGTGCAGGTGAGCGCCACAATCAGGACTGCATACGACCGAGGCACACAGGGCCAACACCCGGCATCATGGTGTGGGGAGCGATCTCCTACACTGGCCGTACACCACTGGTGATCGTCGAGGGGACACTGAATAGTGCACGGTACATCCAAACCGTCATCGAACCCATCGTTCTACCATTCCTAGAACGGCAAGGGAACTTGCTGTTCCAACAGGACAATGCACGTCCGCATGTATCCCGTGCCACCCAACGTGCTCTAGAAGGTGTAAGTCAACTACCCTGGCCAGCAAGATCTCCGGATCTGTCCCCCATTGAGCATGTTTGGGACTGGATGAAGCGTCGTCTCACGCGGTCTGCACGTCCAGCACGAACGCTGGTCCAACTGAGGCGCCAGGTGGAAATGGCATGGCAAGCCGTTCCACAGGACTACATCCAGCATCTCTACGATCGTCTCCATGGGAGAATAGCAGCCTGCATTGCTGCGAAAGGTGGATATACACTGTACTAGTGCCGGCATTGTGCATGCTCTGTTGCCTGTGTCTATGTGCCTGTGGTTCTGTCAGTGTGATCATGTGATGTATCTGACCCCAGGAATGTGTCAATAAAGTTTCCCCTTCCTGGGACAATGAATTCACGGTGTTCTTATTTCAATTTCCAGGAGTGTATGTTGTCATTTACGGCATAAATTCCTCTTCTAAATTTACTGTGGTGTTTCTGACTATCTGGGAGGAGACTGAGCAGTGAAACGTGTTACTTTTACACATAAACAAGAACGAGCTGTCACACTACTACACTTTAGAACACAGTTTATATGTAATTCATGTCACACAGTTTCATACGGAACCTACATCCGCTTTCTTTTATATACTGTATATGATAAGATACTGTCATCCCCCTTCCCTTTTGTGTGAGAGGTTGAATGAGCAAATGTATTTCTAGTTGCATGCTTGAGGATAGCAGACAAGCCTGTCTGCTAGAAAACAGTAGGACCAACGTCGGAACAGGTAGCTACGCTTTCTAAAAGCAGAGAGGTTTCTATTCTTAGTATGGTCCTGTCCGTCCCTTGTCATGTTGGTATAGGAAGCTGCCTCTCTGGTCACTTCCTTTTGTATTTGTGAGCCACCCTCAGGAAGGGACCAGGGCAGTCTGTCCGCGGCGAGCGTCTGAAGTGGTAAAATCTCCGGCTAAGCGCGTGTCTGCTAAGTCCGTAGGACAATGGATTTCTTAAGTTCAGCCTAACTGAAAATTTAATCACCTTTATTTCAGGTTTAGCTCTAAAATATCTAATGTTATCTTAAATTCCAACGCAGTGTAATTCGAGTGTGAAGTTCAGAATATATTCCGGTAGTTGCTTTGTCACTACTTTGTGAGTAAAGTGGAACCACGTGTTGATCAGTAACTCTAACTAAGTTCATCAATCTTAAATGCGAATGTGCGTGAGATTATAACGTCTCGTCTTGACAATATTTTTCAATATAGCAACTTTTCTTTATGTTCAACCCACGTGGGGTGTACTTTGTGAGACCAGTACCACGAGCTTATACAATTGTTTGACCCATCAGGTTAATAGTAAGACGATAGTAACCAGTTCGAGGTTTATCTTTTGTAAACTGCTTTTCGATCTAATTTATTTTAATTATCAAAATTATTGTGGAGTTACTCTTTGTGTAAACCAAGTTGACCACGTGAAGCATGTGGTGTAATCATCAAAGTAGCCCTCAGCTATTCTTTTCGGGAAGATTTCACAGAGAGTTAGTATGAATTTAGTATACCAGTGTGTGGTAATTACATGACGGACAGGATTGTGCTACGAACGTAACTTCTTTGGGTGAAAATTGAATCGGTTAGTTGTGGTAAATTTCCTCTTGTATATGTTTCAACGTTCTTCGTGTGTTATTTTATGAATGCAGTGTTGTATGCAGTCTACCAATCTTGGCTCCATATTTGATGTGTTCCGTAAGATTACAATCTCACATTTTCACAATCCTAAATAAGGCACCAGTTTAGTTATGAATCAAGTTTAAGATGCTGAAATTTCAAAGATCAATGTTAAAATAAATTTCCAAATATAAACTGATTTATTTCTTTTTATTTAAATTCTCTTATATATATATATATATATATATATATATATATATATATATATATATATATATATATATATATATATATATATATATCACCGGCTGTCGTATGACTATTAAAAGATTATAATTAATGTTAGTCTGGTTGGGAATTTGGTAAGCTAGACTGGATACCTGGTGAAACAGTTGCACAGTAATGCAAGGTTAACTTCCCCAGACAGCTCACAGCTTTTAACCCGCTTTTATTATCCATCAGCACCGCTTTCATAGCAAATTAAAGCAACAACGTTCACACAGTTGACCGGCTTTGACTGGTGAAACGTTGTTGTGATGCCTCGTGTAAGGAGGAGAAATGCGTACCATCACGTTTCCGACTTTGATAAAGGTCGGATTGTAGTCTATCGCGATTGCGGTTTATCGTATCGCGACATTGCTGCTCGCGTTGGTCGAGATCTAATGACTGTTAGCAGAATGTGGAATTGTTGGGTTCAGGAGGGTAATACGGAACGCCGTGATGGATCCCAACGGCCTCGTATCACTAGCAGTCGAGATGACAGGCATCTTGTCCGCACGGCTGTAACGGATCGTGCAGCCACGACTCGATCCCTGAGTCAACAGATGGGGACGTTTGCAAGACAACAACCATCTTCACGAACAAATCGACGATGTTTGCAGCAGCATGGACTATCAGCTCGGAGACCATGGCTGCGGTTACCCTTGACGCTGCATCACACACAGAAGCGCCTGCGATGGTGTGTTCAACGACGAACCTGTGTGCACGAATGGCAAAACGGCATTTTTGCGTATGAATCCAAGTTCTGTTTACAGCATCATGATGGTCGCATCCGTGTTTGGCGACATCGTGGCCAACGCACATTAGAAGCGTGTATTCGTCATCGCCATACTGGCATATCACCCGACGTGATGGTATGGGGTGCCATTGGTTACACGTCTCGGTCACCTCTTGTTCGCATTGACGGCACTTTGAACAGTGGACGTTACGTTTCAGGTGTGTTACGACCCGTGGCTTTACCCTTCATTCGATCCCTGTGAAACCCTACATTTCAGCAGGATAATGCACCACCGCATGTTGCAGGTCCTGTACGGGCCTTTCTGGATACAGAAAATGTTCGACTGCTGCCCTGGCCAGCACATTCTCCAGATCTCTCACCAACTTAAAACGTCTGGCCAATGGTGTCCGAGCAACAGGCTCGTCACAATACGCCAGTCACTACTCTTGATGAACTGTGGTATCGTGTTGAAGCTATATGGGCAGCTGTACCTGTACACGCCATCCAAGCTCTGTTTGACTCAATGCCCAGGCGTAACAAGGCCGTTATTACGGCTAGAGGTGGTTGTTCTGGGTGCTGATTTCTCAGGATCTATGCACCGAAATTGCGTGAAAATGTAATCACATGTCAGTTCTAGTACAACATATTTGTCCAATGAATACCCATTTATCATCTGCATTTCTTCTTGGTGTAGCAATTTTAATGGCCAGTAGTATAACATCACATAGCCTCTCAACCCATGGAGTTTCATTTCGTTTGCTCCTACCATTCTTGGTGCTTAATTTTCTTTGCCAGGCAGTGTATTTCTGGCTAATAGTATGATGACATGACTTTTGACTAACTTAAGGTCCGTAAAAGATAGATAATTCAAAAAAGTGCAAAACCCTCACATCTCGTCGTTTACAATAATCAGGGTTACCGTTACACGAGATTAGTAATTGTGCTGAGTTTGCAAGATGTACGGTACAGTTTCGGGACGGACAAAACCCCTTGCAGTAGGGCAACCAGTCGGACAAAGGACGGAAATACAAATTGACGGTGGTGGTGAAGCAAAAGGCGATATATCACGATCCACGAGCAGGCAACACACACCTCATCACGCTGCAGTCAAATGGGTCTCGGCGACCAGACAACCGAATAGTCACTGCCATTTGACGAGATCGCGGCAGTTCACACCCCAGTGGACGCATTTCGTGGACCTGGTCTACGGGCGGAGCCGGCGCAGACCTGTCAGCGAACCCCGTCTGGCACGATTACACAAGTCGACACTGATCCCAGTGCGCCACAGCGAGGGCGTTGCCTTCATTGCTCTCGTTAATCTCCAGTCGCCTCGCCCACTCAATGCGTCGCAAATATTAAAACTCGATTTACTGGCCCCGGCGCTGCTGTCCACGTTCGAGTGCTTAGAGATCATAGGCGGCCAGACCAGTTGCCGGTATCTGATAAGGACGGCTGGAGACAGGACAGGCGCCGTGAGCTGAAACATGCTGGCCTGTTGCCGTCAACTTGTCACGCTCTTCTAAATCTGTAAAAAGCACAGCGGCAGCTTAAAAGATGGGATTGTTCTCCACATGAAAGAGACGTCGTAACTATTCACTAGAAAATTACGATGTGTGACACCAAGTTTTAACTACCCCTTCGAAAACTTGAAATTGTAATCTTGAAGCTTTGATGATATTCGTCTTCCTCAGTGAGACATATGTTCCCCAACGATGGACGATTTCGTGGGGACCATAGCTGTACAAGTACACAGTTTGGCAATCCAGGAAATGGCCCATCTCGAAAATTACCTCGTCGACATAATATGTCTGCCATGCAATGGTTTCCTCATCCGAGGAAAGGGGAAAAAGTCACTGGAACCTATGCCTGGAGAACACGGAGGCAAGGCAAAATTTCATAGCTCAAAGAAGCACCATGTCCTTCACAGGATAAACTGGGGCTTTGTCATATATCAAACTTGCATAACTTCCCGTGAAGCTTCGTCTTGACAGCATTCTGTATTCTTGTCAAGAGATGTCAGAAGTATGTCCATCTGACAGTCTGCCCCTTACGAGCATAGTCTGTTAGCACCTCACCATGACAGTCTAAAAACATACTCAGCACCATCTTGCCCGATTAATGGTCGTGTTTTCGCCATTTTCGGAGATGGTAGAGGCACAGATTTCAATTGCTGGATTTGTTGTTTTGGTTCTGGATCACGGTGACACAGCCAGCACTCGTCAACAGCGACTAGGCGACTGAAGAAGTTAAATGGATTGGCCTGACGCAGGTCCAACATTTCCGTTGGTGTCTCGGTTTGGTAGGCTTTTCCAATAGGCGTGAGCGGCGACGGAATCGCGAAAGATGTTGAAAACTGATGCGCGACTCATTTACTTTTCACAGTCCTCGCTATTTGAGAGGGCAGGGAATGGGGTGTCGGCGACGACGAGGACGAGGTAATGAAAGTCTTTAAAAATCCACGAAATTGCGAACTGTCGTGTAAATATTACTGCTTCTTCACTGACGCACCTGCTCACAAAGTTTCACAATGTTACGTTAAATACGTACCACACTGCAGCATTCGAAAAACGTTATCGCCGGCAAACAAATGAAAGCCTTCTCTGTCATTAGCAAGTGACGAGAAACACTTTCCACAAAAAATATATGTACGGCTACAGTGCACAGAAAATTTGGAAATTTGTGGCAAGGTTTTATGGGACCAAACCACTGAGGTCATCGGTCCCTAAGCTTATGCACTACGTAATCTAACTTGAACTAACTTATGCTAAGGACGACACACATACCCATCCCGAGGGAGGACTCGAACCTCCGACGGGGGAAGCCGCGCGGACCGTGACAAGACGCCTCAGATCGCACGGCTACCCCACGTGGCATAGTGCACAGACAATTACTTCGCCCATACCTGTGCACACACTGCATTAGGCGAGGAGACAACGGTAATGCTGGGCGCTCCGTTGGAACGACCAGCATGCTGTAAGGGAGGTGCAGTTCGACAACTGAAGCTTATGCATAAATGCATACCTCACACAACTTCAAAGATACAGTTAGCGAGTCTGCAATCTATCGTATTCAAAAATGTTCAAATGTGTGTAGAATCTTATGGGACTTAAGTGCTAAGGTCATCAGTTCCTAAGCTTACACACTACTTAACCTAAATTATCCTAAGGACAAACACACACACCCATGCTCGAGGGATGACTCGAACCTCCGCCGGGACCAGCCGCGCAGTCCATGACTGCAGCGCCGTAGACCGCTCGGCTAATCCCACGCGGCCCTATCGTATTAATAGGATATAACAGTACGACAAATTATTCGACAAATAGAGACATTCAAAGTCTATAGTTTCCCACTACAGTACCGAAATGAGTAATCACATACAGAAAGGACCAACCAAAGCAAAGAAAGTTCTAAATTGTGGTGCCGGAAAGAAATATCATAGGAAAGTAGGAAAAATTATAGAGTAGCACACAATTCTGCTTACTACTATACTGTTACTGTAAAATACAGAATGTTGGTCATGGGGAAATTATGTGTCAGTCCCCTTGTGAAAATACTGATTTGTCGCAATACATATGTTGTATTCTGGTAAACTTTCTGAACGGAAGAGCAAGGCATTTTGTTTTTCCCACTTGTTGAATGTGGTGAGACGTGCCACCTGTAAGGTTTAGGCAATGGGTAAGACAATGGCGGAAATCTAACAGGTTTCTCACCAGGAACTCCAATGGGCAGTGGTCGCGCGAGTACGCCATTTTGGGTATCTCTTAAGTCAGAGTACTTCAAAAGTGCCTTTCAAAGCAGAGTTATCCACGTGAGCACCCCAAGAGATTTTAACAGAAGTCCACAAGTAGTCCTAAAAGCAGAAAAAGAGAATAGAGCCTCTTCTAAGTGTCCGTAAACATCATGGGTAGAGAGCTGCACTTAACGTACCCAAGCATTTTCCGCCAATGAGGCCGGTACACTGAAAACCTTTACTTCGTCGACAGAGAACACAAGCGGTGGAGAAGAAAATTCTGAAAGCTTTCCCCGCAAGCAGGAAAAGAGAAATATTTTCATTTGTCACTGAGGCAATCTTTGAGATTTCCTCCCCGGCTCCAGTAATTGTGAAAAGTGTGTCAGCGTATGCAGCCAGTAGTCAGTTTTTGGGGCGAGTGCACAGTTGCAGTCCATGTCTTGTCGCTGGAGAGAGACTGCTCGGTACCCCGCTTCAGCATGGTGTTCTTTTAGCTGTTTTGGAGTAAGTCTCCTGTTGAGCATTTGCATTTTCGTTGTACTGCATAGATCAGAATTTGCGAGTCTGTTTCGCAACCTGAGACTGCTTTTTACCATTAGTTCTCTATTATACTGGGATCAAAAGTCAAAGATATCTAGTTCATGTCCCTTTTGTGAGTTTCGCAGACTTAGGAAAGTGACTTGCATCTCTATTTACATTCTTTCAGAGCGCAATCGAGTGTCTTCGGCAAAGATACAGTGTTTATATATCTGGATATTGCCACGTTGGAGATTCAGCAAAATCTTAATATTGTATGCATACTGCTATTAAGATTTTTTCATGAAAGTAATTGTAAATCAGTCCAGCTTCAACTTGACCAATGTTGATTGAGAGCACATAAATTAGCCTTTTTAAGTTATCTTTTACTTACTGCATCATTTCCTCCAACAACGTTCTAATGAGGTGACCCTTTTCCATTAAAAATAAATGTCGTGAGAGGAGTCTAGCTCGCTGAATTGCAGTCTCACTGTTACGATGTTTTCAAAGTAATACAGGTACCATTACGAGAAACATATTACTCTCTTTCAATCTGGAACGGCCTTGCTGTGCTGGTACTGCGAACGGCTGAAAGCAAGGGGAAACTACAGTCGTAATTTTTCCCGAGGACATGCAGCTTTACTGTATGATTAAATGATGATGGCATCCTCTTGGGTAAAATATTCCGGAGGTAAAATAGTCCCCCATTCGGATCTCCGGGCGGGGACTACTCAAGAGGACGTCGTTATCAGGAGAAAGAAAAATGGCGTTCTACGGATCGGAGCGTGGAATGTCAGATCCCTTAATCGGGCAGGTAGGTTAGAAAATTTAAAAAGGGAAATGGATAGGTTAAAGTTAGATATAGTGGGAATTAGTGAAGTTCGGTGGCAGGAGGAACAAGACTTTTGTTCAGGTGATTACAGGGTTATAAATACAAAATCAAATAGGGGTAATGCAGGAGTAGGTTTAATAATGAATAAAAAAATAGGAGTGCGGGTTAGCTACTACAAACAGCATAGTGAACGCATTATTGTGGCCAAGATAGACACAAAGCCCATGCCTACTACAGTAGTACAAGTTTATATGCCAACTAGCTCTGCAGATGATGAAGAAATAGATGAAATGTATGACGAGATAAAAGAAATTATTCAGGTAGTGAAGGGAGACGAAAATTTAATAGTCATGGGTGACTGGAATTCGTCAGTAGGAAAAGGGAGAGAAGGAAACATAGTAGGTGAATATGGATTGGGGGGAAGAAATGAAAGAGGAAGCCGCCTTGTAGAATTTTGCACAGAGTATAACTTAATCGTAGCTAACACTTGGTTCAAGAATCATAAAAGAAGGTTGTATACCTG